>NC_056603.1:15544420-16219420 GCF_018340385.1 Cyprinus carpio | reverse complement strand
TTCATGGTACTTTGATGTCACACACCGATCGATCTGATGGTGATGATCCGCTTCAAATTAATGACTTTCTATGGTCTTCTGTGTCACATGATCCTACTGAAATCATTGATTTGGTGCTCAAGAATCATGTCATATTATTACCTATGTTCAAAACAGGTGTGCTGCTTAAATATTTTGATACTTTTTACATTGTAATACTTTTTTGCAGATTTTTTTCTTAAATTTGATCAATTTTAATGCATTCATGCAGAATAAAAGTTTTTTTTTTTTTTTTTTTAGTAATTTTTTTAAAATCATTTTGACCCCAAAGTTTGAATGGTAGTATAGTTATTTAAACGAGGACATACAATAAACTTATATACACAATTAAATTAATTTAAAATTCATTTTATTTTTATTTTAATGTTTCTATTTAATTTTTATAAATATTTTTCAGAATATAAGTACATTCCTAATTTATAACATTTAATTTATTACATTTATCTACAACAATAGCTCAACACACCCAAAATATAAAAAACACTTTTCCTTTATTTAATTATTTATATTTGTTTTAAGTTGCTTTATCACTACCAAAAGAAGGTTGTCGTATTTAATCAACTTCTAGGGACAATACTGTAGCCAAAGAATAGCTAAGTAAACCAAAACACAGTCTGCTTTGGTTGTAAGGCAGGGGTAGAGGGACTGTGGTTGAACAAAGCCTGCATTTCAAAGTCAAACAGTAGGTTAGCTATGGGTAAGTGTTTAGTAATGCCCACCTGTCCTACCTTCACTCTGTGTGACAGCATGTCCCAGTTGACCTTCATCAGACATATGAATGACCAGAACTAATGGTTAACTCTAACAGTGGGGGGTCCATCTGCTTTGGCCCTCACACAAACTCTCTTAGAAAGAACCAACCTAAATGCAAATCACAGCTCTTC
The DNA here is from genome assembly GCF_018340385.1 of Cyprinus carpio. Taxonomy (NCBI): domain Eukaryota; kingdom Metazoa; phylum Chordata; class Actinopteri; order Cypriniformes; family Cyprinidae; genus Cyprinus; species Cyprinus carpio. Next base: position 16,218,497 of record NC_056603.1, on the reverse strand, counting down.
CCCTCAACAAATCTACACTCTTAATAATAAAGGTTCTTTATTTGCATCTATGGTTTCATGAAGAACATTTATGGTCCATGGAACCTCTCCGTTGAGCAGAAGTTTCTTTATAGTGGAAAAAGGGGTTTTCAAAGAAGAAACTGTTCCTTTAAGAACCAATCACTGAAATGTTCTTTGGGGAAACCAAAAGCAATCTTCAATGGCATCACTGTAATATGCAAAAAAAATGCTTTTATTTTTTAGAATGTAGCCCATTCCATTCAGCCGAGCTATTGTTGTTGTGTGAAAAAGAGCCACGCTGTACCAGTGCAGGAGATCCCTGATATAAACACTTCAATCTTCATTTTTAGGGGGCCTCCAAACTCCCTGAATGCTCTATAAATGCTCCCCGCGCCAAGGTATACCAATTAAAGAGTGCTAGCCAGAGTTTCCAACCATGTCATACAACTCTTGGCTGCCGTAACGGGTGATCGGAGCCACCTGACGTAAAACATTCTGGGAGAGGAGAGGAAAGGGCCCACCCCAGTGTGTTGAAACCAACAGGGCACCTCTAACGTTTGGCCTAAAGGAAGGAAACTCCACCTACAGGGCCAGCAGCCAGAAAAGTACAGTCCTATGGGTGGTGATGATTTCACAAAACAGATATTCCCGTTCCGCCCACCCTCCCACTGCGCACAAGGACACTCCTTTCCAGTCCAGTCACTTCTCTTTCTTTCTGCTTTTCAACACCCACCTATCCCTCCATCCATTCATGCATCCTTCATCTACCCAGTGAATTCATACCTTTAAACAGTAAGCGCTTGTTTGCCCAGAAAAAAAAAAATGGTCAGAGCCAATGCAAAGAACAGAGCAAAACAGCAATACAAGAAATGGGTAACTGTAAGTGTCTGTAACTGTCTTTGACAATAAATATGCAAACATAAAAAAAAAAAAAAAAAAATGTGTGGGTGCACACCAAACTACACTCCAACTTCACTATTCACCCACTTCCTAACCAAAGACGCCTCCAGACATTGATCCATCTGACACATTTGAGATATGAATCACATACCGTACATTCACATGATGTAAACTGACACAAACCATACAAGTGTATCTAATCAGCAACATTAGTGGACGTGATTGAAAATAATGAAGCAATTCATAGTTTTCGGAAAAAAATAAATAAACAAATATTAAGCAGCAACTGTTTGATCAATAATAATGGAAAATGTTTCCTAAACACCAAATCTGCATATTCAAATTATTTCGGAAGGATCGACTGGAGTAATGGCTGCTGACAATTTCAGCTTTGCCATCACATTAGATTTTAAAATATACTAAAATAGAAAAAAAGTTATCTTTGATTGTAATTATATATTACTGTTTTTACTGTATTTTTTGATCAAATAAATGCAACCTTGGTGGCCATAAACATATACCAATTTCAGTTTCTCACTGCATGTGTGTGTGTGTGTGTGTGTGTGTACACTTATGTTTACGAGTATGTGGAGTAACGGAGTGTGCATTTAGATGACAGGTGTATGGCTCAGAGTCAGATTCAAGGAGACCCTGCTCTGAGTGCTGCTTCTTTAATTAAAGCCAGGCTTTTGTTATGCAGACAGATCACATTCAGCTTGAGGGCATCATGCCAGGCCTTAACAGAACCACTTTCCTCTATATTCATCCATCCAGAGTGCCCCTATATATGATAGGAGTAAAAAATATTAAGTCAATATAAGGTCTTTTCACAATTAAAATACTTGCTTCATGTTTTACCCAAGATTAACAATTAATCCTGGGCATTCACATTGTACATTCCTAAATCCTGGGTGTAGTGGTGCTAACCCTGCTTCTAAATTACAAGCATGAAACGTTCCTTTAACCCAGGGTAGGGTTTAGTACAACAATAACCTGGGGTTAAGTGTGAAAAGCCTTATACTGTGTTACATCAGAAGACTTGAAATATAGTGTAGGTTTAAATTGACTCAAATTTTTCGCTTAGCTGTTTACAATCACTCAAGACAAACTGATAAAGAGGCAAATATCCCATCTTTGTTTAGAATTTAAGAGACTATAAGACAATATAATATAGAATATTAAGATGTCAAGGTGAGAGAAAAATTACAATAAAAGGAGATTACATGGTTGTATTCCTCCACTGCATTGACTCTTCAACTTAGACTCCTGTATTACATACCAATGCAGGATTTCCATCTAGTTTTTCATTCAATACAGCTCAATTCAACAGTACATTTGAGAAACACACTCCCATGAGATGGAGCTACTTCTGGGAAGGTTAAAATTAAATTAAAAATGCCAATGCCAACTGGTTTTCATTTTTATGGGCTCTGGGACACAATGAGAGAAGAAGGGACAGATTCATCCTGGAATGAATTCATCACAGTGCAGCTGACTGCTGCAGACAGTGCCAGCTTACAGTCTGAGACCATTTGCTACAGGAAGAACCCTTGTCTTGTAGATAATCATGATGAAAAATAGGATGGTAGAGACAGGAAGGTCAGGGACATGTGACAAATTGCAGTTACGCTAAGTTTTTAATGATTCCCTGAAGCCACTGACCATGTTTGTAGCACTCTCCTGTAAACCAGTCAAGCATATCAATCACGCTGAGCAACCTGTAACCAACAATCTCCTTATTCAACATTTTACCATGACGACCTCTCGACATTCAGAGGTCTTCACATGGCTGACCTCCACACAAGCTAGTAGATGAGCTTGGCCTTTGGCAGCTGTTAGTAATCACGGGCAAATAGCTGTGATGGGAAGGTTAAGATGAAGCAGATGGACTGCATGGTGCTGGTGTCCACACCGTGAGTTCAGGGCCTCCATTTCCCTCGTTTAGTACAGACTGACTAGCACACAAAAGAGCCTCCATTTCCTGGGGAAACGCCTATTTTTCCCATGAGCTCATGCAACAGCCAAAAATTTCATTTAATAATAACAATATGAACAAGAATAAGGAGCGTACAGGGAGTAACTGTTGATAGAAAACAGGGGATCGCAATGTTTCAGCAAGTGCTTTAAATAATGATGTAGTGTATCACAAAGCGTAGGTTAAGCAATCACATACATCCAGGATGTGCAAGATTCAGAATTTAAATATTGGCTCAATCAATTCATAAGCTGGAATTTGAATTTAACTGACCACACCTCATAGGAGGTTGAAGTGGAATTTGAAATTAGGTGACTGGAAGAGGAATTTACTCAATTGCATACGACTGGGGAAGTCATGGCTTAGTGGTTAGAGAGTTTGACTCCAAACCCTAAGGTTGTGGGTTTGATTATTGGGCCGGCAATACCACAGAAATCGGTGCCCTTGCGCAAGGCACCGAACCCCCAACTGCTCCCCAGGCGCCGCAGCATAAATGGCTACCCACTGCTCCAGGTGTGTGTGTGTTCACTGCTGTGTGTGTGCACTTTGGATGGGTTAAATGCAGAGCATGAATTCTGAGTATGGGTCACCATACTTGGCTGTATGTCACGTCACTTTTTTTTCTTCACTTTGTCATTCCGTGTCAAATCAACCAAATTTCAGATATTTCCATGGCTCAAATTTTTGATTTTGCTAATATGTTTTCTGAAGAAAGATAAACGTATAGTAATGATAGCCCAAATATTAAATGTCATGTATGAATATTTACTAAGTAATCTACTATTCTGTAGATTCAGAGCCAAATTACAAGGGGTTAAAAATGACTTAAGAAAGATGGCAGCATCACGATGTTATTTTTACACAGAGTTTAGTAGGTCTGTTAGTAAAATCTGTTGACCACTGAAAATATGTACATTTTAACAATTTACTCCTGAATCCATATTAAAATTCCAATATCTCTGGAACCGAATCATATAGGGCCTTAAAAATTAAGATGCCAAAATGAAAGTTTGTTAAGACCCAATATCTATAAGGGCATTTAGATATCTTTTATACTTCTTGAGTTACAGGCATGCAAACATTGGAGAAAAACAACTTGAAAAGTGCTCTTTCCCCATTTCCTCAGGTGAAAATGGCCATTTTGACACCACTCTACAAAATAGTGGACTACTGAGTAAACATTAATCCATGACATTTAATATTTTGGCTTTCCTCACTATACATGTCTGTCTTTCTTCAGACAGAATATTAGCAAAATCAAAAATTTGAGCCGGGGTCCTCTGGTTTAGTTGACATGGAATGACCAGTATGCAAAAACAGTCCACCAAAGGAGGAGCATGTCTAAATACAAAATATCTGAAAAATATAGGTAAAAAAGTAAGATTCTGTAAGGAGTCTGTAATTCTGCATCCAAAATTTAATTCAAATTCAGGAATTCAATTCTTACTGCTCACATCTTTTGTAAATGGGCTGACGCTCATCTGAAACTTGTGGAACACATTAAACTTCCTGTTGACATCATGTGTTTTAGATAAGCAAATGCATTTTCATCCATTTTCTCATCACATGAAGTGCAGCTGGGGGCTAAAAGCTGCAGAATCAAGAAGATAACACACAACTCTTTATTTCCATATGTAATCAAGGATTCTAGCACAGTCATTGATCGTTCCCGGCAGTGGTCTTAGCGAATCATCTGAAACCCCTGGAAACTCCTCAGAGCAGCTGGTGATGCATAAAAACCTCCATCTGTGGGTGAAGGAATCTACATGTGTCCTGTTAAAAAGTGTGAACTCACATTAAAATCACACAAAACCACATAAACAGACCATGGGGAAACCAAACCATCAGAGATGTGTGTGTAGTGAGGACACCTGTGAATACTTTTTCAAACAGAGCTTCATAAACCTGAAATAGTTCAATGGAGTCTGTTGATGGTTTTGCCAACAAGAGGAGCATCCCTGCAGAGTTTAAAAGACCAGAGAGACTGAGAGAGCTGACCAATAGTTTAGGCCTTCAATCATGTTGCAAAAGATCAGCGTGATCTAAACACTCTGTTTGAACTCTCCAGGGGGTCCCATAAAGACACACGACCAGCAACCGCCCCACTCAACAGACTCAAAGAGCTCATTTCACGCAACTGGCTTTTAATTGGCGGCTGACCGCTCTGCGTCATGGCCTATATTTTACCGCAATTTGGGGAACTGGTTTCCAGTTGTGTAACACATTTCCTTGTCACCTGCATAGTTGGCTTTGTTCTAAATCACACCAAAACAAGCAGAAACACAGCATCACATGTTAAAAAGAAACACTCTCAGCCTCCCTGTGAGCTCCAGATCCAGAGTTGAGCCACTAATGTTGCTAGGCTGCCACTGTGGCCTGACTGGCCTCTGATTTTGTTGTTGAGAAGGGGAAACACAGACTTTTTGTTTCGGTTGGCATCAGACCCTGAATGCTAGGACTACGGTATTCTTTTTTTCAGTAGCGTAACAGGCTGAAGTAAAGTATCATTCAGTTGGTTGGCCAAGAAAACCAATCAGTCATGGACCACAGTTAAAATGAACTATCTGGCCTCATTCATCACAAGTAACTTGGTGATTTCACTAATGCAGTAAAATTATCCTATGCATGAGCTCATACATATATTCATTTCCATCTGATGTCTTTAGAGCAGCAGCGAAGCCACATAGGATTCAATATGGTGGTCTTTCGCTTAAAGTTAATCCTCACAGGTGAACCATACTGAGAAACGTTTACAAACTGACACTAGATTTTATATTGTGAGCAGTGCTTGATTCGTTAAGACAGCGCTAAGGTGTTGTGGGTAGTGGCCAGGGCAAGTCTTTAATGTGTTGCTATGTGGTTTCCTACTGGCCCAAGTCCCATCCTTAACTCTATTGCTGTCTGAATTTGCCCCCTAAACCTTTATATAGTACACTATTTAAGGGGAGTCATGCTGAATGAATCACCACATCTTGGCAAAAATGGCATCCACAACCCTTCCCAGCAAACTCAATGTTCAAAATCGCTCACTTGTTTTAATTTACTCCATTTAAGTGAACTAAACTAATGACAGAATGACAGAATACTGCAATATTTTTTTAAATAGTTTTGGATACAGCCTATGATAATCTGGCCCCTTTATTAAAAGTAAAGTCCACCTAAAAATGAAAATTTCCTAAATATTACATTGTGTTTCACCAAAACCAATCAAACGCATAATAATAATTTATTTTTCCACGCTGTAAATAAAGCAACAATTATTGGATCAGGCTTTATGAGAAAATACTATTTCTGTCTTTTTACAATTTCATGTTTAATTCAATGTTTTACTTGTCATTTTTTTGTAATTTTTAGGGAAATTTACTAGCGATTTCTAACTGAACATTGTTTCTAAGTAAATTGTACACCCTTTTTTTTTTTTTTTTTGGTGCTCTACAAAATTCATCCTACCAGATCAGTGATTGAACCGCAATGTTATGAAGCAACGAGAATACATTTTGTTGGCCGAAAAAACAAAAATAACAACTTTATTCAACATCTTTTTTCTTCTGTATTGCATTCACAAGAGTAGCACAACGCGCATGTGTGCGATGCTGCTGATGCAGGAGCCGGTGTTCTGACACAGAACATGGATGCGCTGCTTCTTGTTTACAAGCAGAGGAATGCACATGTATGCGTCGTGGTACTCTTGTGAATGCAACACTGTTGAATAAAGTTGTTATTTTTGTTTTCTTTGCACACAAATAATATTTTCATAGCTTAATAACATTACAATTGAACCACTGATGTCTCCCTTGACTATTATAACGATGTCCTTACTACCTTTCTGGGCCTTGAACGTTTCAGTTGCATTGCTCTCTATGAAGGGCCAGAAAGCTTTCGGATATAATCAAAAATATCTTAATTTGTGTTTCGAAGATGAACGAAGGTCTTACAGGTTTGGGACAACATATGGCTGAGTAATTAATGACAGAATTTTCATTTTTGGGTGAACTAACCCTTTAAAGCGAGGATGTATTGCCATTTTAGATTCCCCAACCAGATATTCATCAAATCCATTATTTTTGGGGTAAACTATTATTATAACTCTTCAATGCAGTCCATTGAATCTTTTGACACATTTGATTGTCTTCAGCGAAAGTCCCAATTAATTTTTATTAACATCCATAGAACAAACAGTGTGGGATGAGTACCACGCCAAAATCTAATACTCAGGGTGAGGAGCAACACTAATATACTAATACTAATTACCAGACCACTTCAGATTCCAGGAAGTTCATGACACAGAGTTGGATGAGGTCATGTGTTAGCATACTGCAGTCATTCAATGCTTGGAATGTGGAACAAGTCAGCCGTGTCAAAAACGAGTATCAACAGTGCGACCGGACTGAGACCAGTCACCCTTTCGACCCCCATCTAATCAAACAGCCTTCTTTTATGGTTACTGCTATTCGGTTTGACATTAACCACCCACACGGTCAGAATGTGAACGGCTTTCTAAGGACAAAAGAGGAATTTTCTGATCAAAAAACCTTGAAACAGCTTTCTGGCTACGTTATATTACAATATTTTGGAAGTTAAAAAGAGGCTTGTGCGTTGTTCCAGAAAGACTAACAGAATGAGATCTTTGCTTGGCAGCCTGACAGAAATACAGCACCATTACCGTTTTAGGCCAGCGGTCTCCCAATGCACAGAGAACAGAAATGCTATTAAAGCACCAGACTGCTGCTAATAAATAAGAGCTAATGGCACTATGCACCGACTGTCCTCAAGAGCCCTCCTGTTTGAGAAAGTGAGAAGAGAGCAGTACAATTCATCTCCAGACACCATTTTAACACCCGGGGAGGCTGATACAGATCACATTAAATCAAAACGCTTCTCCTTCTCAACAAACATCACTCTATTCTGACAGAGGAATAGGAATTAGAATTAATCCTGAAAGAATGTTTTGGTTGCTGAAGATTAGAGGTTACCGCAACTGGAGCTATACGAGTGCGATCTGGGGTCAGGTCCTTCATGCAAAACAAAAATATCAAATGTTTTGTTTGCTTATGCCAAACATTTATCAGACCCACTTGACATGTGTCCTCTTAGGCCAAGTGGTTCTAGTAGGCCACATGCTCACGGGTCATGAAGCAGTCTGTGAGACACACGTCCATCACCTGTTGAGGAGCTCTTCGGCCCCCTGCTTTCTATGCAACAGCTGCGCCGCTAATGAACTCAACTCTCGTCTCGCTCGCTGACAACTGGCCTGCCCCTGTGAACTGGAACCCAGGCACCAGCAGACTGAGAAGATCTCCTGCACTACAACGATACAGATTGGTTGGACTGGATCATGTGTTGTTTTAATTGTCTATTTTATCAAATGATCATACAAAAAATATTATGAAAGGTACACATTTATTGCTCAACAAAGGCCTTTAGCTGTTCATAGGAAATGGGATCATTAGAATCACTGAGCCTGGATTCCTGAAATCCTCAGTCCCCATGTCTACTCCGACAATGTGAATGAATTTCAGGAAACCGTGGCATTGGATTACCGTCACAGTTTGAACTCTAACAGTAAACAGCTAACAGAAAAACTATACACCACAAAATAGGTTTCCATCCGCATATTTGTATGCAAATTTTGGCATACTGCATAAATTTGATGGGTGGAAACACCAAAGTGGAATTCAAATTTCTGAAATGTGAATAAAAAGCATATGCTCACTTGAGGTACAACCTGTTGGTTTAGCAAGAAGATATGCGCATAAATTACAGTGGAAACACATTTACGGAATACATTTTTAACTGTGAATCATAAAAGGAATTCACTAACAATTCACTTACGAGATCTGCCATCAATCAGTTATTCGAAGAGTTTTTCGGCAAGTAATTAATTATAAAAATTAATAAAACATGACTTCATTTCACCAGCTTTAAGGATGTAAAAATCTACAATTTATTACTTATTTACGATTGTTATGATTTAATTATTTAAATTATTAAGATCACCAAACTGCAATTAAAATTTCTAAAATGTGTATGTTCATAATAATTTTGTAGATAAAAGTTTGCTTGGTAAGACATGCACATAAAGTGTGACAGAAACACATTTAGTCAATACATTTCTAGATGAGCATCAACAAATTTGTAACTTTTTTCAACATGTCTAAATGAATACCTCATGAGATCTGCGATAAATTACTAGCAAATATGTAGTAAAACATTTTGCAAATAATATAGATTTAAAATAAAATCGTTTCATTTATTAAATTAATAATTTGTTATTTAATTTGATGAAAGAGGCCAGTGGTTACAACATCCATGCATCAATTATCTAATTTATTAAAGAGAAGAACTCTTCTCTTTAATACATTTTCTATTTCTAGCTTTAAAAAAAAAAAAAAAAAAACATATAGAAACCACCTTAAATATATATATTTTTTAATCAATTTAAGGTCTAATTTAAAACGGCAATGTAATGGAACTTGTGATTTACATCATAATGAAATGGATTATTAAGAATGAAAAATATGTCAGGCGGAAGCTTGGTTCGATCCACTGGTTGTTGATTGGATGGAGGTAGATCTGAATGTAAGCTTGCAGTTGATTGTAATTATGGGGCAGAGTTTATGTGGACGAAATTTGTTTAGTGAAGTCTGCCATGTTTCACCAGAGAGAAGTCTGTGGTTTCTTTGTAATATATGTCCAAAAAAATACACGAAATTAGATCAATAACATGGATTTACATAATAGGATGAATTTTAATTTCATGCTGACTGTAAATAGGTTAGAAAAGTCTTCTTTGTAAGTTCAGATGGTGGTCTGCATGCTGGGCTGGGGCTGAGGGGAGTGGGTGGCTCATACTGGGCTAGACCAGGAGGACAGGGTGAGTTATGCATGCATACTGAGGGCACATGAGGAATGCAGGGAAGGGGGGCTGATTCACTGGCCAGACTTCCGGGGGAAGGCGCCATGAGTTCACAGAGCAGCTGAACTGTGACTTCATCAAAGCCCACCATAAAGCCACTGACCCCATGGCACGTGCCTGTATGGAAAATCATCAGAGCAGGCAATGCCAAAAGGCTTAAACATTGCTCCGCAGCACAATGAAATAAAGACAGATAGAGAATGGGGGAGTTGAGCAACTGCAATTGTTTGGGCGTGTGATATCAGGTCAGCACTTTCACAATGCCCTCCTGCGTGTGACTGTTCCACACTTGCTGCCACAATAAAGACTTGCATTGTTACCCACCCAGCTTCAGAGAGCAAATAACTTTTCGTCCAGCTTGCAAAAATAGACAACATCATTTACGAAGAACATTTTTTAAACGTTTCTAAAAGAAGCTTCTTATTCTCACCAAGGCTGCAATTAAAAAAAAAATACTGTAAAAAACGTAATATTGTAACATATAAAACAATTATAAAAATGTATTAAAATATTAAATAATTATTTTTAATTGTAATAATATTTTACAATTTTATTACAATTAAAAATAATTGTTTTATATTTTAACACAATTTAAAAGGTCATTTATTCCTGTTGTGGTAAATATAATAATTATAATTATAATTATACTATATATAAATTATAATTATAAATGTCTTTATTGTCTCTTTTAATCAACTTAATGTGTCCTTCTTGAATAAAAGTATCCTTCTTTTTTGGGATTTCTTCTAACTAGACACAGCATCTAAAAAACAGTGATCCTGAACAAAAAGTTCCTGAAAAAAAAAAAGTTACACATAATTCAATTACCAAAGATTGTGACTGCTGACTCATGTACACAGATCATTTAAATTGAAAAAATTGTATAGACCGGACATCCTATGTGAACCCATAAGTGTACCTGAGACGTACTGACATCCTTTTCTGCAAAACTAACTGTCCTAATTAGAAGCTAAAATAACATGTTTGCTGTTGAACAGACAGAACTCTGATTTAAAAAAAAAATAAATAAAAAAAAGAGATACTTAATTATAATTGAATAGCAGATATATCAAGAAGCAGATATTAAAGCAGATGACAAATTTATTAATATGTTTTGCGGATGCTCAGCAGATTGCTTGACATTACTGATCTCCTTTTATTCTCCTCGTTTATACCTGATAAACGATTGGCGTATTAGAAATACAAACTTTTAATAGTCTCTCTGGAAGAAAAACATAAATATCACAATTCCAAGAAAAGCAAGAGTATGGTTTAACTTCAAAATCCTCTCAGCTTGCAAACTCAACACATTGTATGTTTGCTACGCAATGGAAAGGTTGTTTTTTGTTCTTTAGGGTAGAAAAGGTGTGGTATAATTTTCAGAGCACAGCGTAAAGCAGACAAGGTGTGAGCCACGATTCAGTCAATAGATGTTCATCCAGCAGTTAGCACAAGTAAACAGGATACCTCAGAAGAACGCGAGCCACATAAAAGCCACAGAAGTTAACGAAAGAGGCAGTATGCGAGCGAGAGATGTGTGTGGGCGCCACTCAACAAACATCAGACAAACACAGACGCACAGCCTACATACCCTCCCCCTCTCATGAAGAGTCACACTCCTCTCCTTCAAACACACACACGTGCTCAAAACACATGTAACCAAAACTTACCACTTCTGCAAACTGCTACTCTAACCAGTGCAGAGCTGTGTTTTCAGTAGCGACGCAAATCGGAAAAGAGTGACTTCATTTAAATGAGGGCTGAAAAACATCCGAGAGGTGTATTATTAGATGAGCCGGGCGTGTGTAACCTACAATAGACGGGCAAGTAAATGAGGTACGCCGTGTGCTCCATTTCTGATGATGAGGTGTAGCCTCCTGAGACACCGCGATGAATTGGCCTGTCGCTGTGCTTTATTAAAGAACCGGATAAGTCAGCACAGCAGTGGATAAGCTACAGCTGGGACGAAGCGTAACCCCTCTAAGAAGTTTCTGCTTACAGCATCTGCCTAATGTGCTAGTTGGAATCAATGGGTTTCCGCAAGGAGGTTCATGGAGAGGCGTGTGGGCCTTCTTCTTGATTTATAAAAGCAAAGGCCACATGTAGAAGTTCCTGGCTCTGATCTGATGGAGGTTCCTTGAAAGGAGTCACGTCATATATTCTTATGATTTCATTTTTATACTGAGGTCAACTTATTTAAGTTATTTATGCCCAAAACAGTCATATTTAATTTTTAAATTAATTAATTTGAATTTTCTTTTCCACCCTCTCTCTCTGGCGTTAAGAATTAAACAGTATATTTATCACCATTTTGTGGGTTTTATTTTATTTATTCATTCATTTATTTTACACACACACGCACACACATTATATATATATATATATATATATATATATATATATATATATATATATATATATATATATATATATATATATATATATATATATTTATTTATTTAATTTTATTTTTTTTTATTTTTTTGAAGAAAACAAATTTATTCTGCAAGGATGAATTAAATTGATCAAAAGTGATGCATTAAATTGATCAAAGACTGTTACAAAATATTCTATTTCAAATTAAATGCTGTTCTTTGGAACATATTCAACAAATCCTGAAATTTTGTGTGAATCACAGTTAGTAATGGGAAATAGGGATGCACCGAAATGAAAATTCTTGGCCAAATTCAAAACTGAACAAAACTAAACACTGGGCCGAGGGCAAAGGGCCGAAGGCCGAATAGTTAACATTTTTCCCCATGTATTTTGCTAATTGTTTTCACCATTCCATAAAAAGCAAAAACCTAATCCTGCACGCTATCTATGCAAACAATATCAAAATATTTATTTATTGATTACGTTTCAGTCACATGACCTTCATCAGGAATTTTTTTTAAACATTTCACAATTGCATAAAATTAAATAGCCAAAATGTGCTTTTTACTGTTTTGTCTTGCGTTTCAACGAAAAAGTCAATTCAAAAACAAAAATGTAAAATATTTACTTAACACTGAACATTTTTTAAAGGTGACCTAACACACACAGTTTCACCCAATCTCATGTTAATCTTGAGTATCTATAAAGTAGTACTGCATCCTTCATATCTCCAAAAAGTCTTTAGTTTTATAATATTTATAAAGGAAAGATATAGCTTTACAATTCTCTTGTAAAAAGCCGAGCTCCTGGAGGCGGTGCTAAAGAGTGATGAGCACTTGAGCGCTGATTGCCAACAAAACAGACATTTGATGCAGTTTCACCTACTGTCTGCAGTTCTGAATCATGACCGGGATCTTTTATAGCTGGGACTGCCCCATCTTTCAGTATCAAACAATGTGCAAATCCAGCGTTGAACTGGGCTTGTTTATAAAACGTTCGTCAACAAACACACTTGCTAAACTCCTGCTGCCCCCCCAAAAAAAAAAAAAAAAAAAAAAAAAACTGCATCCACTGTTCACTAACGCTGCTCTTTGGTAAGCTGAACAAGGTCATCTTTCTCTTACGACCAAAAACCGACCTCTTTAAAGACATTCTTACTGAGTGAGTCCCGTGCAGTGCTGCTGAATGAAGTGCGCTGATGGGCGCACTCTTGCTCTCGCTCTGGTCGATGCATGTGCGAGCATGCTCTTCCGGGAGAAGTGCCCATATAAGGAGTTCCACCCTTCATTACGTAATGAAGAGGCATGATCGAGAAAAACATTCCAAAACTTGTAAGAAACCCGGAAGTGTGTATTTGGCATAAAAATACTCTGTTGTATGTCCAAATTGTTTTTTGAAACTTCGGCCATGCTTAGCATGAGAATCCAATACCATCCTTCAATACCACGACTGAGGTGCCCTTGAGCAAGGCACCGAACCCCCAACTGCTCCCCGGGCGCCGCAGCATAAATGGCTGCCCACTGCTCCGTGGTGTGTGTTCACGGTGTGTGTGTGTTCACTGCTGTGTGTGTGCACTTTGGATGGGTAAAAAGCAGAGCACGAATTCCGAGTATGGGTCACCATACTTGCAGGGTTTTTCCTACATTGAAAATTTTTTGGCGGCCGCCAAAACAATTTTTTGTCCCGCCAAAGCCTTATTTGATGTGTAATTGTTTTTTTTGTGAGTGAAGCAGTCTACAGACGGAGTGACGGAGAGAACGAGCACAGCGCCCCTCCCCCGCGCGCGCACTCTCCGTCTTCAGTTCTGTCTTTGCTCGCTCCCTCGCGTCAAAATCAACTGATCCTAAAGGTCGGAAGACCGAATCCATGTTTCACGTGGTGCATTCGGAGAATATTTTTGCTGAATTACCGCTGGGTGTGAATTACAGTAAAAAAAAAAGTTGCCTTATCTTCTCTTACAACTTGTGACAAGCATTCCGCAGCTGACATAACTTTAAATAAACGAAAAAAAAAAAAAAAAAAAAGCGTTTGAAGTGTTTTTTGTGTGTGCGTGTGTTGACAAATATTTCGCGATGTCCTAACAGCCAGGATTCCCACACAACACGTCCGCTAAAGTCCGATTCGCGACCTAATGACTCCTTTGAGCCGATTCATTATAATGAATGGTTACAGCGATCGGTCTGCCCGTCAGTGTCTGAATCGGTGTACAACAAATCATTACTTCTTAGAAGAACATACATATCTGAAATGAGAAAGTAAGTGTGCTTACCCCATTTAGCAAGAGTGTTTAGTAAAATCTAGCCTTAATAATCCACAGTATGTATAGGCCTATGACAATGTGTAGTAAATTACCTATAAAATCATTTAGTTTAAAGTTAGACTGGAGTGAGATGAAACTAGACCAAAGCACAAAGCAAGCTGTTGCTAGCTAGCTGCTAATTTTATAAAATTTTATATGGTAAAATATTACACTATTACACCTTTTAACGCTACATTTTTAATGCTACTTTTTAAGTGATATGATTATACTAAAATAATTATCAGGTCTATCAAAAAAGGATTTTATCTTTCAAAACTATGAAAGCCAGTCGTGGAAAAATCACAGCTTTTTTTGCAAAAAGAGGGCAAGAAAGGATGACAGTGAGAGTGACAGGTAATATCTATGTCAGATAATTGCATAATTTGTAAATAGATAAATTGTGATACCTTTGACACTTCAAATATACTTTGGTATCGATGATGTTTACATTCTTTTACTATCTAGCCTTACAGTGATCGTTTTTTCATGAATAAATAGGATAAGAAAAAAAAAAAAAATCACAAACTGTTTCTTTGTATTTATTATAAATTTAACATTTATTGTCAATATTGGGCTTGTGGATCATGTGGGTACTAGGGTACACTTTGCTGTGTGTGGATGACCATGTCGGTCAGCCACCACCGAAGACCAATTTTGACCCAGGAAAAACCCTGACTTGGCTGTATGTCATGTCACTTTCACTTTCAACTCTTTAACAGTGTAAATAACTCAATGCATGAAACAGAATTAGACCTCCCCTTTAACATTCTAGCAAACATTATTCCAACAAAGCACAATTTAACTTAAAATTAATAAGTTAGTAAAATAATATTTTTGGCCATTTTTGAGACCCCCTTCTTGAATCAGGCATGTATATTTTTACTGTACAAATGAATGCAGCCTTGGAGAGCAGAAGAGACTTTTTTTTAAAAACATTAGAAAATATTATAGATCTTAGTCTGAACACTATGTGTGAATGCTATAATAAATATATTTTATTTTACAGAACAACAGTAAAATTACAATACTAACATTTACGAATGTTGCTTTTTCTCAGGTTTTATTTTGGCGGAAACCCGCAGGAAGACCTCAGTGCTTCTTTTTGTTGACAACAGCAGATTTACAGTTGATTCTCATTACACATTTGGGAAGATGTTTGTCGCACGTATCACATTGTCACATCCATGCCTTTGAAAAAATACAGAAAAATGCTACTGAGCAAATTGCAAGTAAATCACACAGCACTGTTTGAATACCTGCAATTCGTGCATGTATTAGAAAACATAACATTCTGCAGTTTAATTGTTTAAGGCCATTTCGTAATTTCAATTATCATACAGTAACCAGCAACCACCACTCACTGCTTGTAATGATTTTAAATGCTTCCACACTGCGACATGTTTTCTGCATTAGTGTGTGCCTCTATTTGATCGTGTCACATCATTGTTCAGTACAATTTATTCTGTCTTTTTGCTTATTAATTTCGGCTGCCGAACATTTGGTGCATACCTTATACTTAGAAATGTTTCTTGAGCAGCAAGTCAACATATCAAAATGTTTTCTCAAGGATCATGTGAAACTGAAGACCACTGAAGTAATGGCTGCTGAAATTCAGCTTTGACATGACAGGAATAAATTAAATTTTTATATTATTATAATGATATTTTAAAATATATAAAAATTGAAAATTCATCTTATCAATAAATTAACATTGTAATACAGAGGAGAGGTCTGTGTTGGGGGGTGGGGAATCAACATTTTAACCCCTGTTGAGCTCAATTTAGCCTATCACGTATTTCTGACAGTGTCCTAGACATAGGTCACCACACCCAACATGTTGGGAGACAACTCAGAAAATTACATAACATCACATCTACATCTTTAACTTAAAACCCATAACTTCCTGTGAAGTTTTTAATCATAGACAGATGAAACAAACCTCCCTGACTAGCAGAGATAGGCCTACTAGTTATTCACTACAGAGTAGTGAATCTCCTGATAGCTTTCAATCTACTAAAATAAGTAATGGAACATAATAACTAAGGAATATAGTGAAATTGTGAATTAACTGCAAAAATCAGACAAGCAGAAGGAAGTTAACAACACTATAGATAAACCAACGATTGTATATGTTTTAAAAGAAGTGACTTCGCTAGAGCACCATTTATAGCTTTGTTCTAGCTGACAACATGGAACAAAATGGATTATCATACACTGTTAGCAATAAACAAAAAGCAAGAATTAATAATAAACTAATAAATAATAAATTGTTTGCTTAATCTAGAAGATCCTCCAAAAAATCCTGGCCATAAGGGGTGTCTTGCTACAAACACCTAAATGTGAGCAATTAATAGGCCAACCAACAACCAGCAAAATGTCCAATCATTAGTGTGACACACTGGCTAAGAATTAACATGGGGAAAAGAGAAAGAGAAAGTCTTTAAAGAATGTCTTTAAAGCATTGCATGGTTAAGTCATGAATAAACTAATCTATGATTACTTCTAAGAAAATATCTGATCAAAGTGATTATGTGGGTGATATGAGTTTGAGTACAGCATGCAACACAATCCTGTTTCCTCTATCCCCTTTCCTATTGCTCTGTCTAGTAAAGAAAAAAAATTAATAATTAAAACATCTTGATGGACAAGTTACTTTAGGGATTAGACTTAAAGGGTTAGTTCACCCAAAAAATAAAAATTAGGCTGCATTTTACTCACCCCCGAGGCATCCTAGGTGTATATGATTTTCTTCTTTCAGACGAATCCAGTCAGAGTTATATTAAAAATAGTCTTTGATCTTTCAAGCTGTTTCATTGCAGTCAGCAGGTGTTGCATTGCTTCAGTCCAAAAGACATGAAATAAAATGCGCCTATCCATAAAAAAAACGGCTCCGGGGGTGAACAAAGGCGAATTGATGTGTTTTTGTAAGAAAAATAACCATATTCAAAATGCAATAATCACTTGAATCTAGCTTGCGCTCACTGTTGTAAATGGAAGCAGTTCCAGGGGAATGACGTATGAGGTTGGCTTTTTCCATGTTTTTAGAATTGCATGGAAAAACATTATGTCCAGCTATAGACAGGCTCTAAAAGATGCCAGGGCCGAGCATATCCAGAAACTCATAGAAAATAACCAAAACAATCCAAGGTTTTTATTTAGCACAGTGGCTAGATTAACAAATAACCAGATGCCACCCAATCTAAATATTCCCTCACAGTTTAATAGTAATGACTTTATGAATTTCTATACTGATAAAATAGATAACATCAGAAATGTAGATTCTACAGCGTCTAATACTTCAGCTTCATTCATCTGACCCAAAGAAAAACTGCAGTGTAGGGATGCAACAGAATTGGCCGATAATGGCTTTTAATGTAAATATCGGCATCGGCCCGATATGAAAAATTATGCTGATATGTCTAACCGATAAGAGGAATACGTTAACTCACATGTGCTCAGGGTGTGCTAGTGATTAGATCACGTCAGCAGCATGGCTCATTCTTGAAGCAAAGTTTTCTTGAAGCAAAGTTTTGTCTGAATGATGGATAGCTGCATTTAATCTGTGAAAGCATGTACAAAATGACACATTCGGTGTATGACAGAGTAAAAAAAAAAGTAATTGCACCTGCAGTGGCAGCAGTGGCAGCCTCCCCCAGGTCCTAACGCCCGTTCGGTAAGGAGTTTCAGTATGTAGGGGGTGCTGTTGGCCTACTTCTAATTAAATTAAAAGTAAAATAAAAAGCCTACACAAATAACATTTAGACTGGGCTTTTGATTAAATAAAGCAGTAATTGATGTCATAAAATAATGAGTATGTTTTGATTTAAAGGTCAGAAGCTATAGCTTACATGAAAAAAAAAATCACAAACATAACACTTGTAAATTAAATAATTTTATTGATACTGATTTATTCATTAATGTGTAATATGTTTTATTATTTAAACAAATCATAAGCTATAAAAGATTTTCAGAATTTTTACAACTCTTTTGCTTTAGACATCTACAAATGTTAAATCTTAAAACATAATGTTAGGGTTAACTCTGCATCTTTCTGGGGACAAAAATACAGCGATTGACAAAGTTTATTTATAGTTATTTTCAAAGCTTCAAAGTACTGTCAAAAATTAATTTGTGTTTATTTAATTCTAACAAATAAGTTCTTGTTAAAAACTAACCAAAATTAAAAATATTTTGCTTATAATTTCTGCACAGGAGAGACTTGATGTTTCCAAACAAAAGGAAATATATTAGTATCGACCAAAATGACTTGAAAAATATCGGCATATCGGATATCGGCAAAAATCCAATATCGTGCATCCCTACTGCAGTACTTTACAACTATAGGACAGGAAGAGCTAAATAAACTTATCACTGCATCTAAACCAATAACATGTTTATTAGATCCTGTACCCACTAAATTACTGCAAGAGTTGTTAACTATAGCAGAAGAACCGTTTCTTAATATTACTAACTTGTCGTTATCTTTAGGTCACATCCCAAAACCAAGCTGGTGGTTATTAAGCCTCTTATTAAGAAACCACAACTAGATCCTAGTGAACTGGCAAATTACAGACCCATTTCAAATCTTCCGTTTATGTCTAAAATTTTTAGAAAAAGTTGTCTGCTCAATTGTGCTCCTTCCTGCAAAAAAATAAAAAAATAAAATAAAGATCTCTATAAAGAATTTCAGGTTTCAGGCCCCACCATAGCACATGACTTGCTTCTTGCGTCAGACCAAGGCACCATAGATCATGACATACAAATAGATCGATTACAAAACTATAGGTGTATTCAAAGGCAGGCTTTAAGATGGTTTAGATCCTATCTGTCCGATCGCTACCACTTTAACATTATTAAATATAATTTAAATAGGGAGTCATCTCAAGTATCACCAGTAAAGTATGGAGTGCCACAAGGATCAGTCCTAGGTCCTCTGCTATTTTCAATATACATGTTGCACCTTGGTAATATTGGTAATAACCACCACTAACTGCTTGTAATGATTTTAAATGCTTCCACAATGCGACATGTTTTCTGCATTAGTGTGTGCCTCTATTTGATCGCGTCACATCATTAGTACAATTTATTCTGTCTTTTTGCTTATTAATTTTGGCTGCGGAACATTTGGTGCATACCTTATACTAAGAAATGTTTCTTGAGCAGCAAGTCAACATATCAAAATGTTTTCTCAAGGATCATGTGAAACTGAAGACCACTGAAGTAATGGCTGCTGAAATTCAGCTTTGACATGACAGGAATAAATTAAATTTTTATATTATTATAATGATATTTTTAAATGGTTTAGATCCTATCTGTCCGATCGCTACCACTTTAACATTATTAAATATAATTTAAATAGGGAGTCATCTCAAGTATCACCAGTAAAGTATGGAGTGGCACAAGGATCAGTCCTAGGTCCTCTGCTATTTTCAATATACATGTTGCACCTTGGTAATATTATTAGAAAATATGGGATTAGTTTCCACTGTTATGCTGATGATAATCAGATCTCTTGGATTACAATTTGCAACTAGACAGATGTACCGTTACTTCCTCTACAGTCAAAAATCTGGGTGTTATATTAGACAGCAACTTGTCTTTTGAAAATCATATTTCCCATGTTACAAAAACAGCATTCTTCCAACTTAGAAACACTGCCAAGCTATGAAACATGTTACCTGTTTCTGATGCAGAAAAGCTAGTTCATGCATTCATGACCTCTAGACTGGACTATTGTAATGCACTGCTAGGTGGTTGTCCTGCATCCTAGGGTAGCAAAGTCAACTAAAGGAGGTAGAGCTTTTTCGCATTTGGCTCTCAAACTCTGGAAAAGCCTTCCTGATAATGTTTGGGGTTCAGAAACACTCTCTAGGTTTAAATCTAGATTAAAGACACATCTCTTTGGCCAAGCATTCAAATAACGCATCTCATAATCATGTGCTGCAGTTATATCTGATCAAATGCACATTATTATTCTTTAACTTGGGTTAAACAAATAAATATTGCTTGGTTGGAACAGCAGCTACGCTAATTATGTCTCTATTTGTTCCTCTGTTTCTGTGACATTACTAGGATTTACACAAGCTTCAGTCTGGATCCAAAACACCTGAGAAGAGATGATGCCAACCCTGAAACAACATACAGAACTACCAAATTTTGCTACAAGTTTGATTGCAACATATAATAATTGCTGTTAATAGTGTTCATCGTCTGTTTAATTACGTCTTTAATTGATTTTTCCGTACATTTCTGCCATATGTATGTACATTACCTGACATAGTCACCACTGATAAGCTACTACTAAATATATTGTAGAAACTTAATTTTCTTTAAAGCGTGAAAAGAGCTATAGAAATAAACTTTTAATTGAACTGAAGATCTTTTATAATATTATAAATTTATAAAATCTTTGCTGTCACTTTTGTATCCTTGAATAACACTATTCATTTCTTTCACAAAAAAATAAAAAATAAAAAGATCTTACTGACCCCAAACTTTTTAATGGTAGTAGTTATGGGAAAGTACTTTCTCTTCTTCCTGTAATAGTACCATGTTTATCAGTACAGTGTGTGTTTATCAGTACAACAGTGTGAGAAATCAGCAGGTGAGTCTGCAGGAAAAAAACAACATCTCTACTCTCACATTACCTGCTTCACACTGCCTCCCACACACAGTCTTTCACACTTACTACTGTCAAACCCATTGTGAAAATGTAATTTCTTTAAAGATAAAGTTTACATTAAAAAAAAAAAAAAACTCAATGACCTTTTAAGTCTTTATTTCCTTGATAGTTTTCCCCTAAACTAGATCAGTGGTTTGAGGTAAAATACACATGCAAAAAAAGACCTTTTCGTTCTCTGAATGCTGCAAACGATTAGCCACTGCATGATCAGAACCAGCTGATAATCACTTCCACTGATTCGATATATGATCTCCCATCTTGCTGATCACAGTGTTAGGACACAGAAGATGTGAATGTGTATAGCAA
This sequence comes from Cyprinus carpio, assembly GCF_018340385.1. Taxonomy (NCBI): domain Eukaryota; kingdom Metazoa; phylum Chordata; class Actinopteri; order Cypriniformes; family Cyprinidae; genus Cyprinus; species Cyprinus carpio. The sequence goes on along the minus strand of NC_056603.1, from coordinate 16,197,043 downwards.
ATATGACAAAACTCAGCCATGTCTCAGTCTCCACCTGGCTAGAGTAAAATAATAATGCAGTTACAAGGTGTGTGTAATTCAAGCTACTACAGTTCCCGATCAATCAGCTGCTCTTCAGTTTGCATACATGTGCTGCTTTACTTCCACTCTTGACTGCACTCTTCCTTCCCACAAACAAGTCATCATCTTTAAAGCTCCAAGTGTAGGGTTGCTAGATATTTAAAAAAAAAAAGCAACCGGGTCTAATATACACAACGACCCCAGATACTGTGCTTTGGGTAAGTGAAACAAACCCTTAAAAATGCAATATAATAAGCAGGCATGGCAAAACTGTACCAGAAAAACAAACATAAGATCAATATCCTACAAAATTAAAAGACAGGAAGTATAAATTATAAATAAAATAGCTGAGTGCCACAAGGATCTGTCCTAGGTCCTCTGCTCTTTTTTTAATATACATGTTGCCCCTTGGTAATATTATTAGAAAATACGGCATTAGTTTCCACTGTTATGCTGATGATCCTCAACTATATATCTCAACAAGGCCAGATGAAACTTCTAAATTATCAGAGTGTGTTAAAAATGTAAAAGATTGGATGACCAATAATTTTCTCCTATTAGATTCGGATAAGACAGAGATATTACTTATTGGACCAAAATACAGTACACCGAATCTCTTTGATTACAATTTGCAACTAGACGGATGTACTGTTACTTCCTCTACAGTCAAAAATCTGGGTGTTATATTAGACAGCAACTTGGTATGGCAAACCAGTACCACAAAAACAAACATAAGATCAATATCCTACAAACTTAAAAGACAGGAAACATAAATTATAAATAAAATAGCTGAATATAAAATATTTGGTGCTTAAAAAAAAAAATTCTTATTAGTATCAATGTTGAAAACAGTGCTGCTTAATATTTTCTGGAAATTGTGATACATGTTTTCTTTTATGAACAAATAGTTCAAAAGAAAAGCATTTATTTAAAACATAAATGATTGGTAACAATCTTTGATGAATTAAATGTGTCTTTGCTAAACAAAACTAAAACGTAATATAGTCGTAATATTTTAAAATATTTATTATAGCACCCCGTTTGACTGTGACATATCAGCAAAACAAAATGTCTACCATGATCCTTTAAGATTATCAGAAAGAATACTGCTGTTTCTGCTTTCCCTCAGTACAGTACAGGTCTTGTTTGAAGCTAAAACACTCATATGTAAGCACCAAGGTCTGACCATGCTGCAGTCGTAAGGAAACAGTGCTGCAGGGAGTCATTCTCCCAGAAATGAGAGCCAGCGATAAGAGCTAATATTAGCTAACATGTGATCGTGCCTTCAACAGCGCCATGCTACGCTTAGTGTACTCTGAGACCGTCTGAAGCGACAAAAAGGTCAGTGAGGCCTGCAATGATTTTACTTTCACACTTTTGCTAATGAGGAACAGCCGTTACTCACTAGAAGCTCAGCTGACAACTAACAATCTAGGAAAACCAAAGGCAAAAAAATTATTTTCTTGCAGCTTTAAATCACAACACAAACTACATCAACTCCACCTTTTTAAAAGTAAAAATAAAAAACAAAAACTATGCCAGTAGATATATTATTTAATATTATCATTAATAATTAAATTATAATTAATTAATTTAATTAATGTCTATAACACAAAGTTAAAAGTCAAAAATGAAAAATAATAACAAAAATCATCTTTTACATTATAATATATAATTAACATTCATTTTAAAGCAAAAACGGTAATCTGCTACTAATATCTGCACAAAACTCCATGAAATGCCATACTTACAGTATACTACACAGCTTGGGTTGCATCACAATGACGTCAACTAATCTATTTCAGTCTGAGTCACATGCCTGACTGGTGCTGATCATGGCCCATGTCATGACGCTAGTTTGAGATCAACCTGTCTGCTTTTGAAGTGAAGTCATCCTTGAGACACCGTGTGTAGCAGTCGAGCAAAGTAATGCATCACTGCAGTATCGTCAACCAAATTTTGACAGCAATCAATTATGTTTTCTGACAGCATAACTAACAAAGAATGTCACACATGCACCTAACATTTTGTGGTAAAGCAGTGTGAGTTAGGAGGCAGCGCATTCTTTCCCATACACATCCAGGAGGTCCATAGAGACCGAGCAGGAGTGGAGGGACTTCCTCTTTCAGAGGCCGGATTCTGGCTTCTCCATGGTCATTAACCCAACATGACTCAGATGAAACCTCCCTGAGTAACACACATCTGAATGGGAAAGCCTGGAGTCAGAAACAGCTGGGCTGCGCTTTCTCACTGGCAAAGACTTCTAGAAACACTCGAACAGGAAGGGTCTTCCATGGTTTTCTTTGGACTGCTCTCGTTTTTACACATTTAGTACCAGCGGAAATCAACACTATCATCCTACATCCCTACTAAACCCCGTTTCAGAATAGTACATAAACTTTCACTGCATACTGAAGTGTGTTAGGTTAATGTATAACTGTAGTCTGATTTTCAATACTATCTGAAGGTGTTTTATTCAGTCCATTTGCTAGTAACAGATCATGATGTCAACAAATGTTGATTATTAAGCTCAAATGTGGTACTGCCAGCAGCAGTTAAGCTTTAGTAAAAATCACAAGGGCATAAGGTGATCGAGCACATTAATCCACTTGAATTCCTCTCTTGCTAATGCTTGCAAAAATATGGACAAAGAAAGCAATATTTCAGCAAGTCTATAATGAAACTGGTTTATAGGGAGGAGACTGTGACATGCACTAAAAAAAAACAAAAAAAAACAGCAATCTGGCATGATTGAAACAAAGATACAACACTACTATGATGAAGAAAGCAATTAAAGAGAAAACACCTGTTCTGATGTTGATCTGCTGCTTTAAGCAGATCAGACTGGTTCAGTGGAAACATCAACTGTATTTCACTGCTTTTGAATCCAACAAATGTACTTTTAATATCTAAGTTCACACTAGAAATGAATTAGCTACTGACAAGCTTGCTGCACACTCACTCTTCGCCAAGATAAAATAGTTGAACGTATACCTTAAAGATAAGAAACTCTGATTTCCTAGTAAATTTTCATCACAAAAACAAATCAGCTTCCTCAGGCATGTAACTACATTTTCTTGAATTACGCCCAAATCAACGTTTTGCCAGTCGTGCAAAGTTATTTAACACACTGTTACCCTGTAATCTGCTGTAAATATAGCTGCCTTGCTAAAGGTTCATTGGGACAAACTATGAGAGATGAGACAACTTTACGAGAGACAGATTTAGACTGTGTCTCAAAACTCTAGTCAGTTTTCTACCTAGACACCATTTTGGGGCATCACAGGGATATACAGTAGGTCACCTAAAATAAAGCGATTCATTGGTTTCTTGTCTTGTGAGTTCTGGAACAAAACAGACTACAAAACTAAAAAATAGTTAATGCAACAGAATCATTTTTACATTTATACTTTAATTTTCTTATAGAATGCATTTTTTTTTTCTTGTGTAACATTACAACAGTGTCAAATACAAAAATCACATTGACAAATTTAGCATTCACTTCAATGAATGAATGAACTGAGACAACAGGATAGCTTCAAACCGATTTTCGGCTCCAACTATTGAGCGGTCACCACAGCCTGAAGGAATACCTTACAGTGTTGTTGACCGCTTATGATATTCACACAACAATCATGTTTCGCATATCACTTGAAATGCAGTAGCCATTTTGTTTCTCTTATCTTGCTAACTACTAACATGACTTAGCCTTCTTAAACTTTGGGAAAACATCTAAAAATTCTAATCAATTTCTTAATATATTAAAGAGTTAATATATAATAATTGAACAAAGAAAATATAAGCATACTTATTTTTTTTAATACTAAAAACAACTTATTCCTTCTATTAAGACATAGCAGTAATATTTCAAATATATATATATATATATATATATATATATATATATATTTATATGTTTACTTTCTTAAAGTTTAATAGATTTCTATCAGTACATGAGGTACTGATTAATGTAATTAACTGTCTGAGAATAATGTAATAATATCATAGATAAAATAAATGATACATTTGTGTTATGAACATTCTATTTACCCTTATTGGTTAATTGTGATGTGAATATGTTGTATATGTATGTGTATATGTATATTTTGATAACTAAGCAGGTAAAGTTGCGATGCAAGTTTTGTCCCATGTCTCAAGAATGAGTGTAACAATGTTACTGCAGTTTTTACTATAATAACCTGGCATTAACCATTTCCTCAAAAACAACTAAAATGTCATGATTCTGAAAACAACTACTTACACTAGAAATGTCATTTTCATTAGCACAGATTTAGCAGAAGAAACACTAACTACAGCAACTATGGTATCCTGGCAGAAACATTTCTAAGGGACTAGTCAACTATCCAAAAGAAAAGGGGAAAAACTTGTGTCAATATTGTTTTACATACTGTTGCATAACTTTGTTATGCAGTCTTTAAATATATTCCTAGTCACTACATAGCCTTTAAAACTCCAAACAAACAGCCCATGTATTTCAATCGCCTGCTATGGTTATTAATTTGGTGTATCTCAGTCTAATATGCAACAGTTTACGAAAGTGTTTATCATGCCTATGAACTATACACAGCACTTTCGCTACAGAGTTTTAACTCTTACTACATGCATTAACTCTTACATTTCTCCTTACATATTTGTTTTTACGTTTAAGCAAGAATTTCCTTAAATAAATGCGGGGAGTTAAAGTGACGCAGGCCTTGCTCGGATTGCTGAACCCCCTTTTTCGCTTATGGGGTCCCCATTTCTGTGAGCAAGATCCACCCATATCTCCTAAACACCCTCACATCGTTTTAAAGGGCCGAAAAGCACATACGATTCCGCCATCTATCCGCTTACCTGGATAAACTGGATGGTTAATGCTGATTTTCCGACGCCTCCACCTCCGACGACCACCAGGCGATATTTCTCCTGCACTGAGCCGTCCTTCCAGCCAGCCATCGGGGACACACTGCTGCTCTCGCTCCGCTGTCTAAACACACGCACACCGAGACACTTTACTCTGTGACAGGCCTTCAGATGGAGAAATGCAGCGGGGGAAATGCGATACGGCGTTTAGGCGATATGTGAACTCAGTGGTAATCCGTACGAGTGGAGAAAAGTACGACCACAGTCTGTGGGAAATGCATTCACTGCTGCCTCAAGTCCTTACGCCCTCGTTTAAATCGCTACCAGGCACTGACTGCCTGTGCTGCTGCAAGATGAGGGGAAGATAGGGCTAATCAGTTCAGCCAGTACACACGGCGGGCGCTAGGGGGCGCAGACGGCTATTCCCGCCGGTGTGTGTTGGCTTGAAACTCATGTGAATGTATAAATGATCCATGTTACTAAATATGCGGAATTGCGAAGTAAACGTTGAAGTCTGCCACTGACAAACACATATCGTCCCACTCAGTGTCTATGGTGGTCCTGGGCTATCTCATGGTCATTCACTGTTGAATGTAAGTCTGAAAAATACCAAAAACTAGCCAGACCATCAAGCCATCGTTTAGGCTGGTTTGCTTCTCAACCAGAGCACTGGAGCCCAAGCCCAAGGGTCTGCAAGATGGCTTAAAATGGATCATTTAAAAATACTACAAAATCTGTTTTAAAATAAGTTAAAACCACAAAAGAAAAAAGAAACAATTACCCCAACAATTGCCATTTTTATTTAAGAATCAGGGTTCTCTGCTTAGAATAACAAGCTGGATATATGCAGGGATTTTAAAAGTGTGAATTGTTTTGTAAACCTTGAAAAGTTATGGAAATTAGTAAAATAATAAATAGTCATGGACATTTCTAGAATAAATAAAAAAAATGTAATAATAAAACTTCGAAATCTTGTAATCATGCATTGCAGTTCATTCAATTCAGTTCATTAAAAATAGTATTAATATTATTAAATAAAATGTAAAAATAAAAAATTAAAAAAATACTACTTATCAATCATAGTTTCTGTAGGAAAAAAGTTTGAAGCAGCACTGTCATTACATCCAAAGTAAAAGAAATATCTTAGCCTATTATACATAGGTGGTCTTCAAATATTGTTTTGGACAGTGGTGGGTCTTGGAATTAAAAAGGCTGAGAACCACTGCTCTAAACTGTCATTATACATACAGTACTCAGCATAAATGAGTACACCCTCTGAAACTTAGCAAATTCAGCAATTACTTTTTGCTTAGAAGGCAAATTAGTGGTCTTTGGAGATACAATGTTCCAGTAAGTCTGTCTGATCAATTACCAAAAAAGAATAATTACATTTATTCAGGAAAATAAGATTTTTTTTTTTTTTTTTTTTTTTTTTTTATCACAGTGATAAAATGTTGTGTCGCAGAAATTAGTACACAAATGAGTTACAAAATAAAACTAAATAAAAAAGAAGTTCTGGTGCAAGTCAAAGGCCATTTTTGATCAACAGGTGGGTGGGTTAAACCAAAACAATTAAAGAGGAGTCATTTCTTGACAGTTAAACATGTTACATAGCCCACTGAATCATTCTCAGATTTAAGACTGTCAACAATGGAATCACTTGGGAGAGAATTGTCAGGAGACTTATTTCTTTGTACAAAAGAGGAAAGTAGTACCAAATCATTGTTTTAAGTGTGAAAATATAGCAAAAGTACAAACACAAAAACTTTGAGCTTGTGACAAAGTCCCTGAAATAATCAGGCATTCACTTTAAGCTGTCATTTCAATACGAGTAAGAAAAAGAGCAGTGTACCAAGCTAGTGTTTTAGAGCTGGCAAAAGCAATGATAAATGTGACTGTTTAGCAACTGAACTGTTGCCAAAGCACATACACACACACAAATCATTTCGTGTTTTCCGGAGCTCATATTTACAAAATAAAGACGTCTGGGAATCCACTCTGGTCTCATGAGACCAAGTCAATCATTTCGGATTTAAAGGGGTCATATGATGCGATTTCAAATTTTCCTTTCTCTTTGGAGCGTTACAAGCTCTTGGTGAATAAAGAAGATCTGTGAAGTTGCAAAGACTAAAGTCCCAAATCCGAAGAGATATTCTTTATAAAAGTTAACGCTCATCCACGCCCCCTGAAACGGCTCGTTCTAACACACCCTCACATATCTACGTCAGTATGTGGGAAGATTTGCATAACGCCGCCCAGATGTTCCAGATGTCACTCTAGGCCTCTGGCCTCTGCTCACTCAAGCCGGCCACGGCTCACTCTAGACTGCGGCTCACTCTAGGCCTCCGGCCTCTGCTCACTCAAGCCGGCCGCGGCTCACTCTAGACCGCAGCTCACTATAGGCCCCTGCTCAATCAAGCCGGCCGCAGCTCACTCTAGGCCTCCGGCCTCTGCTCACTCAAGGCCGTGGTGTGTTACGCTGTTTCGTTGAGAAAGCGAGACTACTTTGTTTTTGCCTTCCAAAAGAAAACACGACTAGAAATCATGTTTATATCACATTTATAATGGGTTTTATGTTTAATGGGTTTTATGTTTTGTTTTCTCCTCATACAAAAAGTTTTCTCATCGCTTCATAACGTTACGGTTGAATCACTGATGGCAGATGGAGTATTCTGACGATGCTTTTCATACTTTTCTGGACCTTTACATAATAACCCTGCTTGCTTGACACGGGACAGTCTCAAGCCTCCCTGTTTTCATCCAAAATATCTTAAATTGTGTTCCGAAGATGAACAAAGCTTTTATGGGTTTGGAACAACATGGGGGTAAGTGATTAATGACAAAATTGTCATTTTAGGGTGGAGTATACCTTTAAAGTTATGGAGGACATATGTTGAATTTAATCAAGGGTGCATCTCCATTTAAACAAAATTGGCTAATTTACTTATTTTACAGATATAAATCACAGATACTTCTGTTTTTCTTAAGTATATGCTTTATACATTTCAATTTTGCCATCTTTCCATACATTGTATTAGTGATCATTAAGAAAAAAATAACTTTTGTATTTGTTCAGAAGGGGTGTACACTGAGTACTGTAGTCCTTTATCATATGGGTTGTTTGTTTCCTCTCCTAAAGGGAAACTTCTGTCAATAAATTTATCTGTCTACGGAAATCTGAAAAGGACAACCAACAACACAGCACCTGTTTGTGTGACAAATATAACAATTAAGGCCCTTTTCCACCCACTTGAATGTGCAGGGTTTATAATGGAGCTGTTTATTTCCACAGCTGCAGACCAGTGACCCGACACTTACTTACTGAGGCTCAGTCTATCTTAAAACAATGACCCATCCTAATAAAACCCCAACAGTCCTCTACATGTCATGACTTGGTAGTATGACCTCTGTAGGTCTTCACAAAGAGAGCCTGTGAATCAACAGAGCAAGAATTTTTACAACATGAGGAAGCATCAGCTGTGAAATGTAAATCCTGTAAATACTATACCACTGAACTCCAGAAATGTCATTGTTAAAGGATACTGTGGTTTGCATACTCTTTTTTTTCACACGCAATGGTTTGCATACTCTTTTAAGCAGTAGTTTGTACACAAACTGTCAGAAAGATATTATTTTGAGTAGCAGAATTAATCAATTCCCTTTGACTCCTTCAGGAATTTGAGGAATTTCAATTAACTCGTAATCCAGAACTCCAAGATTCACATGGTCCCACTGCAGTCGCTGAGAGGAAAGCAACAACACTCCTGTTGTTGCTTTCCTCCCACAGTCCTGGAAACCAAAAAGATAACGAGTGTACATGTACATGTTCAAGTCAAGTCAAGTCAAGTCAAGTCAAGTCTGCTTTATTGTCAATTCTTCCACATGTACAGCACATACATACAGAGAATTGAAATTGCATTACTCTCAGACCCATGGTGCATACAGATAACACTAACAGTAGAGCCTAAAAATCCAGATAGATACAGATTAAATATAAATATAAAATACAACTATACAAATAAGGGCATGTAAAAAATAATAAAAATAAAAATAAAGTTAAATAAAGCAGCGCAAAGCACATGGCAGATAGAGTGCAAACCAGTGAGGTGAACAAACAGTGCAGATAAAAAGTTAAAAAGGGCTCAGAGAGCAGTTCTTTTATTTAAACTAAATGAAGAGGTAGTAGAATGACATCAGTTCTATGCTGAATGATGTAGTCAGCAGACCAATGCTGCACAAAGTGACTGGTGCATGTCACCGTATGTTAGTGGGAGGGGGGAGTGGAAGGACCTGGGGATGTGAGACCTTGTGTGCTTTCTTGGCCAGTGCTGCAGTGTTTTCTGTCCAGGAGAGGTCCTCTGTGATGTGCACACCCAGGAACTTGGTGCTGCTCACTCTCTCCACAGTCACACTGTTGATGGTCAGAGGAGCATGCTGAGTGTGCACTCTCCTGAAGTCAACAACAATCTCCTTCGTCTTCTCCACGTTCAGAGAGAGATTGTTGTCACTGCACCACCCGGCCAGGCGGCTCACCTCGCTCCTGTAGTTTGTCTCGTCTCTGTTACTAATGAGACCCACCACAGACGTGTCATCCGCAAACTTAATAAAGAGGTTGGAGTTGTGTGACAGTGAGCAGTCATGGGTCAGCAGAGTGAAGAGGAGGGGGCTCAGCACACATCCTTGGGGTGCCCCAGTGTTCAGTGTGATGGTGCTGGATGTGTTACTGATAACCCGTACTGCCTGAGGTCTTCCAGTCAGAAAGTCCAACAGCCAGTTGCACAGCAAAGTGTTCAGTCCCAGCTGGACCAATTTGTAAATGAGCTGTTGAGGTATGATTGTGTTGAATGCTGAACTGAAGTCTATTAACAGCATTTTGATGTATGAGTCATTTTTGTCTATATGTGTGAGTGCTGAGTAGAGGGCAGTTGCAATGGCATCATCAGTCGAGCGGTTGGACCGATATGCAAACTGGAAGGGGTCCAGGGAGGTGGGGAGGGCAGACTTGATATGGTGCATGACTAGCCGTTCAAAGCACTTCATGAGAATAGAAGTAAATGCAACTGGATGGTAGTCATTGAAGCAGGATGGAGACGGCTTCTTCGGGACTGGAATGATGGTGGTAGCTTTAAAGAATGTGGGAACAACAGCCTGACTAAGCAAGATGTTGAAAATGTGAGTGAAATATCAGTGAGTTCCGCTGCACAGTCTCTCAGTACACGACCAGGAATGTTGTCAGGACCCGGAGCTTTGCGTGCATTGATCCTGCTGAAGGATCTCCTCACACTGTCTGGGGTCAGCGTCATCACCTGGTCACCGGGAGGAGGTGCAGTCTTCTGTGCAGTGTTGCTGTTTTGTTCCTCAAAGCGAGCGAAGAAGGCGTTCGGCTCGTTCAGCAGGGAGATGTTGCTGTCACAGGTCCGCAGTGGGGGCTTGTAGTCCATAATGGTCTGTATCCCCTGCCACAGACTACGAGTGTCTCTGCTGTCGCTGAAACGATTGGCTATCCTCCTGGAGTACTGTCTCTTAGCCTCTCTGATGCCACGGGATAGGTTGGCCCTAGCTTTCCTCAGGCCCACCTCATCTCCAGCTCTGAAGGCAGCGTTCCACATCTTCAGGAGCCTGTAGACCTCCCCTGTCATCCACGGCTACTGGTTGGCCTGGACAGAGATGGTCTTTGTGACTGTTACATCATCAATACATTTGGTGATGTAGGCAGTGACTGTCTCGGAGTACTCTTGGAGGTCTGTGGTGTTATTGTATGTGGCAGCCTGCTTAAATATATCACAGTCAATAGTGTCAAAACCGTCTTGAAGAGCCTCTGACGACCCTTCCGGCAACACTTGAATTTGTTTGTGAACTGGTTTGGCGACTTCAACGAGCGGTCTGTATGCAGGCATTAGCATGACAGTGATGTGGTCTGAGGCACCAAGGTGGGGGAGGGGGAGGGCTTTGTAATCTCCTCTCTGTGTGGTGTAAACAAAGTCTAAAATGTTATTACCTCGTGTTAGAAAGTTAATGTGTTGGTGTATTTTTGGGAACACACTCTTTAAGCCTGCATGGTTGAAATCCCCAGCTATGATGAGAAAAGCATTAGGGTGGGCTGTCTGCTGCTCACTGATGTGCTAGTACAATTCATTCAGTGACTCACACCTGTTGCTGTAGTTTGGAGTTCGGAGGAATGTATACAGCAACGAGCTGTATGGCTGTATATTCCCTCGGTAGATAGAACGGCCGGCACTTAATAATCATAAACTCCACCAGGGGTGAGCAGTGTTTGCAGACCACAACAGCATCGCGGCACCACACGTCATTGATGTAAACACAAAGCCCACTGCCACGGGTTTTACCTCCAGCGACGAGAGCTCAGTCCGCTCGATAGCATGTCAGCTGATCAAGCTGAATAGCGCAGTCTGGAACATTGTTGCTGAGACATGTTTCCGCGAACACAAAAACACAACAGTCTCTTACAGTCCTCTGAGTTGAGCGTAGTAGACAGATGTAGTCCAGTTTATTGTCCAAAGAGCATACGTTAGCCAGTACGATGGTGGGGATGGCTGGCTTGTGTGGATTAGCCGTTAGCCGTAGTGGGGCGTCGGTGATGATGCAGGCCTCCGGAGCAGACCGAGGTCCCGCAGCTCTTCCGCATGTGTGGAGTTTACCTCTAAAATTGTGGTTCTGCCGACATCCAGCAGAAACTCACGACTATATGTGCGCTTAAAGACAGATAGACACGATGAAGATGTACAAAAACACTGCGACTCACAGGACATAAAACACGAAATCACCATTCTGACGGGAGAGAGAGAAGCCGCCATCTTGGATTAAAATAATTCTACGACTTTTATGCACTATGTTGCATAAAACATCTGATTATTATTACTTTTCCAGCTCCTCTCAAGAAATGTCAGTCTTATCTACAGAATGAAACATCTGAACACCCTTTATTGAGTGTACAAGAGATAATAATATATTCTGCTTTTCTTAGGAGTCTGTAATAGCACATAACATCTCTGGATGATATCTGTTCACCAGCTTTTGCTAGCTTTACTTCTCTTATTTGAAATTACTTGATCCCTATACCAAACTATTCAAATATTTCAGTAGTTTTTCTATTTTTTTTTAAATAAATAATAATTATGCTCACCAAAACTGCATTTATCTGATTAAAAATACAGTATGAACACAAGTATTATAAATTAAAGGAACAAAAACATCTTAATGCAAAAGTCAAAACTGACACCATGACTTACAACACGGAACAATTCCGTTATAACTATACATGAATGATTAATACTCACCTACTGTGTTTGTAATATCAAAACAGAAAGTCTAGCTATAGCTTTGTCATTTTGTGATTCACCACTCATTTAGTCACTAATTACAAAATGAGTCTAAGCAATCACTGCAGCATTTTCAAAGGGCAATAATACCATAAAACATTAAAACAATTCTACGACTTTTAAGATTTGCCAGAATACTGATCAATTATTGTGAAATCCCTAAGCAGCATAGAGTTTTTTTGTTTTTTTTTTTCGTTTTACTATCAAATTTTGTAAACATATCGAAATTGTTCAAATGTGTGTCTCATGAGAACTAAAGGAGCTGAGAAGTTGCAATATAGATCAAAGTCTCATTCTGAAATTGCTTTCTTGGAAAAAAGCTAGCGTGTAAAGACATGTCAAAAAAACAATCAAGCTACAGCTTTGTGTCACTGCTAGATGGAGAGTCTTGAGTGCTTTATTTGCCTATGAGTTTTGAATAACTATAGAATATAACGGTCTTCAGTTGTTGCACAATATTTTAAGCGTGCCTTCATTACCTATTATGTGAAAACCTTTATGAAAAGCTGATCCCCTTCAATTAATAGTGTTTGCTTAGAACTTTATTACCTCATTTTCCCTAGCTATCATTTGATTATATGTGGAACATTTATAACAGTGAGTTTGAGAAACTCATAAAACTCCATTAACGTAATTTTTATGCAAGTAATGTTCCACATTATAAAAGCCTAATGGAATTAAATGCAGGACTTACATAAAGTCACATCAGCACTTTAACATCCATCTCCAACACCCTACATGAAAATGGAAGCTACTTAAATCTAATGTATCGTTTACATTAAGAACAGACAATGACTAGTGACCACGTACAATGCAGTGACTAAATGCACTACCGTTCAAAAGTCTGGGGTCTGTAAGAATTTTTTTTTTTTTTCCTCTAAGTAATACTTTTATTTAGCAAGGATGCATAAACTGATCAAAAGTGACAATATGAAAAAGGATTTCTATTATATATACATGCCGTTCTTTGACTCAGTTAAAAAAATAATAATCAGGAGCTCCCCTAAAATATTAAGCAACACAACTATTTTTAATGATTATTTAATGATGAAATATTTTTTGAGCTTCAAATCAGCATATTAGATTCTATACCACTTAAGACTGGAGTAATGGCTGCTGAAAATTCAGCTTTGCCATCACAATTACATTTTAGATTAAAATAGTAATTTATTTTAAATGATAATAATATTTCACATTGTTATAGTTTTTATTGCACTTATTTATTGTTTATATTCACTTGAAAATGAATGTGCGTTCTTATAAGGCCAAATCTACTCAGGGCAAGGCCACATCCTTAACGCCTTTGTCATTAATATTATTATACACTACACAAACATGAAAGTTATGACTGACCACAAGTCTTATGAGCCCAAGTCATCTAAGAGGCAGGAGACCATAACAAAATTCTTAAAATTCCAGAAGGTTTTCTTCAAGAGAACACATCCTTTGTTGTGTTAACTGTGGTTAGAAGGCAGGACTGTTCTTGACTACTTACAAACGATTTTTCCAATTCATAAAAAAGGGTTGTTGTAACACTTTTTCGTTAACAAGAGAATACAAACGCTTTTGTGATATATGGTGTGCAATGTTTAATGAAACAGAATACAGATCAACAGGGTCAATTCCTTTTAGAGCAGTTAGGAAGAATCGTGTTGGTAGAAAATGTCAAAATGATCTCTTTAGACATAGTTTAAAGAGCTTAGATCTTGGCCACAGAGCTCTGCATGTGTACGGTAGTCTGGACAGACACAAAAGAAGCACTAGAAAAAAAAAGACAAGACATAGGAGTAACTATAGCACGTTTTAGTCAAATCTCGCCCTTTCACTCATTGGCCATTGGTCTCTGAAATTTATGCGCCGGTCCTCTTCTGAGACAGGTTGATTTTGTCACCCAGACTCAAAGCCATACCCTATTAAAAAACAAAGAGGAATTATCAATCATGCAGTAACAAACTACACATGCAAATTCAAGAACTGACTGTTGTAAAAAAAAATTATGACTTTGTAACTGACCATTAAAATATACAAAGAACTATACATAAGTCAAAATCACCTGGCTTTTGGCTCGGATGCGAATATGGCCATTGACTGGGGCATCAGGTCCCATGTGGATTGGCTTTTCAATGCTGACGTTTGCAAGGGCATCCTCCCCAAATATAGAGCGGGCATATAGATTTGCTGCCATAAAGCCACAGATGCCAGACAGGGCCTGAGTTACAAAAGCAAAACATGAGATATGAATGCAATCACATTATAATGTCACAGAGGCATTTACTGTTCTCTTCGAGTGGGTACTGTACCTTCTCTGGGGTCAAGCACTTCATGTTGGTAGAATTAAGAATGTGTTGAAGGTATTCGTTCAGATCTATGATATTAGTGTTGACGGTAACCTGTGTGGAAACAAAACAGAACAAACTCCAGACATTCCCTCTCACAAAATGGAAATTAACAGCCATTTTCTGCTAAAAGAAATGACCAGCCACCTTATTTTCCCACTCAAATTCAGCCCACATCTGTCTGAACTCAGCATCTGTGCAGGAGGCCGGCTGAATATAGTCCATGATATCAATGTGAATATCGCTGAGGACTACGCAGTTCCTGTCACTGGCTGCTCCTGATACATCATATACTGCAAAACATAACAAAAGTGATTCCAGGTCCCTCCTCAACAACAAAAATTGGTACAGGTATTATTAAGGACAGCTACACAGGGTCCACAAACCTATGTTTCCAAATATGATGCCATTCTCTGTGGAAGCCACTTTCACATTGGCTTTTATGTTGGCAAAGTCGTGAGGAGCCAATGTAAGAGGAGATGGTTTCTCAACCAATTTAAGATCACCTGGAGATTGAAGAACATGTTCAGCAAAACATGCACCAAACACATACAATACAAGTTTCTTTAAGGATCAATGGAACAACTTGTACCAAGTGTCGCCAGCTCCAGGGTGCAGTTCTGTAGGGTGTCGCTAGTCTGATTAACAACCAGGACATCCAGGACAATGTCATACTGATTGACATGGACATAAGCTTCTGCGTACACTGGATCTGAGAAACCAGTTAATTGGGTGACCTGGAAGAAAACATCAGACAGCTCAGACCAGGACAATGGCTTTCAACCAGGTGGCCGAGGGCCAACAGGGGCCTTAAGATAACTTAAAATTACTTAAAATAAGAAAAGTCAAGCTAAAAAGAAAAATAATAATAAAAATAAGCTAAAAATTCATATTTGTTTATTTTAACTTTATTTATTTATTTATTTTTAAACAGGGTTCTTACAGCTCTTAAGGAAGGTAGACTAAGTTTAAAATGGATAATTCTAGACCTGGAGAAGCCATATAAATTTATTTGTTAAAGAATATATTCTATATATAAAAATATATATATAAAATAATAATTTTGAAGAACATTTAGCTCTTAAATCTTTCAAAATTTTATTATTTAAAAAAAAAAAAAAAAAAAAAAGTAATTACATCTATAAGGGAAGAGGGCCTTCAATTATTGTTGAAGACAAAGGGGGGCCTTAGAGTCAAAAAGATTGAGAACCACTGGTCATGGTTATCTAACTGATAAACAAATGCACAAAAATTAAAAAGACCAGAAGCTCACATTTCAAATGAGGATGATGAGTTTGTAAGATGCTAGAAATGGGTGGAAAATTCAGACTCCTGCTTGATGTGAGGCATTAACAATTTCCATCAGTTGAACCAACATGCCCTCTGGTGGTCAAAGATGACAAACTACAAGCAACCTTTCCAATCAGTCGTCATCATCATAAAAATATGGCTTGTACAGATTCAAACATATCCATATAAAATCTTCCAAAAACCTTATTAAGTTTGGAGGCCAGAGGGTCTGCGGCTTCTTTCCTCTGAGTGTTGCCCATAGCAGCCAGCAGACTGAGCTGGAATTGATCCTCTTTGGATGTCATCTCATTCTTAGCGGTCAGCTGCATGAAGGAGATCGGATCATCTGCCTGAACCAATACATTGCGCTTCTCCGACTCTTTCTGAGGGGGAAAAAACAAAACAAATAACACCACAATTAAATATAATGGTCACAAATAAATGAGCAACGATCATCTTTTAATCTGTAAGACAAGATCTGACAATATGTTTGTCTATATCTTCATATGGATATAACAATACTATAATCATATTATTAGGTTTCTGATTTCACTAACTACCAGGAATGACCGCGCTTACCTTCTGAGACAGTTTCTCCTCCTCCAGTCTGACAGCGAGCATATGGGACAGAGATCTGCGGCATTCCTTGTTAAAGATGTCATTCATGAGGGGCGAGCACTCGGACAGGACCTTGAGGCATAGTGAGATCCGGTCCACATCGTCATCTGTGATGGGCTTCTTGGGTAGAGATGACTTGCCAAGATGGAGCACAGTGGCCATGATCAGCATAGCCTCTGCAACAAATGACTAAAGGCAGGAAAATAACATTTATTCCACCATAAATGGACACATGAATAATTAGAGTTTAGTCACATTTTTTTTAAATGAACTTACATTTTGCCTTTTTTTGTCCTCGGCAAGAGCAACGTAGCGCAAGGCCACTTTGGTGAGGGTGGTGGCCAATGAGGCAGCAACGTAAAAGTCTCCATCCATCAGGAAACCCCTCAGAGGAGGCCTACAGAATAAAGGGATCATTTAGAAATGTAATATGGAGGATAATCTCCATAATGTATCAATAAGGGGGATAATCACCTATCCTCTTCTTTTTTGGATGGTCTGGAGGTGCTCAGGGCACTCTGAGTGACGTAAGTGCCCATTTCTGTCACCAGCTTAGGAGCTGGAGCTGCAGTGACCTCCTCCTCTGGTTTCACCTCTCCAGCCTCCTTTTTCAACTCATTTTCCACAATAGGGATCTGAATTAAAAAAAATGTTTTTTTAAAACAAATGTTTGAGAGCTCTGTAAGGTGCAGTAACATTAATAAAGAATGCTTATCACATTTTTGTAGATTTCAGAACACTTCAGTTGTTTTATGTGTACTGTACAATACTCTGCACTTTTCTGCAAACCTGCATATTACTAATATATATATATATATATATATATATATATATATATATATATATATATATATATATATATATATATATATATATATAATTAGTAGAAGAAATAGTTACATTCAGGGCTCCCACACTTTGACAAATTCATTTTTAGTTTTTGAAAAAGAATTTTACAGTGATCACACTCAAAATAATAGTTCCTAGCCAAAGAAAGTTTTTCTCACTTTTATACTGACTACAGAACTGTCCATGATCTATTAAGATATCATTAATTTTCAAGAATTTTCCAGGCCTGGAAACCACATTTGTGAAATTTCCAGATATTTACAGAAACATGGGAACCATCATTTTTATTTTCCAATACAACACTATTTAACCCTAAAGCCATTGACTCTTAATATGTTTTAATTTGGTGCTTGTTCCATACAGGTGTTAATGATGAGCCCTGAATTTAACAAAGCACTATGAACTGCTGCCCTACAGACCTCTCCCAAAGATCTGCGGACTTCTGTCATGACACTCTGGATGTCTTCTTTAGTGCTGCAATATTCACCCAAAATCCACAGAGCACCTCTGTAAATCCTGCAACAGAAAAGTCCTTGTTTAAAATCACTGCAATGCATCATGATCCCTTTTATAACCCCAATCAAATCAAAGTACTATTAAGCAGTCCAGAATAATAGACCAATTAATATTTAATACAGATGATTTACGTAATTGGATTTATCAAACTTCTAATGAAGCAGTTAAGCAGCATTTCTTACTTGACAGTCTTGATAGCATGAAAGACCTCTAGCATCTTCTCAATGATGAGAGGTCTGAGGTTGTCAAACCTCTGAATCGCCTCACGCACAAACTCCAGCACGTCGGCTGCGGCCGCCTCGTTAGTGTCACTCAGGAACTCCATCAGCTGTGGCCACACATAAAACACAAATCGTACATTTAAGAGCAAAGATGAGAACAGTGAGTTTAGATGAGAACATCTAAAAGGACTAGACGTATTAACAGCAAATGTTCAATGAACCAGCTTTCTGGTGAAGTGTGTAACTTCAAGTTTGTTGCTAGAAATAAATGTTTTGAAATAGCTGAAATGCATAAAAAGCACCACAACCACAACAATTGAGATCCTGCCATGTCAGGGAAGCGCACGCTACAGGAGTGGAGAGTGCGAACAAGCAGCTGCCTGTACTTGTCTGTGTCCTCATGCTCGGTCACATTGTTGGTTTTGATGACTTCTTTCTTTAGCACTATAACCAGCTGCAAAAAAAGAACAATTCAGGTCCTTTGCTTGAATCTGAAAGATTGTTTGACATTAAATAGTAATTATTTACCACTGCATGAAAAACTTTTATTTTGTTTAGTTTTTGTATACATAGAATGACAATAAACAGGGAATCCTGGATGTCAAGCTTTAAAAAAAAAAAAAACACTAGAAAATGGCACATAAATCAGTGATCACATTAGACTTTAAAAAAAAAAATGCTAAATTTCTTCACAGTTGAGATATGACATCATGGTCTGTGGCACCTTTTATTTCAAACTTAAATATAACAAACAGAAGTTTCCTGAAGTTTGGAATGTATAAAAATGTGAAACTTCTTTGCATGAGCTTGAGTTTCCGGTCTTCCACATTTGCATGCATATGAATGGAAGTCCACAGGACTAAATGTGCAGATGGACTACTTTTATAGTGCCTTTTTGGCCGTTTAAAGTCCCTGTAAATGTCCCCATGTCCCCTTTATTACGTGGAAAAGAGATGAAAATACATTTTTCGACATTTTTTCTTTTGTGTTCCCCTTAAAAAAGAGCATATCATAAAGGTTTGTAACAACATGAAAAAATTATGATAATGTTCATTTTTTGGGTGAACAATCCTTTAAAATGGAAGGTATTGATACACACCTCTTCTACATTGCGGGATGACACCAGGTCCAGGGCCAGCTGTAGGGTCTTCTTGCGAACCTCAAGATCAGGAGTGGTCAAAACCCTCAGAATATCCATCACAAGGTCCTATGTATAAGACACAGCAACAAGCTTACTGCTAGGTTTCATTTGTGGATAGGGATGTAATTATTCACTCAAGTCACGATTCGAAAAACAGAATGACTTTTGAATGACTTCAGTTTTGTGAAACTATGCATGAAAAATATCAGCATGAAACAGAAACATCAGAAGAGCTGAATGAGAAGCAGATTCACTCTCTGCCAGCAGGTGGCGCTTAAAGCATTTCCTTGGTTTTCACTGTAAGCAAAGCAGTGCTGCACTTATGAACTCTAATATGCATTATACAGAGGCAAGATGAAAAGAAAAAATACCATCTTATTTTTTCTTAAGACCATACGTTCCCCTCAGACATACATTCATATAAACTCCTACCCCTAATTGAATCGCGATTCGTTTAGCATCTCAACCGATTTGAATCGTTACTTATTTGAATCGATTTTCAACCGGCTCACGGTTAGTCGTTACATCCCTATTTGTGGAATGAATGTCTCTGATGCACTCATGTGTACCTGCAGCACACGCTCATGTGTAGGATGTTCCTTCAGCTCGATCAGTCGGTCCAGAACAATGAGCTTAACGTTGTTGTCACTCTCTTTAATGATCAGATCAATGTAGCACTGAGCAGCAGCCTGAAACACAACAAGAACATGCAAACAATGCCATTCAACTTCCATTTACCACCATGCAGAAAAAGTACATGAGAACAACAGTGGAGATAGATGCTGTACCTTGATGGCAGTGGGAGCGCTGGACAGAGTAACCAGAGTTCCAGCTGCTTCATATTTTACAGCTGGACTGGAAGACTGCAGCAGGTTGTAAATACAACGGATGAAACGAGCTCTCTCTGAGGGGTTGGCATGGCAGACCTAAACAAATTTAAGAATGTAAAATAGACACTGAGAATGCATTTAAGACCATCCGGCAGTATGCAGTGTGCGTAAAGAAGAGCTTAGAATTTGATTGAACAAGAGGGAGAAGAAAATGTGCTGTTGATGACAGCATTTCTGTAATGAAATAGTACATCCAAAAAAGAAACTAATGATTTGACGTTGGCTACAAGATAAAATAGCAAAAAACTTTGTGTACTTGGACCACTTTCATGGTTCTTATATGTCCTTTAAGGGGCTTTATAGCCCTAAACTAAAAACTGTTTTTTCAAAAATAAAATAAAATATATACTATTAATATATATATTAATAATAATAATAAAAATAATAATAATAAAATAAAAAAGTTCCAACTTCCAACAAATAAGAAATACCCATAAACATGTTTTTTAAAAAGCCTTTATTTTCTATATTTTATAAAACTAAATTGTGAAATTAATGGGCATTTAGTGTTGTGAAGTTCCACCCCTACAGTACAAAATGTAGGGATAAAGTGGTGAAAGTTGTGTGTAAATGAAGTTATCTGACTGTTTAAACAATGTAATAAATTTTCACATCCAAGCATTTATTTTATTTTATTTATATGTGTGTGTGTGAGAAAGTGACGTGACATACAGCCAAGTATGGTGACCCATACTCAGAATTCGTGCTCTGCATTTAACCCATCCAAAGTGCACACACAATGCACACACCGTGAACACACACCTGGAGCAGTGGGCAGCGGCACCCAGGGAGCAGTTAGGGGTTCGGTGCCTTGCTTAATTAGGCCACGACTTCCCCATATGCATGTATGTACGTATGTATGCATGTATGTATGTAAGCCCAAAGTATACTCTGGGCATAAGCCTTGTCAAAGCCTTTCCCATCACTAGACATATAGATGTAAAATAAAAAATAAAAAACTGATGTCAAATACTTGCTTTGTAAATAGATGTTCCAAACCTACTAAGAATTGTGTCAGCTAGCTGGTGTCATTTTGTGTGACTACAAGCTGTGGCAGTTAATGTGCAAATAGTTTCCCAAAAAAACTGAGATCAAGTGTCAGCTACTGTTATGCATTGTTTTACCCATATTTAGTCAGAGTTATGTATTATTAAATTGGTTTATATTGAAGTTGCAGTTCTACTATGCTGGGTCTCTGAGGGTTAAACAAGAATCACTTGTGAAGATAGATAGTACTGTGAATAGTATTGTGAATAAACAACTCACCTTATAAATCAGTTCCACAATAACAAGCTGTAGAATGTCTCCGAAAGTATGCACCTGATCAATACAGGTGCTAAGGTAGTCCAAAGCTCTATCCTGCAATGATTATTAGAAGAACAGGTAGGTAGTTTCATGAGATTCACATTCTTGTACTTAAAAACAGAATTTCTAAAACTATAAGAAGACTTTGTACCTGATCTGCATGAATCAGCATCATAAAAGCATTTCTCTTGCAGCTTGCGTCTTTCTCATTTACGAGAAAATCATGAATTAACTCAGGGGCGTCTGGGATCAAATGCTCAAAGTTCCTAAAAAAATAAAATAAAATTATATAATAAAAACCATCTCTGATATTTGTTTCTTGCTTGTGAGTACAAAGATCCATCAACACACCTGTAGATAGTGTAGATGGCCAGGACTGCATTGCGGCGTACATAGCTGTGACGATGCTCCAGACAGGCACGGATCGCTGGCATGAGGGGCTCCAGCAGCTCAGATTCCTTCAGCTTGCACAGGAAGCGCAGGGTGGAGCCACGGATGAACTCATTGGGATGCTGGAGATCCTATGATGCAGAACACAGATGGCATTTTTGAACAAAGAAATACAACATACCTCTTTACAATAAACAATAAACATTAAGTTGCATATTTCTTGCCTACCTTCCTGTAGGCATCACAGACCAAGATCATCTCCTGAAGAAGTTTGCCATCAGGAGTAGTTTTGGGAACAATTTCCCAAAAAACTAGTAATAGTTTCTTAATTGTGTGGTCCTGAAGAGGCAGCACAAACCTAATAATGGTCATTAACAGGCCTGGAAGTTTCTCTCCATTCAGGATCATGATGATGACCTTTTTCAAAGCCTCTGTCTTGGCTTTGATTTCCCCCTTTTCTGTTTTGACAAAAATAAACGAGGAAAACTGTTACACACGTTTACTACCTTTTGAATATTTGGAGTCGGTAAAATAGTTTTAAGAATAAATTAGAAATTTTATTCAGTAAGGACACATTAAATTGTTCAAAACTGACAGCAAAGACTCGTAAAGCATTATAAAAGATTTCTATTTCAAATAAATGCTGTTCTTTTGAACTTTAAAAAAAATACAAAAAAATCCTGAAAAAAGACAGTTTCCACTAAACAGCAGTGCAAGTGTTTTCAACTGTGCTAAAACAAAATAATAAATGTTGCTGTGCACCAAATCAGCTTATTAGAATGATTTCTGAAGCTTATGTGAATCTGAAGACTGGAGCAATGGCTCATGACAATTCAGCTTCGCCATCACAAGAATAAATAACATTTTAAAATGTATTAATGTAGAAAATTAAATTGTAATAATACTTGATTATAATAATTATTTTACTGCATTTTGATCAAATATGTGCAACCATAGTGAACATGAGACTTTTTTCAAAAATCTTACCAACCCCTAGGGCTGGGCGATATATTTAACGATATAATCATGCGCATCTAGTCAGTAAAGCCGGTTCCCTGATTAGCGCTAAATCGCCATCACCTGCTTTCAAATGGAGCGGCATTTAATAGACAGAGCCGTAGATCACTGACAAGGTACGCAATATCGCGTTCATTATCAAAGACGATTCATCTGGGATAATGAACGCGATATTGCGTACCTTGTCAGTGAACTACGGCTCTGTCTATTAAATGCCGGTCCATTTGAAAGCAGGTGATGGCGATTTAGCGCTAATCAGGGAACCGGCTTTACTGACTAGATGCTCATGATTATATCGTTAGATATCGCCCAGCCCTACCAACCCCAAACTTTTAAAATGGCATGCATTGCACGTTAATATAAATTGAAATGTAATAAATGTAATTTTATTTAATAAACTACTCCACATGAACATTACCTAAATCAGTTTTCAAGCTGACTTCGGACGGTGGTTCCGAGTCATTGGTGACATTGATGAGTGTGTAACACACATTCTCCGCGGCTGTCATGATGTCAGCTCTTTCTCTTCAAGAGACTCCACTCAGAATGAATGAGTTTTCCTGAAACACAGGCTGCAACACATCACTAAAAGTTCAAATGAATAGTCAATTATATGATAATGTGACAACTCTCTCGGTACAGTAGTCAACATCTGAAGTGGATCAAAACAGTTCATTAAATTTGTCCTTATACAAGAACACATTTTGGTTTTAGGACAACTTTGATGAAAGGTTTTGATCCACTTCAGATGTTGACTACTACTGTATTGTTTGGTAGTTTTCTGTTCATGCGTATGCATAAAGTGACCAGACCACTAGCTCAAAGCACTACATAAATTGTTAGTTTTCATAACTAAAACCTTGTTATCATTAAAAACACAGGTCGCACCTTTAAATGATTGCCATACCCACGCACCTTGTATTTACGTGTCATTCCAAAGCACTTCAAAGAACACCATGGAACTTCCACAGTATATGTATTACTACGTGAATTTTAGGTGATTTCATGGTAAACTCTGTTAACAAGAATTTTTATATCAGTATCCCGTCAGAAGTCTCAAGGTCTGCGGCCGCACAGGAGTCACTGAAGTAGCAGCTAACGTTTGTTTACCAGCCGTGGCAGAAGACCAATTTGCACCATGTTGTGCAGTTATTATAAATAACAGCGTATTAATATCACCACTGCTGTTTAATAACACATCTTGATAACGGACTTAAGGTTATAGAGTTATATTATTGATTGCGTGATCATTCGACATCACTGCTACAGTAACAGCTAGCACGCTAACAGTTTGCGACCAAACCTAACACAAACCACCAGCTCTTCCGTGCTCGAAGCAGCTCAAAGTAACAATGAATCTGTCTTTTATTTATGTGCTCTTTTGTAAAGCTGCCAATTTATTACCTTTCAAACAGGTATTAGGTCTCTCTCCTCTTCTGTGTGCGCATCCGTGTCTAAAGAAATTCTGATCCTTCCGAGTGACGTGGAACCTGGCTGACTTGGCCACATCAATACTACAGCGAGCCGGAAGGATCAAACCACATGTCGCGTTACGCAAACGCGAAAGTTTGTTGCAGAGTAGACTGGAGTTGTGTATGTGTTTGTGATTATGTTGTGCTTGTTTATACTGGAATATTACACTTAAATTTCCCTGTGGTTTGTTTGCCAACCGGTTTAAAACACCAAAAGAAGAAGAAGAAGAAGAAGAAGAAGAAGAAGAAGAAATTTCCACGTGTTAGTCAAGATGTATAAGGAAAAATAACCCAATCTATTTGTATATTTATTGGTGTGAAAATAGGTTTTTCTAGTTAATCAAAACTAAAACCATAAAATTATATATATATATAATAATTAAGCTAGTTGTAGCTAGTTTTTGTTACCTTATCTTGGCGTACTAAAATAACTGAAATAAAAAATGCTAAAAACTATAGACATATTTAAAATGACTATACCTTTAACTAAAATTGAAACAAAAATGGAAAATAGAAATATTTTTTACAATTGGAATAATATTGTACTATTGAATGTTATATATTATATTCATAATTACAATGCAACATTTTTGAGAAAATTCATATAAATAGTGAATTTAATACAATTTAAGGAGGTTTAAAGAAGAATTTCTTGTATTTTTCTAATACCCATATACCTCTGTTATATGTAATAAATGTATTTATATTTATAATATAATATAATTTATAGCTTATATTTTATTAAAGTACACTGTAAGAATAATATCTGTGGAAAAATGGAAAATGGTGCTGTAAAAATCAATAAAGACCTTCATACCCTCAAATTAACACAGTATTTTTTGACTTTTTTTAGAATGTAGCACATAAACATTTGTTTATGTAAATAATAGCATGGCCTCCTGCTAAACAGCTTTCTACCAGTTCCATAAATGCTTGGAAGATACATTAGTGTACATGATCCTCACATGAGAATGACTGGTGGTTTTATTGACTTGTCTACTCAACCACTTCACTTGTGCAGTTGGAATCATAGAAAAGCTCTTAAGATAGCTATGGGGATTGCTGCACAGATGTCAAGTAAATAAGGTCAATTTCAATGCATTATGGAACCAGCATTAGTCTCCAGCATTTGAGATCATAAATGAACCATAATGCGAGAACCACAATTTCAAACCAATTTTCCAGCCAAGTGCATAAATTGTTCTTGCTCGTCGATATGGAATAAATATATTACATTTTCATAAACTTCTATATCTGGATCTTTTTACAAATGTGAGTCATCTTAAGATCATTAAAAAAAAATTCTTTGTGTTCACGCTTCAAAGGAAAGACCACAACTTCGTTCAGAATACAGGTTCTTTTTACCTAAAGCATTGGCATTGGAGGGACTTTCCCTCTTTATAACATGTTTTTTAGGAAAGGGAAAAGGTGTTGACTGAGCAAAGACAAAAGGATCATGGGCCAATTTTATTTTCTACTTTATATTATTTGTCTTATAATCTCTAGATCAGTTAATAAAATAAACGCTTCAGTGTTATCACTGAATGTTACAAAAGTCCTCAAGTTGTAACCTTGAATTAAAATAATGCCCCCCAAAAATATGGTATATATAAATAATACTCCAACAAAATGTTCTTAAAGGTACTGCAGGGGTCTGTGGACAGATCTATTTGCAATAAGAGAGATTTCTCCTTAAAAATATATGAAGAGTTTATTTGTAAAAAGAGATAACTGTTTTTTTTTAAAGTCATGTTTTTTTATTGTTATCATGTTTTATTGTTAGTCAGCTGTATTTAAAAAAATATATATTTTTACTTAATCAAAATAACCCAACTGCAGTTTGATTGAGATTAATTAGAATGCACAGTGAAAAAACTTTGATTTTGCTTTTGTAGAGGACATTGTAAAGAATACAAATTTTACTGAGAAAATTAGCATAATGTAACAATGATGAGATAGTATAGGCTACAGTGTTATAAATAAAACACAATAATATTAGGGGGTTCCTCACCCGGTTAAGACTCAGGATCCCCATCACTGGTAGATAACAGTTGACAACTCAGCTATAGCATAGTTTAATGTCAATGTTAGTGACCTCTTGTGGTGCTTATGCAATGAAACCATAATGGCCTGTTGTCACATTGTTGCCAAAAACGTAGAAGATAGATAGTCAACACTAGCCTATTTACGTGACTGATTAGTGACTTAGCTCAATCATATGCTGCTACAATCGTAGATATAAGCAAACAATAAAGACAACGTATGTAGCCTACACACGACTCCAAAGTTTCTAATTATACACTTGCTCACACACACAAAGGAAGGATACACATATGCTGTTTAAGTCTTGTTATATATTTTCCACATATAGATAGTCTATACTTCAACATTCTTTAGTATTGTTCAAGCACCGCATTAAGGCTAGGAAAAAATGACTAGAAATGAAAGATACAGACATAAATTGAAGGCGGCGCGGTTTGCGTCTCTGTCTCTCGCGCTCTAGTCATTTTACAAATTGTCGCACCTAGACGGCGACATAGAGCTCGAGTCTGCTAAAAAACAACAACATTTCAGCCTCTTTTCCTCCTGGCCAAAATGCCTGAGCACGTTTGAGTGACCATGGAGCGCGTTTTGCCGTCATGTAGTGAAACGTTGACACGCGGAGGATTTATCTCGGAGCAATGAAAGTTTAAAGCGCACCGAAGGAGGACAACATGGCTGTGCAGGAGGAAGGAGAGGTTTTGCACAGTAAAATCAGACAGCACGATGGTGTTGTTGGCAATGCAAACAGCGGGGAGAGCTTCAGGAACGGCTATGTGAAGAGCTGCGTCACTCCGTTAAAACAAGACCATTCGAGGGGCTTTTTATTCAACGTCTGTAGGTTTTGCAATGAGGATATTCTCAAGTCCAAACTATTCCGCGGCTCGGCTCTCTACGTGGGAGCGCTGGCAGTCCTGGCGCTCTCCTGCTTCATTTCGAGGTGCTTTCAGAGTGGACACGGCGTCTCGGACCTGCGGACTTTCCTCTTTGATTTCTCCCAGTCCATCAGTCCTTTATTCAGCATCGGCTGCGCGTATTTCTTCCTCACCCTGTACCTGAGGCGGACGAAGAGGGAGAGCAGCAGATGTTGGCTTTTGTCCTTACCAGCATCATGCTACTTGGGGGATTTGATGGTCTTGCGCTTGTTGCAGTGGGGAGAGGAGCACCAGCAGATGCAAATGATGGGCAGGTTGCTGTTTGTGCTGGGCTGCGTGGGTCTGCTCACTCTCATCCCCACTCTCAAACTCAAACACAGCGTCCTGATCCTGGTCTTCGCCAGCCTGGTGTGGCTGCTGTCTTTCACCAGCCTCGGCTGTCTGTCTCCGTCCCTCAGGCCGGTGCTGGCGTGTACGGCGGGGGTCTCCGGCTCTTTGCTGGCGCTCTGTTTCGATCACTATTACCCACCGAGGGAGACGGCCAGCAGGATTCCTAACGCGGAGGAGAAAGTTCCCGTCATCAGACCCAGGAGAAGGTCCAGCTGTGTTTCTTTGGGAGAGACGTCCAGCAGTTATTATGGCAGTTGTAAGATGCCCCGCAGACCTTCTCTGCCCTGTATATCCAGAGAACAGGTAGGGGCTGTTCAGCAGTCGGTCAACTCAGTTACTGGTTGATACATGGCATCACATTCCTGAAATGCACTTTAAAACCCATCACAAATCATTATACTCCTGATACACACACTTCTGACACTCCAAAAGGCCACATACACTCATAAAAATAAAGGTTCTTTATTTGCATAGTTCCATCAAGAACTGTTAACATCCATGGAACTTTTCCATTCAACAAAACGTTATTTTTAGTGGGAAAAGGGTTAAAAATGTTCTGCACATTAAGAAAAATGGTTGTTTTAAGAACGCTTCACTGAAAGGTTCTTTGGGGAACCAAAAAACGGTTCTTCTATGGCATTTCTGTGAAAAACCCTTAATTTTTCTAGAGTGTACTCTAATGTTGGGCCAGTCACCTGTTGCCTAGTTCCCAAATTTATTTAGGTTTGATTGTTTCACTGTGATGGGGTGAGAACTTTTCTTTATATGCTAAACATTTCCGTTTAACTTTTTGGTATTTTAGAGTGAACACAGAGCATATTTCGGGATGTTTCAAATGGATCGAAATTGAATTTAGGCCTATGTGAAGTTTTGTGTTGTATCCCCTTTGTTGGTCCAGTCTGATACAGTTATATTTTAAAGGTGAATATGTGTCCTTTAAAATATTTTTGATCCTTTTTTTTTTTTTTATTTACAAGTTACAAAAACACATTTTATGAAATGTCTGTTTAGAAATATTTCCTTATTGCCTTTTCTCAGTGCTACAGGAAAACATTTACTTTTCACCCACGAGACGTTATCCAGTTTACAGCACTTCTCATAATGCTGCTCAGAATGGTGTGTTCGTCCTGAAGTGAAACAAAACTTACACTATTAATCATTGATTCAAACACTTGAAAAGTGGGCCACCGCTTGTCCCAGTGTCTGTACCGTAAATAGAGTATGTAAGGTTTGAAATGTTTTTCTTTGATTGGCTCTTCTTTTGCGTTCTAGTGTTAAGTGAAACGTTTTAACAAAAGTTTTTGGTTTATGTTATGTGTGTGTGAGATAATGGAAAATCAGCAGACTGTTTATTTAACTTTTTTAGGCACATGCGGTTTGTTATCTTTAAGTTGTATAAATATGGAAACTTTGTTAGTTCATTGAGTAGGATATGGTGCTTGCAGTTGTTTGATTTATTTATTTATTTTTACGTCAAACCCACATTGCCCAAAAAGTCATCCCCAGCCAAGGGTAAAGGGTCATGTTTAAACACTAAATTCAAGGTCATCAAACCTGTGCTTCAAAGTAAATATACTGACACACAGTGCTGGGTTTTCATGTAGTCATTCTGACTTGTTTCTGCACATACACAAAGGCAGCATTTTAGTAAATTACAAAAATATAATTTTAGTAAATTTGGAATTAGCTATGCATGTTTTCACACTAATTATAAAGAGTTTTGTTCCTTCTCTACTTGCTTGCACATAAGGCTATTCTCTTTGTGCTTCAAGTGATTTGAGTGTGCTTTGAATGAGTGCACTGTTCCAGTCACGCTCATGAATTGAGGTTTCAGTATGACCAGTTTCAGACGTTATTTTGACCTGTAAGCACCTGTTCTTACTGAGCAGAAGCATCAGTTCTCCCTCACATGGGATCTGTAAGGACACCTGGAAACAAAATATCAAGCTAGAAAGAAAGTAAATGGAATTTTGCTATATATGAACTCCATCTTGTCCTAGTTTGAATTGCGGCAGTTGGTGCTTATTGAGACAAATATATTTAAATTTTACTTTTGCATTTGACGTTGAAGTGATGAGAGCTTTCATAATGCATAAAACAACAAATAATTTTATCATCAATCCATTAAATATTTATGCCATTAATGCATTTTTTTTTTTTTTAAATGCAACCTACTTTGTATAATTTTATGCAATTAAATGTGTGCCCTCATCTTATCAAAAGGGAGCTGGAGAAGTTCACTTTGAAGTTGAATATTGAACACTGATGTCTATGTGTTTGCTCATTTTTATTTTTATTTTTATTGAAGTAGAGTTGTTGTACAGTGAATTTTCAGTGGGTGTTTTTGTGCAACTTTTTCTCAGTTTGAGTCATGATATGACATGAGAGACACAATTCTCTCATTCTGATTCTCTCTGACTGTTTTTGATAGTTAAGCTTTTTTCTTTTATTCATACTCTCACACAATCTGGTTTAGATAGACCTTGTGAACAGCTTTTTTTTTTTTCTCCCAAAGTGCTGCTTGGGCTTAATTTTAAGGAATGCATTATATTAGTATTAGTGTTCTCTAATTTAACATGGATATTATTATAAATAATAATAATATATGTTGTTATGACGTTTAGTAAAAATATACACAAGCTCTAGTAAATGTATTATACTCTGAGTGAAGCTGATCTGCCTAAAACAATATTTTTTGTGTACACAACAAAATTAGCTATTTATATATGATATATATCTGCATATATATATTACAAACGTTTTTATATTCTTTTTTTTCACATGCTCCTTGTAAAGACCTTGAAAGTTTGAGAGTGTAAGGTTATTATCAGTCATTATCAGTTGTGAAAAAACGTCATGGGCAATCTGAAGTAAACATAGGTTTAGCCTGCTTTGTTCTGCTGCTAAAATCATTGCTGTGTGAAAATATTGTACATTTATATATTCTTTTATGTTACTGGCACTATGTAGTTTTTCTTCCATGACAGGATCTTAATGTGTCCGCAAGTATTTTTTTTTTTTTTTTTTTGCATGTTGTTCTGGTCAGTGCTGTGTCTCACGTATGGCCTTATGACTTTTTCACTTGCACACAGTGAGAAACGGCTCCAGTCCTCTCTTCAAGCCACCTGTGATTCATTGCATTTTCAGCCCAATGTTCGTCACAGCCTGAGCTGTGTTTAGAACTGATGGCAGGATTATGGCGCTTTCAAGATGGACCACTATATGAGGTAGCCAAGCTGTTTGAGATGTTTATGTGGCTTGGATCTTTAAATCAGTTGATAATCATAACAAAGCCCAGTCACCTTTAACATAGCACATGGAGCGGTGATTATATTGTAGAGATGCTAGGGGCCGAGTAGCGAACAAGGTCTTGTTCCTTTTTGTGTGTTTTTTTTCTTCCATAGAAGTTGAGCTAAAAGTAATGCAGTTAGGTGGAATTAGGTTTGTTTTATACATAATCATATATATTAGAGTTATAATTCAATTTAGCCCCTCGAGTTATGACCATAACATACATACATACACACACACAATATATATATATATATATATATATATATATATATATATATATATATATATATATATATACAAATACAAAAAGAAGTAGTTATTTGCAGATAAGGTGAAGTTTTTGTTGTTTTATTGGATCACGGATTGGAAAAAATCTGTTTTTGTTAAGGCCAAAAAAAGTACTGGTTTATCAGAATGTATTGCATAATACATTTCTATTTAAAATTCTATTTCAAAAATCCAGAAAAACACATAATTAATTTGTACTGTATATAACATTCTTTTTTCTGTTGATGCATATTTAGACTTTTAGTCAAGAAACGTCTTTAATTTTATCACCTAAGGTAGCTAGAAATACAAGGCATTACTAAACTATGAATAAGTTTGAGCAGTTGCAACCAGAATGCAAATAAGCGTGCATGTTTTTATTTTAACATTTCAAACTGATGATTTATTATATATTGTTTATTGAATGTGATCATTCAGGGCATGGTGAAAGAAAAGCTGAGCAATTGAAGAAAATGCAGAATGAATTGCACAGAGAAACCCAACATGACCAGCCAATTGTGTCGCATAATCTGTTTGCACTTTAACCACATTGTAAGCTGGTCAGTTACGTTACATGTCGCAATACAGTTCATAACAACCGTAATGCTTACAGCCTTGAATTAATATGTGCGTGCGTAGATCAACATCAAGCAAAAACCATCATGAGCAGCATCACTGGTGTAGTCGGTTATTGGTCAGTTGTGGCACAGAGCAGCTAAGCTGGATATTTCACTGTTGTCCATGGTAACATATGGGTGCTGCTTTCATGTTTTGTCACTTTGTGGACTCTTGTTTTTCATGTCAACTCAAGTTAGTTGGTGCCATGTAGTGTCTCAAAGCACTATCTCCGACTACTGAATCTTATATTTTCAATATAAATATTCTCTGACAAAAACACATGCTAGTCCCAAAAGAGACACAAAGGAAATATTTAGCTCTTCAAATTTGATATTGTTGCTATATGGTTGTATTGTAATTTAGCCAGGCTGAATGTTAATGCAAGATAATCTACAAGGTAAATAAAAATATTTAATCAGCATTTGATGCCAACATATTTATTTATTTATTTATTTATTTAATAAGGTGTGATACGAGACCCCCTCTGCTTCAGGGTCCTGATCACACTAGCAGGGTTTTTCTTGTGATAATGACTGGCTGACTCTACATTTGGTGACAAAGTGTAGTAAATGTACTGCCTGAGGTTAGGACTGTAAAATTGATTAATTGCGATTAATTGCTTCCAATATAAAAGTATGTTTACATACATAGATACATATATATATGTGTGTGCACATGCTTACTTTTATGTTAGAAGCGAATCATTGATTTTACAGCCCTACTAATAATAATAAAGTCTAATTGTTGTATGACGGCAAAATTATATGTAAACTGATGAACAGCGCTGACATTTGCTGTTGAAAAAGGGTACTGCATTATTAAAGTAAAAAAAAAAGAATATTTACATGCTGTGCCATAATTGATGACAATTGATCACATATTATAAAATATATCATTATTTTTAAAATATCAGTTTAAAAAATATCAAATATCACAATACATTTTTTTCTGTAGAAAACACTTGTGTTATTTAGTTTTTCGTTGCTATCAGAATGATTGGAATGTAGCTTGGCCATTTGCTATTAGTGGCTCATGTTGATATGGAAGCTGTGAAGCTGGCAGTTGTTGTTTGTCTCTGGGGTGTTTTGCCATATGGGTTTGTAGAGAGTTTTGGGTATTTCGTGATGTTCGTGACCTCATGAAAGCGAAGAGAATGAGAACAATCACTACTTGGCTCATAGCTATTTTCAGTTTTGCCAGCTTCTGGGAGGTTTAATATATTGTGTTTAGGTAAGGTTTCAGCTAATCTTTTTCAACACGTCAACAATAAGCGAGGGCCCAGAAGGTTTAGATGTACATAAGTAATGCTGAAGTCACGAAAGGTTAAAATGCTGTCACATGGGCCTGCATCTTTCAAACTCTACAGACTGACCAATGTTTATTTGATGAAATACAGTTTGTTTAACAGCTTACTGCTGATTGTGACACTGTTTCCATTATAGTGCACTCTGCTGAGAAACCGCTGTTCTTGGTCATGCTGTTGTTTTATTGAAATTGGAAATTTATAGGAATTTCACAGGGAGTATTTTATATTCAAATCATTGCAGTGGTATGAATAAAAAACTGACCAAAACATTGCATTGTTTTCTTAGGGAATAGGCTATCTTTCTTCATTGAACTAAGAATTTAAATTCTAAGACTTTAGTTATATACACTGGAAGAAATTGCTTGTAAATACAACAAAGATTATTGGAGTTTTTTAAGAAAAGAAAATCATTTTTTACCCTTTCTACTTCAAAATTGCACATTTAAATCACTTATTTGTGTGAAATTATTTCTAGTTTTTTAGTGTTTGTGTATATATATATATATATATATATATATATATATATATATATATATATATATATATATATATAATGTGTGTGTGTGAAAGTGGTTTGTCAGGAAATGTTAATGGCCTGTGATTGTGTGTGTGAATGCAAATGCCAGAGAGAGGCCATGTGTGCTCACAATAATTTCCCTTAGTTGAAAATGAATAGATCACTTTTGCGAATGAGATGCCTGAATGTGGGAGATGTCCTGGGCTGGGAATCCCCAGCACATTTGGAAAGCGTGCCATATTATGTATTTATGAAAGAACAGTGAGACTGACGATTCATAATTGGACTTGATGAGAGGGATTGACATTTTACCACCGACGAAGTGTCAGTGAGGTGAAAGTGCGTGTGCAGATTCACAGTAAAACATCATCATCCGAACATTGGTTTATGTAAGCTACTCAAAAAGAGCAATCAATCGCATAAGTGCATCTTTTCATTAGGTATAAAGGTCTTGTTACGCACAAATCTTATTTGAATGTTTTTCTACCTTGCTTTGGCAAAGTTGGTGCTTCACCCATTAGTTGTTAAGTTTAATATATTGAAATGTTCTCTTCTGCTGAATGTGGTGCTAGTGTGTTTATCTGTAAGAGCTCTTCAAGCTCTGATTCAGTCTCTAGATTTTATTTTGGATTAGCATTTGCAGTCACTCATCAACATGAAGCGTGTTTGTGTGTGTGTATTTAAGGAATAAAGCCTGTGTGGTATTACATGGCCTTCTCCCATGGTGTGTGCAACAATGTCTTAACGTCTCATTGAGACTTTTGAAACACCAGCTGTTACTGTGCTTTAATGTAATAATACAGAGGACTTAAAATAGTAAAAGACAAAGGCTGTCACACAGATAGCGTGGCGTTATTGTAAGTACAGTCAGCAGTATTGTCTTTTTCAAATTGTCAAATTATGTCAAATGATCAAATTAAATTATTTTTATTTTCATCTTGTATCCCTTTATTAAGTACACACAAAATGCCTCAAAGCAACCCTTAAATATAAAGCAAAAAGAGCGAGCGAGAGAAAAGGTGCATGTGTGTGTGTGTGAGGCGGTGGAACAGTGGAGTGGAGCTCCTCTCAGCTGTCACGTTCTCCTGCACTAATGCCATGTGGAATGATATAACATTGACGTCACTAAGTGGTGACGTATGAGAGTATGTCTACAGAAAAAAAGGCCAAGTTTTACTTATTGCCATGTACAATTTACTGACTGCCTCCTCAACGGCATGATCAGAGTAGAGAACACTACGTCCATAGCGAGCGCTCGGAGACATGACAAACCGTTGTGTGTGCGTGTGTTTTCTCGGAGAGGTCTGATAGTTTCAATATTAATATTTCTCTTTAAATGAAAATTACAGCTTCTAAAACAATGACATCAATACGTTTCAAAAATGTAGTTCATAGTCATAAATGAAAAAGATGAAGTGACGTAAAACAGGGTGTGAATCTCTGAGAATGCCTTTTAAAACAAGTGAAAAGAGAATGGGGAGGCTTGGCCCTATTATGTGTGAGATGAAGCGCTGTGATCTATTTCCATTATTGGAGTGCGAGTGAGGTTTTGGTCTCGTTCTCTGAATGGACTGGTTTGAGTGTGTGTGTATATGTTGGAAAGAAAGGGATAATCTTGAAATGTGGAAATGAGCAAATTTAAAATGAGGAGCATGGGATAGATGACAGTGAGGAATTATCTTTAAGCCGTAGTCTCTTATTAAATAATAATCAAATTACTACTACTATTATTGTTATGAAATTAAATAAAGAACTTCCCGAATGATGTTTATTTTTTTCCTATTGAATTTTTCAAACAATAATGAACTGATATAGTTAAACTGTTACAAGAATTGCACTTTATTTTGTCTCAGCTAGATTTGCAGTGCATTCACGATGTAATGGTGTTAGATTATCTAATAATGTGTTCGGCTGGTTTTAAAGTGAAATGTGCTCTTTATGAGGGCAGCAGCAGATAAATGTGATCTGTTGTGCCAGGAAACTTGCCAAGCTGGAATACTTCAACGCTTGATGCTTTCAGTTGCATCTCTCTCAGTTCGTAAGTTGTCTGTTGCGTTTTAAGGTAGACACAAAGAACTGTAACATAAAACCAGCCGTTCCTCTCTGTTACTTCCCGAAAACCCCTCTTATTTTTTTTTCTTCCCAGACTTCCACCCGACTCGATCCTAACAGCACCTGTGGCGTGAGTAATTACTGTAGTGCACAGCAGTTCTCCAGGTTAAGGAGGAAGGGGTTAACAGAGATCAGCAGCGTTTCTGTCTGCAGACTGAAACAGGATGCAGCGAGTGCATTGTCAGCCTGCTGGTGTGAGTGCAAACAGATGAGGAAATGCTGGAGCGGCTACTCCAAAACTCGGTTACCTTGGAGACCGTTTGCGTCATGATCACCAGCAATTAGCTTGCAGCTCTTTAGTTTTTCGTGGTGGCTGAGCCGAGCTGAGCAGCGGTTGCTGAAAGCGCTGAAGTGTTGCTGTTAGTCAGGTTTACCCACACGGTGTGTTACTTTTTATTTTCATTTGATTCTTTTTTTAAATACAAAATTTTCTTTTCTTTTTTTGCAGTAGAGTTGTTTTTTCTTCTTGTTACCGCCTTGACCACATGTGCATCATTTCTATTAATTTGTCTTAATGTCTCATCCAGTTGCTGTATTTTTTCAGACAAGTAGTGGTTTCTTTAATACATTACATGTGATTGACATGATGAACATTGATAAATCTTATTCATTTAGCACACAAGGGATATTTGAGGACAAGCCGTCCTAGCCAAACTCTTGTCAAATTGTACTCTGGCTGTTCCTCATTTCTCCAGCTTCTTATCTGGCCTTTCTCACTCTCTCTCCACAGCCATGTGTGTGTGTGTGCGCGCGCACTCTCGCTCACCGTATCCATGCAGTGCTTTGTGTCTCCATGTTTTGGGGACATTAATGGAAACAGTAGAGAGATAAGTGGCTTTTCCTGGATGTGTTGAAGTGACGGTTCACACCTTCCCTTTGCGGACGGGGTCGAAAGTGGGCTAGGAGACCCGTGGGTCAAAACAGGGGACGTCTGGCACACCTTCCTTCTTTATATTAGCCACTCATTCAGCACATCTCATTGGTTTTAAGTAGGCCCAGGGATTTTCTGCATGGCTTATCGGGAAAGGTTTATTGCACCATAAGGTTCCCAGACACTCAAACATTTAAGGTGGCCTAGTAGCTCTAAAGTCCACAAGGAGTTTGTTGATTCTTGTATGTGTCCAGCATTTGAAAAAGCTGTTTGTTCGCTTGGCCGGCTGTGGGGGGGTGCGAACACATGGTCAGGTCTGATGGGGAGGAGGGAATTGTGGGTCGAATGTAGAGTTCATGGGTGAGTTACTGAGCTCGGGAAGCCTGTGTCCAATTTACGTAAAGATCCTGATTGTAACTTGGCTTTGGCTCTTTGATTTCCATGACATGAGAATGAAAGGCATGCAAGATTTTATTGGTTTATTTATTTAATTTTTATTACTTGAGTTGTTACACTTGACAATTAAAATTTGAGAGCTTTATTAAAAATACTCTAAATAAATACACAATTCTCTAAAAATAAATCTAAATCATTTTGAGCTTTTCTTAATTATTGTTTTTTAAATACTGTAATTTCCAGAATGAATACTTAATTTTGGAAACACAAGTATTATTATGTTTAATATTTTATTTATTTTTAAGTGTGTGTGTGTGCGTGGGAGGCATAGTTTTAATGTCCCAAGTGTGTATGGAAAGTATTTGCTAAATCAAATTAAACAGATTTTTTCCTTAAAATATATGTGTGTGTTTGAGGAAGCATTAAATTACTGTGGTAATGCATTATGCCATTGAAACACAAGTATCTTAAAAGCGTCGCTGCTCTCCTTTTTCCTCCTTTTTTGTCTCTTTCTTTCTTATTTTGACCATCTGTCTCTCCCTCTCTCTCTCTTTCTCTCTCTCCCTCACTCTGTTTCTGTCTTATTTGAAAACAGTGTCAGCACTGCTGCTTTTACACCAAAAGACTGTTGCTAGGTGACTGCTGACGTCAGTGGTGGCTACAGAGGAAGGTCTGTGTGTTTAGCTGCTGAGAGCGAACCCCACTGAAAGAGGGCAAAACTATGAACCGCTGTTACTCACTACAGTGCAGAAACCTGAACTCCTGGAAGAACTGACCTAAATATTCCAAACATTTCCTTTTCTATTAAAAGTTTTGACTGTGAAAATGTAATGGCAATGAAATGTAGCCGTTCCACCGGCCCCCTCCCCCCACCCCCCGTTTTGAGCTTCAGCTATGATGACGTCAGTCGCATTTCACAGGAGGGGAAAAGTCAATCATTAGTGTCAAAAGAAGGGCCCTGACTTTAGTGCCGGCGTCTCGCCTCCTCTCGCGTGAGCCTTGTCCTGAATTTTCTTGACTTTGTTTATGCTGATCAGGAAGTCCTTCTTTTTTAAACATATGAAATGGATAAAGGCAGATGTTTTAACAGGTTTAGAAATTGCATTTTACTAGCCTTTTTTATAATTATTTTTGCAGTTTTGCTCTGATCCTCTCAGATTTTTTTTTTATCTTTGTGTATGGTTCAAATTTTAAAACTGGCATTTGAAAACTGACAATTAAAAACTACTTTATGCAGGGACTGTATTTTTTATTTTTTTAATTATCAATGTTAGTTTACTCTTGAAATTAATTTTACAATTAAAGTGTGTTTGTGTACAATGCAGGGTTTTTTTAGCAAATAAAATATTTACAAATATATTATGTAATAATTATTAAAACATAAAAATATCAAATTTAAATATATCTGCTTAAAATGACTTCTTTTTAAATTTAGCATTTAGTGAATGTCTTTCAGGTCTGCCCAGATAGTTACACATTGACATTCTTATTGGTACATGACTAAAATTTCTTCTAAGTTTATAGAAAAACTACATCGTAAATGGAAGTAATGAGGCATAAAAGTACTGTCTGTTAAACCCTGAGAGGTGTGTGTCTGTGAGTGTCTCTTTAGAGCTTTGTGTACTTGCTCATGTGTGTGTTATGAATGACGTGAGCTGTCATGAGAGATAAGAAGGCCACTCAAGCATGTGTCTTAATGAAGAGTGTGATAGGCGTCTGTGGGAATCACGTGGCCATTAGCACAGAAGACTCGTTACTTTAGTGAGCTCTCACACAGACACATGCTCCGGTGGTGGTGGTGGTGGTGGTGGCGCTGCGCTAGATTAAATCAGAATCGTGGCCCACCCAAACTGCCACGTATGACGCACACACAGTTCCCCACCAGGTTAATGAATAGAGGCCTCTAAGAAACAGACAAGTGAGCTTTGATTGTTGATTGTAGTTTTTTCTCAAAAGACGTCAGAGAGAAATATAACTGCGCTTGAAGAGAAAGGAAAAAATGCTAATTGCATGCCAGTATATAGAGCAGATATATATTTGTGTTATTATATGTAAAAAAAAAAAATATACACAGCCTGGCATTTGCTAGGATATAGACGTCCGTTTCTGCCACAGAATAAAACAATTAAAAAGGTAATTACGACTTTTTAATCTAGCAATTCTGACTTTTTTCTTGCAATTCTGAGTTTATATTTTGCAATTCTGAAAAAATAAAATAAAAAATCAGAATTCAGTCAGAAGTCAGTTTTTTTGTACTTTTTCTCCTAATTCTGTGTTTATATGTCAGAATTTTGACCTTTTTCTTAATTCTCTACATCAAGTTTACATCTAGAAGTTTTTTTTTTTTTAATTTTTTTATTCACATCTCACAATTCTGATTTTTACTTTTTGACAAGGAATAAAAAAATGAAAAAAATTAATTTTTACATGGTCTCACAATTTTGGCTTTTATCTAGCAATTGTGAGCTTATATCTCACAACTAACATCAGAATTAAAATCTTGCAAATTGGACTTTTTCTTTTTTTCTCAGAATTCTCAGTTTATGTCTCAGAATTCTGACTCTATCTCACATTTTGAAGAAAAAAAGTCATAATTGTGAAATAAAAAGTTTTTATCCTGCAGCAGAAATAAGCTTCCGTATAGGATGATTTTCTTGAGGCGTCTTTTTAAACTTTTTATGCCATTTTTTGAAGTGCTTTTAAGAGGGAACAGGCTCTTGGGAAATGGAGCGTGATGCTCCTCTTCGCTCGTGCCCGGAGAATGACTGCAGCAGCTGCAGGGCTCCCACAGTGCCGTGCAACAGGGATCATAGGAGCACGGCAAAGCCTTTCTCAGCTGCACACAGACAGGCGTGCAGAGTTAACCCGAGAGTTAAAGTTCCCTGGCTCGGCCCGGTGCCTGACAGACAGATCTGACCCTCCCCCAGAAACCCGATGACAGCAAACACAGCCCTGCGTACACATAGGAAGGGATGTATGACCAGAAGCCCTATCACGATCCCTGTCGCAGCCTGTATCATGTTCGCTCTCTGCATCATGGCACACAGGACAAAAGGAGCTCAGTGCTCTGATGGGCACCTCTATCCTCGATGACAGGCCACTGAGGTAAAACCTGCTTAGGGGCGCCACAGATGCGAGCTTGACGTTACTCGGTTACATGCTCGCCGCACGTAGGCAGAGGAACCTTTATGAATCATTAAGACAATGTAATTAAAGGAAAAAAAATTCGCGAACTGTGCCCCTCACCCTTAGGCCTCCCAAGATTTAGTTGAGTTTGTTTCTGCATCAAAACAAATTTGGAGAAATTTAGCATTGCATCACTTGCTCCCCAGTGGATCCTCTGCACTGAATGGGTGCCGTAAGAATGGCAGTTCAGGCATCTGATAAAAACATCACCATAATCCACATGACTCCAGTCCACCCAGTAATGCCTTCTGAAGTGAAAACTGTGTGTTTGTACAAATCCATCAAGATGTTTTTAACTTCTAGCTGAAATATGAGTCCTCTAACCACAATATTGCTTTCTTCAGGAAAAAGGTCATCTTATATCAGGGGAGGAATGTGCACAGATCAAGCACCATTAAGAAGTGAAAACAGTGAAAACAGTTTTAAACAATTATGTTGGTGGATTCTAATTTGAGAGAAGGGATCATTTTTTCCACTAAAGCATCTATATTATGGGCTCATATTTAGGCTAGAAGTGACAGTTTAATGTTTAAATGCCTTAATAATGGATTTGTTTCTTACAAGCACACAACTTTTCACTTAACAAAACGTTAATTAATTTTGTGGATTACTGATGTTTTTATCAGCTGTTTGGACTCTCATTCTGACGGCACCCATTCACTGCTGAGGATCCATTGGTGAGCATGTGATGTAATGCTAAATTTCATCAAAACAAGGGGTGCGCGATATGACAATTTTTTGATCGTGGATGATAAAAATGTCTCCACAATCTGCTTTCAAAGATAGTATCATAGTATCGTGCTACAGTGCACATTCTGTCAGCTGCAATTCTGACACTGTTTGTTTTATTTGTATGTTATGTGTATTTGTAATGTGTATCTTTGTTCTTTTTTTTTTTTTTTTTTATTATGAAGATAAAATAATGACAAAAAAGTTTATCTTCGTCCACTTTAAT
Organism: Cyprinus carpio; assembly: GCF_018340385.1. Classification (NCBI taxonomy): domain Eukaryota; kingdom Metazoa; phylum Chordata; class Actinopteri; order Cypriniformes; family Cyprinidae; genus Cyprinus; species Cyprinus carpio. Next base: position 16,155,908 of record NC_056603.1, on the reverse strand, counting down.
AATTAAGATCTTGCAGTGGTTGTTTGGGAATGTTACAGATATCCTAAAGACCTGAATGTGGCAGATCTTTGATTGATGCTGGCTCATACTTTAGGACGAGGACCAAGTAACATGATTTAGTCACTGTTTCAGCAGGAGCCGTCCTGGTCCCAGTTACTATTTTTGGGGTTGTTCTCCCTGCCTATAACTCATTAGTCAGCTGTGTGCTGTGTTTGCGCTGTTTTTCTTTTCCTAAAAAGTGATTGGAGAGTCTGTATCGTGATAAGTTTTAAAGCCCCTTGGGGATCAAGTGGAAAGTATTCTTTTTGCATTCCTCACATGCCTCGCTCTTTTCGAGATGCTGTTTGTTAAGGGCAAATTGACACCACATGTCGAAGGTAACTACACTGAAGCATGATAATAGTGAATTTGTGTTTGTTTTTCTATGGGCAAATAAAAAAGATTATTTACTGTCTGTTAATTAGGAGACCACATCAACAAATGTTTGCTAAGGGAAAACTCAATTCCATTGCACATAAAAACATTGCATGTTTTACGTAAGCAAACACAGCCTATCATTTTTATTCTTTTTAATCTTAACAATTAGTTAATAATTATATTTTAATAGTTTAAATGTGTGTGTGTTTTTTTTAAGTAATCGCTAAATGTTTTTAATCAGAATCCATGTGTTTTTTCCTCTGTCAGTGAATTGCTTTTCTTTTGTTTCTGGAAACACATTTAGGAACTGGAACACTGCTAATCTTGCCCAGAGAGTCAGCCTTTCAATTAGTAATCCTGAAGAGATCTTACTTAAGAAATTTCCTCTAGCCACTACATTCCAAAGATGTGACTTTGGCCAACTAATGTGTTTTCACCTATTACCTCATCCAACTTGTTTAACCATAACAACATTGGGGAACTCATTCATGAAGAAGCGCACCAAATCCCTCCATCAAATCAGTTTTTAAGTTTTTTTCCCCCCTTTTATTGATTTTAATGCTTTTTTTTGTATCACTGAACAAGCTAGTGTCAGTTCTGTGGGTATTCTGCATTCTCTGAATAAGACAGTTTGTTCTGCTGTTCTCGGATGAAACTGGTTTGCGCTTGAAAGCTTTCTCTGTTTGGGTTCACATAGGGTTTATATCTGATATTTGAACATTAAAGCACCACAGTGATGTGAAAAATAATGCTCACACTAGATGACACGAGACATGTGGTTATAGAGTCTGGGGTGTTTTTGGGATTTAGTCTACTACCTTTTTTTCTTTACAAATTTGGGATCTTTTATTTTACTTAGCAGTTATGATTAACTAAGAGTAATTAAAAAATTAGTTCAAATTGAAAGGCGTACAGTTTTCAGGCTGAAAATGGGCATAAATGGAACATCTATATCATTTTGTGTGTGCGTGAGCTGATTAATAACCAGGAAGAAACTGGCAGTGCTTTAATAAAGTTACAAACAAAACAAAACAAAAAAATTCCATTGTATTCAAAGGTTTTGTAATAAAAAATTATTTTACAGTATTTCTCTGTTTAGAGTTGCTAGGAAGCGCCCAGTAATATCCGTGTTCAGATCACTCAGACGGTGCTTTATCTTGAAGTGAGTGTTAAGTTGGTTCTGAATCATTGAGGAGTGAAGGAGCAGCATGAACTGAAGGCAGGGAATAACATCAGGTGTATTTTTAAAATGGTTTCTTGGTGGCACCATTTGTGATGACCAGGCTGTGCATTTAAGTGAATGACAGAAGAATCTCTAAAATAATGAAAAGAAAAATTCTAGTTCATTTTCAAATAGTATTTTTTTTATATTTGTATAATTTTAAACTGCTTTAAATTTTTTTTATTATTATTATTTTTATTTAGTGACTCTAAAGTGTGGTGTAAGTTTTCCAAAAAAAAAAAATTCTAATGTACTTCTTAAAATGTTTAGGGTTGGTAAGATTTGTTTTATGTTTTTGAAAAGGGTCTTTTGCTCACAGTGCAAGTAGGGCTGATCCGAATATCATATTTTGAGCTTCGAAGCTTTGATAGTAATCAACACCGAATATTCGAAGCTTCGGAGGGAGGTGTTGAATAAAGCCAGTAATCTCTGTGTGTCTGTCTGTCTGTTTGCATTTTTATTATGTCGAGAACCATTCATCCAATCGACTTCATGCGTGGCAGGTGTGTTGCTGCGGACCCAATGGAGTGCAGTGTGCATTTTGGTGCAATATGGAACACGTTCAGAATTAATAAACTTTTAATCAACTATAGAACAGCGCGAGCCGAAAGTGGTGCACCTCACGCGGCAGGGCTTATATGCGCCGAGAACGGACACTGCTCTAGTGATACAAAACACACAGGTCTGTTAAGAGCAATACTTTTAATATAGACAAATTATTATTAGGCTGGGCTACTCGCAAGTATTTTCCAAGCAAATTTAATGCACGTTTTTATCATGTGTAAAATTACTGATTAACATGGAGGATAAATGGAGCTCGTTTTTTTTTTTTTTTTTTTTTACACCAACAATATACTATAGGCTTAGTATTGACAGAACTCAGGTGATTTTTCAAACTTATGCTGTTGTGGTAGGCCAGTTTCAAATCACATATCTGGCACGCTGCCTTTGTCTTGTCCTCACTCAATTTAAAGTGCTTCCACAGAGCTGAGGTCTTCTGCATCTTTGTCTTCTCTTCCAGATGAACTGAATCATGATGTTCACTCATGGGCGATTCATAAGCAGCTTTTCTACTATCGGGCCGAACGGTTCTCTTTGCTTAACCATTCCATTCTGTGCCGATCCGGGCCAGTCAGCACGGATACGGTTTTATTTTCCACTGTGGCGCTTATAACGGAGCTCTTTGGAATGCAATACAAATGTGTTAGTTGCTTTGGTAATGCAAGTGTAATATAAACAGTGATATGGACGATGATCGGATATTTCTGTTTTTGGAGCTCCTTTTTTTATCTGATATTTACTTCTTTCAATAACAGAAAAAAGACAACTCTCTATGTAAAAAATAAAATAAACAGAAGGTGTCGACGGGTAAAGTATCAATAAGTGCAAATGTTTCCTCCACAGACCAAACTGTCTCAACATTTTTTTTCTTTTTTATATTGAACGTAGCGTTGCTAATACTCTTATATTGTGAAATGTTACAATTTAAAAGAACAGTCTTCTATTTAATATATTTAAGTGTTATATCAACCTTCAGAAATCATTGTAAAATGATGATATGATACTTAAAAACATTTCTTATTATTATGAATATTGAAAACATTTGTGCTGCTTAATTTTTTTTGTGGAAACCATGATACTTTTTTCAATTGAAATAAAACAACATTTATATGAAATGGAATACCTTTCTAATATTATAAATGTTTTTACTGTGACAACTTTTGATCAATTTAATGCTTCCTTGCTCTGCACATCAGAGGGTTGCTGAGGCCTTGTTTTGATATGATGCCTGGATTTCTGATTTCTCACATACGTACATACACACACAGTGTTCTAAACATTTCACACTCTCCTGTCAAGATTTGGACTCTAGATCCAGAACAACACTTGCCTTGCCAGCAAAGGACCATTTTATGTTTCTCATAAAACAAATCATTATACTCACATTTGATAACAAGAGTGCATTTTTCAGGCATTTCTCAAAGCATGCCCTGAAAAAAAGTCAGTGTCTGATATTTTGTTAGAGTTTTGGCCAGAATACCCATGATTTGATTGTGCTGATTGATAGCAGGCAGAGCACACAGTTTGTCAGGTGCAAGATCACGATAACATGGCTGTGCCAGTGAGTTTGAGGAAGATTAGTTCGTTTTGTATTACTTTCTTGGCCAGACTCTTGTGTAAGACAGAGAACATGTTAGCGTGAAGTCCTGTTTGCGCATGTGAGGTCCCTCTGTGAAGCAAGGGCAGGCATCACATACTGTGGCCGCACACTAGATGGCTGACCTTTCCTGCCCTGATCCCCTCTCAGCTCTCAGAGCTCTTCCTTGTCATCCGCTGCTCTTTAACAACAAGCTTCCTGTGAGCTCAGTGCTTAACACTGCCACAATCATCAAAAAGCTTTCTATGAAATCCCTTATTGCCGGTATTATTCGCTTTTGTCAATGTGTGCCGTTTGTATGATTGCTTCGACTTTTAGTGTCGTATTCAGTACTGTCAAGATACCCCAGGTGACCACGGTAATAGATATCACCATACTTTCCCAGCTGATTGATTACAGTATTGAAAACTTTATAGTATTAATAGTTTTCTAAAAAATTTTAATTATGCAAATGGTACATTATCTAATTAAATGAAATGGACTTTAAAGATATTATATCTATAATATAATATAATTGTATTATATTATAATTATATTGTACATGTTAAATATGTGTAATATATAATATAATTAAAAGTTGCAAATAAATAGGGTGAAATAAAATAAACACTTAAAAGTGTATTATGGATGTTTTCTTTCCATTAGTCTGAAACAACATGTTGTGAAAAACAACATAGCCTGAAATCTCCAAAGTTTCCAGTAATGGAAATAAAAACAATTGTTTTTGCCTCTAGTGTCTTGTCTTAACATAGCTGTGTGTTTATTGATAAACTGTGTGAACTGGGTAGTATCTTAATGTAATGTTCCAGGATGCTGTTGTTTACTTACAGAAAACCATTTCAGTTCATCTCTTGGTTTGTGTAATATAAAAATAAAAAATAATGTTTATTAACATATGCATACTAACTGGTATACACTATTTTCAAAGCGTGGTATTCCTTAGTTCTCCTAAAGGTTGGTTAAACAGTAGCCTGAAATACAGTAGGCTAAATATTTTTCTGCATGGCTTTTTACAGGCCTTAAATACAAATATAAACTCTACCCTAGGACAACAAACAAGCCTGCATGCTTCCATTCATCAAAAAAGTTTGACGACGCCCGTCTGTCACGACAAAACCAGATCGCACCCAACATAATCAACAGCGCCGTCTACACTGGAAGGCCTGTTTCTGTTTTTGATGTGCTGCACAGCTAGACCAGCTACTTGCCCAGCTAAAATAATATTATTTACACAAACCATGTGTGTTCACTGATTGCCATATATTTTCAGTTGTTTTATATTTCTTATTACAGTTACATCAATGCCAGCTATTTTAACACTATTTTATTTAATTAGTTTTTATTATTTGTAAATGCTTTTTATTTGTTAATTGTTTTTTTCTATCACTTATAATGTATATAAAATATATAATATAATATGTATAATGCTTAATGTGTAATATATTATTTTTAATATATTTCTCATTGTTAATTATAATTATTACTATCATTTATAATGCATATAAAATAAAATATGTAATATTTTGCATACGCTATTTACTTAGTTATTTATTCATTATAATTTCACATACAATATTTAAACATATAGGCCTACATTGCTGTCATTTGGTAACTTGAATCTGTTTTAACTGTTTAACTGGCTGTCGGGGGCACCCCCTGGTTAGAGGCCTCCGGGTCATATGAGTTCGAGACCCCTGATTTACAGTTCATTCGTTGGATATGATTGATATGTATGTAAGAGTTAAGCAGGAAGAAGAACTCATGGTTATATGATCGCTTTGATAAGCGGTTAAGAAGCCCGTGGCCCCAAGCGTCCACTTGTTTGTAAATGATTCACTTGTCAACAGGCGATTTCTCTGGGTTCTCTAATAGATGGCAGCTCGGCGCCGTTCACAGGCTTGTTAGTGACTGAAGATCTGCAGCGCTCCAGTGTTTATGTGAGAGGTCTGTCCGCGCCGATTCCAAGATAAAGCCAGATGTTCCCTTACAAGGCCTCCAGCCTGGGCCTATCTGGCAGCCATGGCCATATCAGGTAGAGTCTTCCTGTTGAGCTCCGACTCTCTTTCCCCTCCGCATGAGAGGACTCCTCTCTGCCAGCGTTGTTTGTGTGTTTGGCCTTACTTGACACAAATCAGTCTGGCATGAGCCGTGCTCCACGGAGCGAAAAATTCCAGGGCTTGACGTGTTGTATCCAGCATGTTGACGTTTTGGAGACGTTATGGGGTTTAATGTTAACACTGGAGTTCTGGAGAAACTCTGAGGGATCAATTATGCGTGAGGCTGTCGTTGTGTGTGTGTGTGTATGTGTGTGTGAGTTCATGTGTTTTCTGTTCCATCAAGCTGTAAGGAACAGTGGCCTGTGTTCGTTCAGCCTTCATTTACAAGCCAATTACAGCATAAACGTCTGTCTGTCAGGAAACACTATTTATTGCCCCTTTCTTTTAAAGTCACTTGCATAAAATATATGACTGGCTCTTGATGGCGACAACAGGGAAGTCAAAGGCTACTTTGGAGTCAGTCTTGCATCATGTTCTGTAACATTTCTGAACACCGTTTTATTGTACTATTGCACGTCAGCTTCACAAGAAATGCACTGACAACTTTCTGTTACATCTAAATGACATCAGACTAATAAAGTGTATTTTAATAAATTGTATTTTATTTTATTTTTTGATTTATTTTATTTTACTTTTTTATTGTATTAAGTACTTATTTTTTATTGGTAGTTTTATTAGTATCGAAGTAAAAAGTACATAGATACTGTAATTCTGCAGCAGTGTAGATGAACATTCAGGTGATATTAGACTAACAAAGCTTAGTCGAGGGCGCATATACATTTGTTAAAAAATGTTCCAGTACTTTGCTTGCATGCTTGCTTATATTTATTTATTTATATTTATAGTGTCAAATTACTGTTAAAAGCTTTTATTTTGGTTTTGAAATCGGAGATCATTTTGATTTATATTTACATCCAGATGATATCGGACTAACAAAGCTTGGTCAAGAAAGGAAGAAATAATTTGTACTCATATATTTCAAACCTGTGTGCAGTTTTTTAATGTGTGCTAAAAGTAGATAAACTTGGTAAACTGGTGGCCTGACAAATGAAGGCTGAGCTCAAGAGGCTTATCATCGAGGGGGACTGTTGAGGGTGTTCATGACGGTAGGGCACATAGCCAGTGTCCAGAGTCATTTACACCTATTTGTGCTGGGTTGAACAGCTGAGGTCTAGGTCAGTAGAGGATACTGGGTGCAGATAAAGCTGAACCCATATGAAATGCCACCTGCCAGAAACTGATTTATTGAGTGCTGTGCTTTAACTTCAGATCAAACTACCTCACAGAATCTAATCTCAAAAGTACACTGATGGCTTGCATTAACATTGCTGTACGGACGCAATATGCTAGCTGTTATGTCCCTAAGCTGCTAAATATATTGGGTGCAATAAGATGAAAATAAGAGATTTTGTGTTAAACCGAAAATGCTAATGTTTTTTCATGTGGCTTGGAAATATTATATACCTCTCGATCCTGTGGAGCTTGTATTTGAAATTGTTTTGCAATGAAAGGTTCCAGAAGACGATATTAAATAGAAAGGCAGAGGAGGAGTTCGAATTGGTCGAATGAGGCTGCTTCACCTTTCATGCTCTAGACTTTTCACACTGTCTTATCAGCCGGAGTTTGAGAGAGTCAGTCAATATGTCACACACTCCTGCTAGAACTCCATGTGCTCGCACTGGAACAGTTTGGATAAGCTTTCAAAACTCACTTTAACAAAACTGGCTTCAAATTTTGTTGAGAATGTTTTTTGTTTATTCAGGGATCAATAAGGAAGGCCTGATGGCTCAGGGCCAGTGACTTTACAGACCAGTTGACGGAAGTGGGTTATCACTTTATTTTATGTTTGTTGGCCATGTACATGTTGTTGTTGTTTTTTGGACTTACAAAAATTTTGATAGCTTTTATAGGTAATTCAATATGTCATATTTTACAGTTTATGATATTGTAATGACTTGTGATTGTTTTGGAGCCTGTTACAGCTGGTAGAAAACTATTAACAGATTAGTATGAATTTCCAGCCAAAGTGTGTTTTATATTAATTTATAGCTGTTGCTGAGTTGACATTTTAAGAAAAATATAAATTCCTGATATGTATTAATATACTGCAAAAAAATAGGTCTCCATTATATGTTGTGGGGCCAGTAAATTTGGGCAAGATGAAAAAAGAAAACTTTGTTGAATGCATTTATTTATTTATTTATTTTTATTTAATAGTTTTTTTAAAAGCACAAAGCACTATATGCTACAGGTAGGTACACTGCTGTTGAATTTTTTATTTTTTTTAAGCAAATTAATGCTTCTAATGCACTGAATTGGTCAAAAGGAACAGTAAAGAAAAAAATAGATTCTATTTCAAATAAATGCTGTGATTTTGAAATTTCTCTTCATCAAAGAATCCTGAAAAAATATGTATCATGGTTTCCACAAAAATATTAAACAGAGCATCTGTTTTCAACATTGATGATAAGAAATGCAGCATCAAATCAGTATATTACAGTAATTTCTGAAGGATTGTGCGGTACATTAAAATATATTATATATATTGTTAAAAGATTTTAGGTTATTAATCAATATATATCAACATTACTGTTTTTACTGTATTTCTGATCAAATATATGCAGCTTTGGTGAGCATAAGAGACTAATTTAAGAAACATTAAAAAATGTTACCAAACCCAAACTTTTTAAGTGTACATATTATTGTAGTGATGTCAAACACGCAGAGATAATTCTACATCGGTGGGTTTCTTCAAATAATTTGTATACATAAACCATAACCTGTCTGTGTGGTTTGTTTTGAGTCTGTGTGCTCGTTGTAGTTCTGGTGCTTTCTAAACACGCTTGCCTGTGGCTCTTTGTTACTTTTTGACTGTTATAATGTTGACTTTTTTGATGAGTATAAAGCAGAACAAAGCCAAATAGCGAAGGGCCATTTAGTCATGAAGCATACCATTGTGGGAAAAAGTTCATCATTGACGTAATATTGTTGACCTTCCTCAGCTTGTGGCATTTTTGTTGTTCCTGCAAAAACGTGTTTGTTATTATGCAAGCTCTGCTCGGTCTGGCGTGCAGCCAAGAGCCAAAACCTGAAGAATGAGTGAAGAGACAGACACTTTAACAGAGATTAGCCTTGCGTGTGTTCACAGCTTTTGAACTCTCAAGATGTTAGCTGCTATATTCTATTTTTTTTTTCATGGTGCATTTTTTCACATATCTTCATGTTTGAAAGGAAATTCAGAAACACTGCTTGCACACTACTACGTGTAATATTGTTCATTTTATACACTTAACCCAAACCTTATTACAGTCTCTTAAAAGAGATTTGATCATTTTAATCAGTTTTATTTATCAGAATCACAGGTCAATTTAAAACCAGAAGTCCCAGTACTAATGCCACATTCCCAACAGTCTGTGTGCTGGTTTTTGCGGAGGAGCTCTGAAAAATCCAATCCAGGAGTAGGATTTGATGAAGGTAGTGTGACTTGAGAGAGTGAAAAATGCAAGATCACACCGTCAGCAGGTTTAGAGCCAGGTCTTCCAAACGACATGCAACTTTCGGCACAGATTTACTGTCCGACCGGCTCGGGTTTCATTCTCCAGGTGCCACACTTGCGTGAGCTTGATTACACGAGTCAAGGCCAACCTTTGGGAAACCCTTGTTCCCTCCTCCAGGATTCTGCCCTGGAGTCTCCCCCTTTGTTTCCTGTTAGGGTTCTTGGAATGGAAGCGTTTTGACAGCGGAACACTGTGGACTGAACTGTTTTGCGTCAACAGCATCTGTTTGTGTTGGACGCAGGTGACCCCAGAGGCGTGAGCTGTAAATCAGAGAAGCACAGCAGCTGGGACGGCCCATTTACATGCATGCTCATATGCACATTATTTATATGTATATTTGATCATATCAACGCACACAAACAGTGATGAACTATTTCTTTCTTTCCCCCGAGTGCCTTCTGTGTCAGCACTGTCGGAGATTCATCACACACTCAGATATGCTGTATTCCCTGCTCTCCCAGCCACACTTCAGACAGCAGGATTTTCATTTCAGCCCTAAAAAAAAGAGCAGTCACTTTGGAGCTCTTTGCTCTTAGCTGTGCCAAGACAGCAGAGGGGCAACATGGTGTGGGGCAGCCAGCCAGCTGTGCGCAGAGGCAGGGCGAAAGAGAGGGCAGCCAAACTCTAGGCCTGCCCTGATGACCCCATAAAGCCTCCCCAACTGTTCCCAGCACCCGCTCTGGTGTGACTGGGGCTCTGCTTGGTTGGCGAGGGGGGCATGGCAGTGACTCTTGCGGCTGCTGGCCTGCGATTAACGTTTGGCTGCTTTCTTACTTTTCCATTTTGCTTTTCAGGAGTTCTGCTCGAATCATACGTTTATTGCAAAAAAGTACGTACGTATATAATACTTTTATTCAGCAAGGACATGTTCATTTGATCAAAAGTGACTGTTGTGAAGACTGTTGTAACAACCTATTTCTATTTCAAATAAATGCTGTTCTTTTGAACTTTTATTCCTCAAAGAATCCTGAAAAAAAAAACGTATCTCAGTTTCCACACAAATATTAAGCAGTACAACTGTTTTCATTGTTGATAATAGTAAGATATTTATTGATCACCAAATCAGCTTATTAGAATGATTTCTGAAGGATCATGTGACACTGAAGACTGGAGTAACTGGTGCTCAAAATTCAGCTTTGCCATCCCATGAATAAATTACATTTTAAAATACATTTAAAATAAAAAAGTTATTTGAATGACAATATTGTTTCACAATATTACTGTTTTTACTGTATTTTTGATCAAGTGCAGACTTTGTGAGCTCAAGAGCCTTTTTCAAAAAAGTATAAACTTGCTCTAAACATTGTTTTAAATATTTATTTTCTTTTTTTGGCAACATTTTTTGTACCCCGCTATCATTGTTTTTTTTTTTTTTAAAGATGCAGTTTTTTACATTTTCAAATATATAGTTTTGCACATCCCTAGACAGGACAGGATTCCCTTCCTCCTAGTCTAGCAAATCACATACCCTGGTTGACCACTGAATAACCCCACCTCCACAGCCCCCCTACAGTAATACCAAAACAAATGGCGATGGCTAAAGCAGATGCTAGCGAACTCAGACCGAGACAAAGACAACAGCAGACAGTAAACTGGAACATGTCTTAGAGCTTAACTGCGTTCCAGACCCAAATCAAATGAATTCTTGTGATGTTTAGATTGTCATGTTTTGCAAAAAGAGACAGTGAGCTGTTTTGAAGACCATTGTCTATATTGTGGAAAGAAGAAAAACCATCAAAATCATCATCCCATGACGACATTGTGGGGAAATGCTTTCAAACACTCCCTTTGGAACGACTCTCCATTATCACCCCATAACCAGTTTTAATAATTTATAAAACTGCAACTGATACATCAACCCATTTACAGCATCTTTGTTTTAGAGCACCTTATAATGACTTGCATCATTTCCTGGAAGACTGTAATCACACGATCGCTATCATAGCCTTTCGGCCAAGTGAAACAGTGGAAGCTTGTAGCTGGTTTGGTCTGTAACTACCCTCAGTAGTTTAGAAAGAAGTGATGCTCCCATGTGAAAAGCGCAGGATGGCGCGGTATCTCTTCATTCCCCTCCGCAAAGGGAATGTTCCACAAGCCTGCCAGCTCTTCTTGACAACATAACCCTCTTCCCCAGTCTCTCTCCTGTCCGTCAGAGTCCTGACACCAGCCACTGAGAGCCAGACGTAATCACTCCTCAGCATGAAGTCACTGACTGCTTTCCAGAAGACGGCATAACTATGTAATGACCAGGACTGTGAGCCATTAAGGATGGGTTGTGCCCAAGTTCAAGGATGAAAGCAGTGATATTGGAGATGCTTGGATAAATATCTGTCAGCTAATTATGCTTGGCACCAAAAATGTTTCAGGTTGCTGTACACATGGATTGATTAAGTAATAGGATGTGAGATGCTTTTTCACTACTTCCTTTTTAAGTAGCAGCACTCTTGATTTTGTGATGTTGCTTAATGATAGATCAGAACTGATTAAAATGTATTCATCACTGTGTGATTTCAATTCAGATTGATGCGGCCGAAAAGTCATAATGTTGAATGTGAAATGCGATCGTCTCTGGGGTCAGATGAGACTTGAGAAAGGGCCATTGACCTTGTGTTTGTGAGACTGGCTGGAGTTGACTGCAGAGTAGCCAGGACTTTCCCACACTCACAGCTGCTGCAGACGAGCTGAGCCCTGAGGGGCGTTAGCCTGCACTGACGTCAGCTCTCTGACACCCACAGGAACACAGACTGGGACACATTCGGCTCTGCTGCACACTCTTCAAAAGGCCTATTCAAAATCGCCACATTTTGTGGGCTAAAACCAGATACATCATCATTTTGTACATATGGACCTCATCATTTTATACATGGTATTTTATGTGGCATACGTTTTTAGGTGGCATATTAGTTCTGGCTTTTTTGTTGCTCCTTTTTGATTAAGCTTTTATCTACATACTGACCCAGTTTTTTTTACAAACCCTTAAATGCTGATTTCTTTACTTGGATCTATTTTTGTTGTATTTTGATAAAAACACTCTACCATTCAAAAGTTTGGGATTGCACTCTTTGTTTTTGAAGTCTCTTATTCTCACCAAGGCGACAAAAATCATTTAAAGGCTTGATCAAAACAACAGTAAAACAGCAATGCTTTGAAATATTATTATAGTTTAAAACAACTGATTCTATTTTAATCAATTTTATTCAAGTGATAACAAATCTGATGGTTTTTTTTTCATTACTCCTGTCTTCAGTGTTACATGATCCTTTAGAAAACATTCTAATGTGCTGATTTGATGCTTGAGAAACCGTTCTTTTTTTCATTATTACAATATTGAAAACAGATATGCTGCTTATTTTGGTGGAAACAGTGATACATTCTTTAGTTAGACCATACAGAATAACAGAAATTATTTGACATAGATTTTTTTTTTTTTTTTTAATTAGAATACTAAAGTGTTTTTGATCAGTTTAATGCATCCTTGCTGAATAAAATTCTTTTTTTTTTTTAAATCTCACTGACTCTCAAATGTTAGTGTATTACTATAAAACATATAAACTATTACTAGTATATCTGTTTTATATACACAATTACTATAGAACAGCTTTTTTTTCATTTATTAATTTAGGTTAATATTTTATAACTGTTAAGTCACTTTAGTTCATAATACATCAACTAATGTTGCTTTATACAACTTTATATACAATATTTATATATTGTATAAATATATTATATATTTCTATACAAATTTATTTGAACGTAAACATTAACATGTAAGATTAATAAATACTGTAGAAATATAATTAATTGGTAGTTTGTTACACTTAAGCATTGCACAGTGTTAATGTATAGAAGCATACTGTAATAAGTTTCGGGAAAAAGCTTTCAAAATCACCCAATAATGACATGCTTGTGATTTCCCTTGTTGCATATTCAACAACCTGTTTGCTGTGTTTTTAATCAAATAAGACAGTTTTCTCATTTTCATAAAATCATGAAGTACAGATGGGTGTTTTCCGCTCTCTCTCTGCATATAAAGTGATACGTGTTCATCAGTGGTTGGTTTGCTGTTCTGGTTCGCTGGCTGGTCTGTTGTGTGTTGATGAAGCTCTTGACTGGCTCTGTGTAGTACCGTGGCTTTTATCATGCTGTTTATTTTTATTTTTTTTGGGCAGCCCTGGATGGCCTCTTGGTTTCGGATGGTGTGCAGTTATTTAGCCACTTGACTGTAGCCACTATACTCTCCATCTCACACCTCAACACACTGACTCTCTCATAAAGACATTTAGTAGCGGAAGTTCTGGGAGGGGGGGTTTGCAGTCTTGTTGATGTCTCATTTTTATTTAGCCTCATTGTCAGCAAAGTTCCCACATGTCATTTGTGTTAGTTTTAGGTATAAAGTATGTTGGCTTTGACCTTATGTAGGCGAATATCTGCAGACTAGAGTCTACTTTCGAGTGTTGTAAATCGGTGTTTTGTGATGCAAATACTATATGACACATTTTCCACACAGAACACTCGCAGGTTATCTGTCCTTAAAAGAACCAGAGTGTCTCTTTCTGCCTGTGGGTCAGATGAAGAGAGTGTTTTTTTGTTTTGTTTTGTTTTTTACGTGTATGGGTGTTTGTTCTGCTACTTTTTGCTTAGATTTTAATCAGATTTTTTTTGTCTAAATCTCTTTATATATAAATGTGTTAAAAATGCAACTCCTCAGTACAATTTCTATTTTTTTTTTTTTAAGAAATTAATAGTTTTATTCAGCAGGATGCATTACAGTAGCAGCCGAGACATTTTACATTTGTGTTCTAACAAAAATGTTCTATTTTAAATAAATGCTGTTCTTTTGAACTTTCTGTTTATGTAGGAATACTGAAAAAATTTATCACACTTTCCACAAAAATATTTGTTTTCATCATTAGTAATAATAACAATAAATGTTTCTTGAGCAGCAATGTTTCTTAAGCAGCAAATCTGGAAAGTACTAAATTTTAAGATATATTAAAATAGAAAACATTTATATTTAATTCTAATAATATTTCACAGTATTACTATTTGTATTTTTTTTATCATACAAATGCAACCTTAGTGAGCAATAAGAGACTGCTTTCAAAGACATTTTAGGTCATATTTTAGATTTGACTTTTTGATTTATATCAAGGCTGTAACAAATGGTGCAAGACAACACAATATTCATGAGATTCATAATTTTTTTTTTTCACCTTATATAAAACTTTTTTTGAAAACAGTGATTGAGATTGTACGTCCATATGGAGTCAGGGTAAGACAATATCCTTTAACTTTTTACAGGTGTTTACACCTGGTAGTTACATGAATCTCAAGTGCGTCTCCTGTGACCACCTGTGATCGGTTTTCAAGGGGAAAGTCTCTGATTTCATGACTACATGCATCACTGACTGCGTCAGAGTGTACAAGGAAAATCTGCGTAGTGTTACTCTCAAAAATGCATGCATTTTAAAGTTTTAAGTGGAATTGTCCTTTAACTACTTTACTTCCGCTGTGCTTCATGTGATCTGTCTCACTGCATGCCAGCATCAGTCAATTTATCTAAAATGTATTTGAAAAAAGTCTCTTACTCACCAAGGCGGCATTTATTAAGTCTAAAATACAATAAAATTGTGAAATATTACAATTTTAAACTATTTTCTGATTTAATATTAATGCATTTAATGCAAATTTAATTTATTTCTATGGCAATGCAGAATTTTTCCATTTCTCCAGTCTTCAGCGTAACAAGACCTTTCAGAAATCATTATAATATGCTGATTTGCTTTTAAAAAAAGGACAGTATTATAATGAATGTTGAAAACAAGTTGTACTGTTTAATATTTTGTAGAAAGCATTAGACATATTTACAGGATCATTTGATAAAGAGAAAACATAAAAGGGAATTTATTTAAAATAGAATTTCTTTTGTTACAATTTAAATTCCTTTAAAAATCCACACTTGTTAAATAAAAGTATTATTACTATTTTTAATCTTAAAGATGTCAAACTTTTGAATGGTAGTCTAGCAGGATGGATTAGCAGTTAAACTCTAAATGCAATGTGAACACAATGTGCTTTTCCAGCTATGTATGAATAGCTCATGAAACATTTTGTACCTACATTTAGTCCTGTTCACGTCACCCAAACAAATCTTAATACCAGGTATACAAAAGTCAAAATATTGTCAAATATTCAAGGAAGCAGATTTAGTGAAACTGACCCACCTTTATTTTTCTGTTAATCTCTGTTCCATCTGTGAAGCTCACTAGCTCAACAGAGCGTAAAGAACATAGTGAGATTTGCCTAAGTGACATTGTGGGGCATTCAGAGGGGTCAAGAGTCGAGTCTGTGTTTATATACTCATTTAGCTCTATGCCACATGCTCGATTTAATGGGAACGTATCTGACCAGTCAGATGTTAAGTGGTCATTTTTGACCCACAGAACCTTCCCTGTGTTGGTGAGAGAAAGTGTCAGACACCTTTTTCTGACACCTCTCTCCTCTATCTATCTATCTCCCGCCATTCTGAATGCTGTGACGTTTGTACTATTGTTTGCTGGCCTCTGTCAGGTTGCCATGGCAGTGCTTATTTGCCATACTAAATTTCTGATGGTGTTAAGCAGATGCTAACAACTAACAGTTATCATCTCTGTCTGATCAGTAAAACATCTGATTTGAGAGCAAGAGGCCACAATGTCTACATCGTAATCAAATCCCAATCCAGACTTAAGAGGAATTAAGTCATTTGTGTCTTGGTTTAATGTTTGTGTTACTCTTGATTCAGTGAAAGCAGGTGAGTGTGTTTCTATCAGCTCCATCTGTTGCTGTCTGTGGTCATGTCTTTTGGACAGCTCTGAGTGCCTCAGAGTGCTGCTGGTTTTAAAGATCAGAGCTGCTGGAAGTGACACATGACACGGCCAGCGCAGGTGCAGGGGACTTCTGCTTTGTCTGTTATGTGGAGAAACCAGGCTCTTCTCTCGCATATCACCAGTACTCCCCCATGTGGGCAAACGCTGTGCTGCCATTCGGTTACAGTCTTTCTGAGTTTAACATGGCGACTGCTTACATATGAGCCGTTGTTGGCCAAGAACTCTCTCGAACTTTGCTCGTCTGATTATCTTAGGACTGTGACATGCCACTGTTTTGGTAATGCTGTTGAGCTCTTGTTAATTTGTGTTTGCTTGGTTGCTAAATTAATTTATGTCAGTTTTCCCTGAAAGGTTTTCTACATCTTTGAAAGAAAGGATTTTATTTCTTTATTGTTGTAAACAGAAATAAACCAGACTTAGAATAAATAAATGGGTTGTTATTATAAAGTCCAACATGTTTCTATTTCTTATAAAAATACATGTAGTCTTTTAATTAATATAAGGCCAAAAAACTGCATTGAATTTGTCCTTTTAAAAAATTCATTTGTCACTTTGTAGGACTGTAGAATTGTATTGCAAAAATATAAGGTGGCCAGGAAAATTTCTATTCACCTAAAATCTTTATTTTTTTCTTATATATTCATGTAAATTTTAACCAAAACCTTGATGTTTAAAAATAAATGAACACTTTACTTTCTGTCAACCAGCCTAATATGGCTCATACTTCCCAAATATGCCAAATGAAACCGATATCAGTAACACTTATCAACAAGGTTCCATTAGTCAATGTTAGTTAATGTATTAACTGACATGAACAAACAATGAGCAATACATTTATTACAGTATTTATTGAAAATACAGTCCTTCATTGTTGTTCATTAATGTAAAGAAGCACATTTGATTTTAATAATGCATTGGTAAATGTTGAAATTAACATTAACTAAGATTAATAAATGCTGTAGAACTAGGCCTATTGTTCATACTTAATCTTAACTAAAGTAGTTAACTAATGTAAAGTGTTACCAAGGCATCTTTAGCTGAATGCATATTAAAATCACATTTCTCAAATGCATGTTTAGAGTGTGAAATTTATATTTGTTTTGTTGCTAAACATGTTGATTGTGACTTGTGCAAGTTAGTTTGGGCCTTTAATTTGGTATATGGATAAGTGAAATTTCAGTCTACAAGACCATTCAATCATATTTAGACAACTTGTTTTGCAATTTAACTGTATAAGTTTCTATCTACTCCGTGATACCAAAAAACAGACACAGCCTGTGACCTATCTTGGTGATAGTGTTGTGAGACTTGGCTTCTGTTAGGTGACTTTCCTCTGAGCCTCTGAGACAGATAACGTGAAAATGCAGTCAAATGACGTAGTTTGGCTAGATAAGATCTGTGAGCGCTATTGTTGACGTCTCATTGTGGTTACAGTGGTTTTCTTTTTTTCCCCCTGCAAGCGCCAGAAAGGTTTTCGTTTAGCAGCTTTCAGCTCGCGAAAAGCATTTCTCAGGTGTTGACAAAATGTTCAATAACACATCAAATGCTTGTTCAAACCAATACGTAGAAATGTGTTTATTTTTACATGGTTATAGGCACTTCAGAAACATAAAAATAACTATTTATCTGCTTCTTTGTCTTAGATTTCCATAGTTTTTGTGCAGGGTGGCAGTCGCGAATGAAATGTGCTTTAAAGAGCCTTTGTTTTGTGTCCTTTAGATGATCCTGTGGGACTGGGACCTTAAACAATGGTACAAGCCACAATATCAGGTCAGTACAACTCCTGTTCAGCTTTTCAGCATGATTTATGTAAGTTTTATTAGGTAACTGCACTCCCATGACATTCTGGCTTAAACAACCAATATCCAGAGCAGACTATGCTTTCAATTCACTTTTTATGAACCTTTGTGAGTTACTTTCTTTTATTAATCAACGTAAAAAATAAAATAATTGAATAAAATGTATTTAGTAATCATTTATTCGGAATGCCTGGTTCTAAAAGTTAAGCACATTTATGTTTTATATATATATATATTATAAGTTATGTCCAAGTTTTATGTTATAATGCTTTATGTCCAGCCTGGAATAAGAGAGTAATCTTTGTGGTCTGTCACATACAGACCAGCATCTCCTCTCACTTTCTTTCCATCTGAATGATCCTCATATGGTCCATCTGAGAACAGTTTGTAGCCTGTTAGCATGCTGAGGCCTGTAGCCCCTCCATCTGCCTGCCGCTCATTACTGCGGCTGACCTGCGAATGGATAGCCCTCATCCTGGCTCACATAAAGCTTGCCAAATGACGTCAAAGCCTGGAGGAAGTGCTCGCTGTGCACTTTTACCACACACATGAGCACGCACACACACGCAGGTCGCAGCAGTGCCGCCACTCTACTTTATTACTTTCATCAGAACCACCACCCCCTTCAAAAAAAATTATGTAGGTCTGAATTAAATACAATCAATAAAATGAGCTCAGCATGTACGCACACGGCTGAAGATGGATTAAAACGAGCTGAGTTTATAGAGACCCAGAGTTCTTCCTGTAATATCATTATGAACGGTTTCTGTTTTTTTTTTTTCGCTGAGTGGATATCATCAAAACCTGTCTCTGCTACTTGACTGGATTTATCAAATGGATGGCTCTGAGAATGAGTCATTCTTTGCTACAGTTACTACTGGCAAAAGTCTGGAGCAGTGGGATGGCATGCTGTAGCGTTGCTGTAGCTCAAACATTGCATGGCGCTAAAATGCCAAAGTTATGGGTTTGATTCCTAGGGAATGCATGAACTGATAAAATGTGTAGATTTAATGCAATGTAAATCACTTCATATAAAAGTGTCTGCCAAATGCAAATGTTAAAATGTATAAAATCCTGCTGTACTTTTAAATGACCACAAGGAGGCAGTATAAGTCTCATAAAAAGATGCATACAGGGTAAATTGTAGTTTCTTTATGCAGAAGATTTCCTAATTTTGCATTATATGAATGTTCTGATTTTTGTCTGCTTAGGGTGCAGTGAGTGGCAATGGTGTGGATCTCTCTGTGATAAACGAGGCCAGGAACCTGGTCTCAGACCTGCTGGTGGACCCGTCTCTCTCACCACACGTCCTCTCGTCACTGCGCAGTGTGAGCAGCCTCATGGGAGCTTTCTCTGGGTCCTGCCGGCCCCGGGTCAACCCCTTCACCCCCTTCCCCGGCTTCTACCCTTGTGCTGAGATCGAAGACCCCTCAGAGAGAGGAGAGAGAAAGCCACTGAAGGTAGGTGAGCCGCAGTGTTGGGAAAGAGACTTTCCTCACCGAGCTACCGGTCACTCATAATTTGAAGTAGTGTAACTGCAGTCAAGCTACACTTTAAAAAAAAAAGGTTGGTAGCAACACACAAACTACATACAAAAAGTAGCTACTACAATGTTGTTGCGCAAGGGATATAAACATATCTTGTTTATAAGTAATAATTATAATTATTTTAGAGTTTAATGTATTTTTCTGTGCACTGATATTAAAGATATGACCAGTGCTGGAAATCTGATAATTATATACATGTTAAGGCAGATTACTGACTAAAAAGTAAATTATGTGGTAAATAAATTACAGTTTATATTAAAAAGGTAAAATCAGTGGTTTTAAATGCTTGAAATGAATTTAGGCATCACATTATTATAATGTATAGTCTGATAGATGGATATTTATTATGAAAAGTTAAATCTAATAATATGGGAAATGTGGCACAATTACATTTCCAGTATGAGCCATTGTATATCCAATATACAAAACGGATCTAATATCAGCTAATAACTATTATGGGACTGATATACACTATTGTTCAAAAGTTTGGAGTCAGTAAAATTTGTATTTTTTATTTATTTTTTCTTCTGTCAGAACACTGTACATTTGTCACATTTATAATGTCTTTAAATAGCTTATTTTTAAATTTTGAGAATCCTGAAAATCTTGATTTCAAAAACAAAACAAACAAACAAACAAAAAAACGTGAACTGGACCTTTTTTCAAAGTTGATAATACTAAAAATATTTCTTGGGCACCAAATTAAAAAACTGCTTGACAGTTTCATGAACCGTCCAAATGCAATGATTTACTAGAATTAAATAATACTTTTTAATACTACAAATGAGTGAGAGAAAAGGGTGAGAAGGCAGTTTAGGACAGTGTTTTAAAATATTAACTTGGGGCTAAGTGATCAATACAGTGGGACATTAGGACATTTGCTGGTTCAATCCCTGCTAGTAGCCATCTTCTTTGTGCCCTTGAGCACAGTTGTGCCCTTAGATATCTCCAGAGGTATTGTCCCTGTGACTGTTGCACAGTAAGTCATGCCTGTTTATTGAGTACTTCCGAAATGACCTTGTACTTTCAGGGTCTGAGCAGCAGGAACAGTCTCCCTACCCCTCAGCTGAGGCGCAGTTCAGCCTCTTCCTCTCTGTCCCCACTGGAGTCTGCCTCGTCACGCTGGGAACGCACCAATGGAAAGAGATCTCACTCTGAGCTCAGCAGGTCAGGCCTCTCAAACTGCCTCGCGACTACACTCTTACACCTTAGTGTACTCCTCTGGCACGGGCGCGAGCAAGGACAGGAACACTGGTGCATTTGAATCTGTGGATTGGTAATCGCCCCCCGAGCGTGACATAATATAACCAAATAGTTGAGTTTTTAGTGCTTTCTGACTGTGATTTTACTGTTTGTCCTCAAGGTGGCAGTATTAAAACGAGATCGGTCAGAATCTGGGTTGAGAATCCCTAAAGAAACTCCATCTAATGCAAATTTGACTTAGGCTTACATGGAACATTTAGTCATTCATAAAATACTCCATACCACCCTATGTCTTTTTTAATTAAGTGTTTAGATTGATTAAGTCATTTTATTATGCTGTCACCTATCAGTAAAATTGTAGTTATCTCAGCTGTAACACATTTTAGTATGTGACTTCTATACATTTCTTCTTTTTTTTACCCTACAGCCAGAGTTGTGTTTCTAATGGGCCCAACAGCAACTTGCTGACTATTCCTAAACAGAGATCCTCCTCCGTCACACTCTCCTATGGCCACACGATACCCAGAAGACCAGGTCTGCAACCATCAAGAGTGAAATAACCTTCCTTTCATATAAAATTTTGTAAAAGTTAGGAGATTAGCCAGACTGAAATACATGTCATAATTGTGGAGGTGGCATTACTTCAACAGCTGTCCTCTTCATATGTTGGTAAATGACAAATAAAGCAAAATCTAGTATAAAATACTTAAGCCAAGATCTATCTATCTATCTATCTATCTATCTATCTATCTATCTATCTGTCTATCTGTCTGTCTGTCTGTCTGTCTATTTATTCATTTTTAAGAAAAAAGTTACTTCTTTTTTTTTAACCTATTCTACTAATATATTTTGGTTTATAGACTGGTTTTAAAAATGTGTGGTGTAACCAGTAAGTAAAATGTAAAAACAAATTAAACATATTTTCCAAAGTTAAATAAAATAAGAATATGTGTGAGATATAGAATACTTAAAGGTATAGTGAAAATGAAAAAATGAAAATTCTGTCATTATTCACCCTCATGTTGTTCCAAACCTGTTTGGCTATCTTTCTTCTGTGGAACTTATAAAAGATATTATTATTATTAAGATTTATGTTTTTGTCCATACAATGGAAGTCAATGGTCACTGATCTTGACACACAACATGAGGGTCTGAAGGGGTCCTTTCTGGTTGTTTTCTTGTTGCATGACAATGAAATGGCCACCTGTACAGTATGTTGACTACACTACACTTATTTAATTGGACAGAAAAACAATAATATTTGGTTTATGCCAACATTACTTTTTCAAGAATTTCAGTATTTTAATACTGACCTTTACAGACCTTTAGTGGTCTCTGTACAATTGCACCACCTTGACTTAAAGCCCTCAAAAAATATCAAAATGATTTTAATTCAGAAATTAAATCATAGCAGGAATGTACTTGTCCTTTTTTGTATGAATTAAATTTTTAAAATGTATTTTTGGATAAATGAGTAGATATTGATTTCTATGTCTATAGGTGCTTCTCCCAGCCTGAGTCCCGTCAGCTCCCCGAGTCACAGTCCCCCTGCTGCTCCCGGCTCCTCTCTGGTCACACGCTCTCCAGTGGAGTTCCCAGACACTGCTGATTTCCTCACCAAGCCCAGTGTCAACCTGCACAAACCACTGGGCTACACACTGAGCTCACCTGATTTCCAGCCACACTATCGAGGTCCCTCCTCGGCCCCCTTGTGCACCAGGTACTGTAACATCTAGAGCCCTTCTCCTCTCAATTAGGTTGTACCTCATAAACAACATGATTAATAGGTTTATTTTTTGTTTTGTTCTTTTGTAGTTGTGGCCGACAGATGTTAAAAAGTGTGGCTAGCATAGAGGTGGGTGAGGGCCATCATGCAACAGGCAATGAGACGCAAAGAACACGCTCAGGTAAAGTTAATAACCTATGACACTAATGCCATTTATCACAACAGAGTCATTCCTAATTGCGTCCTTAGGTATTACTCAAAATAATACTTTTGCTCGCTTTCTTAGCTGAAGGAGCAGAGTATGGTGGGGAAAACTTGATCCGAGAGGAGAGCTTGGAGGCAGAGTCTCAGGAGGAGAGGACTGCAGACGCAGCAGGGGAAAAACTAAATAGCCAGCCTGAGGAAGAGGAACAGACCTCCAGTACGGAGCAGTCCTCATTGGATCCTGAGGTAGAACACGCACACATGCTGAACTACATGTACACTTTATCCCCGCATGGTTTCGTTATATTAATGTCTAAAACATTGCTTCAGGAAGTGAAATCAAGATGCAGTGTTGCTTGTGGATGAGTAATTTTAATTTATGAAGTGCTGTTTCACCAAAGAAAGCCCCACAAGAGAAGAGCTTTTCTTTCACGTCACCTGAAATACCCTCGTCTTGATTCCACCCCTCTCCTACTTCTTTTATAGGCCAATCTGGCAGTTGTTAAAGTGGCCAGCTGTTGAACAAGCCGAGTGGAGTTTAGAAACAGAGTGCTTATTTGCGTTCTCATGATTTTGCATTATTATGTGGTTGCTGGATTTATAGCTGTGACTCTTGAGTGGATCTCTCTGCAAAACCTCAATTTATTGTTCTGCCCAAAGGGGCCTACAGTAAGAGCCTGTGAGGACAACACAAATTTAGCTGACTTAGTAAAACCCTTTCCTTGTTATCTCTGGAAAAGATGCCAAGCATGACTTTTTCCTGCAAGACTTAGATTACTGCAACACCTTCTACCTACTGTCAGCTGACTGTGATTGATCTCTGGCAGGGAGACGAGGAGTTCAGGTTGGACTCTATGCTGGTGGACCATGAAGCACTCATGGAAAGGATCAACACCTGGAACTTCCAGATCTTTGAGCTGATGGACATGACAGGAGGAAAGACTGGCAGGATTCTCAGCTATGTTAGTGCTTTGCACTTCTAAGTATTAAAAGATCCTGTTGAAATGATTAAGCTAATAAAAGGCCTTAGTTTTGGGAAAATGCAATTGAGAGTTTTTTTTTTCTCACTTTGGTGGAAAACATGGTTCTCTTTTAGCTAATTAAAACGATTCCTGTTTAGTTAAATCCACGTAATTGCACACTTTTATTGTCTGATCTGATGTGACTGGCATTTCATAGATTTAGCTGAATGTAATGCGTGCGAGTGGTCCTTCTCAGTACTCTGTGCCAGTAAACATGAATCTGCAGGGACTCAATGGCTCACTGCTTGTCTTGTCTTAATGAAGTTCTGTTTGTTACATTCTCTCAGGTGGCGTACACTTTGTTCCAGGACACGGGTCTGTTCGAAATCTTCAAAATCCCTGTGCGGGAATTCATGACGTACTTTTGCGCTCTGGAGAACGGCTATCGTGACATCCCCTGTGAGAATAAAAAAAAATCTTGTTTGAAGTTAAACTTGAAAACTGGGTTAGAATTGTTCTAGTATTTCTCAGATTGGACCACAGTGAAGATTTGTGTCTTGTGAAGCCATGAACGGTGGGAAACAATTCCAGTGATGCGATAACTTGGTATATTTTCTGGTCTTCCTTCAGATCACAACCGTGTCCATGCCACTGACGTCCTTCATGCGGTGTGGTATCTTACCACCCGGCCAATCCCAGGCTTTCAGCAGATCCATAATGAGCATGTCACAGGAAGTGATACAGGTACATCTGTACTCTCACACTCCATTATAGTTTTGGCGTCAAGAAACTTTGAGGTCTGCAGATGTTGCTGAGGCAGGGTTGTGTAGTGGACTAGTGACTGAAGGTTGTAGGTTCAAATCCCACAATGGCCGATTCATGATCTACCATCATTGTGCCCTTAGATATCAAATGGTAATATGGAGTACATGATGGACAGATTCAGGTTAGGGCATCTGCATCCTCAGTCATGTCTCTAATTATATCTCGCATATCTCCTGATCCATCGGAAATAAATTAGAGGCCGTCACTGCTTCCCGGTCTTCGTTATTCCAGCCAGCGGCGCAAATGCTGTCCGATAAGAGATCATCTATTGCGACTGAGATCTGAGGTGGCTGCTGCCTCAGCATGTACGAGGCTTATTTTAAGTCTGCTGATGGCCCTTGTAATTTCTCAAATGGAGTTGACTCTGAGTCACTCTGCTGCTGTTCCACGCAGCAGCCAGCTCTGGCAGGCAGAGGTGTTGAATCACACTGAGACCAGTGACTTCACTAGCTGGCTCAAATACAGAGTTGCTAAATATTCAAAAAATCTTTGGGAAAGAGATGGAGTATGGTTTCAGAATATTTGGTTTGCTATAAAAACAGTCAGCTTAATTGCAACCTCTTGGCAGTGTTTGGTTCTCTTATTTCATTAGTGACTTTCTTAGGCCTATGCAAGTTTGAATTAGCAGTGAAGAAATAATGGAATAGGAATAAAAAAGGAATAAAAAAACCTTCTCTGAACATTACTGCACAGATCTCGACGTGTATATATATATATATATATATATATATATATATGTGTGTGTGTTTGTGTATGTGTTTGGCAAGTGTTTAATTTGCAGAACAATATATATAATTGTGTATAGTGTGTATCTGTGTTTATATAGAGTGTATATTTACTTATATAACAATTTCTCATTTAATCTAAATGTATTTAGAGGATTATGGTGAATTAAATTGAATAAATAGGTTTCATACATAAATGCTGCATTTGCATATGGTTACATATTGATTATTGTCTGATATTAGAGATATTAATTTTTTTATTTCAGGTATCTAAATTGGATATATTCAGCATTTTACAGTCCCATTCCCCCTGATTTTGGCAATTTGTTAGGATAGGACAATATTTGACCGAGATACTATTTGAAAATCTGGAATCTGAAGGTGCAAAAAAAAATCAAAATACTGTATTTAGAAAATCATCTTTAAAGTTGTCTAAATTAAGTCCTTAGCAATGCATATTACTGCTAAGTTTTGATATATTTATGGTAGGAAATTTACAAAATATCTTCATGATTTTTGGCACAAAAGAAGAATCGATAATTTTGACCTATACAGTGTATTGTTGGCTATTGCTACAAATATACCCCTGTGACTTATGACTGGTTTTGTGGTCCAGGGTCACATATTGTAATGTTGTAATGTCTAAATTCACATATAGCATTTAAAGAAATTGCTTTAGTATTTAGTATTTAAAATTTATTTAGAAAAAATACTAGCAAATAGAATTTTAAAATCAGCAATTTATCAGTTGTTAGCCACACCATGAAAATGATTATCGGCTAATCTCTATCACATGTGATTAGCTGATAATTGAAATAGTAATTTATTGGCTCATTCACATTTAATATAAAGCAAGTTCATAATATTAGGTTGCATGTGTCACCTAGGTGGTTATGTAAGACACTGTATTGATTTTGGACTGTCACCTGGAAAGGATGTGCAATATTGTTTCACCACTCTTCTTGCATGGTCACTCTTTGTATTTATTAGATTCGGACAGTGGAATTTCCCCAGGCAGGGTGGCATATGCCACCTCCAAAAGTTCCTCATTCTCGGATGACAGTTACGGCTGTCTGGCCTGGAATATCCCAGCGCTGGAACTCATGGCACTATATGTAGCAGCTGCTATGCATGACTATGATCACCCTGGTCGCACAAATGCCTTTCTTGTAGCCACTAACGCTCCTCAGGTAAGTCATGAGCAATGGCCAAATTGTAGTTTAGAAGAACCGAATTTGTATAGTTCATTTGGTTCTGAATAGCTCATTAACAGTCTTGGCTATTTGATCTAGTTTTCACACTGTTGTGTCAAGAAGTGAAACCAGCACATATTTTATCAGAAGCATATGCTTTTGTAATCAGAGCAAGGAACCTCTTGACTCATGCACACCATGTTTCCCTCTTCTTTCTTTCTCTATTTCCACCCCTCCGCACACTCTCTTACACAGGCGGTGTTGTATAATGACCGTTCAGTTTTGGAGAACCACCATGCAGCCTCTGCCTGGAGCCTGTTTCTTTCCCAGCCGGAGTTCAACTTCCTGTGCAGTTTGGACCACGTTGAGTTTAAGCGTTTTCGGTTCCTAGTCATAGAGGCCATCCTCGCAACAGACCTAAAGAAACACTTTGACTTCCTAGCAGAGTTTAATTCCAAGGTAGGTAGTAGGGGTGCATTGATATGGTATCAATAATCAATAACAAGCACAATAGCTTGTTGTGTTTGATATAATAAATCAGACCAACTCTAAACTACAGATTTTTAAAGGTGACGTATCATGAAAATCTGACTTTTTACGTGTTTAAGTGTTATAATTTGGTCCCTGGTGCATCTGCCAACCCAGAAAATGTGATAAAGAACAACCCAGTACATTTTTTTTGGTAAGCCTTTCTCTGCAAGCTTGTGAAAAAACTAGAGCGTCAGATTTCGCTCCCACTGTGTCGTAGAAAGGGGATCTTATTATAATATTACCGCCCCTTGATCTGCCAGCTTCCACCCACGGCGCCGCCATTGTGTGACAACAGTGTACCAGTTCGAACGCCATGGTGAAAGTTCGAGCAAAGCATGCTAACCGTTCTGTCTTTAGTTGCACTGACGAGCACAGAACACTGTTTAGAGTCCCAGCATCAGAGGAGACGAGAGCAATGGATTTATTGATTTATTTACTGTATATTAAGCTGCTGCCACACAGATGTAATATAAACATGCAATTTCCTTCTCATCTGTTTACCTCCACAGACATAACCGACTGTTTTTGTAACTAGTGTGTTTTTAACAAACTTCTGTGAATTTGAAAGTTTAAGCGCAATAAGACATGAAAGAGAACTTAGTTTAGCTGAAAACTGTATATCAGAAGTTTAAGCTAATAAGGTTTAAAACGCATGATTTCAGCTCAATAGACGTAATAATCAAAACCAAACAGATGTTTTTAGCAGAGTATCTGAGCAAGGAGCTGTAAAGGCACAGCCCTATTCTGGAAAAGGGGGTGGGGTTGCAGCAGCTCATTTGCATTTAAATAGACATGCACAAAAACGGCGTGTTTCTTCTTCCGCTCAAAATAGGCATTTTCAAAATGTTATAATAAATGATCTGTGCGGTATTTTGAGCTGAAACTTCACAGACATATTCTGGGGATACCTGAGACTTATATTACATATTGTAAAAAGGAACATAATAGGTCTCCTTTAATTTTCTGATCAGTGTTATTGTATTTTTTTCAATTATCATAAGTAATGTCAATCTATAGTCAGCACCTTGCACCCATAAAGAACTAGGTTCATTAAACCTTTCAACTAGAGACAACCTAACATGGCCAGACATGGACAAACATTTGCAAAATAATAATAATACCTTTTATATACACAAAATATCTTTTATACCATTACAAAATGTCTTCACTGTCACTTTCAATGAACTTAGTTGAAAATCTTAAATCTTAATATTAAGCAACAAAAACATCCCACATTGATAAGAAATGTTTTTCGAGCACCAAATCAACAAATTAGAATGATTTCTAAAGGATCATGTGAGACTGAAGACTGGAGAAATGACTGCTGAAAATTCAGCTTTGCCATCAAAGGAATAAATTAAATTAAAATTACTTTTATATATGAAGACTTTGGCTCCAAAACGCTATAAATCCATTTTGATTAATTTGAGAAAAAAAAGGGGGTTTCTATACCAAGAAAGTGGCAAGCTGAAAACCACTATTTTCAAAGATTTATTTAAAAAAAAAATTTTAACAATTATTTTTTCCCAAACTGCAATAAATCCATTGAATCAATATAATAGTTATTTTTCATATTGAAACTGTTGAAAATACCCAACAAAGTAAATTGATCCACATATGACAGCCTCTGAACTTGGTCAATACTCATTTTAATTAAAAGCTTACGTTTCTTTCCCACCCTAAACGCAAAGTACACAAAGACAATTTAATTTTAGTTTTGTTTTAGAATTTGGCCAGAGGTTATGAGAACCGCTTATGTCATTTCTTTTAATGCGGTGCGCTGTTGCTCTTTCTACGTAAAAATCAGTCAAATCATGTAACGTGAATTTGTCAGTGTCTTACTTGAGACAAAAAAAAAAGAGTTGAAAGCGTACCGAGCCGCTGAAGAGATGTGTTTCTCGAGTGCTTTCTGTGAGTGCGATTCGAGACAGAGTGAATACAGACAAAGGCGTTTCATCATTCATTCATAACTCCGATTGTCATGCGCATCTCATCAGTAAAGCCGGTTCTGTGATTAGTAGTAAATCTCCATCACATGATTTCATATGGAGCGGCATTTACTACACAGAGCCGTAGATCACAGACAAAGCTACGCAATATCGCATTCATAATCAAAATGTGATTCATCTGCGATTAAGAACGCAATATTGCGTAGCTTGTCAGTTACTGTTTACAATGCGTGGAATGGTGTGCTGTGATTGGTTGAGCGGATGTACCGCATTCTGTAGAGAAGGGAGACTGGCGTTTGCCATGGTTTGGAAAGATTGGGAGAAAACATGACAGAATAACACGGCTGATATCGCATTTTGTGTAAAATAAAAAATTGACTTTTCAGTACCGACCAGATACAATACTGACTTTGGCGGGAACTCAGTTTTTAAAAAAATGGTGTTTATCACATTCTGGAACCAACCTCTTCATATATTCAAATAGAAAATGGTTATATTAAATTTTATAAATTGCAATAATATTTCAGAATGTGTTTTTGATCAAATAAATGTAACCATGGTGAGCATAAGAGACTTTCAAAAACATTAAAACTTCTTTATACTAAACGTTTGACCAGTAGTCTGTGTTTAAAAATGTATCATTTAATACATATCTCCTGAACATGCCTACTGCAGAAAATTGTGCTATTTTTAGGTTAATCCACTGATTGGTCCTTTTTTTTTTTTACAGGTTAATGATGTGAATAGTCCAGGCATCGACTGGACTAATGAAAATGACAGGTTGTTAGTGTGCCAAGTGTGCATTAAGCTGGCAGATATCAATGGGCCAGCCAAAGACCGCAGCCTTCACCTCAAATGGACAGAGGGTATCGTCAATGAGTTTTATGAGCAGGTATGTCCTATTCTCTTCACATAACTTACACAACATACAGCAGCTTGAGATCAACATTTGTGCATTTTTAGGGGGATGAAGAAGCCACTCTAGGATTACCCATCAGTCCTTTCATGGATCGCTCGGCACCACAGTTAGCAAAGCTGCAGGAGTCTTTTATCACGCACATCGTCGGGCCTCTTTGTAACTCCTACGATGCTGCCGGCCTGCTGCCGGGATACTGGATTGACGAGGAGGGCTCAGACGATGAAGAAGAAATGGAAGACATTGAAACGGAAGATGAAGAGCTGGACGAGGATCTTGAACCAAGTATGAATATACAGTTGTGCAGAATCTGTAAAAACGGAGAACATTTGTGTTTAGAGTTTTATTTAGTACTTAGGTATCGCACACACTAATCGAGTAGTTTTCCTTACAGAGAGGAGGAAGGGTGAACGTCGGTTATTCTGCAGCATCATGCAGCACTTAACAGAGAACCACAAGGTGTGGAAGAAGACCATCGAAGAAGAGGAGAAAGCCAAGGAGCTGGAAAATCATCAGCAGCAGCAGCAATCTGAGAGCCCCAGCCTTCCTCCGTCCACCTCCTCCTCCGACGACATCCAGGTCATCCAAGAGGAGGCCGAGGAGGAGGAACGGCAGTAGCAAGAGGAGAAGGTCAAGAAAAGACCCCTCCCTTTCCTTCACCTACACAAACACACACATTGACACCCAGAGGAAGACCCTAGCGGTCTCCCCACGCTGAAAATCGTCACCGACACTCTGAAGCTAATGCAGTTCACATTGTGTTGAAAAAAAGGCCTTACTACTGTGAGAGGACCCTTTGGTGGGAACCCCACTCCTATGCACTTTCACCCCATGGAGAATCGGCGGAGAACGAACAGAGCTTTGAAGACGCCGGACCGTGTTGTGAGATTAAAACCAGACGGAGAAGAACACAGACAGGAGACAATCGTGCCATCCCATGGTTCCCTGGCTGTGACGCTGCCTTGAACATAGAGCTCTTAACTCTCCCGTAGGTACTTAAGTCCAAAAGGACACGAAAAAGACAATGACATAATTGACACCCGTTACCAAAGCGAACAGTTCAAAAACAGAAAGACTGCGACTGAAGCCGTTTCAGGCTCAGTGTCAGGAAGCATAACTCGAAATGTGCCTGTCTGAACTTAAAAAAAAGATATATATATATATATATATATATATATATATATATATATATATATATATATATATATATATTAGATATATATATATATATATATATATATATATATATGAAATATTGTTTGTTTTTATTTTTCTTGTGGTCCAGAAAATGGGCTATGTACGCTGCACTGTATGTGCAGTCCCCAATTCATGCTGGCGACATAAAACACTGTATTACTGAACAGAGTCATTAGGACAAGTGGAAATGCTGACATTTTGACTGAAAAATGACCTGACTTCTGCATCGTTTTGGATGCTTTTTATTCATGTTGGTCACTTTCTTGCAGTTTTTTTTGTTTGCCTTTGTTGTTTCTTTCTTTCTTTTTTTCTTTCTTTTTTATTTCCATTTGTGGTGTCCCCCGGCTCCCCTTTTCTCCTCTTCAGGAACGCTGAGTTGCCAATTATTCTCTGTAAAGTCCATCTGTGTTTAAAAGCATAGCAAATGGGACAGGAATGCTGTTCAAATGAAGGGACGTTTCTCCTTTTTTACGTTTAAATAGATCTATTTTTTCACGGTTACTCAGGATTCATGTGAAGGATTGATCCTTGTTTTTGGCGAAAATTTAATTCTGCAATTTCAACTTGCACGTCGAACGTTCTTTTCAGGGGCGGGGCAAAAAAAAAGTTTCTATTTTTTGTACGAATAGCTTGAAAGTCGCTAGCAACAAAAGATGCTCCCCCAAAGTGCAGTGTCCTACATATTAACCCCCATCGTTATCAGCTGCTCCAGACCAGTATATCCATGTTTATTTTTTCAAAGACCCCCTGATAAGAATTGGGAGCCAGGGAAGTTAACTGAAAACTGAATGTTTGAGTTAGCATGCATGTCATAGACTAAACATTGCTTTGGGGTAACTTCATGTTTGGCATTATTTGAACATGCTTGTACTTTAATTATTGCCAAACGCAAAATCCGGCCAGTTCATTTTCTAGGAATCCAGGGTTTCACCTTGAAAGCTGTACTTTTTTCCCTGTATATTTTCTTATTCTTCACCATAAGGCAAGTTTAATACTAATAGTTCTATATTTTTTTGTCTGAAGCAAGAACTCTAGGCATTCCACTAGAATAATGAGGGAAGTACGGGGAGGTGGAGACGAACCTGGGTCTCCAGGTCTCTTTCTCTCTCTCGGTCTGCCTCACCTCAACAAAAACTCATTTTGTCTCTGTAGAGGAAAGTTCTCAAGTAGGCAGTGTAAATCAAGCTAGTATATTTAAGAGTAAAAAAAAAAAAAAAGAAAGATACAAATGTGCACATTTTACTACCAAACAAGTGTTTAACCTCTGCACAGAAAGAATACTTGCATATATAAATATATATATTATATATTTTTTAATTAATCAACAATGTGTCTGTTTTCTACATACAGCTGACATATATTGTACATTGAGACCATGTAATTATCATCTTGTTTCAGGAGTTTTTTTTTTTTTAATCTAATGCTATTTGCAGATGTGGATTTGTTTGGGTGTTGTGTTTTTCAGTTTTTTTTGTTTTTTTGTTTTTGGGTGCACTGTCTTTTGTTCCTGCCCATAACCACTCTTTTGCAGAAAGCCCCTCATTTCTAAAGCTTGTGGCGATGCCGGATGCCTCCCTGTCTCTGTCTCCCTTTGTGGGTTTGTTCATTAGTCACTTTTTTGGCCTGTGCTCAGGGTGTGTTCTGTGTTGGGGGCTTGTGCGCACCCAAAGCAGCTTGTGGTGCTTCTATTTCTCTTTTTCTGTTCAGACTGTGTTTCCATCAGTTCTTGGATCCGGGACTCCAGTGTGGCTCAGTTCGTCCCCCCTCCCCTCCACTTCACTGAGCTCACCCCGGCTGGGCTCATACAGGTTGCCAAGCAGGGTGACGGCGGATCAGAGCATCACGGCGCCCCATCCCCTCGTGTTGACCACTTGCTCGACTGTGATATCTCACTTTTGGGGGTTCGTCGCACCACAGTAACCTCCAATGTTCCTGTCATCATTAACTTTACGATGGCTTTCACTTTTTTTATGTAGCATTTAGATGGCAATGTCTGATGTAACCATTCAGCCTTTTCAGGGTTGTGGGGGGAAACTGACTTTTTTGTTATTATTTATAGCTGTCATAAAAGCACCATCCCTGAACAAGAGTTTGACTTTCTCTCAATTGTTTTCTGCCTGTCTTGTAATTTTTTTGTCTTCTGTGTTTTGCATGGGAGCGGATGTGTACTCGCATGTTCTAAGTCAGGGGATTTCAAACTAGTGTTTGAAGAGGCCCTGGAAAATAAAAAATGAATAAGCCGTCAGAGAAGTCAATGTTTGCATTTACGATGTTAATGAAATCTATTGACAGTACTTGATTTTAAATGGTAAGAAAAAAATCTGCATGGTTTGTTCACTGAGGCGCCATAAATATGATCAAAAATACAAAAAAACAAAAAACAAAGAAATATTGTAAATTCACTTTAGAAACTTTTTTAACAGTCATTGGTCTAGTCTTCACTGTCACGTGATCCTTCAGAAATCATTTTAATATGCTGATTTAGTGCTCAAGAAATATTTATCTCAACACAGCTATGCTGCTTTATATTTTTGTGTAAACCACAAAGCATTTTTTCAGGATCCATTCATGAACAGAACATGAACATTATAAACATCTTTAGTGTCACTTTTGATCGATTTAATCCTTGACGAGTATTTATTTCTTTAAATATGTACTGACCCCACACTTGATTTTATGTAGTTTGTATTTTTCCCCACAAAATAATTTTTTTTTTAGCTTGAGCTGTCGACTCAAAAGTAAATATTTTAGATCAAACGTGTATGTATATATTTATAAGAAAATAATTCTCAGATACTCTGTCTACTTATGAGGAAAGAATGTGTGTTTTAGGTTTACAGCATATTAAAGGCATTTTTATTTTTAAAAATGATTGTCTCGTCAATCATCTCGAAAATACTTTTGACAATTTACTTAACTTTACTGATCATTTTTGTATACATGAAAAATTCTCAGGGTCCCTAAGGGATCAAAATTGTTGGGGGTACTTGTCATCAAAACCTCTGTAAACCCCTGGTCTTGTTAATAGTAGAATCATAATACTTGCACAAACCACATTATCCGGGTACACATAACATTTTAATTGCACCACTGCAGTGAAGGAACAAGCATTGATCATGACCTTTCACCTATTAAAGAGATATCTAAACACAAGCAGAATGTCTTCACCCTTCAGAATTATCTCTATGATGCAACATTTTTTTTTTACATTATCTAAGTGTGCTACTGAGCATCATCGAGTTGCATGTTTCCTTCATGCTCAGATGAAAGCCTAAGTGTTCTCCTGGGAGGAACTGCCTGTAAGATGACAGTCAGCGGATGATGAGTCCCCAAGTGTGGGTCGTATGAAAGGCCAGCCTTATCTCTTCAGATGACAGCATCTCTGTGACAGCTTACCCAAAGCAACAATGCCCCTACCCGTCACTCCACTTTTAAATGAGTTTTCCAGCCCTGTGCAGTTTGTCTAAGTGGTGCCTAGACGACACAGATGGGAAAGATTTTTTTGGCCTGTAAATGTTTTTACAGTGACAACATAGGGGTTTTGAAGGCACTGCAGAAGTAAATTAAGATACTACATAGGTACGCAATCAACACACACAAATGCCATTGAAATTCATTTTAGATATGTGCCAAACCAATTCATACAACTACATGAGTCACTCAGGAAATCTTGAGGTTTCTATCTATATGCTCCTTTTCCAGCTTTATAATTGGCTTTGAAAAATTCCAGCACAGTTGAAAGAGAGGTCGCAGACAGAAAGCTTAGGATCCGCAATAAAACAACTCGCAAAGCAAGAGTTTGTTTTGTCTTTATTTTATTAAAAAAAAAAATTGTCAGGTTTTTCTTCTTTTTTTTTTATCACAACATACAAAAAAAAAAGTGAAGTAAAAATAATATTGAGCTATAAAATGTATATTGGAGTCCAGCTTTTTATGAAAGTACCATTTTTTTCCATCAGAAATATTGCAGCTCAAGTTTCTCGACAGTCTCTTTCCACTGAGATAAACTAGGGACAGGGCCGTTATTGCAGAATTGATATATGGCATTAAACCAACAGGAGTCATGAAGCATTTCCAAAACTTTCTGGGAAAGGCAGCTGTTCTCCTCTCACTTGCCTGACTCCAGAATTGGGGGAATTCAAGGAATGCTGGAAAAGACAGACCTCAAAATCGTTATAGAGGTAAACCCTGTCAATCATTGACACAATAACGCTTCTCATATTGACAAGCACAACGTCCGGTTTGCTACACAGTACACTTACTAGTTCAAGTTATAAAAAGTTACATGCTACATTTATCTTGATACCCTCATGTACATTCTCGTTGGGTAACACACATGTGCTCATTCTTTGCTCTCCAGAGCATGTGTTCTGTATAACAGTACTCTTATCACTCTCAGGCTGGGTTCTGTGAAACTATGGAGGACACGTTCTGAGAATTTAACAAGTCAATATCAGAGGTCAGTATTCCCTGCTGATGGAATTTAAGACGGGGAACTGCTCTGCCGTTTGTGTTTCTTAGTAGGATCCCCTGAGGTGAGTGCATGTGTTCCAGAGCTCAGGGGGCAAGGTTTACTGCTGTCTCCTGATGGCACATATGGAGTACGGTCGAGGCTGAAGGGTCATGCCTAATTTTGGAGAGAGACTTGGAATAAAGCCTTCGGGGAACTGAAGATGGAACCTCTGGAGCAACGTGGTGAAGAACAAGAACATCTCCAGCCTGGCCAACTGCTCTCCCAGACAGTGCCGCTTACCTAAAGAAAACACACAGAAATCAGATACATCAGAACAGCAAAAGTCTTCTAGACTGATCGATTTCCCAAATATCTGCCATTTACCTATGGAGAAAGGAAGAAATGCTTCATGGCGGACAAATTTGCCATTACAGTCAAGGAACCGCTCTGGGCAGAAGATGGATGGGTCACTCCAGTACTTCTCATCGAAATGCACCGAGTACAAGTTAGTGATGACCATGGTGCCCCTGGGGATAGTGTAGCCACGCACCACCGCATCTTGAGACGTAGCACGGAAGATGCCCAGTGGGACGACATTGCAAAAGCGAAGGACTTCATGCAGCACTGCTTCCACATACGGCATCCTCTGCTTGTCTTCAAGAGCAGGTGGTCTGCCATTCAGGATGCAATCGATCTCCATTTGGACCTTTTCTGCACGGAAAAAAACATAACAAGATTAGTGCGACGACATTTTAAATGATGTAAACAAGAAAAAATACCCATCTCTCTGTGGGCACCAACCTTGTATCCTGGGATACAGAGCCATGTAGAGCATAGCCCAGCGCAGACAATTTGTGGTAGTCTCTGTGCCCGCAATGATGAGCTCTCCAACAGAGAAAATGAGATTATCTTGAGAGAAAGATGTGGCTTTATCGGTGGCACTCTGCTCCATTTCGTCCAAGTAGGCATCAATGTAATGTTGCGGCGACTGGGGAACCCTATCCTGCGAGAAGCGCTTGATGATTTGCAGTAGGAAGTTGTAGACCTCGTTGGCATTGCGGAAGAGCTTTTGGTGCTTCCCGAAGGGCACGTACTCCATCCAGGGGAAGGCGTTGTACAGGAAAGCCCAGCCACTGGCTGCCAGCTCCACATTCTCACTGAAGATCTCAATCATGTGTTGAAAATCGCTGTCGTCGTAGGTGAAACGTTGCCCGAAGATAATGAGGTTGGTGATGTTGGAGACGGCATTGGTCACGAGATGCTTAGGGTTAAAGGGCTTCCCCTGATGCTGGTCAATGGCATCGAGAAAAAACAGGCACTCCTCAGAAATCCTCCCAAACATCTGCTGACCACTGCCAAAGTAACGGAAGCAGTTCACGGCCAGTTTATTGTGTTCAATCCAGCCTCGACCATATTTGCAGTTCAGAAGGCCTAGACAGAGAACAAACAATGCTGAGAGATGTCGCTTTAAATATGGAAACAAAGAAGGTTTATCTAATGATAAACTTTTCTGTATGTTTAACCTGAGATTATTAGTCAAACGGTACTAGTCTCATGGGTTAAACATAGATTACAAGAACTGCGATACTGATAAAGTGATAACCTCATGTGTGACTGTCCGCTCTTCTCTAGCTATTGCACCATCTCATGCCAGAGCCTTTTCTCTGAATCACCCAGATAGTTAAAGGAATAGTTCACTAAAAATGAAAAATCATTTCATTCACTTACCCTTGTGTTGTTTTAAACCTGGGTGCTGTTACATATTCTACATAAAGCTAAATATTTTTAATATTTTTATATTTTATAACTAGTCCATATGCTATGCTTTGTGTTACACAAATCAAAATTCAAGTTGTAGTTTTATGGTGTGATTTTTTTTTTTTATCTTGTGTGTTTCATGGAAACAATAACTACACATAGGTTTAGAAGGACATGAGAGGGAATCATAATAATAATATATATATAAAAAAACTTTCATTTTTGGGTGAACTATTTCTTCAATCTAGATCATTCTGCTGTGATCTATTCTGGGAAATCATTCAAAAATAAATGATTCTATAAGGAACCACTTACCTCCCATTTTTGTCATCTTCTGAAATAAAGGGAGGGATGGACGATCTGCAAAAACCTCACTTTGGTGATATAGGCACTCTTTAATGGCATCATAACCATTTAGAATAACAGTCGAGATTCCTCCCAGGTCTAGACTGAAAATCTGGATAATAAAATGGCAATATTCATTAATCCACCACCTTGCCAAACATATTTCTACTAATGAAGGAGTATAATTAGAAGGCTACATTCACTCTCATGGATACAGTGAGGAAATGAATTAGGCTTGCTGACTCAGCATGTCTTAGCCATTCTGCAAAACTGAGTGCTGCGGCGCTCTGCCAAAAACGCAACGGCAGATGCAAGACTCATTTGTTCTTTTCAAGCACCCCAGATACACTTCTCACGACGCGACGCGTCAAGAAGAGAACGCTGTGATTCACTAACACGGACCAATCAGCTGTGAGCTCGATGAGAGACCTCAGCAGCGAACTTTACTTTTAGTGGACTCCCACTTAATAATAATAATAATAATTACTTTTTTTAATAATAATAATAATAATAATAATAATAATAATAATAATAATAATAATAATTAAAGTGCCTTTAACTACTATGTACTAACATTTAAATAATTCATTTATTACAATGCATGTTTTACGTTGAAAATACAAGAACACAGTAACAAAACAAAACAAAAATAATAATTAGTATACACTAGCAGTAAAAAGTTTTTGAACAGGAAGATTTTTTAATGTTTTTAAAAGAATTTTCTTCTGCTCACCAAGCCTGCATTTATTTGATCCAAAATATAGCAAAAGTAGTAAAATTGTGAATATTTTTACTATATAAAATAATTGCTCTCTATTTGAATATATTTTATTTTAGAAATTAAAAATCTTACTGTTAAAAAAAACTTTGACTGGTAATATGTACGTTACTAGTGTATATTTGCAACTCGTCAGAAATTAAAAACTCTGCTTAGGGTGCAACAGCGGACGATTCTATTGTGGACAACTTCTTTCATTCTCATGTGGTGGCTTATACTCGCTTTTTAAACAGCAAAACCAAACAAATGACAGTAAAAAAAATATCAGCGAAAACGTAAAGTTAAAAGCAGACAAGTCTATCGTACCTATATTTTGTGATTATGTGCAAGATAATAAGAGAAAGTGAGGACTGAGAGTGAAATGTCATGCGTACCTGTCCGTGGATATCACTCTGCCTCTTCATGTAGACGTGAGGCTCTGTGGCTAGGGACAGAATATTCCCTATCATGGGTAAAGGTGTCGGTCCAGGGGGAAACCCTCGGGGTCTCCGCTGCTTTACGAGCTGGCGAATTACCAGCAAAATGAAGAGTGTACC
Organism: Cyprinus carpio; assembly: GCF_018340385.1. Lineage (NCBI taxonomy): Eukaryota > Metazoa > Chordata > Actinopteri > Cypriniformes > Cyprinidae > Cyprinus > Cyprinus carpio. Next base: position 16,116,981 of record NC_056603.1, on the reverse strand, counting down.
GAACAAACTGCCCAGACATATGAGCGTTTGCTCCCAAGACACAGAGAACAGAGATGTCAACCGTTTAATCGAAACCATCTTAGAAGCAAACACTTTGTGCTTTCTGAAAAGTTTCTAGCGCTCCGTTCTCTGTCAGTCAGTGAACTGGGAGATCATCTTGCACATGTTGCTATATATCCCCCGCCTCTTAAAGGCTAAGATTGGCTGGCGGAAAGAGCGCTTTGGATTAACTAGTATTGTGTTTGATTAAACGGTGGCCAGAACTATTGATCGCGAGAATTCAGACCGATTTCTTTTCATTAGTGCAGGCGTCACAGCTACATTTCCAAGCGCGTTCTTCTTTGTAACTTGCAACATAGCCTACATGTGGCCACGCCCACCCATACAAACCAAAAAAGGACTTTTGCATTGGAAACCTTTTCTTTGAACTAATGGTTGATTCATCGAATCTTTTTATTCCCACCCCCACCCCGTTCACTGATTCATTCAGTGTCCATCTCTGCGGTTACACCGTTCCTCCACTAGGTGGCGACAAGCGAGAGTGTATGTAATGATTAAATCATTTTCTGAACTGATTCATTAAACAGTCTGCAACAAACGTGGCTACAAATCCACTTAAAAACTCCAGAAAGAGAATCTTAAGAGAAAATCTTAATTATTTCCTCAAGAATTGCAACACAATATGAGCTGTAAAAATACAATATTTGCATAAGTAAATTAAGAAGTTACAAGTATGTATTTTTTTACGCATTCATAGTTCCGCTGAAGCGTTTCTTGCCGAACTGAACAAAGTAGGCGTATCCGTTCAGTAGTTCCAACCAGTGATATGCTCCTTTACAGCCCGTACTCGAATGCTATTTGCTCGTGTTGCACTAAACTATAAATGAAATTAGTCACGTGCTTCAAAAGGGAGAGATTTGAAGTTCATTCGTTTACGAACGAAACATCACCGCTTTGAATTGATTAAATTTACTATAAATAATGTGAGTTTGACTGAATTTCCGAAGAATATTTTACAAAGAGTCAAAGATTTACGATAATGGTACATTTTTAATAAAAAGACCGCCCTGGCTAGAACATTTTTTTCACAAGTAGTTCAGCAGCTCACTTCCATGACAAGTGAGAGAAAAAGAGACAGTGTGTGTTGCAAACGAAGTAAAACCAGTTTTGCCACTGTACGATTTGTGCTACAAACTTTGACCTTATGGTTTGAAACTCCCCTGCAGTCATGTCAGCATTTTTCTGCTATTTTACTCAAGCAGTGACCTGCAACTTTTCAGCACATTTATCAAGTCATCACAGGCATTTAAATAGCACGCAGTTTAATTTATAAGCACACATTATATACACTGTGATCATTTATATTATCTGTAAGGTGATGTGGGTGTATTTAATTATTTAAACAAAAGCATTATGCTTCTGCACCATGTATAATGCATGCAAGCGTTTATAAACATAAAGGGGTTGACGATATTATCAAGTGCTAGGCACTGCAGAATCATTCATATTTAAAGCTTGGTAGTTCGTCATAAATATTGTAATGTATTACTCATATTTAATTAGGAAATTGTTTTCATATTCATCCAACCAACAATTCAGAACCAACAGTTGAATTCAAGACAGCACAAATGTTGTCAATGAACAGCACCTTAGCAAAAAGTGAATAGTGCCTTCAGAGTGGCATAAACCTTTTATCTTAATTGCAACCTATAAAAATTGCATGAGCTGATATTTATAAACTGTGTAATGTGGGAAATGCTGTCCTGAGAACATAATAGGTTTCAAGAAGAAAAACAAAGCAAATGTCTTTGCATAACAAAAATCAAACCAATCTCTGATGTTTTTATGCTATGAGAGGATGTGTTAATGAAGTATCAGAGTGTTAACTATAGTAATCAAACATTAATTTGATCATAAATCATCCTGTTTTGTTTTTCCAGTAGAAATGTGATTTTCCACACTGATGACGCTCCATTCTGTGGTATCTTGGGTCTTATTATCTATGAAGTTTTCTACTGAGCCATTCCATCAGTATGGATAGATAAATCCAGCAAGTCTCAGAGGATTCTATTCAAAGACCGCAGTGTTGTGATACATAATGAGGACATCTAGAACATTCAATGTATCCCCCCATAAGAAACACATCTTATTATGGATCTCAGTCAACATAGATTAATCAATAAAGGAAAGTGGGACCTCAGAGGAGCACCGGCACATATCGAAAATAAATCCTTTGCTGTGATTTTAGCAAGAGATGAAGACGAAAATGTAATTAGTAATGGAGAATGCCATGATTCAGAAATAGCTTTTTTCCTGCATAGCGCATTTTGCTGTATAGTGTTGCACATGCAGTAAGCAGTTTTGAATTGGCCCAGCTCATACCCATCAGAGGTGTCTCAGTCATTCTTTTTGTTAGTCCTTGGTGGCGTGCCAATCCCAGTCAAATGTATGTAGTCTAAATGAAAGGATGGTGTGTGTGACCAGTAAAGCACACAGACGAGATTATGATGAACTCTAACTCACTCAAGATGGTTGATTGATGAGCAACACTCAGTGATTAAATCTCATTTCCTTAATGTCTAAGGATGAACTGTGCTGGCTCCTCGCTGACCATTTAGTGCTACTCTTTGTCTCAGAGAGGGTTATGGATTGTGTTTAGTTTTCCTCTCAGAGTCATTACAAATCACACTTAATCCCTGTTCGGTTCCATCTGCAGGTGTTTAAACAGCCGTGCAGTCCAGAAAAGCTTTGTCGGATGTCTTCTGCACCACGATAACAGCTGCAGTTAGCGATGCGGTTCCTTAGATGAACTCACAAAGCGTGTCATAGGTGAATGGCGCCCATGAACAAACTTAATCCAAAAGGACATCATCTGCCTCGAAACGAAATGATTATCTGTCTTCTGAGATAACTTACAGAAGGCCGGGTGGAGTGAGTGATGTTAAAGCATGACCAAATTTGAAAGGTTACAGTATCGACTTCAAAGTTTCACGCAGGAAAGGAAAACTTGCTTGCTTACTTTGTTTGCTTACTCACTGATCTATGGACATGGTAAGTCTCAGCAAAGTGTTCCTCTAGCGGAAATGACCCTTCATTAGTCAGAAGGAGTTCATCACGCGTGCAAGTGTAGTTTGCGTCCGTAGCGGGGGTCTCTGGTCCTGTCACATTGCCCAGATTTACCGATTCCGTCATTGGCGAGGCTTTGGGTTCGATAGCACTAAAAGGCTCATCCAGACTAATGGGGTTCCTATGTGACGCAAACACTGTCTCTTAGTGGAAATGGTTTATTAGGCCTTAGCCAAGAGAGAAGAGGAGTAAGATGATGCCTCAAGACAAAGAGTTCTGTAATTGGGACTGACATAGAAGGCTTGTTATGATCTTAACCTCTTTGATTCTGACAAAGGGTCACATCATCATGGAAACCCAAATAAGGACAAGAGCAATGTTGCAATTGATCACACACATTATTACAGGATACTTTTGAGTTTGAGTTTGTTTTCCGCCATCAGCATTTGTCTTGCACGTAATTTGAAATGGATTTACCAAAATGTCACACATAAGCCTTGTATCTTTTTCTCTCTGTTCTTTAAGTAGCCACAGCAACTGTGTATGTGCTTCACTCAAGGATTTCTAAAGTTATCATAACTGTGAAAAAAATTCAATTAAAGCACTAAGCAGAAAAATAAGTATCATGCAAACTCTGTGCCATATCACATACAGTATGCAGAGACAAAATTATAGATCGATAGACAGACAGACAGATCACAGTCAATAGTTTTCTACCAGCTTGACACTAAGAATTATCACAACAGAAAAACAGATCATAGACTTTCTTTAAATAGTTTACTTAATTTTTTTTTTCCAAACGATATTGAATTTTGCTGATCACTGGTAAATTTTTGTGAATGGAGCAGTTTGTGATTGAAGAATGACGTCATTGGGGTGACACACTCTTCTTTTTTTTTTCCAGTAGCCCGAGGACACTCTGATTGGTTGGATGAGTGAGCAGTGAGCTCTGGTTGGCTGTCGGAGAATCATTAAACACCCACACTGTCAATAGTGAGACCCACATGGTGGGTATATAGGCAGGTGTATTGTAGCTTAATGCAACAGACTCAAAATTTCATCAAGTTGAAATATCCCCTCTATTTTGGGACAACTCTTTTCTATATCTATTGCACGAAGCCGAACTTCTCAAGGTAAGTAACAACTATTTATGGCTTGACACATACTAGATGTGCCACGCTTCTTATCATTCTCAATACACTGTACTGTAGACATGTGTAAATAAACTATATAAAATGTTAGGGAGCACTTAATGGTATATACATTATTCTTCGGGACAGAAAGTCATGCTCGATGGATTTTTTCAAGGAGAATCGGACGGCTCCTTAGACCTGGCTGTGGGTGCAGAGACAGCAGCTCATTACACTAATGCACAGGGTCCTGCTGGAAGGGAAATCACGAGACTAATATCTTTAATGCTGCAGTTATAGCATAGAGCCTGACAGTAGTAGACGTCTGCACCAACCACAAAAGCTCCGGTTCTTCTGCAGCAAACGGGAGAAGACTTTCCAAATATTATTTTCATTTTTAAGCTAGGTTAAATGGTGTGCCAATGACATTGAAAAGCAGGTGAGAGTTTGAGGGGAATAAAAACAGATAGGAAAAATGCATTTTCGACTCTTTCACCAGTAATGGCTTGACCAAATTTTGTAATTTTTCCGGTCTGTTCTTAAACTATCTAATGATGAAATGTTTTACCACAGGGGACCATGGTTATGTTGAAGATCTCCGCTTTCCTTGTTGCCTACGCTCTGATTATTTGCCAGATGTACAGCTCTAATGCAGCTCCTGCCAGGTGAGGTTTAATAAGAATCATATTGTCATCTTGATAAATACTCAAAGGGCAGTGTTTTTCCCCGTGATAATTCCTTAAATTAACTACAAATATCTGTAAGTGAAACTGGTCGTTCAGACGGAGGCAAGAGAGCATATGTTTTCATTAGAGGTTGTGGCTTCATGGACTATCAGTCTTCTGATTACATCAGATGAATCCCGGCCAAACCCACTCTGCTTACGACAGTATTGATCGGGTGATAAATCTTAACTTGGCAACTGGACAGCATTTAAGTGCCATACTCTTAGCAGATTGTTTTGATTATGTTTAGGATTTGATGTAGCAAGCAAAAAGTGCTTTTATCATGCAAAAAAAGAATACCTCACACAAACCGTTTGCATAGTCCCCTAAGACATGATAATCGTTGCATTGCAGGCCTGCACTGGAATCATCACCAGATCGAACTACGCTTACCGACTATGAAGCGAGAAGATTGCTGCACGCAATCGTCAAAGAATTCATGCAGATGACCGCGGAGGACATGGAGCAACAGGCAGCTGAGGAAAACAGGTACAAATCCCATCGTATCTACTTCTCGAATCATTGCAAGACACAACCTGTTGAATAATTTAGCGAGTGTGCACTGATTTGTTTCTCTCATATTTAAGAAAGTAATGCTGAAATTCTTCCAACATGAGAGCAATGCCTCCTTAATGTCAGGTGTACTTGTACTTGTTGTATATGGCAGGTATGTGATACATTTCTGTACAGATATGTGGGTTAATTTTTCGATTAAAGCCGCAGAGTCCTCTGCCAGTTTATTCTCTGCATGAAACTTTATTTACCCATCAGATTTATGAGAGATTGATCGTTTGTAAATGCCTGTTTGCTCTTAATGCATGAAAACGAGTATATCAAATGGCATGGACGGAAGCATGATCTGAAACCATGTGAGGAAATGCCTGCATGATATGCTCAAGTAAAGACATAAAAAGTGCAGCAGAAATGAATTATTGAAGCATGATTTGAGACTATAATGACAGCCTTGCGATGAAGCATGTCAACATGCATCCTGTCATCATGTCTATCCTGTATGTGAATGCTCTTGCATGTTTACGTGTCTATGAGTTTCTCTGCATGTGGTCTGTTTCCATACAGCTTGGGTAGAGCCGTGTCCAAGCGCTGCTCCAGCCTCAGCACTTGCGTGCTGGGGAAACTGTCCCAGGAGCTGCACAAACTGCAGACATATCCACGCACCAATGTAGGAGCGGGTACACCGGGCAAGAAGCGCAGCCTGGAAGAGAGTGATGTGTTGGCTGGATACGGAGAGGCGCTCAATCGTGTCTAATCGGCAGCGGCTGTAAACCCATGCTTGGCCCTGATATGCGAGTGCATGTGGAAGTTTGCTTGCCTGATTGACTTGAAAGAACATTTTTTTCTACTTTCTTTGGCAGAGTAGCAAATCTCAGACAGACTCTGTTCCACTAATTTCATATAGTCACTGGATCTATTTGGGTTATATAACTAATTCATGAAATCGGGGAGCTCTCATTGGTAGATAGGGCGTAACGATGAGCTTTTTTTAACCCACAGCAAAATTCCTGTCTTGTGTGATTTGACTTTGTTCTTGATCTAATAAAGATATTTTTAGACGGAGATATTTTTTGCTTGTTGTTTGTTTAAAGCTCAGAAATGAACAGCATTTTTAATTTGATCAATTATAAGTATTCAGGCTTAAGTACCCATTTTAGGTAAGATACATTACTGCTGCCATTTTTCTTTTTTGTTTAAAATCTCATACATGAATATTGCACATTTCAAATTCTTAATTTTAATATGATAATAAATTCCTAATATTTTCCCCCCTCCAGTGTTACAACACAGAAGAGAGCTTGTAACACGGCCACATGTGTGACCCATCGCCTGGCAGATTTCCTGAGCCGCTCGGGGGGAATTGGAAGCAGCAAATTTGTCCCCACTAATGTGGGCTCTCAGGCATTCGGCAGACGAAGGAGGCTCAGTCAGGAGTAGTCAACTTAATGGGTCTTTGTGAAATGGTATGTGATTAGTGTTCTGAACACTCTCGTGTCATTTTAACTACCAGAGTCGTCCCATTAATTTTATGTGAACCACAATCGGGATAACTCCATCATCACAATGGTTGGAATTATTGTGCTTTATGTTAGAGTGATATCACAGTATATGATTACATTTATGTTCTTGTGACAAAATTCTATAATTATGTGACAATTGTCACAATAAGGTATCCATTTGTAAAAAGAAAAAAGCGAAAGATAAAACTATGATTTATTACTAAATATTTCATGTTGCACTATCTACTATTTAAAATAGCTCAAAGTTAATTTTATTATAATGCTGATATTATAATTCTGTAGTATAATAAAAGAAATAAGAAATTAATAAGAAATATTCATGAATTTGCACTTTAATCTATTTAAAATAATAATATTTATAGGACATGAATTTAGGAAAATGCAGAAAGAAGCATTATCAGCAGTGGACTTACTTTTATATGTAAAATAAGAAATATTTGCACTTTTGCACATTTCTCGTTTTTTCAGGTTAACTTCTCTCATATTGTTATGCTGATATTATATTTATGGTATCAATTTTGATGAATGCAAAAAAGAAGCATTTTCATAACTGTACTCTTGATATTTTGCTGATGTCATACAATTCTGATAACATATTTTGACAGGTCTCCAGTCTACACGTCCACAGTTCTTCTTTGATTGCTGTCAATAAAAGAGAAAGCATCATGTCCACATTATGACCCCTGGGAATGGAAACTCCTTACTTTCATCTGAATGGACTCCAATTGATAGCACTGATCGTTTCCATCCAGCCAGACATTATAACTGCTCCTTTTATTTGGCTCTTCCATGAAGCAACATAAGTTAAAAAAGAAAAAGAAAAGAGAAAGCGGTGATCAGTAGCCCTCATTTTTCTACTCATGTGGATCCAAGGAAGAGCATTGCTTCTTTCCTTCCTCTCAGAAGAGAGCACATTCAGTATGTACAGTCTGGTTTGGCCCATGTTCCTTTAATGTGTCTCAGCACATTACGGTATTTTGGGGATCATATTAAAGCAGTGCCTCATAAAAAGGCTTCCCTGAATATGGATGTGTCTTGTGCCTTGATGTAACACACTTTACATGCCGCTGTTGTACAGTATGTTTGAATTAAAGGAGGAAGGTTCGACCACTGAATTACAAATTGTAACAATTGTGAATTTGAGCAAGATTAAAATGTATTTTAGATACATAAGGTTTGGGGTACTTGATTTATTGACTGATTGACTGGTTGTTTTAGTAATTGGTCTGCAATGCATAGTCGTACACATGCCCCCTCATGTCACGTTCAATTTTGCATTTCTGACACAATAATCAGAAATAAATGATGACGACAAGGTTCAGTATTATTCTACAGTTGTTCTGAATTCCCATTTAGCATAATAATGGAGCAGGGAAATTGTCTGGTTGAGTTTTCATGCATGAAAACATAATATCTGACTGAAAACCAACAGAAAAAAAAAAACCTTTTAAAAACTATAAATCTTTGCACCATTGCATTCTGTTTTGTAGTCCCAAAAGCATGGTTCATTGTTTCTTATTGGGTCCTCTGTGCATATTACAATGACAGCAGTCATTCTGTATTAACCCTTGTGGGAGCCGTTTGTCATGATTGTGTTTTTCAGTGGCTAATTGTCATGCAGTGGCCACCCATGGGAACTTGTTTACAGTCGAATCAATTTCCCAAAATACAAGTAAAATCACCGTTTTTGGTGTCATTTAAAGAGAGCACAGAGACCCGTTATGCCTTATCAGGGTGAATTGATCTTTTGATTCGCTCACGTCACTGAGGTCTTATGAAACACATCTTTCTGATCTCGTAAGCAAGAGTGACATGTTTAAATAAGGAGTCTTACATACACCATACAGCGACTTTCCCTGTGACTATCTGAGCAAACGAAACCTTTAATATATTTCATCATTTAACCAATAACATTTTAAATGAGAATAAAAGACCACAATGTGAATGATTCATTTTCCTTCATATAATCTCATAAACGGGGCTCGTTCTAATCACTGAAACCACTCATCCAAGTTTCCCATCACAACCTTCTCAACAATCCTGATGGCAAGTGCTTTCTTGTGTCCTCACACAGTTCAAATGGATCCCATCCAGTTAGATACTTTGTTAATTAACCTCTAAGCCCTCATAGTAGTAGTGACTCATTTCATATTGCAGTGGCTCTGCCGCCCGGCCCATTCCTCTCTGCTAATAAGGAGAGATGGTAGGTTCTCGTGCCTCTGAGAGGCAGGGTCTCTCTGAGAGCCAGCCAGTCAATTAATCTTTATCTGCAAACTTTTACATTACATTACTCCTATCACTAGACAAATTTCATTGTAATTACTTATAGCACAGAGCAAACAAAGGAGGAAATGCAACAATTGCATAACTAAATGCCCCTGGCATTGAATTTGATGTATTCTTTTTATTGCTTTAAGTAACAGTCTTTCATCAGCAATAAAAACTGATGGACAGTTCTTTTTGGTACGTTTAAGAAAACGATAATAATTAAAAAGCTTTGCAGGTATTTGCTAATTGAGCTGCATAATTGAGTACGGAAGTGCGATGATTTCGCCACAGTAAGATGTCATTAAGTAAATGGATTACAAGCCTCCGGCGCTGTACATCCAACTTAAAAGAAATGGAGTGATCTAAATGAAATACATCAACACATGGAGCTAAATAAAGCAGCTAGTGCTTCTGAGTCTGCATGGCAGTCAGCCAGTCACTTCACCTATGACAAATACTGTTTAAACATGCTGGCTAAAATGCTAAGCAGTCTAAAATCGAAGGACTACATTTCTAGAAGAAGCAACAAAGTATCCTAAACCATCAACTAGCCTGTTAATTACTGTTTAATAGTATCTGTCAGAACAATTCAATAACACAGCCTTCTAAAATTACATTAACATATTGTACACTGAAAAAAAGATTTGCAATCAGAAATTGGTACAGTTACAAAACAATGAATTAAATGTACAATTTTGACATAGAAAAACTGAAGTAGTTTTTTTTGTAAAATGTACTCCAGTAATCTTGGATTTTTTTTTTTTTTTTTTTTTTTTGGTAACAGTGTATAATAACATTCATTATTATTAATAAAGATTTTTTAAATGAGGGTTTACATTAACTGATTTTTTTTCTGCATAGGTGATCTCAGTTGAATAATTTTCATTATGGAGAGCTGTATGGGGCGGTTCTATTTGTTACCACTACTGGATGCGCTTTACTGTAAAAAGCAATTGCTTTGATTGAAGGCAAAGTGACGCACATCCGCTAATGAGATCAATGGCAGAATATAAAAACATGATATTTACCAAGCCTCTCACACTGAGTGGAACACGAAAAGCCTGAAGAAAAAAAATCAATTCTTTCCACATCACTCTCTTGTGGACTCTGTTTATGGAAAATGAAATGGCCATTTTGGCCCCAAACCAGGTAAAAGATGTTTGTCTGCATTCTTATAAGAGATCCTATTCTACCACGATCGAACAATACAAATGAATAGCCTGAAAAAATTCAAAATTAATAATCTGTTTCTTTAACTAAGCTGTTCTGACATTTCCACACATGTGCTGTGATGCTAAATGTTTGTTGCATTCTGTGTGGCACAAAAACATCTGTAAGCTACTCAAATTATCAAAAAAAATAAAATAAATAATTTTATTTATTTCTGTATTTTGATTAAGATGATGACGAGTTGAACAGGATAGTAAAGGAAAAGAAAACGCCTGTAGATTGTTTAGTACTATAATTTTATATAATGCTTATACTTCCATTTATGTTAGTTCATACTTTTAAGAACTTTTAACTATTGTCAAATGTGAGGAATAGAAATGAATAGGATGACCACAAACTGAAGGCAGCTGAAACTATTAACAAGACATAATAATATTTGGTTACATGAGCCAATCTGCACATTTTTATCATTGTGTGGTTGAAATCTTGAGACATGAAATCGGTGAACTGATTCCTCTTTATTCCTCATCAAAAACAGTTTGCATTCGATTATCAATAATCCGTGAAATTGAAGTTACATTTAGATGAATGAGCAAAGGGTAAGCCGTGATCATAATTTGCTTGTGAGGGAGGGAAGCGTCTAATCAAAACCTTAATCTCTTATCAAAATTCCAATATTAATGATCCGTTCTTGTTGTAAAACTGCTCAGGCCAGAGAGATAAATCCTATCCTAGAAAAACTGTGATCATTTTCAGAGACATCAGCTGAAATTGAGAAAGTGCTCAGGGGGAAGGAGGAATTGTTTAACCTTTGTGTGTGTAAAGCCATCTCTAAATCACAATGTTTAGAATGTTGATCACTTAAATAACTGGGAAAATTATGCTTTTTCATTTATTAAAATTTCATAGTACAAAATGGAAGAAGTGTTATATTTTAATACCCAAGACCTTCATTTGGCAACAACCTCCCCATAACATTTCTTGTAATTGCACAAAGATCAAGAGGAATTTTATACCATTCTTAAAAACAACAACTTTCTTGCAACTTCTGTTGCGTTTTAATGGGCTCACTTTTCATCCACAGAACATCTGCCAGTTATGTTTTGGAATATTCAGGTGCTCTTTTGCAAAGATTACATGTGCAGAAACTGGTTTTAAGCAAGTTAACAAGATGTTCAGACATTTCTTGAGTGTTTTTATGGTGGAGGGGGGATCTGACCAACCCCTTCAATCTAGTCTCATTGATTGGCCTCCAGGTTAGATGAAGCCCAATACTTTTTCCACCTAGCACTGTTTACATGGTATGTCCAATAAAGACATGAAAATGTATTATTGATTAACATTGATTGCCATTTGTGAAACATTTAAGCACACACTATTTGCTGCTTGTTAACTCGGTTGAAAATCAGATCAAATTTTATAACCAAGTTATGCAGAAATCCCTCCAGGTAAATCCAAAGGGCCCACATACTTTTCCTAACAGCTAATAATAATAAAAAAAGGGACAAATCCATAGTGTCTTCACATTTCCGTACAAAAGCTACAGTCACTTTGTGGATAACAGGGCACTTTATGTGAGCCTGAAGACTCACAAGCCATTAGCTCAACAGTGTTTCCACTATATATTTGATAAGCGTCTTCCCGGGTCGTCACTTATGCCATATATCCATCCCAAGATCAATAGTGTGCGCTTGCATTAGAGACACATGTAGGACCAAGTGGACTGACCATATGGAAGCAGGCATAAAGAGCGGCCCACATTGTCAGATCAATAATGAAGATCTTTTAAAGCATTATGCTTCTCTGAGCATGATTCACACTACATTTAAGAGGACAGCAAATGTCAATGACTTTCAAAAGTAAAAAAAAAATATATATATAAAAGATTCATACAGTTTGACCCAATAAATGACAGGTGGTTTTGTACCCATCTCTTCTGTCAGGTTGCCATGGTATGGTACAAAGAAGAAGAAAAAATAAAATAAAAAAATCGAAAAGTGTGCCCACACTAACTGATCAAATTACAATGTAGATTCTGTACTGCCCTATACTGACTTTGTAGGATAACACACTCAGTAAAAAATTAAAAATTACCAAATGCCCAACATAATTAAACAAACACAATAAATGTTAAACCATTTAGTTAAAAAAGTAGCTTAAATGTTAACTTTTTTTTTTAAATGTCAAAAGTCTGCATGTGCTGATTATTTTTACACATCACAAATGCAATATATCTTCTATAACTTCAATAGACAGATAGCACACTTAATGTTGATTCAATTGTTTCCTTTTTAACCGGCCAATTACTACAGTCTGGTGCAACACAACTAAACTGCTATTTAGAAAAGGTTGTGCATACTACAATAATTTTGTCCTGAACACTAGTAGGTTTAAAATAAATAAAAAGGTTATTTTGTATTTTTTTTTTTTTGAAAAAGTGTAAAAAAAAAAAAAAAGCAACAACGAAAACAACAACCTATTCTGCAGATGATTTAATTTCTCTACTGTTTTCACATTACTTTTTGTGCAAGATTTGTGCAACACCGCCACCGTGCGGACAAATCAGCATCTATTGATTCTTTTTTAATTACAGCAGAGGGCGCACCGTCAAACATGCCAACATGCTGCTAATCATCATCGCGGCACCCGTACTGGAACAGCAGTAATTCACAGAAACAGAGGTTTCTACTCCAAACACATAGGCCTATTCATATTCAAAGAGAGAAAAAAGCAAACTAACAGGAAATCGAGATATTAGTCTATAACTATTGCATTAACAATTGAACATTACACACACAAATTTAGATAAGATTCAGCTAGTTTATATAGATTTTAATCTAAAGGGTTTTCATGTTAGTTTAGAGAAAGTTGCCCCAGATGTTTCATGTGTTGGAATTTGATTTATATGATTTAATAATATTTAATTTTAATAATAAAAAAAGGTTTTATCAAGGTTTAAGTTTGATTTAATTTTGTCTAAAGAATAGTTTTGTCTTAATAAAAAACTGCATATTTTCTTTGATTATTTTCTATGTGAAAAAAAGGAACAATACCAACAGTTGTTCAGACCTAATATCAACCATCTCACTGGTGATGCAAAATATTTCCTCTAGATGGTAGTAAAGATCCAGGTCTTTTAGCAATACTGCATTTGTTCTCCACTCTGCCCTGGAAGGTTTTCCTTGAGAGTTTGTTCTCTCAAATAATAAAGCTACATTTTTAATATATAATTTATATTATTTAGATATTTTATTGTTATTATTCCACATTACAGTTAGTGAATATAGTTTACAGTAAGAAAAAAATAAAAATTACGAAAAACAATGTCAAACTGCCCCGCCAGTCTATTTTTGCCACTAAACAGAACAGTTATTTGGTTATTTTTATAAAACAGCTGATTAATTACAGCTATAATTATTATACTCTCTCTCTATATATATACAGTGTGTATATTTTTAGGTTAATAAATTGCATTGTGTTCTCAAGTCCACAGCTTTAATATACATTGGGATATAATTAAGGAAGGATCTACAGTTTAATTTGACATTACAAGTCCTAAGCTCAGGGTGGTAAAACTTACATGTATTAGAAAAAGAAAGATGGTATTTCTACAAATATCGACCTTTATTTATCAGTTGTTCACTAATGCATTTTAAGATACAATAATCCTCTACTGACAACTGACTTCATCTTTAAAATGTATTTTCCCCCATATATTTAATTGGGGGGTCAACTTTATAAAAAAAATTTCCTTATGACATAAAAAGTGCTACATATCAGCTCATGGCTTATGTAAGAAAATGTAATATGTTTATTGCTTTGTGACTGAAGTAACTGAATAATCGTTAGGACCCGCAGCCCCACCTAAAGAAGCTCTCCGTATGCTCCTAAAGAGACAAGTTTCTAAAAGTCCTGTCTCTGTATCATTAGATCGAAGCCTCATTGATGTCTGTGTTGATAATGAGTTGATTGTGCTGCTTTGACCAGTGGTCTGTGAGAGCAAGCGTCTTGTAATCAGATCTATATTAAGGCTGAGTTGAGTTTTCTGATAGAGCCCTGTGCAAGGGCTAATGTTGACATAGCTGACTGATCATACAAGTGGACAGGCTCTCGAGATAAGGCTAAAATTGACTATGAAATGACTATGTATTTGATCAGAGAAAATCGTGTTTCAAGGGCTCAAGGAAAAGTTTGCAGTAGCCTACCAAAATGTTACAGCAGTTCTTGTGGAAGATCATTAGTGACGACTCCTGCCTGACTCACCTTCCCTCAGCCTACGATACACCAAAGAACCCAAAAGATCACATGCACTCAGTATTGTCTTCCAGCCACACTTTTAACATCAAACCTCCACTGTCTCTGGAGAGACAGGGGCAGCATTGGATGAAGAGCTGCTCTCCTCTGACACTGCTAACCAGCACCAGGGGCTAGCAGAGCCACCTCAACCTGCTACAGCAGGAATTTCAACTCCTCTGCGCACTGTCACTGAAGACACAGAGCCACGTTTGTATACCCTTTCACAAAGCTTTACTTGTTCTAACAACTGTAGGTCCAATCAACGCTGTAGGACATGTTTAAGGAAAAGGCGGCAGTGGGCTCCGGTTTAAACAATGTTAGTCTATGTGATCAGCAGGCATGCCGCGTGGAGTTTAAACAGACTGATTTTTCCAGAACACCTGCGCAGGAATACAAACAACAGAGAACTTTCATAAGCACGTGATCATGTGTGATTGCATTTTAATTGATTATTTTTTACATACATTTTTTTATTTCATACAATTGAGTTTTTTTAAATACAGTTTTGATTTATAACATATTATAACATTTACAATTTTCTAATGATCACCTATTACCAGGCTTAAGATTTTTATCTTTAATTAGTCACTTTCATTATAATTTTTTTTATAGATAACTTGTACATAAATATGCACAACAGAGAACCTGATGATCAACTATTATAGATTCTATATTTAAATTTTTCATTTTTATAGTTGTTTATAATAAATATAAACTTTTTTTTAATAATTACAATTATTTAAAAAAATCTATTGTTATAAAATATATAACTGCATATGTTTTAAGCTATGAGTTGTGAATATAATGTTAATTGATATTACTAGCAAATTAGCTGTTTATTAGTACTTATAAAGGACATATTAATGCCTTATTCTGCATGATGATATTTTATATCCCTAATCCTACCCATCATACCTAAACTTAACAACTACCTTACTAACTATTAATAAGCAGCAAATTAAGAGTTTCTTCAGGGAAAATTTTTCATTTTTAAAAGTTTTAATTTTACTTTTTAAAATTTGTACATAAATGCAAACAACAGTGAACTTGCCTCAGGACCTGACGATTAACGACTGGATTTTACATATAATTTCAATTTCATGATATTTCTTCAGAATCACTTTTTTATGATTACATTTTTAATAACATAATTAATTTTAATAATCCATTTTGTAATCAAATGTATAATTTTCTGACAATCAACAACGGTTTTTAAACTGAACTTTAAATTTTAATGGTGCACAAATAGGAACGAGAATGTTTCTTAGGACCTGATGATCAACTATTAATGGGGTTTATTCTGACTTGCCTTTTGATAAACTGACATTCACATTTCCTTTGACAGATGGCAAAATTAATATCTTTCACCAGAGATGTCAAACTAGACCAATGACTAA
The DNA here is from genome assembly GCF_018340385.1 of Cyprinus carpio. Classification (NCBI taxonomy): domain Eukaryota; kingdom Metazoa; phylum Chordata; class Actinopteri; order Cypriniformes; family Cyprinidae; genus Cyprinus; species Cyprinus carpio. The sequence continues at coordinate 16,100,896 of NC_056603.1, read as the reverse complement.
CTTTTCTGCGGAAAACGTCTTGATTTTCAAGATAATTTATGTTTTTATGTTTTCTAATCTCATGCCGTCAAGCTAACCCTCAAGGGAATATATTATCCTGAACGTATATGAAGAGCAGAGAGATCATTTACAAAAACAACACATCACTCACTCTTTGAGAGCAACAACTGCTCAACCGCTGGGCTCTCTCAGAACCATTTACAGAAAGGAAGAAAATATGCATCTGTCAGGGAGCTCTGAAATGTAATTTCACATCCCAGCAGATGAAATGCCGCTTTGTGCTCCTGTTCTTCCTGCTGTCAGCATGCTCTCTCCACTTTCTACAGGTGCTGCTTGGCTCAAAGGGAACAATGCCGGTGTTTTTTGCTTAAGTATGAACAAAGCCTTTGTCTGGGGCTCTCAGAGGGAGGTCCAAAGGTCCATTGCGCGCTTTGAACTACCAGGTCAAAGACTTCACAGAACTGCAGGGCCTGTATTGCTCCCATGCCACAGCCAGTCACATTTGTCCTTTTGATTGTCATCTGTGTCTTTAAAGGCCCTGCAACTATAGGTCATTTGGGGTCTTTTATGTGGAGATACCAGATCTGACTCCACTCTTTCGTCTTCTGCCCTTCAGGCTGGGTAGAGATGTCCTCTTGCTATTACAGTTCCGCACTGCTGCTTAAACAATTGGGATTCTACAAACACAGGGCTCCAAAATGAAAAAGAGAGAGGCCTTTTTATTTCAGGTTGAGTTGTACTCATACATCAGCTGAGTGAAAAGCGGGCCTGTAAAGCCTTTGTTCATAAAATATGCAAAGGCACCACACAGAATAGGAGAAAAAACACAGGTTTCTTTTGATGTGCGCTCCTTTAGTAGTGCGTGTCTTCATCGGAGTAGCCTGTGGATGTTTTAACCTTCTGTAAAACTCACCCCAGTGCCACTTTCTTTCTCTCTTTCTATCTTCTCTGTACTTCAGCGCCATGCTACGGTGAGATTGAGAAAATGATCTTTATTTCATGAGGCCTTTTCTCTCATCTGTTTGACACTATGGTCGAGGGCGGATTTCTCTGTCCTGCAGCGTGGATGGAGTCTCTGTTCTTCTGCAGCTCTTTGTACAGTGAGAGACCTGCGCTTTAAATACTAGTTTACTAGTAAACCCAATAATCTTTTCTTCTCAGTGATGACTTTTTTCTTGTTCCGTGGAACACACAAGGAGGAAATCTGAGGAGCATAATACCATGCACTTTTTTCATAAAATTACAAGAGATGTGGGCTAAAGCTTTGAGGTTTCATAAAAGCGATTGGTGCAACTAAAATCACGTCTTTTTAAGTCAGTACAATAGCTTTGTGTGATTAAAATTTAAGCCATTATCATACTTCAAGTCTGATCTTTTCAGTGAATTAGTTGATTTTTCTTTGATCTTGTCGCAGATGTGAACAGCTTATTGAAGGGGAAGCTTATCAGTGAATAACAATGTGACTTTACGGTCTGTTTCACACAGAAATCTATCATATAGCTTCAGAAGGGTTGAAATATACTAGTATAATAGTTATGATTAAGGGATCTAGAATATGGTCATGCAGAATATGGCATTAATATGTGATTTATAAATACTAATAAACAGCCAACATGCTAGTAATATGCATCCTAAAAAAGCATCCTGATTAAAAGTCAACGCTATCTCATGACCAATTCGTTCGTATTTGTACGACCTCACTTGTACGATTTTGTACAATTTGTCTAGTCCCCAGTGATGGGTAGGTTTAGGGGTGGGTTAGGTGTAAGTCATTCGTACAAATTCATAGGAATTGTGCAACTCAAAAATCATATGAGTGAGGTCGTACGAATTCGTATGAATTAGCCACCTCATAAAATACGTACGAATTAGTCATGAGATAGTGTTGACTTTTAACCACTATTAACTAGTTGCTTTTTAGGATACATGTTACTAGCATGTTGGGTGTTTATTAGTATTTATAAAGCACATATTAATGCCTTATTAAATATGATACAATATGTACGTAATATGCCACCTCATAAAATATGTACGAAATGCCGTGAGATCGGACTGTTAAAAGTACATAAACTGAGGGAACAAATTAGTACAACATGGTTACACTATAACTATCTCAGCAAACAATAAGACAAAATGTGGCCACCAATAAAGTCGAGAAAATTAAAAAAAATGCACAAAACAAAAATTAAACTAAATATCAAACAACAAAATTAAAATAGTATAGAATGCAACAGAAAAGTATAAAAAATGCATATAACAAATATGAAATTAAATTGCAAATAACAAAATGAAATTTGGGTTACCCTTTATTTTAAGGTGTCCATGTTACAGTGTAATTATACATTTAAAACGGAGTAATATTAATTAACTACATGTACTTACTATATGAATAGGGTTACTTGCATGCAATTATGCATAATTAATTGTACTTATAATAGTAAGTGACCTGTGTAACAAAGACACCTTAACAAAGTGTTACCGAAATTTGCATGTAACAAAAAAATAAATGAAATGAAATTTGCGTAAAACAAATATTTCCTTATATATCTAAACATTTTGAACAGTGTGGCTCACACAATGATAAAAACACTTTTTATTTTGGTGGCATCGGCCAATTCACTGACACAATAAGTTTTGAAGCATGAATGAAATGTTTTGGGTTACTTCCTTTTGCAGACAGCAAACAGCTTTGACAATTGCACTTACAGTTTAGAGATTAAGACTGTTTCGAAAAATGTGCCAAAGCAACTGAGAAAAACTGTAATGCTAATGCTATATTACTACTAGTTAAACATCATAGCAAAATATGAACACACAGTGCACACGGTGCTGATGGCTGTGTGGAGTCTGAGTAGCCCAAACCTTTATTAGTATTCATGTAACAGAGCCTTTGATGTAGCCAGTGTTCTCTTCAGCCACAAGCTGCATCTGCATTTAATGAGACCTGATATCCACCTTTTTAAAGCATGTGAATATTCCAGACAACCGTAAATTGCATTTGTTTGTCTGGCTGGACAGAATCACTCCACCGTGCCGAGTAATACTTGACTGATGTGTTGTTTATATATGCCTGTGTATATAAAGGCGGTAGGTCATTATACAAAACCTTCTTAATCCCACTTAATCAAATAGCTATATGTCATAGGGAATACTGCCTGGAGCTAAACACACTTGTATAATTTATCACCCCAGGTCGGTCCTTGCAACTGGCATCTATTATCTCAAAAAAGACACACAACTCCCCCGTTCAGCCTGAACTTGTCTGACGTCTCTGTCGGTTATGTTATATGTCATGTTAACATATGTGCAGCCTGTGCTATGAAACAGCTTTCTGCATCTCCATTCAAAAAGCACAATCTTTTCTCACCTGTTTGCTTCACTGTCTTATAGTACGGCAGCCTTCATTTGACATTCCTCTGGATCCACTATCAATGCAGGTGTTTAGGACTGTGATGATGTAATTGGCCACAAGGGGGTAAAGACAAGAGCACAGCAGCCACTGATCTGATCCCCTGGTTATTGATTTCTCCGTCTAGCTCTAACGAAAATAATTGCCACATGTAATGTATTATTCAATTACAAGACAGAGCTCTCAAGTTCAGGGGTTTGATGGTCCTAGAATCACAGAGGCCCCATAGATAATTCAACACCAAGACCCCATTAAGAAGCACTGATATTAAATGCCCTGTGTTAAAGCTCGAATTTATTAGAATCGTCCTCAGCTCAAACTTTCCAATACGTGGGCCTTTGTATAATTGAGCGGAGTGAAATTAACTCTGATAGAACTTTCTGCCATCTTTTATTTATTCAGCATAAGGATCTGTTTCTAGTTGAGTGAGCTAGCTACTGCATGATTTTTGTATTAAAAAGTTAGTTTCCATGGAGTAAAGGAAAGGATTTTTTTTTTCAGGTTATGTTTCCAGATCAGCTCTTATATGATATCAGGAAAATTACATGTTCATGTTATATTATCATTTTGCTCCAATCCATCAATGAACTCATCTCAACATATTCTAGCTATGTTTAAAAACAGGATCCATAGAGAATATTTAGGAAAAGATTCCTGGTTAACTGGCAACATTTTTATCTACATTTACTGTATATAAATAACTAATACCTGAATAAAATGAGCCTTTTCTATATAAACTGTATATGAAAACTGTTTAGGGTCTAAATTTGTCATGCTGCCCATCTTATTGCAAATAATTGCTAATTAAAACACCTCCAAAAGTTGACTATAATACACTTTCTCTGTTTCTTGTGTTTTGTTTTCTTATTCTGCCTTTGACTCTGGCATATTTTCCATGTGCACACTATTCCATTCAATATACTATAATTATTACTCTGCCAGGCAGTCTTCATGCTCTTTACCATATATGGACTTCCATGTAGGCTACTGATAAACAGTTTTGGGTAAGTTACTCAAAAAAAGTAATCCACTACAAATTACTAATTACTTCTTTAAAATTGTAATTTGATTGCATTACTGATTACTGCTTTTAAAAAGTAATCAGATTACTAATTACTTTACTTTTAAGTTTACTTTACTTTTCAAGTTATCAAACCTAAAAAATACACTACAAAGAGAAACTCACAGTTCTTTCATTAATTTAATATTGACTGAAAAATTACATAAGTATTATTTGTATCACTCCCAATATCAACAAAACTTTTTTTTAAATAAAGAAAACAAATAGGGTGCGCTTTCTGCAATCTCAGTCTTGGTGAATATCTTCCTGAAACAAGTCACTAAAATGAACGAAAATGACATGAGAAATACAGTATATCTAAAGAAAGTGGAAGTGTCTATTATTAAATGAAGAAAGCCGTTGAAAACAAAAATTCTCTGATAAAATAATCCATAAGAAACCAATGCGAGCTACAATCTTTTCTGTCTGAGCTCACTTATAATGTGATCATGCCCACGCACATTGCGTGCTATAAGATAATCATCTATGTGAAATGTCATCACCTCCGTAAACAAAGAAAGATTTTAGTTGAAAGAAGACACGCTTTGAGGAATAAGCCTTGAATTGTGATACTGACGCGGCTTAATCCAGTGGATGATCTCATTCTGATGAGTAATTTATTATATATATATATATATATATATATATATATATATATATATATATATATATTTTTTTTTTTTTTTTTAACTTATATTAGTGTTACTGTGACACAAACGTGTAAACATTCACTTGTTGAACTTTTCCCAAACTATAATGTTAAAATATGTCGAGTGCAACAATGGCATACTAATGTCCAAAACATGATTCTTATTTCATATTTTTTAACACTGCATTTATAACTTAAGTAACGTGATATTATTGACATTTGTAACTGTAATCAAATTACATCAATTTAAAATGTAACGCATTACTGCATTACCAGGAAAAGTAATTCGATTACAGTAATCTTGAGTAGGATTACACTCCTAATTGAGATTGTAGATAGAGTGTTTATGGTCCATTTGAGAGATAGGTGGCGGTAATGCACTTATAAGTCTGCTATCTGCCTTAAAGGAAGAAGAAGAAGAAGAAGACGCCTCACGAGCCTGCTGCTGAGAACATGCTCAGGAGAGTTCTAACAGTTTGGACATTGCGTGTTCAGTTTCTTGCACAGACCAAACGTTTTGTGTCTTTACACATCAATGTATTGTCACGAGCTGAAGGGTTTAATTTGGTTTTGTTTGTGTGTGTTTTTTTTTTTTTTTTATAGTTTTATTGTATGTTTTAGCCGTGATTCCCATCCACTTACATTATAAGAGTGATAGACTTCAATGGCTTGAGTTAAAAATCTTGGTTTGCGTTCTGCTGAAGAAACAAAGTCACCTACATCTTGGATGCCTTGGGGGTAAGCAGATAAACATCAAATTTTAATTTTTGGGTGAACTATCCCTTTAACTCAATTGATTTCTTCAGAAACACTGAGAAAACAAAACACCAATATGTCTTCATTAAAAAAAAAATAAATAAATAAAAAAAAAAATGGGTTGATTCTGCTTTGTTTGGAACCATTTTTGTCGGCTGATCAAAACCACACCACGTAGGCTAATTAGTAATAATATTATGTTTAAAATTTAAGTTACTCAACTTGCGTAGACTTCTTATAAACAAATTCAAAAAGGCACTTTTTACAAGAATTCCATTGAAAATACACTTTTGTTTCCCCAAAGAACCTTTTAGGTTTTTTTAAGACCATTGTAATAATCTAAAGAAGCTCCTTCCACTTTTTCCTTTCTCCAGAACCTTTTGTGCATTGAAAGGTTCTGTGAATGTTAAAGGTTCTTAAACGAACCATTGATTCCAAAAGGAACACAATCGCAACAAAATTTGCCATCACACCATTTTGTTTGTGTGAAATTGATTCATTATATTGTGTTCAGTATCAATAACTTTAGAAAAACATTTTTGACAGAATGGAGAGTTATCTGTTGCGAATGTAAACCAAAATCATAGCTGATAAGACGGCTATATGGTTGTATTTTTCTTCTTCTTCGTCTCTCAGGATCCTTGCTGCAATAAATCATCCTTGGTGGATCCTTAAGGAGACAGAATACACATCATGACCCATCTGACACGGTCTTCTCAGCAGAACGATGCTTTAAACAAAAATTCTGAAAAACCTTTGGGATCTAGTGGACCTTTTTATCTGAGTGATGTGCAGATGAATATTAGTTGTGTCTGTGGCTCTCCCTTCTGAAAGATCTGACTTTACCCCTAACATGGGACTGTGGGCTCACCATGCAATTTTGACTGATCTTGAAACAGTTTGAGGAGTTTTCTAGCAGCTGTTAAAGACTACAGTGCTATTCCCCTCAAAGTGTCTCAGGATCAGTGTTTTGTAGACAGCTGAGATGCTATCCTCTGGGAAGGGTTGATTTGTTCATGCTCTGGATCTTCTGCACTCTTCTGTTTCTTCATCAAACGCAGCTCCATGTTCAAGGATGTTCTCAAAACACTTAAAGGACTCTCATGGGTGGGCTTACCCTGCATTTACACACAGAGACAGAGCTTTAAATGGTTGCCTCTAAAACACTTCCCTTGTTTTGAAATCCAGAACTAAGAGCACAAAAGCTGACAGGGCCCAAAAGTGTGGGACTGTTGTGTTGTGCTAAAGAGAGACATTGCAGCAAGATCAATAAAACAAGCACTATAATGTTGTGTTCCGACGTGCATTCTACACGAAATATCAAAGTCATGAAAACTTTGTCATATCCATCAAGTGCACACACAGAATGTTAATTCTGCCATGTCGATCTCAGAGGACTGTGAGACAAGCAAACGTGTTTCACTAATCATTCCAACCCTCAAGTGTGAACATCTTACATGTATTTAGTATACATATTAATCCAACATTAATTAAAACAAGAAGAGCTTGTTGGATCAAACAGCTCTGACGAGGAAAGAAAAAAAAAAGAGACACCCACAGTCATCACTCTGAACAGCACGCAGACGGCGGTAATGACAATCTCCTCCAAAACAGTTGTTTACAGCCTCGTTCAGGCCGCGTGTTTGCCGAACACCCACAAGTGTTAATTTTTATCATCATGCTTAATTGGCATGATGTAGCTACATGGGTTCAGTCAGCCAGCGTAGAAGGCCGGTGTTGTTTCAAAGTCTTTATTATTATGACATGGCAGTCATGTTCATTAAAGTTTCACATTCCATTTTCATTAGGATGAATCTCATTCTGCAAATGAATGGTTGCTGCAGAAGAATCAAACCCCTGTGAGCAATCACAAGGGAGCCCCAAAGTCTGTATTAATTATCAGGAATGCAGTCTCGATCGAAGATGTTAATTGCACTGATGGTCGGCTATGTAGGGAATTGCCCCTGCATTTCATGCAGGGATAATAAAAATGAATTTTTAAACAAAGGGATCTTAAAATAATATCTAATCTACAGAGAATAACCCACTTCAAAGGCAGAGCCTGATGCTTTGAAATTTAGCTTTGTGGTCCGAAATGTTAAAGAGAAGCCTTGTGAATCTTTCAGTTGGTTCAACTTTGTCGAGGGGTGTGCTAGAAAGAAAACAAGAGTTAATTAACAGTTATTATGGGCCCTTTCAACTTTAATTTGACTTTCAAATATTAGCATTTATATATAAACTATGCTCTTGGCATCTTCAAATGAGCTCTCACATTTTGCAACTCATTTAATTGGGCTCCACTGTGTAACTGTGTCACTGTTGAGAAATGACTCGATTCATCAATGATCTACAGTATACACATATCAAACTATTGGGCGAAATCACACCTCGTGGATCCTCCAACAGTCATATAATATAAAACTTTTGCTGTTTTAAAATTTAGGACAACATATAGATCAAAAAAGTCTTACAGACGGTAAACAGCATGGTGGTAATGACCAGCACAATTAAAGAGAATATTTTAATGACTTTCACGGGGACTTGCCTCATACAGTATTCTGAGTATAACAAAAATCACTTCACAATGTTTATATGAGGGAGAACGAAGATGAACCTCTATATTTGTCTGAAACAACATCTTGCTAACTTCATTTTTATTGCAGCCATGTCACTATATAAACTACCATTTAAAAGTTTGGGGCCATTATTTGTTATTTATTTCTTCATTTTTAAAATACATTAATACTTTTATTCAGCAAGGGCACATTAAGTTGTTCAAACGCAACAGTACAGACAGATATAGTGTTAAATAAAATAAATTATACAAATTAATATTAAATATTTTAATGAAATATTAAAAAACAGTTTTCAACATTGATAAGAAATGTTTCTTGAGCACAAAATCTACATATTGGAAGAGCATTGTGTTAGCAGCGCAAAAGGTTGTGGGTTTGATTCCCAGGGAACACGTGTTAGGTCAAAAAAATGTTAGCCTGAATGCACTGTAAGTCGCTTTGGATAAAAGCGTCTGCTAAATGCATAAATGTAAATGAAAATCAGCTTTGCAATCACAAGACATTTTAAAACATATTAAAGTAGCAAACAGTTATTTAAAATTGTAATAATATTCCACATTTTTACTGAACATAAAAGACCTCTTTCAAAACATTAATAAATACCTTCAAACTTTTGAAAAGTAATTTATATACTGTATATAAACACCATGACTGCAGTATTTTATCTTTTTTTTAATATTTGTATTTTTTATAGATATAAACACAAAAACTAAATGACAAGTATTCCACAAGGGAAAAAAACACAGTCATGCCATTTAATTCAAACATTGTCAAAAGCTCATCTGAAAATCTGTCTTTTTTTGCTGGTGTTAAATGGAAAGTGTGCACTTCTCCCCCTCTTCCTGTAACCTCTCCATCCCTTCCCCCATCACTCCACCCCTGTCAGCACTCATTTCGCCTGATGGAACTGATCAAACGCACCTGCCAAGCATCGCCGACATTCCACCACATTTGCTAATTATCTTCAAAGGCTCACAAGACTTTGCTCCTAATGGAGAAGTTTAGATTTGACCTAAAAGAAGGGGCTGGGATGCCTGTACATTACAATGCTATTTATTTACTAAATTGTGGGAGGGCAGACCCCAAGAGGAAGAGCATATCATCATTTATAAAGGGCAAACTGAACACTTCCCAACTGACTCCCATGTTATTTCGGTCTCTGGTGGCGTCTCCACATATTGCCGCAGAATACAAAGCTCATATTTATAGAGCAAGTTATGTAGAGAATAAAACATTGAATGGTGGGTGGTATTATAATAATGTAGCAGCTTTTGAGTTCAAAGCTCATTTATATTCCAGTTAATGTGCTTTTTTGTCTTGGGATTCTAGTAATAGTAGCATAGAACAAAGCACAAACAACAAAGGAGACCCCCAACATACATTTTATGTAGTTAGATCGTTAGAGAAAAGAGCTTTAATTGTGTACTTATGGGAACAGTCTGATATCAAAACATTTACAAATGGCCAATTAAAAAAAAGTAATGTTTTGATTTCAGACTGAGCGAAATATTGTAGGAAACATCCATTGATAATCATCCAACTACCAATCCAACATCCAGCTTCCAATGACTGAATGCTAGACAGTCAGACAGATATTTTCTCTGCTTTTTTGGATTTTGTTTCTAAAGATGTAGCGCGCTTTTGGTGCTGCACTTCTGTGGTTCTAGCTCTTCCCACCTAAAGGGAGGATGTGACGGGTGGGGTTGTGTGAATATTAAAGGCCTAGCAGCAGGAGGTGACAGCCTCTTTCCTCCCACTTCACACTCACAGTGTCATACGGCTATGATTATTTCATCTGACTGTGTCTCCGCCGCCCTCAGATACTCTTGTTTATTTCTCACTCTCACTCTAAACATCCACAAGGGAGCGTTACGAGACATGATGCTGACCGATATGAGATTCTCATTATTTCAGTATACTAGTTGTGACATTGTGTTAGGAAATTGTTAACTTTAATTGTTTTAAATAACAAAACAACAAATCACTGCTGTAAACAATGCATGTATTACAGCACAAGAATCTGGCAATATGTGTTCAGAGGAGACTTAATCCTCCAATATAGAATTTGTGCGGGTGCTACACAACAACAGCGATATAAAGTACAGAGCAAGTGTTCTGTAAATGCAATAGTTTATGCATCAAGACTTACAGATTTGTTCTTTAAGAGAATATGATATAAGTTATGCTCACTGATACATATTAAACACTTTAACAACACTGTTACTTTAAACAAGAGGCACATGTGTTTTTTTCAAACAGTCTGATTATATTAACACCATAACAATTTGAGTGAAAGGCTGAATTCAAAAAATGCACATGAATTTGAAAATATTTTAGTATTTGGTTTGTCCTTTGCTTTAGTGTCAGTAGCATTGAACTGCATGAACTCCACAAGTGTTTGTGATTTGAGTGAGCTAAAGAGCTTGAAGTCATACATTTGCTACAATACAGACTTAGAAATAATGCAGAATACAAATGTTAAAAATTTCTTATTCGTTGTGTCACAACTTTGCCTTAAATGTTTCAATATCTGAAAAGCTTCTGTTTATATATAGATTTTAACAGAACAAATCAAACGATTTTCAAGGTCTCCGGCTACTGTACCCCACTATATGTCTGATATGCCATTAAATATTTATGTGTACACATCTTCTATATACAGTATGTGTGTGGGTAGATACACAGCTTTTGACACCAGTTCATACATTTTTTATATAAAATGTATACATCTATATACAATCAGAAGAACGGCATTTGCACACAACACTAGATTCATTTGATTAGCATTAATCTGTATATTCTTTCATTGTGACTCAATCAATTCTCCCTCCCAATTTCTAACCATTAACATGTAAAATTAATCTGCTTTAAATGAAGACAGAATTAGGTTGTTTAGTGTGTATATATATATATATATATATATATATATATATATATATATATATATATATATATATATATATATATAAACAAACAATTAAGAAAATTTCCATACGAAATTTGGTGCATTCATGTTGATACTATAAATGGCATCCTGCTATAGCTGCAGATAATTTTTTTTTTTTTTTTTTTTTTGATAGAACAAAGGACGCATTAAAGTTACTGTAGAAACAAAAGGAAAGAAAAATAACAGAACACAGTTAACTAAGTTTAGTTTGAATTGCTGTCTAACAGTCTCATATCCATCTGCTGGTTCAACACTATTGCTTTTTTTTTTTTTTTTTGCTGAAAACCATTTGTTTTTCCAGAAAAGAGACACTGGCCAATTCCGCACCTTGCTTTGCAACAAAGTCAGGATTCAGAAGCATGCTGTGAACTCTAACTCACTGGAACAATATACACACTGTTGCTGGAGACATCATAACAGCTTGTGTAAATAATTCACACATAATTTAAAATGGGCAAATCAAACAGAATACTACACATCAAAGGCCACTTCCTAGAAGGAAAATTTTCATTTTTGTGGACTGGGAGGAGAAAATGAGTGTCGAGACTATATTTTGAGTGGGAAAATTGGAGCACATATATTTATTTTTTACAGAAGGATCCAATCCTCAAGGTAACAGAGGTCCAGTTGCTGTTGGGTTTACTGAAGCATCTATATGCGTTTCAGTCAAATGAAAGCAAACACTTTTAAGAGGAGGGAGGGTTTGATGCCCATTCATTTATGTAAAAGAAGAGCAGGCTTTTATTAGAGACCACTGCCCTGAATGAGTGCTGGAAGAGAAACGGGGGCACTCTGAAGCACAAACATGTGGTCAAGGAAGAGTCCAGAGCTCTTCAAACTAAACACGACTGAAACTCAGCTGAGAAAACACGAGCAGGACGGCTGCCACAGACGATGACGGAGAATCTCTTAGCTCTCACTATTAAGTACTCTTCCAATTTTATGCTTAGCAGGACGCTTGAACAAACCAACACAAGTCTTTCTAGATTTTATTTCAGTAGGCTGAACAGACCTACGATTTCTCAGTATCACTCTTGCTCTCTCTCTTTCACACATGCCTAGTAATCACAGATCAAACCCAAAACTTTGTCCAAACTGTTCTTCCAAATACACAAAGTTTTGCTCTGTGTAATCTAACAATTCTAATTCAAATTCATGAGCAATTTGCAATTTACCACAGAAGGGAAAAAACAAATAAGAAATACAATCGTAAATTGGAAACATAAAGCACGTTTCAATTTGAAATACATGCATATATACATACATACATACATACATACATACATACATATATATATATATATTATACATATATATATATATATATATATATATATATATATATTATATATATATAAAAAAAAAAAAAAAAAACACACACACACACACACACACACACACACACACACACACACACACACACACACACACACACACACACACACACACACACACATATCTTCAACCAAAAAATTATTTTGTGTTATTAGTTATCACTGTCAATTTTTAAAACAACATTCAGTATGTAAAGAACAGCCTCAGTTCTTAAAGCATTCTATCTATAAAATCCCATAAGGTTTGGAAAAAGTTGATACAATTTAAAATTTGTTTCAATATGAACTATGTGTTTACCTACACATCCCTTAAGCCTCAAAGTTTGTTTTCCTGGGAACATGATAAAGAAAACATAACCAGGGAACAAAGAGGCCTTTGGACAGAAACAAATCAACCGATTACTCTGACTTTTTTCATTCCCCCTTTTCTCTGCTAACCTTGATCCCTTTGTGTACGTGTTGAAGCTGTAGAGAGAAAGAGACATGAGAGAGCCTATGTCCCTCTAGCAGTGAGAGAAAGTCATTGAGAGACTGGAGACCTCAATACACAGAGACCAGTTCCTGTTGCCTATTATGTGATGCAAGCTTCTATATCCTTAAGCGTGGCTGCCGTCCCTTCAGAATTACACTCGCTGATGAGCAAACACATCCATTCACCGATCTCATTTCATGCGGTCAATACATAGACCAACCTGAGCTCTCCTTCCACACAGCATCATGTTTATTTATGCTCTCCTTCATTAAGAGCTGGTTTTATTTACCCAACAATGTTGCCGTGGCAGAGTGGGGAAACAAGAACCCCTTCAAATGATTCCAAGACTTCACGGCTTAATCAATAAACTTAACAACTGACATTTTGATGGCATTTTCATACTCATGTGATCAATATGTGTACTGAGTCAATTACTCCCAGGCCAGCAGATGCACATAAGCGCAGCTTTGCACTGTCTCAGAGAAGGGGAATTAAGAAATAGTCCTTGAGCATCCCTCAAGGTTTACGGGTGAAACGAGAGTGAGAAAGGCAGCTGTCGGATTTGAGACAAAATAAGCATGATTTTTCCACATTCATTTTTCTCTTGCCTTTAGTAACATCACGCATTATGAATCATAATGATTATTGATGAGGATCTCTGATCTCAGAAGCCGATGAGGATTTTCTGATTTAACAAAAAATATCTGTCATCTACCTTTATGAATGGCAGTTATAATTTTACACATACAAATTGGATTAGTTGATTCATTGTTCCACAAGAAGTTTTTTTTTTTTTTTTTTTGGATTGTTATTTTTATACCCCAAAAAACTTTGGGAAATGGAATTATCAATTTCTGAAAATATTAAACGAGAAACCCAATTCTCAAAGACACTAAAACATCAAAGATTAATACAGATTGTAATATAATCAAATATGAGGTAACATAATCAAATATGTTTCCTCTCAACACTGCGTAAAGTGAAATTTTATTTACATGTTAATTTAGTAGATGCTTTTATAAGTAATTATATTTTATTATCATTTTATATTTAAGCATATATCAATTTAGCAGATACAATTACAAATGAGACTAATACAGAAGCAATTAGTCCAGTATATCACAATTTCCTTGAGGCAAAAACGTAGAAGTTAATGTACAGAGCATTATTTATTTAACTTTCCTTTTTAAAGGGTGCAAAAAGCCTAGTTAATCAGTATAGTATGCCTAGATGTGGTGTGTTGTTTTTGGAAAACTGCAATGATTTATGCTGTTTGGCTGAGGAATTTTAATCAGTGTTCTTTAAAAATGTTATTTTCCAATTCTTTTTTTTTCACCTGACAACCAGATGGTGGCGCCATAAAATCACAAGAAAGCCTTTTTGAGAATCCCAGCCAGACTCTTTGAAGGGGAGCACTGAGTTTAGGCTCTCAACACAATGTAAGTGTGTGTGTCTGCGTTCGTACTCCGAGCTGCAAAACTACCGACTAGAGAAGCAGAAAACAGCACTCATTTTCAATTTCCACCAGCATGCTCAGGAGGTGAGGATGAATAATGGCAGAATTCATCTGCTCAGAAATAAAATCACACTGCTTCCACCCAGGCTGAGAAAATCAACAACTTCTCTACTCTACATCTGTAACTAGAAAATCCCTGAATCCAGATGAAAAAATTGTGACGATATGTATTTTATCTACATAAGAAAACTCAACAGTAGGGATGAGCTGATGGTTTTGGGTCAGCTGATATAACTGTCACTTTCTATATCTGACCAATACTGCACTGTAATTATATCTAACATTTTTTGATCCTGCAGATGTGCGTTACATGATGTGTTGTATGTTAAACATTAATTTTACTGAACATTGTTATGAATTCTGCTCACTTAAATAAGCCAAGGTCACGTTATCGGCTGACTATTAATAAAGGTGAGAGGGAAACTGCAAGAATGGCTTTGATGCAGTTTTAGACACTTCCAATACTAATCTGAATAAAAATCATCAAAAACAAGTCAAATTCAATCTGGATGACGTAAATTAAGTTCTTTGCCTCTTCCTTTACAGGTGCTCCAGTGTTTTTTCACAGTCTATACAAGAACAAGATGTGTCAAAACGTGCAAATATCCCAAGCGTTTCCTGATTTCACAACATTCAAATAGTTTCTCACCTAACCTAAATATTTGGCAATGCAACAAACACTTTTAGTCAAGAGCTGGATGCAGTGAACTAATCACAGCTCATTGAGAACATGTCTGCTTCATTTATATTTATGATCCTATTTCTGCGCATAACACATTTTTAATTCTTTGGCACTGCGAATTCAATCATGTACATAAAGTCATTACATGTCCGCATGGTTGTTTTTGCCTCATCCAGGAGGGGATACTTACACACGCACACATAAACACAGACGTGCATGCTATAACTCACCGATGATAACTTTTCCACCCACCACAGACATCATTCCCTGTGCCCTGATCCTCGAGACCTCAGGTAAACAGATCAAGCGAAGGTGTACTACATATTTAAATTCACACCACAGAAAGTCCAGGGTGGGCACTCAGAGAATTACAAACAATCCACTAACGTCTATGAAGAGCACAGCTGCTGAATAACTCGCCCCCCAAAACACTTGACATTGGGATAGCTACGGCTACCAGCAGTGCTAATGGCTTTACCTGATGGCGCATCGTTCACGTAACCGACGTTTCATAGAGTCGGTTTTGGCAGGCGCTCGCTCTGGGCAGTGCCGGTAGCTGACTTCTCTCTTTTTTTTTCTTTTTATCAGCCCCATGCTATAGAGAAGGCCAGCAAATTCATCCTGCAGCGATTACCATATGTTGTGATTGTGGTTTTGGAACAACACCATGACATCTGTGTTATATTGGTATCAGGGGCACAGTGAAGGAACTTCCACCACCTGCATTCCATATCTACATCTAGTAAGCAGGTGCTCGTGTGCATGTGTGTGTGCGGGAAGAGATTGCTCTGGTTATCCTTGAGTTCTGTGGATATACAAAAAGAGTCAAAATTTAGTTTGCAACTAATTATCTTGTCCCATGTCTTTTACCAGCAATTCATTTAGTTGAAATAAACTTTTCCATCCATCCATCCAAACCCATGAAACAGTGAAGATTTCCTTTTTCAAACACTAACTGAAGCAACTTTGGACAAAAAGCAGAGGAAAAGTAGTGTGAACACAAATGATGTGTCAGGTCCCTGACCTGTCTCTCTTCAGACATCCGAAGAGAATGGGACGCTCACGACTTGAACACATGAGGGGGCTTTTAAAGGTAATCATAAAAGGAACATCACTTCACTAATTTATTACGGCTGTCGCAATTAATGAATTAATCTGCTGCATTCATAAAGCATTCGATTACATAAAGCAGTCAAGCGACTGAATAAATTCAGTCATTTAGAAGTACGTGGGCAATGAAATAGGGAGTAATAAATATGTATTTATTGCCTGTAGCGCTGAATTGAGGTGGAGGTAAGCCAGCCCGTTAGATACAATCAAACAATCAGCCCTAACAAGACAAGCCAGGGAGGGCAAAATACACATTAACTATGCCTTCCTAAGAGAGCGGGATATTACGGGCACAGCAAAGCCAATTACGCTCTATTAACCTAATATGGAGAAATTGTACATATGAAATACAGGAACTGCGTGCCATGTTGTTTGATATGTTGGAAAGCGAGAGAAAGAGAGATACAGACAGACAGTGAGAGAGAGAGAGAGAAACAAAGAGGGAGAAAGATTCCGGAAGATTTCTGTCACTGATCCAAGCTGACAATCTGTTTTAAAGAAATGTGTAATTAGGAAACCGACACGTTTGGTGAAACACTGCTGGAGCTCTAAAAAGGAAGAGACAGGCATTAAACACGCCGACCACAACATAATGTTTTAATAAATGGGAAGAATAAGTCAATTAAAAAGGAGCTATTTAGGTCTGAAAGGAGGAGACAAGCACTGCAGTGTGCAGAAATATAATCAAAATCATATTTTACACGCTCATAAATTTCAACGTGAACACAAGGGGAAAGACAGAGGGCTTGGGAATCTCTATAGTGACAGGATGAATAAAACATTCATGGTCAGGAAAATAAATGAATTATACTCTAAATTACAGCTTTCCAACATTACAGTGCAGTTTTACCACCATGTAACATTAAAAACATGTGTGCTCTTTTTTAGAAAAAAAGAAGCAAAGACTCTATCTCCATCTCTATTGTAACAAATATTCTATTCATGCCTCAATAAAATGTCAATTATGGACTGAGCCAGATTGGCAGGAAGATTTCTGTCATTAAACTGTATATGTGTGTTTCTTTGACTGTGGGCACTACTGACCTTGCATGGGAACTTTTAGAAAATAACCTCTCTTAAAATACAATTTTCACACTAATTTGTCCACTAACATTCATCCTCCAGTGCCATTTGCATCACATCTCAAACCATGTATGACGTTTAAATTTATGATTCTTTTTGTACAAATTAACAAAACTACTGCTTAATTGGAAATGACCCTCAGTGAAAATATTCTACTCACAAGTGGTATTTGAAATTGTTTGAAGTTTTTTGTTTTCTTAACACATATTTCTTCTCAAGCTCTCCAGTGGCACCCTTGTCTTCTTGGTAAACAAGAAAACACTTAAGAAACAAGTATAGTAAAGGAATAACTGTTTGGTGTGGTGGAAATGCATTGTCACAGATATAGGCCAAATCATTTTTTACAAAATTATGATTTTCACTTTTGTTTTGGTTATAATTTTTAAATATAATAATTCATATTTGTATGATGGATTTTCAAAGTTTAAGATCGAAAGTAAACTTCTCTCAGCTTCCTGCAGCTGGCTGGAAGGTATCACAAATCCCGCATTCACAGCTGTCGAATACGACAATTAATTCTTTATCTAATAAGCTCACACGGTAGCAAAAAGATGACACCCAGGGCTGCAAAAAGAAGGGTTAAAGACTACACTGCCCCAAATAGACTTCATGTAGACACACAGCAGCGCAGCTCCAAATATTTACAGAGTTGCGCGGGATGGGATTTGTCTGGTAAAACAAAACTTTCACAAATGCTTTTAAAGAGCAGCAAATGTGAATGATGATGGAATTATAAAAAGTGCACAGGATAGTTTTAATGTGACCTTTATATGACAGACAAACAAACAAAAGGCTGAAATCTGTTAGTTTTAGGCTAATATGTGCCTGAAGCTGTACAATGGGTGACCACTGTAAGAACAAACAAAAAACATAACAATACAAGTGTCTACATATGAGACCTTGGACCACAAAACCAGTCATAAGGGTATTTATACATGAATAAATAAGCTTTCCATTGATGTATGGGGTTTGTTAGGCTAAGACAATATTTGACCGAACTATTTGAAAATCTGGAATTTGAGGGTCAAATATTGAGAAAATCGCCTTTAAATTTGTCCAAAAGAAGTTCTTAGCAATGCTTATAACTAATCAAAAATTAAGTTTTGATAGATTTATGGTAGGACATTTACAAAATATCTTCATGGAACATGATCTTTACATAAAATCCTAAAGATTTTTGGCATTAAAGAAATATCGATCATTTTGACCCATACAATGTATTGTTGGCTATTGCTTCAAATATACCTGTGCTACTTAAGACTGGTTTTGTGGTCCAGGGTCACACATCAGGACTTAAGAATAATAATAAGAATAAAATGAATCATGTTAACATTCTCTGTTTGTTCTCTAACTGACAACAGAAAACAAGGCAGCAACATTTTAAAATCCAATTTCGAAATTCTAAAACAAACCAGCAAAAAAGGCTCGCAGACTAAATAAGCACTGTCCACCATCAGAGTGACTGTCTTATGAGAAGACTGAAACCTGGTGAACCTTAAAAAGATTTAAAACAGGCGATTTAGGGAGGGGGAAAAAACTTCAAAATGCATATTTCATCTTTCAGAGTGAACAGCACTTGCTTGCTTGAAGTGGATTGCTCGCTTTGACATTTCCCCATTGTGCGCGGTAGTGCAGTGGGCAATAATTAAATATCAGGTGCATAAGCTGCTCTTTAATTTGACATGTGTGCTTCAGGCAATAAACACACGTGGAGCGATGGGGAAAGCATAATTGCAGGGGAATAAAATATCATATCTGGAGTGAGGAAGCGGATCATTGTATCAGGTACCCGGTGACAGCTCATTTGATCATTACGCCGGGCTGAAGAGGTTGGCTAATTAGTTGCCATTAAATCTCACCCCCTAATCAGGGGTCGCTGTAGCATACAGAATGTCACTCGCTGCAGATGAATGAACAATGCCGTTAACCCTTTCCTGGCCTTCTCTCAGCTTCCTGCAGCTGGCTGGAAGGTATCACGAATATCGCATTCACAGCTGTCGAATACGACAATTAATTCTTTATCTAGTAAGCTCACACGGTAGCAAAAAGATGACACCCAGGGCTGCAAAAAGAAGGGTTAAAGACTATACTGCCCCAAATAGACTTCATGTAGACACACAGCAGCGCAGCTCCAAATATTTACAGAGTTGCGCGGGATGGGATTTGTTCGCTCATATAGAGCACTTCAAAAAGAGGAGGAAAAAGACGGGATGACATTCTTGCACTCTCAAGAATGGGAACTGCTGTTTAAATGTACTCTTGAAAAATTCAGAGCAGGGCTAGAAGCGCTAGGCCATAATAACATGTGGAGTGAAGGGGTTGAACAGGGGAGATGAAAAAGAATGCTTATCAGACAGCAGCATGGATGCATTATGTCAATAGTGCAGAGCTATGAATTCTTCAGAAAGCAGAAAGTCCCCGGTGAGCGCCGAGCCCCTGTCGGTGCAACTTTGGGTGTCTCTCACTGTGACTTGCAAGGATGGCAGAGAGTGCTCTGTGGAGACACACATGCAATATTAGCTGACAGCCCTGTATAAATAATAAGGCACATAATGCCGCATGTGAGCACCACAAGGGCTTTCAACAGGTGCGATGCTCGTCTGCGCATTTCCATTTTGTTCGACAAAGAGAGAGTCTTTACCACTGACTTGTGTCTGAAAGCCTCGCCTGATCATTCTTTTATGGGCCCTCTTACCCAGAATGCACTATATTCACAAGAGCTCATGATAATAGGGCAGTCGTGGATAAGGTGGCTGGGGGTTGATGGGGTATTTGGGGTGGGGGGAGCAGATATCCAAGTCAATATATTCAGAGGGGACACCCAGGGGACACAGAGGTCTGCGGAACACACTCCAGTGGCCGGATGAGATTGTGATATGCGTGTGTATGTGTGGGCTTGTTCGGGAAGGGTCTGCTAGAAAATACTGAAGTTCTACATATTGTGATTCAAGATCTATCTATCTATCCAGCCGTCTGTATGTCAGAAAACTTGAGAGAAATTGAATAAAATTATTACAGTATATACTTGTATATAATTATTTTATTTTATTTCTCTTAAACCTACCTACCTACCTATCACACATATAATGTATCAATTTAGACAAATTTTGCAGTAAATTAGCTTTAAAAGTCCTCTTATAAAAGTTCCTAACTAAAAGGGTTGATTAGGCCAACCTGATAACTAAAAACGTTACAGGACTCAATCAAAAGCTTACTTCAATGACATTTAGACATCATCTTTTCTTAATTAGATTAATACAGCTGTAGCATCGAAGCTAGAGGGCCTTTTGGTACACTGAGATTCATATCCATATGAGACTCATTTTGTTTTTATTATTGTGTTTGCTGTTCCCGCATTGTGTGGGTGGATCTGCAAGTTTCCATCTTTCTGACAAATCTAGTAATGCAAAAACGCAACGCAAACACTTCCCTCTCATTCTCTGCATAGCTAAAGAAGTTAAAAAAAAAATAAAAAAATCACAGGATTGTATAAATTAAGACTGCCTGAAAAATGTCATAAATAATGAAATGTGTGCACTATTTTCCCAATCCTGTTTTTTCCTTATAAATAAATTATCATTTGTTTCTCAGCATCGCCACACAAAGGCCTCGGACTCCTCTTGCACATTTTAATTATTCTGAAAAAATAAAATAAAAAATGCAACAAGAACGGAAGGGGCCTGTCTTCTTGCTTTTGCACTTACTGAGTGAAGCAAAGGAACATGTGTTGAAAAGAAAATAAGGAGCACTGTAATAGATAAGGACAGTCAGAGAGCCAGAGTTAGAAACTGTGCTCCCTCTTGTTCACGAATCATTAAGGTTGAGCATGACCTGCAAGCTAGCAAGGATTAATGATATTGGATTGGTTGACAGTACTTGCAGATGCTGTTTAGGAATGGAGTTACTTCTTGTTAAAGTCTCCCTCAGTAGTAGCAGGAGCAGAAATGGAAATGAAGAGAGGGAGAGAGAGAGGAACATCACTTTCTCATGTGTAAACAGCGCTATCCCAGGACACATCTGTCACGGCCCTAATTAGAATCCGCCTTTGGCTTTTGGATGAAATGGAGGAATGGAGAGGGAGGTTTATTTTCCAGGCCCAATAACATCTGCAGAACAAACACTCCACCTATCTAACCACGGTGCTGTCAGAGGCTCACAGGCTGAGAGATGGCACACACACACAGCCGTGTGACATAAGGGCAGAAGCACAGCTATTAAAGACCCTTTCTGTAAATGCAGCCGGAAGGTCTTGTATGTCAGAGCAATGTAGATACAACATTATTCTGACAGGCAGTAAAGCAGCAAAGACGTCTTCAGGGGTGTTGACAGCGGGACAAGCAGGAATGCAGCCCAGGCCTCGTAACTGAGGAAGCCCCCAAAGAGACAGATTAACTACAAAAGAGGTCAAAACATGAAGGTTTGCTCTGGACATGCTACTGACATCACTGAAATCAGAACATCAGTATCAAAAATGGAAATTTAGTCACCCTCAGGCCAACCAAGATGAAGAAAATATATATTTTTTAATCAGATTTGAAGACATTTAGCATTTCATCACTTGGACACATTGGATGCTCTGCAGTGAATGGGTGCCGTCAGAATGAGAGTTCAAACAGCTGATAAAAAGGTCACAATAATCCATAAACAATCCACACTACTACAGTTGTGTGGATTATAGTCTCATTTTTTATTTTTAAGAAAACCAGTGCTTTGAAGAATCTATAAACTGATATTCTGATAACAATAACTTATGCAAAACTAAAAATAATGTTTTATTTTTTTATTTTTTAATGTTTCATACAGATTAAAAGATAACGACTGTCAGCTCTGACCTGGTGTTCATGCTCAAGAGTGGAAGGAGTCCTGTTACAGTTCATACAGTTAAAGATTTTCCTTACTAATGCATTTAATCAATGAGTGTTATGAATATTCCTCAAGACATTTATCTTACAGACTGAGTTTCAGCTAATAGAAAGCACCGTGGGTGGAGTCTATTCAAGATGAAACGATGTCTTGTTCATAGTTAACATTTTCATCCTCATTAAATGATGTGACATCATGCAACCCAACAATGTTTAATATTAATGTTCTTAACACTATGAATATTTGATGAATCACAAGATAAACACATATCAAATATTCCATACGGTAAGGTTCTACCCACAATTCATTAAGTTAATTTTCATATTATTTAAAGGGAAAGTAACTTTCTTTGATCCTTTTCTTTGCTCCTTTGGCACTGACATTAAATTGGTAGCAACGTTTACATTTATTAAAGGTCAAATATCAGCTAATTCGCTAAATTATATATAATGTGTCATTAGGGTATAATGCAAATTTATCTAAAGGTCTTAATTAAAAAGTGCCCCATTAATGACCAACAATGTACAGACAATATAAAGCATGTAAAGTATATAGCTTTTATATATGAACTCTTTAATACTTCAAATACACCTGTACTATACTATTCGTACTCTTAAAAAACATTTGTCTTGTCATTTGCACTAGCATGGTAACTTACTTTCATGCCTCATTCTTAGCCTTCATGATCTGTACTGTAATGACCACAGGACATATAAACATAATTATTCTGTACAATGCACCTTCTATATTTGTACTCTTTGTCATTCACACTGAGCTGGTCTCTACTTTCTCTACTGCATAATCGTGTACTTTTTATAGAAAAATAGTAATATTTTACATAACCATAATTATATTCTATATTATTATTATACAACCATAATATATAGACATATTGCTATTTGCACTTCTGGTTAGATGCATTTCATTGCCTCTGTAGTTGTGCTCTACACAAGGTGGTCAATAAAGTTGAATCCAATCTAATCTAAATGTGCACCCAGTCTCTGTTTTCTTTTCTAAGTTCACTTGTTTCAGACGCAGAGGTAGACTGGCTGTTCAGGTAAGTCTCTGTGTGTGTGTGTGTGTGTGTGTGTGTGTGTGTTTGTGCATGGTGTATTGTCTACAGCACTGGTGTGCTCATGGGGCTCTTTGAAGGGCTGAGGCAGAGCTGCCTGTGATAATTAGGGTGCAATGACCTTCTCATTAGAGCCAGGAGTCCTGATGATTATTTCCCCCCTTTTCTCTTAACGTGGACCAGCCACAGAGACAATTTTGGAATATCAAAGCAATTCTCTAAGATATTTATTACAGTCCAAATGACAAAAACACATAGCAAAAACCTTTGAATTACCAAGCCGCTAATGTATGCAGGGCCAAATGAATGGCTCGACTTTCTTTTTTTTTTCGCCCCCTCTCTCTTGTAGCTTAAATTTTTCATTACAAATTTCCGGAGCTTCAAAGTAGCATCTGACAGTCGGCCCCCTTTCTTCTCTCCGGCATGACAAAGAACTGTCAAAAACTGTCCCTGTGTTTGTTACTGTCTCCCCCTCTCTTTTTATTCCCCCTTGCATCTAAATGTCAAATAACCACGCTTAAATACAGCACAGCATCCCCTCATCTGGAG
Source organism: Cyprinus carpio (assembly GCF_018340385.1). Lineage (NCBI taxonomy): Eukaryota > Metazoa > Chordata > Actinopteri > Cypriniformes > Cyprinidae > Cyprinus > Cyprinus carpio. Next base: position 16,076,818 of record NC_056603.1, on the reverse strand, counting down.
AGGCTTAGAGAGACGGGGAAAGAGAGAGAGTGGGTGAAAAGAAAAAAAAAAACAGCAGAAGGCATCTAAAAGGGCCTTAATTAATCTTGTGCATTGATTTTGTTTTAGTGTGATGTATTCAATGAAAAAAAGATGACTCTACAAGGAGCTCTCATTAAAATCATTAGCAGCTTGATGTTAGCTGAAAACATCTCACTCTTGCACTTAAAAGCACATTTGCAGGTCTGTCTTTAATGTTGTGGAGAATGGTCTTCTCTAAAGAGCAACAAACAGGGCCCACTGGACCTCTTCTGCTGGAGCGTAAAATGTGTGGGACAATGCATCCCTGTTCTAGCCAAGCTGGACAGTGCCCAAGCTGTCCAGTGCAGGACACAGTGGCTCTACCTGAGTATGGGCAAACAGGAGGTTTTGACACTTTCCGTCCAATTATGGGTATTCTGAATGGGGCCCGGGCCGAAATGCTGACTGTGGGGGTTGAATGGGGTGATTAAAGACACTAGGTTTAAATACAGGATGTGCCAAAAACAGCATGGGGAAGAGAAGTGATTCACAGCACACTAGGCTGCACTAAAACCAAGCTGGAGGAGTGGGCTATTCAATCAAATATTCATTATTGTTTAATTAGTGGGAATTCAATCAAATATTAATTATCACTTGGGTGCGACACTTCCGTTTGTTCAACATTATCACACTGATCAACAGTTCATCAGATGAGAATCAAATGAAATTCCATGTATGACTATGCACTGAAGACACTCTGTAAAGAATATGTATAGAGGAAAATTAATTTACGAGTAACAAATATCTAATGCACAATAGTTCTGGGTTCAAGGTAGTTTGTCATGGTAGTTTGAAAGTACATGACATTCAGGATAAAAAAAATAAATAAAATACATAAAGGAAATTTTAAATCATTATATTCTACATGATACTGTTCTAACTATTATGCTTGACAGACAGATAGATAGAATGCATAAAGGAAAAAATTTCTTGTCATCTGGACAAGATTGTTCAAAAAATTATGCAACATTGATAGACAGAGAGACAGTGGCTTAGGCATAATGGAATGATGTGAATCATCAAACTGTCACACGGAATTCACACTCATAAATGAGGGTACATGTCAAAATGATGATGTACAAACATTCTAAAATTAGTAAAATTCTAATGACATCTGTAATTGCATCAGCATACTCTTATTCAAATGAATGCGCAATCTCGCTTACCTGCATTAGAGCCGTAACAAGCAAATTGCTGATCAGACTCATCAAACTCTTTCAATAGAAGTAACTTGAGGTCTAATCTGAGGCAAAATATAGTTGATCTGAGTTCGTACAAACTGCCCATAAAAAAGTACAAAAACATCAACACATAGCTTGACTGACATCAACGTGATCGGCACGCAGCATAATAAAACAAATCCCCATGCTATTTAGAAATCATCCACAAACTTATAAAACTTAAAAAACCACACAAAGATCAGATGCAAACTTTATAAGACATTTAGCAGAGAAACCTGATTTGAATTATCCAGTGGTAAAGTGCCATATGGTTCAAATGCACTTGGAGAATGTGAAGATTAAAATGCTTGACTGACGTGCGTTGATAGACATCTCCCTCACATATGATCCCTCACTCATCAAGAACAAACAAAGCCACAGCCTCCAAAATAATTACATCATTAAAACTGTGCTGGACCAATTAAAGCCCAGCTCCCCTTACCTGCTTTCACAGCTAATTAAGAAATTAACCCTCCATTTAGGCTTTGGCACACTGCCGTCAAAGCTAATAGATGGGTGACTTAAAAAATGGGCCAGGCCTGTAAACATATAGCACCAAATATGCATGACATAGGATTTGATTATCTCTGTTTAAGATGCTGATTGGTGTTGACATGAGGTTAAAATGGAGGGAATTGTTGATTTGGTTTAATCATGATATGATTGCAAGGAAATTAAACATTTGGGGTTTAAAACATCCACAGGACAATCGGTGTGTTAGTGAACTGGACCCATTTTGAGTTCCTTATTTAGGTCAGCTCAACCAAAGGTGTGGAATGGACAGGCTGAAACTTGAAATGACACTGAATGAGTGATGCACTCCAAAAGAGGAATGCACTTGAGTGTGATCTATTAACTTGGCCTTTTTTTGCAGCCTTGAGCCTGATGCACCTGCAAAGCTTCCCCTTATACCAAGTGCTGTATAAATTAATCACATGCAGCCTCATGCACTTTGATGCATTTCCTAATGCACATTAATGAGGGGTGACAGCTGTAACCAAAAGGCAGAATAAATCAATCACAGTTTAGGTAAGATCACAGTGTATCTGGAAGACATTTGTTCCATGTCTGTCACACATCCGATCCCATATTCCTTCTTTCTAAGAATTTTTAAACAGTTTCAAACCTGCTTGTGAATTAGCAGTCTGAATCAGACTGATCGTAGGGGGCATTAATGAGTTAACACTCCCTCGTTGAAACACAAGCAATGTTTAGCAACTGTCCAATTCAAAATGAAATGGGAATCACTCCTGTGATGTATATTTCAGATTACTGAGATTTGTAAATGTAAATGTGAATTCCTATAGACTTCCATTACGTTTCGGTATATCTTTTGAACTAGAATATAGAAATAAATGTTACTGTATCTTTTGACAACAAAAAGTGATGTTATTCTTCGGTATTTTCCTCTATTCTTAAATCAAGGTACAATTTCTTAAAAGCAAAATGACAAAAGCAAAGAAAAAGATATTTGTTCTTGTTTTAATCAAAGTAACTTAATTTCGTCCAGTTTCTCAGAAAACAAGACTTTATACAGTACATTTAATTTGCACCTCAGGTCTTGGTTTAAGGATGTTAAGATATTTGCACTTGATAAAAATACAAAAATACTGAGGAAGATTAATCTTTTGCAGTGTATGCAACATTGAATGCCTTGACTTTATGAATTTAAAGATTTTTTTTTTCCTGATTTAAGACCATCTTAAAGCCTTAATTTATGTAAGTGTGAATAAAGAAAAAAAACTTTTAATTATTTTTTAATATCGGATACCCACATTATATGACAATGTGTAATTAAAGATACATATTTGTTGAAATAAATTATGGTAGACTATTGTAATATATTTAATTAATATATTAATATATTTGATTAATATATAAATATTAAAATGGTTGACGACCAACTATAATCAACACAGCAGAGTCACTCTGAAACGGCACAAATATAATTAACATCTCTAGAGTGACAGCATCAAATTGGAATCAATTTATATTAAATGCAACAAGAAAAACTTTTATGTGAGTTTATGTGACGTAAATCATTGCGATCTATACTAAAATCTGTGTACATCTCACCATAAACAGAGCATTCTGAAAAGTATAAATACACTGCAAAATATCTCATTAAGATCATTAAATGACCTTCAGCAGTGTTAATTAGATATAAAGCGCGGAATACAGCGGCGGTGTGGCCGATTCTATTATTCATCTTTGGCCTGTAATGACATTTCTCAGCTGTCAGAAGCATTGCGGGGGGTTTCCTGTGAGGACTGGGGTGAACTGAGCCCCTAAGGGGTGCACAAGACATTTTCCAGAATGCGTGAGGCTGTTTATACTAAAAAAACACACACAAAACAGTAAATATGGTTACAATAAACTGAACGTCAGCCTGCTTAAGGGGAGGCTTGTGACTTTCCTGGTTCCAGAGCAAGCCCATATTTCACCCTCCCAATAAAAGGCTTTAAAGGGATCCTAAAGATTTAATTAAGATGTCAGCTGGCGTGGGTCACTCCTAGTGCAGTATCACAGGCTGGAAGATATACTGTACCACTACAAAGGGCCAGGCTGAAGCTAAGTGGCCTGGCAGAGCTGTGCTGGAATGCAGGATTCCTGATTTACAAAGGGAGCCTCACTGTAAAACACTAGCAGTTTAAACACATTGGCAAAGCTCTGAGCAGACAGAGCTCACTGCTCTGTCCGGCCAAAAAGGGGCTCAGGACAGTTGTTATTATTCGGATTAAGGAATATCAGTCTGAGAAATAGATGAAAACAGTCTAAACATGTTGACACAGTACCACAGTTAAATCTGTTTGGCCAAGTAGCGTTCCAACAGCACCAATATACAGTCCAACAGAACACGTTTTTACATTCCACCGTGTAGATTACTCTATGTAAATGCATTAGGACGTCTCAAACTTGCTTGTGTCGTTTATGCGAGTTCTGACATCTGACTTCAGAGGTAGAGTAAAAGGAACACAGCAAATGTCAGTGATTTATTCAATCAATTTGTTCAAAAATTATGATTTAATCCAAAAACACGCAACTGCCATTAAGAGTGAGTCATTGCATTGTTTATTCAACCGATTCTTTAGAATCTGTGATTTGCTGAGCAAAAACAAATTTAAGTTGCTAAAAACCTCTAAAATAGCTTACACATTCTCCACTTTCAAAATATCAAACAAAAAGTCCTCATCCAAGACTTTTTCATAATGCAAAGCAAAATACTGACGGGCCACAAAAGGGTAAAGAAATGCTTTTCTCGCTGTCTGTCATCCTGTTATTTGAAAGCCTTTTTGCATCTCACAACAGATGAGATTTTGAAGGGCACTTAAGGGGCTTCTTTGGGGGCTCAGGAAGAGGAGGGTGGGCATACCGAGTGACAGTGGGCCAACAGTAAGAGTCTCTTTAACACTCTGGAACAAACCGGCCTTCATGTGCACCAAAAGAGCCCTGTGACAACCCCCAGAATAAAGCAGTCCCACGGCTCATGGGACAAATATCAAAAAATAAGCCTCCACAGGGTCTGACAAGAACTTGTCTTAGTTGATCAGGTAGGACAGCACTGTGTGAGCCAGAATATCTAACATCTGCCTCTCATGCTATCTCATCCAATTATTTAAAACTACATGTGGCATTATTTCATCCAGTCACATGAGAAATTATAAATGAGAGTGTTTTTTTTTTCATCTTCCTTTTTTTTTTTGAATGCGTCCAGTTGGGGGCTCTCTGTGCATTTTTAACCCCCCTAAAATGACTTTTTGGATCCCAAAAAAGGGTATTTTGAAAAGGTCCTGTAAAGAAGACCTGGCAAGGTTCACCTTTTTTCTCACATGCAGCAATGAATTAGGAAGATGTGGAAGAGCTATTCTGGGTCATGGGCCATGCACGTCTCCCTTAATCCTCCTCCACATGCGTCCAACCAAGTGAAGACCGATGCCTTTGTTAAATATTCATCAATGGCTGTCAATAATTAACTGCTCATTATATGAACTCAACAAGGATTCCCATTCCAAAATTAATGTGCTGCTAATGCACAGGGTGAAACTGCGCTCTTAAGAGCCGGAAACCTACCATGAAAGCGCGATCCTCACTATTCTTCCACAGTTGTAGAGAGAACAGAGAGCTTTGTCTTCAATCAAAAATTTAAAGCGCTTGTCCCCGCTCCTCAGAGTTCGATCTGTTGGTTTTGTATTCTTTAACTGAACAAGACGTTTCAACTACGGCAACAGAAAATGGAGCTTGTTATTTCTGCTTCTTTTAAAAAAAAACTTTAAAAGAGCAACTTTCTGAACACGTATCCTTCTGAGAGCTGAGCATAATGACTTGAGAAAGAAATTTGTTCGGATTTGTCATAGAATCGTATTGTAAGATCAGCACTGATTTTTCTGCAGACGTGAGGAAGCTGTCCTGAGGCGAAGGCAATGCAAAAGCAACTGTAATCAACTACATCAAAGAGAAAAGTCACTGTTTCTGCTCTGAGAAACTTTGAGGCGTGTGTTAATAAGCATGCATAGAGAATTTTCTTTTCTTTATTGTTGTTTGTTTGTTGTTCTGATTTACAGCAGGAAATCCCTCACTGAGCCATCAGAGAGTTGAGCTGTTGATTATGTGTGTGTGTGTGTGTGTGTGTGTGTGTATGGCTTTAGGCCATGACCATGCAAGTAAACAGAAGCAGGCTGCACACTCGCAAACACACATATATAGTTCATACCGCACACAGCTTTGTTATTTCCATTGTTATTACCCCATTTGTATAATTAGGCAACTAAATTACTCAGATCAAAGATGCCCGTCCCTAATAGACACCCATATCTGAGGATCATGAAAAGCTGCCTTGCTCCTCTCCTACTAAAAGATGCTAGCCTTGATTAGCACGCTATGAGTGCTTAAAGCAAAGGAGGCTGAACACATTCACACATTCTCTCTGGCACTTCTGCCTAGAATAACATTATTCTCCCTGTCTGTCAATGGGCTTCCTGTCTTCCTTGTGGGCCATGGCTCATTTTAACATAGATTATAAACACACAGGAGTCAATATGTGCTTGAGTGTGTTCAGCATTGTTCTTTCCCCATGAGGTTTTAGGAGCAGAACTCTGTTAAAATAAGCATATGTCAACACTGAGTAAGTCTCACAATTGGACTGCTTACTCTAATCAATACAGGCTTTCTGACAGCACACATTCTGTCTTTCTCTCTCCTTTAGTTTCAGAACTCAAATTCCAGTGTCATTGTAAAAATGATATGATATGATATGACTAAAAAATAAGACAAGACTGCTTGATTATTGTGGATTTTCTGGTAATGCATCTCAGTGCAGACTTTTAGCTAAGAAGAAAAAAAAAAAAAAAAAAAAAACGACAACACAGAGTTAGTTGGATGAATGTAATTTTTAGTTCAAATTGTCATACACAGAAAAAACAATTCCTGGGTGCACTAGAGCATGAATAATTAATAAGGTTGCATTGTTTAACTGTTTGCTACTTCTGTTTACAAGGTTGTTGAATTTGTTGTCATGTTTAATAACTTACTGCCTTTTTATCAGGATGCTTTCATTCTTCTATTTCAGAATGATATTTTTTTTCATGTTACCCTTGTCATCTTTAATGTACCAAGTGTTTAGTCTCATAAATGTTTATATGATGAATATTCATGTGATGTTGTCAGTCGTTCAAGATGACAAGCACATGATACAGTATGTGCTTGATATGTAAATTTAGTACGGGAAATATGTTAAAATATTAAACAATTCAAACCAAAGTAACAATGTACTGTAAACAAAGGCAAACATTTACAAAGAACTCTTTCTGAGAGGATATACTGTAACCTGAAAGAGTTGCTCAACTTCAGTCAAGAAGACATTTACCTAAAATAGACACCTTGAGGTAAAGGAAACTGAATTAAAAAGCCAGGCAAATTGTCTAAGAAGTCTACACAGCCCACTCTGCTCTTTCCCTGTCCCGACTAAAGCCACTCTTCTTACACTAAAGTGCTGAATTTGCTAGTCTACTGACATTGGAGTGAACAAAGATGGCTGTGCAGTACTAAGTAAAGGGAGAAAGACTTGTCAAAGACAGTTTGCAGCAACTTGAGTGACAAAACCAATGCTGCCCCCGCCATCAATTTAATGGCAATTACTATTTAATGTATTTTACTTAAGAGCATATGCAAAATTAAGAGTAAGTCACAAAAAAACACATTTTATGTGGTATTTAAAGAATAATATCCATAATATATTGAGCTGTTAATATTTATGAACAGGAACCTTAAGTATTGCTTGTCTTAGTCTACACTTTCACTGAAAGCTTTGACTTCATGGTCTCAATTAATAAAAAAGTAAAAAAATGTTGGGGGGTTGGGGGGTTGGGGGTTGAAGCTTTTTCCAGATTCTCAAGTGTATGTTAGACCTACATGTCAGAATGAAACATGTCGTCAGCATATCACTATTAAGATTAATATGTTTGTCAGAGCCATAAACTGTAAAAAAAAAATAAAAAAAATACATTTTATAACTGAAAAATATTGTAAAAACCTAACTAGACCTAACTAGACATTTCATGTAATTTTACAGTAAAATGCTGTTGATTGTACAGTTTTTAGAAGTAAAAAATGAACACATCAATGTATAATTTCAAGTCAAAAACTATAAACTGATATTCCCAGAGTATTCCCTGCATGACACTCCACATTTGAAAGTATTTTGTTTAAATAATCATGTTTCTTAACCGTTTTGTTGTAATCAGTTATGTACATTTCGGTTTTACAGTATGTTACATCTTCTGTTGTTAATTGAATGTTTGTTGCATTATTAAGGTTTCATGTGTGTTACCATGATGATGTTTTGTGTTTGCATGAATGACATATGCATCTTGTGTATATTAGTATTGATTCTTCATGTGGCTTTCTCTTTTACCACCTGCATTATTATGGTGGTTGTCAGTATATGTTAAAGGACATATCTGCAAAACAGATTTTAGTAGCAGTGTGCATTGTTGAATTTACTGGTTTACATTCAAAGTTTCTTGTTTGTAATTTACAGTTAAACCTTTTTTTTTTTTTAAACAGTGCAGCCTTCTGGGCAGTGCTCCCCCAGCTCAAGTCTAATATTATTTCACCAACTCAGTAATGCTGTATAAAATGGAAACATCAAACATGACAACTATTATGGTAATTATGACTCTTACATTTTAATTATGACACTTATTATTACACTTTAAGATAAGACACAATTTTTTCCAAATAAGAACACAGAATAAAGCATATTTATCAGGAGCCTCAGAAAGATGAAATCGATGTCTGAGAGAGGGACAAGGACTGAGGTTAAGGGATAAAGAAAATCTGCTTATTTTATTAGCATGATCCCCCAGGGAACCTGGAGAGTCCATGCACTGTCAGGACCTATTAAACATGTAATTCTTGATGGAGGAAAACTTTGTACATAGACAGCCTGAGCAACGTGTTATTAAAAATATGAGCATGGCCGTGGAAAATAAATAAATAAATAAGAAATACTGATTAAATTTTAAGCAGCCGACGGGCCGATATTTTGCCTGAGGCGTATTTGTCAGTTTCAAAGGGTGTTTTTATTAATTTTGTATTTTGCATTTTGTTAGTGGAAAGAGCCTGCTCCACTGGGAGCGCCACAAGCTATAGACAGCAGAGCCTATAGGAGAGAGAGCAGAGAGACGCAGAGAATGTCAAACAGCAGAAAACACACTCACAGAGTCAAATCAAACCTGGGTCCTGAGCTAAGACCCCCACAAGACACACACACACATACACGAACAAGAGGGCCAATTTAAGCTTATTACACAAGCACACAGAATCATGATGATGTTTAATTGTAACAAATGTTTTTACACTATGCTCACCCCTCTTATTTATCACTGCAGCGATCACAGCATTATTTAATGCGTGTAGAGAAACTAAATATTTACATTCTGAATATACACTGTATACGTACATAAATTACATGCAAAATGACTTTGTAAAACAAATGGAATCACCATAAAAGAAAAAAAGAGAATAACAAAAAAAAAAAAAACCTAAATATTTTAAGTCCCTCACAGTTGTAAGATACTGACAAACATTTCTTAAGTGCATCCACCAATCATCAATTGTCAAGGGCTTGAGGGAAAAAAAGAAATCTAGGCCAAATATATGAATTATAAATCTTATTTTGTATTTAAAAAAAAAAAAAAAAAAAGCACCCTAAGACACCAGCTTGAAGTGTGCAAAAATGTGAACAACCAAAAATATAAACATGACAAAATAATTTAGCTCTGACACATCAACAAATAAACACTTTGCCAGTCTCGCAGGCACTGGTTACTTCAGAATAAAAGCTAATCATTTCCATAAAAAAAAGAGATAAACAAAATGCATCGTAACACTTTTTTATTAACTTTCATTAATAAGTCATTCATAAAACACTGTATAATGCCAGGTGAGTAACTTGTGTGTGTGTGTGTATATATATATATATATATATATATATATATATATATATATATATATATATATATATATATATATATATATATATTAGAAACAATTAAATACAATTTATGTAAATTAAAGAAAAAAAAACAATTTATGTAAATAAATACAATACCAAATATCTGGTAACTGTTCAGACATACAGAAGGTGTCAGATGCAATCAATGTTTCATGCAAATTGTATTGAAAACCAGTGGCATCAATGGGTTAATGGTGAAAACAAACCCAATTTTCAATATATTGAGGGCTCATGCATTCGGACTGCTTCAAACTGCACTGAGCACTGAGTAAAGAAGACCTGCCCTTGGGCTACAATTTACAGAAAGCTTTACCTGCTGCTGGCTCAGCCTGGACTGGAGCCTGAAGACAAAGCAGAATGATTCCCACCTGTGCGTGAGCAAGTGTGGGTGTGTGACTGTGTGTTTCTGTATGTGTGTTCTTATTAACTGCAGTACCCTCTTGTGATGCAGAGACAACTTATTACCCAGAGTCAGCGAGTGGTCATGGGAGTGAATGGATACAAGCACACCTTGGATGCCTGTAAAGAAGAGAAGTTAAACTCAAATCAAACTATGGGACTTCGGTTTGAGGCCTCAGAAAACATCAGACAAGCACTGCAAGATCCTTGCACTGCAAGACAACAAAGATGTTTTGTTTGGTTACCCACTGATCCGCTCACATTACCAACACACCAAATACAAATGATGACATGTTAATATGCCACCTTCCCCCAAGCCCTCACAATTACCTCTATTTCTGTATTAAAAGGTAAAATATCCTAGCACGCTCTCTCTAAATGGGTCCTATTAACAAAATGCATCACACCTTCAAATTCAATTTACATTATAAATGTTCACAGCACATTTTGTGTCAGCACTGCATGTCAGAACGGCTCACTGAGGAGACGCCACTTTGTTGTGCAGTAGAGAAGAAGTTAATTAGCCAATCGGATGCAATGCGTTAAAAAGAGAGAGAGAGAGAGATAAACCAAGTACTTGGATAATCATGCTTTCCTCTTATTTATTTCATTATTTGTTGACAACGTTGAGCTTTTGAAGTCTGAGCTGTCAAAGAAGCAATCTGACACACGCCTGAGCTTATAGGGATGCATAGGGAGTGCAAGCTTTGTTCATTATGCTTAATTCTGAATAAATCTCATAGAAACCACCAAATTACTTTTAAGTGATGTGTTGAAAGCGGTTCAGTTAAAAGCACTTTGAGTGCAGGCATCGCCTCTCGCTTTCTCTACTCTTTTCTACTCGCTTTCAAGCAGGCACGTTCCTTCGATCGCATTGCTAACGGGGCAGGCTAACTGTGCAGATTAATTTAGATGGGTATAAGGGATGATTTGTACGGACGGGATTGAGCAACGCTTATTAAACACGGGAGAAATTAAAGAAGCCGTCTGAAAGACTGCCTGTTTTATGCCAACACACTAATCAGTAATTAGTGCCATATGCGTCCTAATACACGGCCCTCCGTGGCACTGAATTCATGCATTTTGTGAAAGGGAGGATGGAAGGATCCTGAGTTTGGCAGGTCTTTCATCATTACCAATATTTGTGTCTCAACCTCTGAGTCTGATTTGTGGTTATTTAATGATTGTGATGGCATCGTTGCGTGTGTTACTCTGCCATGATTGCTTGGAAAGAGAGAAAGAGAGCAAGAGAGAGAGAGAGAGAGAGAGAGAGAGAGAGCGAGAGAGAGAGAGCGCAATAAGAAGCAACAATCAAAACTGTTTCTGAATATGCAATAAATGAAAGAAGTGTAAAAGGAATTTAAAAAGGCTTGTAATGGCGGTTATATCAGATATCTGTGAACTCAGAATTACTCAGAAAACAGAAATACTGACTTTACCCTCTAGTAGAAGTTTTCAAAATGTTGTCTTCCTAAATATGACATGCCTCTCTAGCAAATGTGATACAGGCTTGAATGAAATCACACTAGTTTCTGCACACTAAGATTTGTTAGTGATTCCTAACCAGGGGGCTATAGGATGACTTATAGGATGAAAAAATAATCTAAATCTAATTTAAATTGAAATGCTAAAAAATATAATCAAGTTATAAAAATATGATTTTTTTATGTATCAATATTCCCAATTTATAAAAACTATTTATAAAAAGTTTGAAAACAAGCACATCTGTCATAGCTCAGCCCGCGACATTTACTCCGCAATCTACATTAACAAGGTACTAAAATCACTAAACTAATGCTGCACTGTATTAATATCAATTTCTAAGCTCAAACATGCCTCCTTTGTATGGACATTAGACTCACTACAGACTGTACTTATTCACAAAACAGCCTGTGGAAAAAAGTGGGACATGGAACTTTATTTACTTCCATATTTGTATTTTTCTACATTTTTATTGATTGCTGTAGAAGTTATTTATCACCTTCCACAATCTAGCATTCAGAACTGACCTGCAAGTTTGGAAAATGCATTCAGCCCAGCTTTTTAGTGAATCTTTAGTGAATTGGAACACAGAAAGTGTGGCAAAATATACTGTATTATAAGTGGCTGCAATTCATTCATAGCAAACTCCCCCTAAAGTGTTTTACTAAAATATAATTCCGATAAGGAGAATGAAACAAATTTGCTATCTACATCTCACTTACTAACAACATTGATTTAGATGACATCAAGATAATCGAGGCAAGATGTTGTAGTGTAGCTGGCATGCACAGGAAAGTGAAAAGTGAAAAGAGAGATTTTATCAGTGCACCCATGCTTAGCATCTTAGTTTAATGCAAACTGCTGCAAAACACCATTGTTCAGTATGATTAATTCAGGAGGATCTTAACAATAACATGAGAGAGAATGCTGCGGGTAAAAGAGAGATGAATAAACCATGTGAATGTCTCTTAAACATTGATAACACTCTAACGCCCAGTTACATCGCTAAGATTTCAAGGATTGTATGTCTCAGAGCAGCAGAGCGAACTGTGAAGCCCAACAGGTGTACAAAGGACAGGATGTACTTGGGGTGATTGGGATTTGATACTCATTATAATTAACCCTGAAGAGAGAGGAGACGAACTTGAATAATCCACACACGGTGAAAATAATTCTATTCCCTAGCCCTATACAATTCCCTAAATGTAGGCCTCATACATACCTTGTGTGCATATACTGTATAAGACATACTATTTCGTCAAACTTTCCATTGATATTTTGTATGTCCTAGCCCTATAATATAATATAACGTAACGTAACGTTACATAATATAGTATAATATAATACATTTTTTATTATTTATTTAGGTATTGCTATTCTTCTGGGGACTTTTCCCAAAAGTATAGAAAAACCTACTCACTCAAACAGTTCAAACACACATAGCCTACACATTGTTTGATTCACATACAGTATAAAAAGCACTTGCATTAAATTTTCTTCCATGTCAAAACAGCGTGTTTCCCCACATGCCCTCAAAGAGGTTCCCTTAACGCAAAAAACAAAAACAAAAAACAATTCTGGTCTCTATCCCTCTCACAAGCGTAAACATATAGCTAAAAGAACTTCACACAGATAACACGCATGCCGGTTTACTGCATGTTCCTCATGTTGTCATACTGATGGATGGTGACTATCAGTTCTGTTTGGGACTGGTGGTCTTCATTATGAAGCAGAAACTTCTCCTGTCAAAATGAGGCGGATGAATAAGTGAGCGTGTGAGAGAGAAAGATTACATTCTCCATCCCCAGAGAAAGAAAACAACCAGCTTTCGAGCTGCTAAACAGGATGCTTTATAAACAGATTTAAACAATCCATTATTCACTCATTCTTTGTTCAGTGTTAACTGTTTACACTGTGTCATATTACAATAGCTCTTGTTGACTGACACAAAAAAGATTAATTGATGCCTGGCAGCAATGCAAATCAAAACCATAGCGAGCAATTAAGATCAGGCTGCGCAAATGATTATGAATTAATGAAGAGGGGGCATTAATGAAAGATTAATAGTTAAAATGAGTTGCGGTTGTGGCTTCAAACACAGTATTTATGGCTGATAGAAAGCATAAGTACAAGGTGATTTCAAGCATGACCAAGTGATTTCCCTCACATTATCAGCCATACATCAGTGAGCCTGAGGAGGAGAAGAAGGACGAGGAGGAGAGGAGACAAAGAACAGATGGATGAAGGTGAAGACCTCAGAAGTTAATGAGCACGACATTCTGAATCATGTAAACAAGCAAAACTCCAGCCACTCTAGAATCTGCATCTATCCATGTGCTTTGCTCTGTTGCTATCTGGACTCACTCAGTTTAATTTAAATGGTACCGTTTGGACAGAGCATGCATCATCTTTGTCAGCCACTTGGCGAGGGATGCACACCGGTTTAAAATTTGTAATTAAGATATGGTCAAAGGTGTGTGTATCATTCATTTCCAATGTGTACCGTACAAACCTGATTCCAAAAAAATTGGGACACTACAAATTGTGAATAAAAACAGAATGCAATGATGTGGAAGTTTCAAATGTCAATATTTTATTCAGAATACAACACAGATGACATATCAAATGTTTTGATTGAAACTGAGAAAATGTACCATTTTTAAGGGAAAATAAGTTGATTTTAAATTTCATGGCATCAACACATCTCAAAAAATTAGGGACAAGGCCATGTTTACCATTGTGCGGCATCCCCTCTTCTTTTTTTATAACAGTCTGCAAATGTCTGGGGACTGAGGAGACAAGTTGCTCAAGTTTAGGAATAGGAATGTTTTGTCCCATTTTTGTCTAATACAGGCTTCTAGTTGCTCAACTGTCTTAGGTCTTCTTTGTCGCATCTTCCTCTTTATGATGCGCCAAATGTTTTCTATGGGTGAAAGATCTGGACTGAAGGCTGGCCATTTCAGTACCCGGTAGGGATGGGCGATATGGGCTTAAAAATGTATCACGATAATTTCTGATATTTACTGCGATAACGATATCAATGACGATAATTTAGGGAATCCTGTTTTTTTTAGAGAAAAGTATTATCTTTCCTAGTTTTACCCAAAAATAGGGTGTTGTGAGCAGTTCACACGACTATTTATTTCATACTGGAAGCCGGAGGGCGCCCTTGCGCAGAAACTCCACATATGCACAGTAGAAGTAATGCTCCAGGAAATCACTGATATGGACAGAGGTATCCAGTGATCGCTGTAGCTGAATAAAACTCAGATAGAGAAATCTTTACTGAGGAAACCTGAAGACAATAAACAGTGCGATTGCACAAAATACATGGTCTGTGTTCTTCCAAGCAATCTTGGGTATTTTCATAAGAAATAAGTATATTTATAATGCAATGGTAATCGACATAGCCTTTATCACTGTATATAATGCTATAAAATAGTATGATTTCTGCCTTATTCTGTGATACGAAACCACATCTGATCTCAAAAATAAGTTATTTGAAACCTGTTATGAAGTTTAATATGGAGAAAAAGCACGTCAATAAATAATATCTTTGTTGGACAACAGGTTTGTAAACGACTCATACACATGTAAAACTGTATTGCACACGTGCTACTGTAGTACATTTACTCAAGGCTCAGACCGATTTTTTGTCGCACTGTACAGTGTTATCCAAACCTGTTCCAGATTGTAGGAGGAGCTGCTCAATTTCACGTCCGCATTCCTTCACATCACTCCACACAGTCGCACACAGAAAATGTGTCATCAACTAGACTTTATCGTTATTATCGTGGGACACTGGCTCAAAGGTTCATCTCATTATTGTAAATGGCTTGATGTTCATCCTCCACCTCATCAATCCCAATTACCCGGGTCCTTCTTCTACGCAGCCATGATGTTGTATTTGATGCAGTATGTGGTCTGGCATTGTCATGTTGGAAAATGCAATGTTTCCCTGCAAGAGATGACGTCTGGATGGGAGCATATGTTTTTCTAGAACTTGGATATACCTTTCAGCATTGATGGTGCCTTCACGAATGTGTAAGCTGCCCATGCCACACGCACTCATGCAACCTCATACCATCAGAGATACAGGCTTCTGAACTGAGCGCTGATAACAACTTGGGTTGTCCTTGTCCTCTTTAGTCCGGATGACATGGCGTACCAGTTTTCCAAAAAGAACCTTCAAATTTTGATTCGTCTGAACAGAACAGTTTTCCACTTTGCCACAGTCCATTTTAAATGAGCCTTGGCCCAGAGAAAACGCCTGCGCTTCTGGATCATGTTTAGATATGGCTTCTTTTTTTGACCTATAGAGTTTTAGCCGTCAACGGCGAATGGCACGGTGGATTGTGTTCACCAACAATGTTTTCTGGAAGTATTCCTGAGTCCATGTTGTGATTTCCATTACACTAGCATTCCTGTATGTGATGCAGTACCGTCTAAGGGCCCGAAGATCACGGGCATCCAGTATGGTTTTCCGGCCTTGACCCTTACGCACAGAGATTGTTCCAGATTCTCTGAATATTGGATGATATTATGCACTGTAGAGATACTTCAAACTCTTTGCAATATTTTCTCTGAGAAACTCCTTTCTGATATTGCTTCACTATTTTTCGCCGCAGCATTGGGAGAATTGGTGATCCTCTGCCATCTTGACTTCTGAGAGACACTGCCACTCTGAGAGGCTCTTTTTATACCCAATCATGTTGCCAATTGACCTAATAAATTGTATAATAATAATAATAATTGGTCATCCAGCTGTTCCTTATCAGTGTCCGGATATGGACAAACTTTGCCGGCCTCTTATTGCTACCTTTCCCAACTTTTTCTGGAAGTACTCTCACTGAAATCCAAAATTGCCAATATTTTGCAGGACATTTCAAAATGTCTCACTTTAGCATTTGATATTTATCTATATTCTTGATGAATAAATATAAGTTTTGTAGATTTGTAAGTTATTCCATTTCTTTTTTACTTCACACATTTACCCCCAACTTTTTTGGAATCGGGTTTGTATAGATCATAATTCTTATTCTTGCCAAATGCGTGTTTGAAAATAGGACGTCCTCGAATTTATCTGAGAAATATTGCTGAAATAAGGAAATCTCTTCACAGTGATTGGTCCATGCGTATTCTCATCCAGAATCCTGTTTGTGGCACAAAATGTTATGAAATCAATCATAATGACACTTAAGATTTAGGTCTCTCCACTTCACCTCAAATACGACTGAAATGCTTGTTTCGCTTATTTTTGTCCAATGCATGTTCTTGGTGAAATTTTCAGAGGCTTGAATGGAATACAGGCTCCGGTTTCTGACCTTCCTCAATTTGTTTGTTGCTTGCTAAAGTAGGGCTGTCAGAAAGTGCAGCCTAAGCAGCATTGGGAGAATTGGTGATGTCCTCAGCTGCCCATCTTGCACTTATGAAATAGAGACACTGACGCCACTCTAGATGCTCTCACACTGACAGAATTTAAATTAGCCCAAATGTTGCCAACATTGCACCTACGAAATTGTATGAAACCCTACCTTTTTTAAAAATAATTGGTCATCCAGCTGTTCCTTATAACCCAGAACATTTAACTTTTCCGGCCTCTTATTGCTACTTTCCCAACTTTTTTTGCATACAACTTAATATGTGTAGCTCGGCATGAAATCCAAAATGAGGCCAATATTTTGCATGACATTTCAAAATGTCTCACTTTCAACATTTGATATGTTATCTATATTCTACTGTGAATAAAATATAAGTTTATGAGATTTGTAAGTTATTCCATTTCTTTTTTACTCACAATTTGTACAGTGTCCCAACTTTTTTGGAATCGGGTTTGTATATCATAATGTATTCTCTTAAAATACTTTATTGCCAAATGCGTGTTGAAAATAGACTCCTCGAATTTATCTGAGAAATATTCTTAAATAAGGAAATCTATTCAGTGATTGGTCCATGCGTATGTCATCATCCAGAATCCTGTTTGTGGCACAAAATGTTATGAATCATCTATAAGACTGACACTTAAGATTTAGTCCTATACACTTCACTCAAATTACGACTGAAATGCTTGATAACTAACTTTTAAGCGCAGCATTGAGGCAAGAATTTTTTACTCAAGTCAATTCTTAGCAGTGTTCTTGTGAGTAATTCTCAGAGGCTTGATGAATACAGGCCCCGGTTATTATGACCTCAAATTTAGTTTGTTGCTCTCTCAGTGCTAAAGTAGGGCTTCAGAAAGTGCAGCCTAAGGGTGAGCACATGCTGACAGGTTTTTAATTTTGCATATACTGTACCAATATTCAGTGCACATACTGATTTTGGATATATACCAACTACGTGAAATATTTTGTTGTAGATCCGCACTGAGCTGCAGCCTCACTTTTGGATCAAGATGCTGGCAATAGACTTTAAGAAAACAAAAACTGACAGAATTTACAATGAAGCCGCATAAACTAGTTTAAATGAATCAGAAAATGCAGTGACCTCTTTTGAGATTAAAAGTAGGGGTAGGTTTATGGTAAGGAAACCCTACATTTTTTAAAAACTCACCTTAAGCACTAATTGGTGGACATTTGAAATGGAAAATGCAGTTTGATCTTGCACAACATATTTTTTTTTCATGTTTTTCTCATTGGATGTCAGAGGTCGGTTTTGAGACATTACGGTGACCAGAATCAACCTGTCTCTCCCGCATAAACACCTCAGATCAATCCGCAAGGTCACGGCTCTAACTGCGCATGCATTTCTTCACATACAAAAAGGGCAAATTTGCCATTTTTCTTGTGTTTATGGAGTATATACATACTCTGACCTAAATTCACTGGGTTTTGTGGTGGGGTGGACATAATGACACACATCAGCACTTATCCTTGCAGCCACATGAATAAAGATCTACATGGCAGGCCATTATTAAATCAAAATGTGGAAAGCGTCCAAAGTGTATACTGAGAGAGCAGAGATGCCATCTTCAATAGCTGCGCTCCTTTCTTCTCCATCTCTCTCTCGCTCTTTCCCCTGGTAGTGAGGCAGACACATTCATATGAGAAGTGCCGCCGTTCCTCCTAAAAGGCATTAATGTGGAGGCAGCCAGTGTCCCTCTGGTTGTGTGTCATTTGAGTTAATCACCATGAAAAAGACCACCCCACAGCAGGCCTTCCATTTACCCCAGCTCCTGTTTTTCTGCCATGTCCCTGCTGAAAACAAGGCGCGCTTTCAGCGTTTAATGTGAGGATACAAGGCCCGCCGTTCCCTGCTCGATTCTCTTGACAGAGAAATAGTTTCCGCAGACACACACAGACCATGTCAGCTCAAATGTGCACAAAGAAACACAATACCCCTCTGCCTGTTTGATGGAATGGAACGTCTCTGACAGTGAGATGGGCCTTGCTTTCTGAAAGCCCAGTCATTCACCAGGGAAAAGGAGCTGTGTAGTGCGGTGCTGGTGAAGGAGTACACAACATTACAATTATTATTCTCCCAGGATGTGGAGCGAGAATGTTTGGTTCAAAAAGGTCAAACTGCATTTTTAATGTTAAAAAATATCAAAGATAGATCACAACAATTATTACTATTAACTAGTTGCTTAGCATGCACATTTCTGGCATATTCGCTGTTTATTAGTACTTATCAAGCACATATATTAATGCTTATTCCTTATTCTGCATGCATGACCATATTCTAGATCCCTTAAACCTACCCAAACTTAACTACTACCTTACTAACTATTAATAAGCAGCAAATTAGGAGTTTATGGATGGAAAACCCTTGGTCAACAGTGAATGTGTGTTCCTAAAGTGTTACCAAATTGTTTACAGAATTAAATTCATGAGGATGTACCAATATTAATATTCAGGTCAATACAAAAAAAACAAACAAAAAAAAACAACAACAAAAAACAAACAAACAAGAAACCAACATCAATCAGTCAATCAGTGTAAATGCTACAAGTGAATTATTTGTAGCATATATATACTATTAATTATTATTAAATTATTAGTGTTTTTAAAGACAACAAATCTGTCACAATGTACATGGCATCACATCATTCCAAGCCTGTGTGACTTTCTTTCTTTTTTTTTTTGAACAAAAAAGATGATATTTTATGAGATTTTCTTTCATAGAAATAAGTATACAATAAATGTCCAATATCGACCATTAATATAAAAATGTAAAATTAACAATGTTTAGCTGTATTTTACAAAAAAAAAAATAAAAAAAAAATAAAATACCTGTATGGGTGGTATAACTTGATTTCATAAAATAAAAAGCCACAAACTATTAATCACAACATATTATAAAGAGTTACAGTTATGCTACTTTCATCACACTGTTAAAGATTAAATGACAACGTCTGAATTCACTGTGTTTTAGCAAGAACGGGTACTACTGAGCACAGGGAAAAATAAATGCAAACATATCTAAGAAATAGCAATAAAAAAAGGATGATTAAACAAACTACATAGCATTCAACAGACAGACAGCCATCAGAGGATTGGTTTCTCACTCTCTAACTGAATCAATGCAGGTCTGCGATCAGAGAAACAAGGACCTATTCATCTACTCTGTGTTAGATGCTCTGAGGAGCAACATCCTACCCAGCACCACATCATTTATCAAAATATAATAAAAAAAAAAACATTGAAAATAGACAATGTCAATGTTAAAAGAGTGACCCACAAATGCAATATACAATTTCCAGACAAAATAAGATTTGATGATGGGCCTCAGTTCTATATAACTTTGTATTGGCCCCTCATTTATAGGCCATATGGGGAGAGAGAGAAAATAGTGCAATAAAAGCATGCATTGACCAGTTAATATCACGCTCGTGGCCTGAACCGTGTTCTTGAGCATCTCAGATGTGTAGTGCTGATGCTGCAAGCAGCATGCGTGTCTAACACAGATATTTCATTACCAATTCATATCTCCAACTGATCTCTCTCTCTCCAAATCACCACCAGATATAAATGACTTCCTCAAATGTTTTCCTCCATGTGTTATTTTGCCATTTATTTCCACTTCCGCGCTTATTTAAATGTTTGCCCCTCTCTCTTTCTCTCACTTATCTGCCATAGTGGTAAATAGGAGAATTCTTTACTTAATTCCATTAAGTTTGTTGGCCCCTCCATCTCTCAGTGCTATGAGCATCAGTATTGCAGCTCGGCCTGTCTCTTAGCAGTTCTGCATGGCTGCTCTGGGATAAAACATGACAGTTACATTAATGTCTCTATGTAAATTACCCCCTACACATGGACCAATGGGCACAAAAAAAAAAGAAGAAGAAAAACGCAGAGGGGCATCCATTGCCTCCGTGACAGCAGAAATTACAACAACATTCATTGTGTGTCGGCCCAGAACGCCCGAGTCTATTATGGAATACGGCAATTTCACTGAGTCTCCATCCAGGCAGATGGACAGGCAGGGCCAGCACAGTGGCTAAAAAGCAATGACAGCCACTGATTCTCCCACCTGCGGGCGCCCTCTCTTTAACAAAGCAATGAAAAATAGAGAAGATGGGGAGGTTAGGGAACCTGGGTGCACCAATAGACAGTTTGTGTCATGTTTCAGTCAAAATGACACGTTGCTATACCACGGTGTAAAAACCGATGTTTCCTGACTTATCAACATGCTTCTATACACCATGATTTAGCCATGTACATGAATATATATTCTATGTCTGAAAAAACATTTTGTATCCTTGCATAAAAACGATTTTTCAAAGTCTTTTTTTTTTCATATAGACAAAGAATTCCTTCTACGAATTTTAATTTGCCATCTCAGGAATAAACAACATTTAAAAAAAAAAAAAACAACAAAACACAACTGCCTTTGACTTCCATGCTTTTAGTCACAATGGACGTTGAAACTTTATATACTAATGCCCCTTTTGAAGGGGGTTTACAAGCAGCAGAGTTTTATTTAAATCAACGTGCTCATCAGGTCCCTAATACTGCTTGTTTAACTGATCTCATGAAACTTGTGCTTACTCATAACTATTTTTTTGTTTGGATCTGATTTCTTTTTGCAGATTTCTGGAGTTAGCATGGGCTCCAAAATGGCTTTGCATCCCTATTTTGTGAGCTTTCAGAAGAACAGTTTGTATTCAGTCAAACATTTAATCCATTTATTAAATATATTGTTTTGTGGAAACATTACATAGATGACATCTTTTTCATTTGGAGTGGCACAGAATCTCAGCTTGCAGAATTTTATGAATTAGTTAATGCAAGCAGTGATGCTTTGACATTCATAATGGATGCTCAGCTAGATCAAATACATTTCTTAGATGTTAATGTGATTCTGACGGAAACTGGACTTGTAACTAGCATGTATCATAAACCTACCGATTGTAATATGCTCTTAAATGGATCATCATATCACCCTGTTCCTTTGAAATGTTCTCTTCCTATTTCCCAATTTAGCCGGATTTGCAGAATCTTTAGCAGAGATGAGGACTATCAACAGCAAGCTGAGATCTTGGCAGACAGGTTCAGGTAAAGAGCGTACAAAGAGGAGTGGATCCAAGCTGCCACCGCACGTTTCAGCAATGTTTCCCAATAAGATTGTCTGGTTAAGAGATCTAATTGTAAAGAGCAGGGTGTTAATTGTTTTATTCGTAGTTCCCCTTTGGCAAAAAACATTGATTGTATTATTCAGAAATATTGGAACATTGTTGAGAGCGATCCCAAATTGCAATCAATTTTTGATAAATCACCTAGGGTGGTCTATAAGAGACCTCCCAATTTGCGCAAAATCCTGGTTAGGGCAACCAAGTTTCGCAACCAACACATTTCTTGAGTCATATACCTTTTGGTAATTTCAAGTGTGGTAGCTGTCAACAATGTAATTTTACGTATAAAACACAAACTTTTAATCATCCCTCTTCTGGTAAAACTTTTAAGATCCGAGGAATGATTTCTTGTAAAACAACCAACGTTATTTATATGTTGAGTTGTCCTTGTGGACTGGGCTACGTTGGGAAGACAAGTAGACAACTTAAAACTCATATTGCTGAACATAGATGTGCAACTAGGCACCATAACCCAGTCCAGTAGCCCAGTAGCACAACATTTTTCCAAGTTTAAACATTCGGTTTCGACTCTACAATATATTGGAATCGAAGCAGTTAAAGGGGTCATATGATGCGATTAAAATTTTTTCTTTCTCTTTGGAGTGTTACAAGCTCTTGGTGCATGAAGAAGATCTGTAAAGTTGCAAAGAGTAAAGTCTCAAATCCAAAGAGATATTCTTTATCAAAGTTAAGACTCTGCCACACCCACCTAAAACGGCTCATTCAAACACACCCCCACATCTCTACATCACAATGTGGAAATATTTGTGTAATGCTGCCCAAATGTTCACGCAAAGAAAGAAGGCGTGGTTTCAGTAACCGCAGTTAGTTTTGAAGCAGCCATGTCAGGGAGATGCTGTTTGTATCTAGGCGACAGCAAAAGCACTTTATTTGGCTTTCCGAAAGTAGATGCATTTAGAAATCTTTAAGATTACTTACAACAGAACAGCAATTCTGACTTTGCTACGACAATCTGGCGGTTCTGAATCAACTACTGTAAGTATGTTTTGTTATTAGTTTAAGTATTTGGTATTGACTGTTCAAATGCGGAGTTTTGCACATGTTTTGAAAAGATTATGTTATGCCATATTACTGTATTATATTACTTGGATGTATATTTTGCCTCTGTAAATCTAATACTATTTCTTATTTTATTTTATTTCTAATTATACACTTACATATACTAATTAATTTTGCACTACATGCTTAATACTTTTTATATATTTTTATTATTACTATTATTCTTTTTTTTTCTATTAATACATATGTGCACTATTTGTAAGCAGTCCAGCTGGAACGGCTTTGGCAATACAAATGTACAGTTTTTGTCATGCCAATAAAGCTCACCTAAATTGAAACTGAAATTGAGAGAGAGAGAGAAAGAGAGTGAGTGAGAGAGAGAGAGAGAGAGAGAGAGAGGGTCACACAATGGAGTCAGCCGTCTTAACATTCCGTGGCTTGTGTACTGCAATTGCAAACACATAGGAGCTTCATCACTGTGTCTGTCACGCGACTCTGTTCCCCTTTTGGGCTTGAGCTGATGGTAAAACTAAGTACATTATTAACTGTCATTACATTTATTTTGAAAGATGAAACTCGAGATTATGGAAAGGGAAGTTACATTTCCGACGAGTGCTTGCGGTGTTTGCACAATCACAATGCACTGGGTCAGTTGGCCAATCAGAACAGGCTGCGCTTGTCAGAAGGAGGGACTTTGTAGAAAACAACGTGTTGGAGAGAGGCGGGGCATAGAGGACCTACAATATTTGAATCACAAATATTTGCTTCGCAAAAAAAATTTTTTGAACATTAAAGGATGTCAACATATTCTGTTACTCCAAATACACAAAATAATGATCTAATCAAATGGTCTTATCTAATCTTAACTTCTAAAAACTTGGCTCATCATCTTATCCATTTCAAAGTCATCCATAGAGCATACATAACTCCTTACAAAAGGTTTAAAATGAAACTGCAATTGACCTATAACTGTCATATCTGTAACACTGTATCATCAGGTACTTTTCTCTATGTTTTGGGAATGTCCAATTGTTGTCAATCTATGGACACATGTGAATTCTGCTTTATCCTTTTTACTACAACTTGATTACATGTCTAATCCATGTTTATGTCTTCTCAGTGACGATTCCAACTCCTGTATAAGTTCATTAAAGAAGAGAATGTTGTTTGCTGGTTTTACAGATGCAAAGAAGATAATAATACAAAACGTCTCAGGTTATGAATGTAACCATGGTTCCCTGAGTAGGGAACGAGACACTGCGTCCTCTAGGGGTCACTATGGGGGAACGCCTCGTCGTGACCCCATGTCTGAAGGATACATTGTAAACACGACAAGTTGGCCGGTGACAGCCCATGACGTCACTACTGGTGCGACTATAGTATAAATAGGCACCGGGAGAACACGTCATTCACTTCTTCGTCTGAAGCTTGCGTCCAAAACATGGCAAGAAACTAGAGGACGCAGTGTCTCGTGCCCTACTCAGGGAACCATGGTTACATTCATAACCTGAGATGTTCCCTTTCAAGGGAACGCCATCACCCATTGACTTCATCACCTGGTGCGACCACAGTATAAATGGGCGCCGGGAAAACATGTCATGCGCTTCTTTGTCTGAAGCTTATGTCCGAAGCATGGCAAGGGAACTAGAGGACGCAGTGTCTCGTTCCCTTCTCAGGGAACCATGGTTACATACGTAACCCAAGATGTTCCCTTCTGAGGGAACTTCGAACTGTGTCCTCTAGGGCTCGCTATGGGGAACAGTATACCCACACCGCCATGCTGAGGGGAGTGCAGGCCAGAACCATGGTGAACACTAAGTACCAACTCTACCATTTCCATGGGAGTTGCCCCTGAGACGTTAAATGGCTGTCCGTGACATTATCCCTTATGGCCAAAGGCCTAAGCTACATACCAAACTTACCTGTTAGGGCCAGATTCCTGGGCCGGGGGTAGAGCTCAAGGCTTGGAATCAAGAATAGATTCCTTTAAAGGGATAAAGAGCCTAGCATTCATACTAAGTCTTGCATGTCACACAGGGGCTACAGCTTGCCCTTGCATAAGCTTGCTGAAGGAACTGTCTCAACAGATCCCTAGTAGCAACACCCTGTTCAAATAGGTATCCTGAGGATACATAGGTGGAGTGGCGCCCAAGATGAACGGGGCTTACCAGCTCAAGAGAGGGCACGAAGCCACCACGCGAAGCCCTCACCATATAGGATTTTAGAAAAGAATGCAGAGAACTAGTGCGCGAACTTACCACAGTGTGGATATTAGAAAGTGCGCAGAGACTTCACGTGCACATTTACCATAACATGGATTTTAGATACTGTTCTAAGGGGCTTTCGTGGCACTCTGAAAGAGCAGCTCATAGATTGAATGGTGCGTCCCTCTATGTTATAAAGCTGGAGTGTCCATGATGCAAACATTTTTAAATATCTTAAAAATAGGCCTACTTTAATGTCTTTAAAGTGTTGACTATTTTGTTTAGTACATTTGGTCAAAATCTAGAAAAGATGATGCTGTATGATTGGTAAGCTGTGTATTGGGGGAAGTCGTGGCCTAATGGTTAGAGAGTCGGACTTGCAATCCAAGGGTTGTGAGTTTGAGTCTCGGGCCGGCAGGAATTGTAGGTGGGGGGAGTGAATGTACAGCGCCCTCTCCACCCTCAATACCACGACTGAGGTGCCCTTGACAACCAACTGCTCCCCGGCCACCGCAGCATAAATGGCTGCCCACTGCTCCGGGTGTGTGTTCACGGTGTGTGTGTGTTTACTGGTGTGTGTGTGCACTTTGGATGGGTTAAAAGCAGAGCACGAATTCCGAGTATGGGTTACCATACTTGGCTGTATGTCACGTCACTTTCACTTTCAGTCTGTGTTGTGATTGGTTAGTAATAGTATTATTTAAACTATAGGCTTTGTTCTTCACTTGCATTTTCAATATAAAACATCATCCTTTGCATAGGCTATAACAGCACAGTGAGGCGGTGGTTACGCTGAACGGCACAGCTTAGCGTGCACACTTACCACAATGTGGATTTTAGAAAGTGCACAGAAGCTCAGTGTTTGCACTTACCATAGCATCAGATGCCCATATAGGGAGTGGTACACTTGCAAGAGGCCCTTCATGGTGAGGGGAGCACAGCTACCTCACTTAACAAGCAACCCGCCAGGGAGGCAGGAGATGGTCCAGCCGCCTGGCATGATTGCCATCCATAGCTCAAAAGAGCGAAGGCCTAACTTCAAAAATAGAAGGGGGACTCAAACGCTCCGATCGAGAGGGACATGCTCATGAAACCCACAAGGGCACTACAAAGCTTGACCAACAGAAAGAGGCCGAACAACCTGAGGCCGCTACTCAATGGAGCTTAAACAAGCAGAGGACTAAATGAGAGGAGACCACAGTCGTTCAATTGGCAGGCTCAAAGACAACGCTCCCAGGTGAGGGGAGCACTGCCTGGCTTAACCCAAATAGAGGCAACTTATTAGGGAGGCAGAAAGCGGCCTGACTACCTGATGTCACTCCCACGGAGCTCAAGAGCAGAGGGTTCAACCTTTAGCGAGGAGAGAGAGGAACCCAGCTCGACCAAAGTGATCAATAGCCCTGGGTTAGAGGACCTAACTCTCAAGTCGAGAGGAGGACTCACCCAGTCTGCCCAGGAGTGGGGAGCTCAAAGGGACCCTCCCACAGTGAGGGGAGCACAGCCATGTCTGGGGAGCAGATAGATCGCAAATGGGACATCAGAAATGGTATCCTGCTAGAAGGGGATCACACATTTCTAAAGGGAACAAC
This sequence comes from Cyprinus carpio, assembly GCF_018340385.1. Classification (NCBI taxonomy): domain Eukaryota; kingdom Metazoa; phylum Chordata; class Actinopteri; order Cypriniformes; family Cyprinidae; genus Cyprinus; species Cyprinus carpio. Next base: position 16,049,759 of record NC_056603.1, on the reverse strand, counting down.
AGGGTCCCGGCATAGAGGCAAATGACCAAGGAGGTGACAGGAATGGGCATTTTTTGTTGCAAATGAAGTTTTTACAGGAGCAGTGCTCTCAGCTCTCAAACTGAGGCGGGCCTTTATAGCACATACTGGGAGCGACTCATAGCTAACCCTCACAGTGAGGGGAGCAATTCTCGGCTTGACCAGAAAGAGGAGCTATATTAGAAAGGGTAACCCAGTAGGGCCCAATAAGAGATAGTCCACTGGTGCAGCTGGACACAGTATCATGGTCTTTATCTCGATAGCAGAAGCATACAAGATGGGTTTCCACACAAACACAAATTATCTCTTATCTCAGGGAGCGCAGTGTACTCAAGCCCACTCCGCAGAGGGGCGATAACTAGTTCAGTAGACAAGGAGGACCCGTGGGCCTGACTGTCTATGGAGTGTTGAGCTCCTTAACTCCTCAGCGAGAGAAGCTCTAACTCAGAGAACGTGCATGATGGTTAAGGAAAGATTCAGATCTCAGGAGACCCCTCAGGGTGAGAAATGAGTAGCGCACCCTGGCCAGAGGATAGGGAGCATGTCACGAAGCATGTACTCAGAAGAGTACTAGCCTGCAAGAAGGACCGGCAGGTCCTGAGATTGCAGCATTATACTGGGGACCTGATGCTGGGAGGCTTCCACCAGCCTGGATCCAGTACCGATGAGTGAAACCATCACTGTAATCGGCCAACAGAAAGGAGGTCCTGACTTAACAGGGGGGTCAAACCTAAAAGTCAGAAAACAGAACAGGTCAGAGTAGCGCTGCAGAAAAAGGCTAGTTTCAAATACACAAGAACTAGCAGTCCCAGCACCCATTTATACTGTGGTCGCGCCAGGTGATGAAGTCATAGGCTGTCGCCGGCCAATGTTTTGCCCAGTGAAAAATGTTGGATTATGCAACAGACATGCAGCTCATTATAATTGTCTCCATGCAGTTAATTGATAAACCATTGGTATCTGCCCTGTACATGCTATTTCTGATATGCCGATGGCTTTAAAATAATCAAAAATCATCCGATACATCGTTGCATGCCTAAAACATACCCTTTAATCTAGCCTAGGTCATTTTAGTTTCCAGTGGAGATCTCCATGACACATCCTCTCACGTGCTGACATGTTGCTTTTAGTTGTCTATTTCAGGTCTTTTCCAAGGCCTTTTCGAACACCACTGTCACTGAAAGCCAAGTTTAAATTACACACAAGGAAAAGCCATGGAAGGAAAGGCAATCACCACAGCTGGTCAGCCCAAATTGTACAGAAAGCCAAGAAAAAACAAAGACAACAGAAACATGCTGTTTGAAATACTGACACCAGCTGTGCAATCTCAGAATAGAAACAGAGAAACACACATACACACAAATCCAACATGGCAATAAATCATTGTTGAAGATGTGTATGAGTGGAAAATAATTACAGAATAAAGGACATCATATCTCTTTGAAGTCATCTTCAATTCTAGTCCTGCTGATTAAGAGGGGCATAAAGCAACTGTTCGTGTCGGTGTAGTTTAGGTTTAGAGGTGAGAGCGGATGGATTCCTGCTTGTGCACTCAGAAGTACAGCTGCTGCTGAGACACACAATTCATTGACACCATAGTCTGCATCTGCAGAGGCAAAAGCAGCAGCACAGTACAGGAAATGAAAGAGAGCAATATTAATTGTTAAACAATTGTTTTGTAGTGCAAAACTGAACAGATCACAACTTTACCAAGCAAGGAGTTTTCCTCTTTTTATGCCAAAGAGACTTTTTATGACAGTCAACCATCTTTAAGTTAATAGATTACAATAATTTAACAATATGGTTCTCTAATGTCAGTAAATGGTCACAAACACATTTTGTTGTTAGTTTGTTTTAGTAAACATTTTATTTTTGGCTTTTGTGTTAAAATTATTTATTTACAGTACAGGGCTCTTTGCAATTGTGATAGTGTCTCAGTCACATAATATTCATATTGTTTTAGGAACCAAGTTAATGTAAATAATAATTACAATATTGTAATATGTAATAATATGTCCACAAAAATGTTGGAAATTATGTAAAATGTGAAAAAGTGATGTTGGCGAATGCTGAATTACTAAATGTACTTTATAAGTGATATGCAGAGATGATTTTTGTGTGTAAAACACTAAAAAACACCAGATCATGAGCTGCTTATATGTCAATTAAAAGACAGCAAATCAAACTAAGCCATATCATAATTTTATTTTGATTATTTGTGCAGTCCTATTAATAAACATTGACATGATTACATATCGATTGGATTTATTATTAGTTTTCCCATCAACTCACAGATGTTTTACAGTTCTTTCACAAACCTCTGTTTGGGAAACCCTGCTCTAATACATGCAGTCCACTACAGTGTAGAGATCATAAAATAAAATTAACCATCCAGGTTTCCCCATAATACCTATAATTCTAAATTAATGTACTTTTCTGGGCAAAACAAATTTAACACATCAAATTAATATTTATTCTGGAATATTTCATTCTATATTATTTTAGTAGACAAAACTATTTTGATATTATTATTATTATTATTATTATTATTATTATTATTATAACAGGATGTTATAATGTTATATATCTTAAAATATTACACATCTTGTTTCAGAGTAAAAAGAAACATCAAAAAAAGGTGAAAAAAATAATTTATTATTTAGGGTTAAACAGGTATTTTATATTCAAATAAAACATCCAAAGTCATCCTCAGAAAGTACATTTAGACTGTGTCTATGGCTGGAAATAAATAGAGCAGGACCCAATGTGGAATCCCACAACTGTAAACTTCAAAGTGTGTGAAGTGTTTATCTATAGACAGAAAGGGTCTAAATGCTTTGTGCTGAGAGACAAAGCAGAGACAACACACAGCATTCAGAGTGAGGTGGAGGTCTCGCAGAAGGGAGTGCTCAGGTTTTGAAGTCTGGGAGCATTCTCAGCATGAAAGCACAGGTAACTCAGTGAAGAACAAGAAAGAATCACTTTAGGCTATGTCCTGAAGCCATGTGATCAGCATGTGACTAGCCCCAGCACTCTGCGAGACTGTAGACATATCAGACAGAGCAAGTGGATACCTGGAGGCCGATGACACGTTGGCAAAGTGTGTATGTGTTTGTGTGTTGAGTGTCACTGATCAGAGAGATGTGCTCTTAAGGAGCAGTAGGCATTCCCTCACGCCAGACAGAATTCCCGTCCCGCCCTTTTCACACACTGAGGCTAAGTTCCAAAACACAGCAAGCTGCCTTGCAGGCGCCAGGTTTAATCCTACTAAATGATTGGAGAAGTCCATCATACATCACCATAAAGAAGTCTGTTGTTTCACAGGAATGTCAGACTATGACATTTTGGTTCAAAATTAGATGTATAGATGAATTAATCGTTCACAATAATAAAAATAACATACATTAAGAAAACAAACTAAACTGAAAAAAGGGAGAATTTCCATTTCTTGCTGAAAAACAAAAAACAAGACAGCTTATTGCTAAGCTAATGGGGTTTAATTTGTGCTGATTTAATAATTAGTAGGTTAGTCTTTTTATAAATAATATAATTAAGTTAATGTTTTCAAGTGCTGTATGCGACCACCCTCTAGAGATTACAGTTGTAATTTAGTTTTTAGCTGACATGTATTACAATACATGTGTTTAAACTGTACCTGTACAAACATACAGACAAATAAACAAATAATTATATAATATATATATATATATTTATATATAATATATGATAATATCATTTTTCATAATCAACATGCCTTAATAATGTTGCATATATGGGCAGCTCACTATACTGAAAAAAAAACCTAACCTAAAAATGGTTACATCTAAATTACCTGGTTTTATTTCAATCAAAAATATTTTAAAATCACTAATCAACCCAAATACAGTAATTTATGAAAAAACTATGGGTTAAAAACTCATTGTATGCATTAAATCAGGTAGAAATAGCCCTGTAAGGTAAAAATTGCAGGCTACCACTTTTTACATTGTAGGTTTTGGAATAGAGCCATTATGTTCAATAGAAACAGGAATTAAATTAAAATCAAAGTCTACGTCCTATATTTCACTCAGATTAAACTACTGAGAAAATATAAACAAACAAGCAAACAATACAGTGCTGCTATCATAAAGGAGCATTAATAGCGCATGCAAACAAGAGGGGTAGTGACCGAGGGGCTCTATTAGCCTGCCCTCAAAAAAAAAAAAAAAAAAAAAAAAAAGACATACAACAACAGAAACAATCCAAGACAATATTCCTGTAGGCCGCAGCCATCAGTCAAAATGATGAATGTGAGTAACTAAACTGTGGACATAGATCTGCCAGGTCTTGCCTGGTCCCACTGACATCACATTTAATTATAACGCATGTCTAATTGAAAGCCCCCTGGAAAAAAGGGCGGGATATTGTGGTCTCTCTCTCTCTCTCTGCCCATGGCAGGCCACGGAAAGTTAATTAATTAGGAGGCACCTCCTCCCTCCTTTATCTTGAGTTACTATCAGCCCTGCCTCACTGAGCTGATGAGATTTTCAGCCAGCTTTTCATCTCGTGAAAGAAAAAAACAGAATGGCGTGAGGAGAGTGTTATCAAATGAGCTGTTGAAGCAGCCAGTGAATATGTCATTGACTGTGACTGCTCCCGGAGTGAATGGTGATTTATCCACATGACTCCCGTCATGCTAACTCTGTGTGTGTGTGTGTGTGTGTGTGTGTGTGTGTGTGTGTGCCAGTTCTCGTGGACCTTTCGTTTTCCCCTCATTCAACGCAGCCAGATGCGTATTAATACCATTCTGCTCTCAAACTGGCCCTCAGCAACCATCCTGCTACAACCTGAACATGAACTTGCATGTTCTAGATAAAGAGGATCTATACTTTACAGTCTTATGCAGAACATGATTTTGGAAGTGAGATGCACTCCTTTAAAAACTCAGATAGCACAATAACTTGAAAAGAAAATGAAAGACTCCACAAACTATGCTTTACAGCTTGTATGTGTTGAAAGCCAAGAAAACAGGATTTGTGAAACACTGACAGGGCGCCCACTGATCCCTTCAGTGTTGACTGCAGATGAGACACTTTAAAGATGTTTATATTTATCCATCTTCTGTGTCTCTGTGTGTGTGTGAATTAATAATGTGAGTATCAGGCCACCAAAGAGTTTCTGTCTCTTCATGATGGGGACTCTGAAACCAAGGCAAACTACTTCCTCCAGCATAAAAGACGTGCTTGTGTGTAGAGTTGGGACCAGAGCAGGTGGCTAGTATGGACCAGGCTGTGTTTTTAAGTGTGTGAGTGTCTCTTGCTCTGTCATAGAGGTAATTAGTGAACCCCTGAACCTGTAGAACTCTGTTGAAAGGCTGCCAGCAGCTAGTCAGCGGTAAATCAAGAACCTCAATGCCAAATCAAAAGAAATCAGTTGATCTCTGCATAAACATGAGATTGGAGACACACCAGGCGGCGTCTGCCTGCTCTGACACCCCCGTCCCATAAAATCACCCGCTTCTTCACCCCCCCCTTTTCAGTTTTCCTGAAGATACACACAATGTGGACAACTACACAATTATTATACTGATCATTACATTATTCTTCGTTTCTAGGGGAGAGCTGGGATGCATGTAACACTTCTTTGGTTTCATTCATTTATTTAGAAAATCGTTTTAATAAATTCTGTCAAATATCTTATTAGTCATATTATAGTGTCAATTACATTTATAACTTAATCATGTGAAAAGTAAATGTAAGTATACAAAGGTGGTATGTCATACATGTAACAGCGTACTCAAAAGCTCTATAATGTGAACTGTTATATTTTATATTTACATACCAATATTAGTCAATACAAATTTATTTTACAAACAAGGAAGGACTGCCTTCAAAAGGGACATGAGATTATATGTAAACACCACCAAGCAAGACAACTGTTAAAAGCATGGAAAAAAAAAAAAATACAAAAACAATAATAAAACAGAATATTTATGCTAAATGTACATATTTGCACTCTGCTTTCCTTCATTAGACCTTTCCTCTGTCTTGTCTAGAGATATTCATACAACCAGGAACAATTTTTTACTTTTTAATACTGCTATCAAATCAGATCTTAAAACAGCCACAAAACGTATTAAACTTCTGAAGGAGAAAACAGTTAAAAATTATGTATTTTATGTTACAAAAAAAAAATATATATATTATGTCTGCAAAACCAAATACAAGGAATATATTTTTACTAAGCTCAAAGAGTGGGAATAAGGAGACAAATGAATTACAATTACAAAGAGCGAACAACCACTATGAGTGCATTTAACTTTAATAAATAAACATCAAATTTGCATTTATTGAATGAAATTAACACTCTTAAATTGTTTTAATGCAATTCTTGCTATTTATTTTCAAAATGTTATATTTTAAAGCGTAACTACCATATTTCTTCAAAAACTATTTTTGTTGTGGACGTTATGGAAAAGAACATGACTGACAATATTACTTGGATACATCTTTAGCCACTAGCGCATCAGCACTTGCTCAGTAATTAGCACATTGAGAAATCAGCGTTGTCGTATTTCAGCATTCTCATTACGACTAAAGAAAACAGGTATGCATCATTATCATCTCTTGGGTGTAAAATTAAACATTTTTCTAAAGATGCTCACTCATTTAAACACGGAGACAACGGTATCGGGTAATTCATGACATATCAGGTACGAGGAAAACATTTTTATTATAATTAGATGCTAATTAGCAAGATAAAAACAGTACAGGAAGTCCTGATAATGAAAATCGTCAGATAGCAATGTCATACTACGGTGTGTTCTACAAAATCCTTAAGGATCCAGGTGATTTTAATAAACACAAAGCAGCCAGACTGTATTGTATGACGGTTTGAGTGAGTGAACAGACATGCCTTATTCTTTTCTCTCTGAGCCCTAATTGGCCCAGTCAACAACAGCCTGGCCACATCAGCGTTATATACTCAGACACATCCATTTGTTTAACAACCTCGAGCATTTGAAGAAGACAGATGAAAGGGGAGTCTTGGACAACTGCATTAGAGCCTCCCGACCACAAAAGAAATACCCTGCTTCATTAAAATGATAATACAGCAAAAAGACCACAGCCCACGTGCGTTCTCTCTGAAGTACACAAAGCCTCGAATAAGTCTGCGCAGCTACAGTAGATCCCCCCTCTTCCCAATCAAATCGAACTGTCATCTGAGGAGACAGGTCATTTACATTCATGATAAAATGATCTTGCATTTTTTATTTGTCTTGGAAATTAAAGACTTACTTAATCATTGTGGATTGAAGTGGGGGCCCGGGCGATGTAGTCATGTGTTTCTGATTGCATTAGGACTGATGTGGCGTGGCGTGATGGATATTTAATAGTTAAGCTGTCCCTCTGTATCATGTCATGGGCCCCTGATGCGCATGCAGCACAGCAGTACGGCGCCGGTTGCAGGATAGCTTTAATTATTAGGCCGATCATGGGACCAGGTCTGGAAGAGAAGGAAAAGAGACAGCACCTGTACCTGTGTCTGACTTAACACTTGATATTGGTGACAGAAATGAACTTTTAAGCAGTTCAAGGGGAAAGTTCACCTAAAAATTATAATGATTATTCTTAGTCTTAGGTTCTAGTGTTATCTAGTGTTATCAAAGAAAACAAAAATAATGACTTTATTCAATAATTCCTTTGTCAACGATCTCCTCTGTGTCTCTCCATATCATCTGTATGCTGTGTATGCTCTTCTGTGTCATCCGTGCCACAATGATGCGCTGTTTTCTTTCAAATCAAAGCTTAATACACGTAGAAACAGCGCATCCTTGTGGCACGAATGACACAGAAGAGCATACACAGCATACAGTGACATAGAGAGACACAGAGGAATTATTGAATAAAGTCGTTATTTTTGTTTTCTTCACTTACAAAAAGTGTTCCCGTCCCGTTCTGACGATGACTTTCATACCTTTTATGGACCCTGACACTGTTATTTACTTGGCAGTCTATGGGACAGTCACAGGCCACCCAGTTTTCATTCAAAATATCTTAAATTGTGTTCCGAAGACTAACGGAGCTTTTACGGGTTTGGAACGACATGGGGGTAAGTGATTAATGACAACATTTTCATTTTGGGGTGGAGTATCCCTTTAACTCAAAGAATCTTTAAAATAATGTATTTCCACCAAAATGTTAATCAGCAAAACTGTTTTCAACATTAACAGTAACAAGAAATCTTTCTGGACTACCAAATCAGCATATTAAAATTATTTCTAAAGGATAATGTGACACTGGTGACTTGGGAAATGGCTGCTGAAAATTCAGCTTTGCCATCACAGGACAAATTACATTTAAAAATATATTAAAATAACATTTATTTTAAATAATACTAATAATAATGAACACATTTAATAGCATTATTACAATTTTTACAGTTTTTTGAATAAATAAATGAATAAATAAATACAACAAATCCCTGTGAATTTCTGATATTGCTTGATATTGTTACAATTTGTCAGTTGCAGAGGAAATGGCACTAGTGGCATGGCTTCATAAGGCCATAAATGTAGTTTTTCACAAAGTGAAAGTCAAACAAAAAATCAAATATTATTTTGTATCTGCAGAAATCATGTGATTATAATACTGTGAAGTTTTTTTTTCTTTTGAATACATATTTGCAGATCACCTCATTCTGCACAAATGTGGTTCAACACAATGGCCGCTTTATGAGTCAATAGTAAGAATGAAGGGCTGCTCTCACGGTGGCATCTTTTTTTCTCTGCCGCCTGAAACAGATGATGGGCCATCTGCTAGAGGACAATGCTAATCACAGGGAGGCGCGCAACGCTGGTGTGGATGAATGGCCAGGCTGGGCTCTCACATGTCGAGTGGCTCGTCCCACAATGCCGAGCGCCGGTCTGCCAAGTCCAGTCCTCTGCTCTGGGCCTGCCTCTTTCCTGTACCCACGCTCCCGCCAGACAGCCACCACACACATGGCGTTTCCTGTCAATTCAGGAAGTTTTTGGTTGTGGTCCCACCGATCCCACTGACACAAATGGGTAACAACATGGATGTTTAGTCATTTCCTACTTCCTTGTAGAAGTTACGGGTCAATGACTATTCTCTAAATGATCACTGATGGGTTACATCTGCATACTTTGAGAGGTTTTGTTTTGTTTGGATTTGACGCCATTTTTTCCCCGTCTCTCATCTGGTATTGAAGAATCGCCTGGTTATGTGTCAATTGAACTCAATTATCACAGTTATTATCTTAGAGAAGCCACTCTCACAGTTTTAGAAAAGAGTGATATTTCGCACCACGCTAAGCGGATACAGAAGCCAGACGTCCCAAACACAGGCAGTTAACGTTAAATGGAGTATTACATTCTTCATCCGTCGATATTGCATGGGTGGGCCCCTGACACGATCACCCTTCCAACCACCTCAACTACAAATATAGCCTGCAAAAATCAAACAGCCATCCTCTTTCTCAGCATTAACGTTTACAACACCAGGAAATTGGTCCTTAATTCCTTTATCCTCTGAAAATGTGGGAAGCTAATCAGGCCTTACACATTTTTATGAGCGAATAAAAGTGAGTGCCAGGTTTGAGCACTGCGTTGCATTGAGTGCAGAATACTAGTCCTGTCCTCATGTTCACGATGCGTTCCAGCTGTGGCTGAGGCTGCACTGCAACACTGCGTGTTTGACTGAAGAAACAACATGAGTTAGGCTCGTACCCAAGGCTGTGATGCTTCCAGCTCTGCTTGTGTTGCTATTGTAGTGTTTGTTGAAGCAGATGTGATTTTGTAACAGCGGTGTCCCCGTTCCTGTCTGATTAGGTGTGTCCTCTTAAAAACGTCACAGCTGTGGCATTTTATGTATATTTACAATGATGGATATACAATGCCACAAGCAGAAATTATAGGGAATGCTGGTGATAAACTGAAAAAGTCTTGCAATTTGGAGCTTGTTAAAGGAATCGGGAGTGTTTGTGGAGGAAGCCAGATTGTAATGCCCCTTGGTCTCCATTTTGGGCCTGAGGCTTTGTCTTAAATTGTTGACTACGGTTTACTCTGGCTGGAAAACCTTGCAGATGTCAAAAACATTTGTGTGTAACAGGCTTAATATAATTAACTTAAATTTGTTTACATTTTTAATTTAACGTCATCATAAATCAATAAATTAGAACATAATTTTGTGCACAGGAAATTATTTCAACTATTAAAGTCCTAGCAAATTGTTGTAAGCCTTTCAGGCCTTATGCGTCAACACAAATTACAATTAATATATACATTTTTCTTTTAGTATGGTTTTAACAATTTTAAACTTTTATGCAGGGAGTATCTCTTTCTGTTCCTTTCCACCATGGCACTTCATTCTAATGTACCAGGGCTTAGCAAAGCGGATTCCATGTAGAAAATAAAAGCCTAGACAACTGCATTACTGTCCGACCTGTCAGATTCTTTAAATATATGCTCAATCCTCTCTGCCAAGCCCTTAAAAGCAGTGCTGGCAGAGAAAGCAAACTGGGAGTGACAAAAGCACGTCGTTTGGGGGGCTGTGATTTTAGTTGAGGAGAATGGACTTTTAAATGTATTTTTATACATTCACAAGGAGTTCATTCTGTTCCCCATGAATCAATAATAAGCAGTGTGCCACAGACCTGGGATACAATTATCCACCCTGAAGAAGCTCACCTGTCACAATGATGTCTGAGGAACTGAATATGCTGTCAGGTGTAATGGCGTTCATTTTGCTATTCCCACAGAACCGGGGCCTGCAGCAGCTCTAACATGGCAGCTTCTTAGGGTTCACCATCAGGCCTAAAAAAACATGTCTGTAAATACACTACACACAGATGTACCGTATATAGACATTCTAATGTAATGCAAATTCCATTACCACAGTATGTTCAAGTTCCTTACTGTTTCTGTTAATGATTCTCTTATTATTTTGTAGGGGGAAAATAATTTTTAAAAAAAGAAAAAAAAAAAAAAGCCAAATGATGAAATAATTTCAATAATAAGTGAATTTAAACAACTCTTGTAAAATGAATTAAAAAAAAAAAAAAATCACAAAATGAGTGTTAACAGACTTAATTACTTTTTCACTTTTTTAATTTCTTATTAAACAACAATGCTAAACAAACCAAAAAATGTATTAACATTTATTTATTTATAAAATGCTACTGACTAAACCTATAACGCTTTTCTTTAAAAACATGATGTCATACAGTATTAACAGCCAGTCAGTATCTACAAGTCTCACAGTCAGTCAAGCTCTGTTTGATTCACTAAAAAACAGACTCATTTTGAGTCAGGAATTGGACTATTCTGGTCACACTGTAAGTTTCGTGCTAGGTTCACTATTTATACAGATGCTGCTGAATTAGTAGTGTAGGAATGGGAAAAGAAGGAAACAGTTCTCAGCACAGACATAAAAATGACTGAAATTACAACTACATTAATTCAAGGTAGCCACTTGAAAATTAACAATAATTATTTGAGGACAAAACCAATGTTGGTGTGTCTTGGTGAGCACACTTCTCTTACAGGTACATGTATGATAGCAGTATGCACACAGTTGTGTGTTTTTTTTTTTATGCAAGCCATCTGTTTTTGAAACAACCTTCAAGAAATTCAAAACAGAACATGTTATGCACTAAGGGTTTGATTCCATCGTTTTGGCCCATAAGAACTCACCCTTTAGTGGGCAGCTCTGTTATGATGGGTACTAGGGAAGGTCCTAATAGGGCAGTAAATATTTGTTGGAGGGTAATGGGAGCGGATCCAACTGATTCTCAGACCAGTTCACAGCAGATGTTTGCATGTTGTGCCTTCTGGAACAGACGCTATCACTCTGTTTATTTCACTACCCTTTAATTTGCATGGCATCCTGTCTTCCTGATAACCAGCACCAACTAGAAAAATGCAGGAGAGAAGGCTCTGAGAAAGTTTTACAAAAAGAAAAAAAAAAAAAATTAGCATAGTGGAATTCATTCTTTATAACATTATAGAAACTATTATAGTTTATATAATATCAATGCTATGAATAGCACTGGCACACATGATATAGCCTCTGGAAATATAGATTTTTAGTCAATATAATGTAATACAATAATATTAATTTTTCACACAAAATCTGACAACTAATCCAAACACTGTGTTGACTGACAGACCATCTTAACACCAAAGCTAAATTTAATCACTGGAATTGAACACTATAATTGCTCTAATTAACATGTGCAGTGACATTTGAATCCTTATATTTTCTTGGGCTCTCATACATGTGCAGTTGTGTGGGCTGATTTGTATTGTAAACAGAGTGTTCAAGAAGAGACCAGACATAATTAAAATCCCTGATGGCGGGATGTTAAAAAACATACGTGTTGCAAATTGCGGCCCATCTGCTGCAGTGCATGGCTTTATGAGCGCGGAGCAATGCTCAGCGGTGGGTCAGGGATGGTGCAAACTGATTGATGACAGTGGAAGACCAGGCCACTCCCATTAACATGTAGACTTCAGAGAGTGTATGTGTGTATGTGTTAAAAGATGACAGCACTGGGCTGTCAAAATTCATTTAATGGCTAACCACTCGAAAATCAAAGCCAGTAGTTAGGTCATATTATTAGCATAATGCATTTTCAGGCTATTTTCCTAAAATGAATATTTCTTTGAGATGACATTAATATCATAATGACATGGAATACTATTAAAAGTATGGTAAAAGTTTTTTTTTTAAATTATATCCATTAATACTAATATTATTTACTAATATAAATGTTAAATAATATGCATAACAGATCACTAGTTAATTTACATTAAAAAAAATTATAAATAAAAAATATATAAAATCTAACCACTTTCCTAACCACTTACCAACTTGCAATAAAATATTGTCGAATCATTTTCCATCAATCACTCATATCTAATAGACCCAAAGAGTGAAATGTGAATGGAAGTTAACACTGAGGCTTTCAGAGTGACAAACCTGGACGGCACAGGGGGAAATTGAATGAATACACAGAATGACAAACAGCCCTTTACTGTAACCTTTCAACAGAGAGCTCCAAGAGAGACATTACCCCGCTGAAATAAAAACGCTCACACCATTTGTGCTGCGGCCATCACTTCATTCAATGCCCTGTGTGTCGGTGTCAGTGAAACGCTATTCATGTCATCTTTTCCAAATAATTTACCAAGTGCAATTAGCAGTCAGAAGTTGTCACCCGCAGGCTTCTGGAAACCGTTCGGCGGAGGAGTTAACGTATTAAAGACACTTACAGCCTGCATTAAAAAATAAACGTGTGGATCTCTGGTGATTACCCGGCACCAGAAGAAAGAAATGACATTTCCCTGAAAAATTAGAAACAAACCTGTTTGACAGCCCCTGTTAGCTTAGAACAAATGGGAGACATGGGAAATTGTTTGACACACTTTTATAAAAAGCAAGTGAAGGCAACCTATCCTTTGGTGTCGGGTAATGGCTCCTCGTTGTTAGATTCAATGGAAAAAGCTATTCATACTGTTGTGTGATTGAAAAGAAAATTGAATCCTTTTGATGTTATAAATGTGTCTATTACTGCATTTGCACACAAAATTTCAATGGAAATTACAGAGAAAGGAGTGATTCTCTGAGGGAGGGGGGTGACATATTGAATTCTATTCCGGCCTGAATATCAATATACTGTACGCCTGGCAGAATGACTCCAAAACCATATGATTTTTCACGCTGGCGTCAGAGTAAATAGGGTGAAAGGCTAAAATTGCAAAACTATATATATGAATGTTAATGCATAGATATTTCCCAAACAACCTTCTCTATTTGCCACATAGTTATAGAAAACTTTTCATTGCCGACTGCAGAAATCTCCCGAGGAGGTGCGCAGTCCCCCTGAAGTTCACGACGTGTACGACTACAAAAACACTGGCGGTCTGTGAGGTGCACTTGCCATATTAAAGGGCCTTTTGATAGGGCCTCCGGCAAGATATAATAGAGCCGTTGTGCATTTACAGGTAGTTAAATAATCAGCAAATAGAGTTCGGGAGATGGGTTCAGCCCAGGTTTGTGAGAGGAATGTGTTCCTGAGAGCCCTATTCAATTTAAGAATTTCTGAAGCCGCCACTTCAAGCAAAACACTGCCGCACCTCACTGCTCCATCAAGAACATGGCCACTGAAGGTCCCCTACAAAACACAGCAGTTGTCTTTAGCTCGGCGACTGTTCCTGGTTTCAGGTAACGTCGGCATGTGGCAGCCAAAAGTTCTCTGAAAAGACTCTGTAATCGGGCCTCACACGTAGCGCTTCCGAAAACATCAGTCACTGCAGTTGCATAGAAAACAAGACTTAACAGCGCTGTGTTAGAGATGTGTGCAAATACAATTAACAAAAGATTAAAACATTTCAAAATAAATTAAAAGACATGACCAGTGACCTGACACCCAATACGCAAGAAGCCTCACGGCTAAGCGTACTGTCACTCCTCGTCGAGCATGAAGCGCTCTCTGATCACTAAACTAGGGATTTTTTCAATTGCCTTGATGAATACATTGAGAGGCTATTCAGCGATGCACACATTTGATGTTCCAGGCCTACGATACAACATTTCTGAAGTCTGAGAAAAAGCTTGTAATAGCATCCTTTTGACGCATCTGTAATAATTATGGATACATTCAAATTGAACAGCGTCTTCCACACACTGGCGCAAGTCATTGTGGGTAACACACAAATCATTTAACTGACTAGTGATGTTAATATATCGGCACTTTTGAAGCAAACACACAAAGGTACAATGATTGCTTCAATTCAAAGGCAGTCATATTACAAATACAAATGTAAATCAAGGTTCCAAAAACGTGTTTGCATTCATTTCCTGCATTCTGGAGAACAGATTTGCAGAGAATGTTTAGCAAATTAAAAAAAAGCAGATGGCAACCCATTTTTACACTCATTACCGAAGTAGATGAACAAAGTTTCCACCCCAAAGAACATTCAACCAAAACATCAGAATGATTAAAAACAAATCACTCTGTGTGTTGGGATCTTGGGATAAGCACTAATGAATAATTTCAGCGCTACTCAAAAATCCTCACAATTTGAGCATTTGCTGTGGCATTTCATGCAATCTCCTCCTCGCTCCTGGATAAAGAGAGAAAGGAAAAAAGAAAAAAGAAAAAAAAAAACAGTGAAGACAGAATATTCTCTTTATTTAGAATATTCACACTCTTGCGAAGAGCCTGTATGTGCGTTGCAGCTATTTTCTCATTTTGAGGGTGAGAAAAAGATGAGTGACAAAAAACAGCTCTTGCTGTTAGCATGGGGGATATGACCCAGGGATGAGAGCTCATTTATTAGCATGTGATAAGCAGTATGGTGAGTGAGGGAGAGCTTTGGCCTGTCATGACACCGCTGCTGGGATCACAGGACTGCAGCTGACAGAGTAGTCCAGTTCCTTTCTTTTTCGCCCTCCAAATCTTCTTCACAACTATTTCAAATAGCTACAGCAATCATAAACCATCTCATTTTCAACCTAGGTCTTACTAATTCTGCCATGGAGACATCTGTGAAAATTCATCTATATTATGCATGTTTGGGCCAGTGCTGCTGGTCTAGCACGTGGTGGAGATCTAAGATGATGAATCAATAGCGCAGAGGGAACATTCATGTCCTGGCAGAGGTCAATTAATGCTGGACAGCATTTACTGGAGGCTTAAAGCACATTTTTAGTTGTTAGGCTTTCGTTGATGGCCTACAGCTTTGGTCTACACAATGGTCTGAAAATCAAGTTTGGCCGACGGTACCATGTACAGTCAACTGAAAGTGAATTACTGGGGACCTCAATGTTATAGAAAAAGTTACCCTTTTAAACAAAACAAGAGGGAGGTTGCTTTCCTATTTTTATACCAGTTTTACAAATGAGGACGTCCCCCAAAGGGCAATTTTTCCGGTTTTGTTGACTTTTGGGTACAGATTTAGTCACTAAAATATGGTTAAATAGGTACACACACACACACACACTTACATTTTATTTTGACTGAACTAAACTACTAATCAGATCATTAAAATTAAAACTAATATTCAAATTAAAATGTAATTTGTCTCACACACAGATACACTATCAGACATAGTAGGCCTATGGCATGCAGTCAAATGCTTTTTTTCAACACTCCACACAAAGAATAAAAATTCACACAAGAAAAGCATACAATAAAAAAAGATATTTTATAAACTATTATTTAAATTCTTTTTAAATATAAAATTTAATACAATAATATTATTATTTTTTTTTACTTAAGTTACTAATTTAGACCTTATAGACTACAGTTATGCCAAACTATATAGTGATGAAACAATAAAAAATTAATTAAACAAATAAATAAATTGGCATTTACAATCTAAAGTAATTTTATGTTTCAAAATCTCCTAAAAATAAAAAATAAAATAAAAAAACCTAAAAAAGACAATACACAGATTTTGCAGAAAACTATAGCAAGCTCTTTTTGGTTGAAAACCACAAATTCACTGAGACAGTCTGATACTTACATTGCTTTCTTTACTATTCAAGACATAATAAAATTCAAACTGATCACATTTTAGCTTTCGCACTATTCTATATAAGATCAGCCGCTTCCCCCTCCTCTTCTGTTGTAAAATGCTGTGGTCTGCGGACCATTAATATCCAAAGAGTAAGAGCCCCTGCATCAATATATCAGTATGAAGCCCTGGGAAGGAGGTCAGGAGCAAAGCCCTCAGTATATTCATCCTCTCACATTCTCATGTGTATACGCTCATACAAAGCAACAGCTAAACAAGGTCTGTCAAACTTGGTAATTACACATTCATCACCTCCGAGATGTGGCGGGGTGATTGGATGCCTTCAGCAAAGAAGCAAGCTTGTCACTCCGGTATTAACAGTTTCATTAGAACACAGTGATTATGCTAAATTAATTGACGCTAGGGCTCGACACCTTGGCCGTGAAACTGAGGAAATACTTAGAATGCGGCTCCCGATGCACCGAGACGATAGAGGGTGGGTTCAGGGGGTGAAAATGCAAGGTTGGATGCACAAAGAAACTGATTATCAAATCTTTAATCCAATTAATTTTCCTCAGCGCAACAGAATACATCAGATTTGTGAAACGGCAGTCCCATGCGGAATGGAGACTGTGTGAACTGCTCTGATTGAGTTAAATTGAGATACAATATAATAATTATGAACTGACTCGAGAGACAAGGCAGGGCTCATCTCTGGTAGTGCGGTTCTATAGAGAAACTGTTTGTTTGTATTAGTCACAGTCAGCCGGGTGTGATGCATAAGAGAAGGGATATTCACTTCACGCTCAGCCCACGGTCTCCAACAAAAACAATGTCCTGGTTCTATGATTAAAGAGCTCATGAGTGCCACAAAAATGTCCTCTGAACGGATAACTTGAGATGATACCAGATCCAGCCATACGTAACAAATGAAAAAGAAGAAAATATTTGCGTTGCAGTGTTCCCTTGTGGCCCCGTTCAAATAAACCGATGGCAGAATAATTTAATCACATGCCAGCTGGAAATTTGCTAAATTGATTTTCGTTAAATTGTCACAGAATACAAAATGAGCCAAATGGACCAACAGGAGCGTTTTCTACCTTGTCTTGATTTCAGTAGAGCTATTCAGTAAGGTCAAAGATTCTGGGGTCAGAAATAAGCTGGCGAATGAGAGCTTCACAACAAAAACTTTGACTAACAACCCAGTACAAAGCAACGGCCAGCTGAAACCCTGCCGCTATCCTTGATCAAGATCTGATCAAGAACTAAATCAAGATCTCTCTTAGATCTCACAGCCATCCTCCATTTGATTGTCTTGAAGGAAATCAGAGAGAATTCCACAGAGGACTCAGGACTCACAATTTGGTGACAAAGATGTAATGATATAGAAAATTATCTTCAACAAGTACCGTAAAGGTCAGAGTAATTACATGCCAGATAGAAAAACAAGCCTGACCCTTAGCAATGCGTACAATTCCTCATTGATTTTCTATAGACAAAGAGAATTTAATAAATTTAGCTACTGTAACCAGACCAGGTGGTCAATCATTGTCCTATTTTCAAAGCCCTTGATGAGAGACGTGGTACATCAGGGGAAAAAATAGAGCATTGTTCTACTTAATTACAGCATGTCAGAGACAAGAACATATTTGCATTTTAAACAAGCACTTAATCTGATTGGAGGACAATTGTTATAAATTTCATTAAATATGTGGAGGGCAGCACATGCTGCCTCTTTTCTGCAGAAGAGAGGCTGCTGGGGAAATCTGGCTAAAATAACCCAAGTTTGCAGCATTCCAGAAAGAGAGAGAGAGAGAGAGAAAGAAAAAAACCTTTCTATCCATTTCTGATTCCTGATTCATGTTTTCTTCCAAAACTCGGTATAGTTTGCAGATGTATTTTTTTTCCTTTTCCTATCAATGTTTAATTTCTTTTCCTAGCTTTTTCAAGGTCTTTTTTTTCCTTGGGTTCAAATACTAGATGTATACGGATCTCGAGAAGAAAGAGGGAGGAAGGAGACTGAAACGCATGGCGCAAAAGAAATAAATAATCAAATCAACTGTGCGCCCTAACAATTTATGACCATTTTCTCACAATTTCCTGCAGTCAATTTAAAGTGTGCTCCACTGCTTCCTGCATATCTAACAGCCTCCTCAGTGTCTTTATCTACAATTCCTCTTATTTACAGATCGCTGGTGGAACAGCTGCTCCTACACTTGCCCCGAATCCATGAAGTGATGTTTTGCAATATACCATTTAATTTTTAATGCTGATATTCATTTCTCCTTCAAAACACTAGAACTTCCATGGAGAGGTGGCTTTTGATGACAACTACACAACATCCAATAGACTGAAAAATGGTGGAATTAATAGAGATAAACAGAATGATATCAAGCAAACAAACCAGAGGGTAAACACAGGGGAACTTTACACAGTAAATATACATTTTGTGAATGTGAAATGAGAGAGAGAGAGAATGATTTCCGCCTGGTGTGGCGACCGTTTTAAGAGTATATCAAAGAGCGCTGAGAGGAATTAGTCCAAAAAACACACACAAAAAAAAAAAAACAGTGCAAAACTAATAACAAAGGTAGACCTTTAAAATGCTTGATTTTTACTTTAAAATATTTAATGTAAATATAGATAACATAGAAATAAAAATAAAAACTGTTCCCTGTAAAAGATTGATTGGAAAATTGTTGATGTGTGCATGCACAAGTATGAAAGCAATCTATACAAATAGAAATAAATTTTAAAAAACCAGACAAAGTAACTCTAAATATGCTATAGAGGAAGAGGAAGAAAGCGATACAGAGACAGGATCCAAGCACCTGTCTAACAAAAGCGGAAGGCTTTCTAAAATGAGCATTCACACACAATTACACTAGAGAGACCTGCTGCCATTGTGACCAGCCTGTTCTTCCGTACCCCCTCCTCCCGATGACAAAAAAAAAAAAAAATGCTGAAAAAACAAAAAAAGTTGTGATGCACCTGCATCTGCTCATTCATAGTGTGCGATGGGCTGGATCCACGCCAAGCCTTCCTACTTCAACCATCGCCAGGGACCGTACATATTGATTTGCAATACAGCATAATAGGCCATCAGCTTAATTATTACTGAAGAGAGCACATTGTTCTCCAGCATTTTTCACCCTTCCAATCCCAGAGAATTGCACAGAAAAAATGAATGACTCATGATGCCCGCATTTGCATAACTTCCAAACAATATGCGTTATTGGAGATTGTTGAATGAAGCTGCAAGTTTATTTGTATGTCTGTGTGAAGTTGTGAATAGCAAACATTTTTGCTCCTGGTTCTGTGATCATAGTTTGTGTTGATAAAAAGGAGAGGAAAAGAGAGGGCAAAAGAGCAAAGGAATGCCAGAGGGTGAAAAAGAAAGACAGAAAGAACAAACAAATGAAAGACAGTGAAAAGAGAAACAGCAACAGAGCAAAAGAAAGAAAATGCAAACAAAATAAGCGAACAAAACAGAAAAAAGATAGCCATGCAAAGGAGACTAAAAGAAGGTAAAGCAAAGAAAACAGAAAAGAGTGAAAGAGCAACAGAACGAAAATGTGAAAAAGAGTGAAAGAAAGAGCGAAAGAAAGAAAGAAAAGTTAACGGGGAAAGGAAAGGAAAGGAAAGGAAAGGAAAGGAAAGGAAAGGAAAGGAAAGGAAAGGAAAGGAAAGGAAAGGAAAGGAAAGGAGAGGAAAGGAAAGGAAAGGAAAGGAAAGGAAAGGAAAGGAAAGGAAAGGAAAGGATAGGCGAGGAAAGACAAGGAAAAAGAAGCTGAGAGCTCTGCTCTGTCTGATGATAAAATTATTCATACATTGTAAGTCTTGGCTTGCACATCACAGGAAGTTCAGAAGTAGACTGTCTAGAAATGGGAAGTGGGTGGAGCTTCAAAGGAAAGAACAGCACAGGAATCAAAAACTGCCTGAATTTAAGATGTGTGTGTAAGGCAGGCATTATATATTTGATGAGGAAACAATGAGACAGAGAGAAATGCATTTTTATGTGGGTGTTTAAATATGATTATACTTGGGTGAACTCAAAATACAACATTTATACTCAACATTTCTAAACAAGAGAGAAGTCACAGTATCTAAATGCAACTGCATTGTAAACATCCACATGCATGCTTCAGGAAGTTTCATGTATAATAAATTGTATTGCTTATGAACCAAAACAACAAACCTTCTGCTTTCTGATCCAGTTATGGTACAAGTTAGTATTCTACTATTCCCCTTATCTAATATTATATAGTTATTTGACTGGGCAAGACCCTTCAATCTAGTCCTTTAATTGCCCATAGACACCAAAGTCAATAAGCCAATAAAAAAATTAAAAAAATAAACCCAAAAATTCTAACAAGCAAAAAGACACAGCAAATTACTCATCTGTCATTTAGCCGACGCTTTTATCCAAAGTGATTTCAGCAAGAAAACCTTTGATCTTTTGGTTACCAGCCCAGATCTTTACCCAAGCTACACCCTTTTCACTAATGACGTCAATCACGGTGAAATGTCAAAGAGCGGGGGCTGCTGGGATTGCTGCACATCCTTTTTCAGGGACACAAGAATGTTTTTTGATCACTTATCATGCTTTCAGACAGTGGCTTTATTTTGTCCTCATTTTTATTATGTTATTTCTGTTCTTTTCTCGCATGGCTAGGTTAACTGAGGTTAGTCTGGGTGGGTAAGTCAAAAGCCAGTCGAATGAAGAAACTGCATCAATGTAGGCTCTGCATGAGAAAGCTGGGCGGCAGTGTTTCCCAGTGTGAGAGTAATGAGAGAATAGAGTGAGGACATGTTTTAGTGTGCCGTGGGTCCGGTGGTCAGGTCCTCCACTACATGTTCAATGGAATCACGCCTCTCCAACTGGCATGCTCAGGAATGCCTGGGACTGTTTGTGTTGGACCGTCGTGAGTGTGGTTTTAACCCATTTCCTAGTACCAGGCACAAGAGTTAACTCATAGACCGAACAAAATGCCACTTCTTCCCAACTGCTGCCGGGAGAGCTCGTAAAATACTATTCAAACATATCACTGAGGAAACCAAAAACAAGCAGAGCTTTATTATTTAAAAAAATAAAAAATATTAACAAACCGGCGAAAAGATCAGTGTGCATGTGTCTGGGTTTCTTTATGTCGAACTTCTTTATAACAGCTGGAGTTGTTGGATCTGCACATGTCTAAAAGCAGCTCTGGATCTATCGGAACAGACTATGTAGAAGGTGAGAGAGAAGGAAAGCCACGTCCCAAGGCAAATTTGCAGATCTGAGGACACGACAGCTTTATTCATGTCAGCAAACAGTGCAGCAATCTCCCAGAGAAATGGGCTTTGTGTCTACAGGGGTCCCAGCAGAGCGGGCTCACAGATCTCTCCAATCTAATGCCTGGTCTGTGAACAGAAAGCACACAGAACAAGCAGGGCCAATTCCCAGCCTCCCCAGCCCCCTCTCCACCAGCACAGCCCACCCATTGCCCACAGATACTGTTTTCTTTGGCTGGCCACAAAGTCCATGACAACTCCAGCAAGGGACTTATTGTTAAGACTTGGAGGGGAAAAAAGCTGCCAGACAGGTAAAACTGTCAGGTGGAAAAAAGAGATATACTGTGGAGATGTGTGACAGATACAAAGAAAGCATTGTTTAAATAAGTATTAAAAATACATAACGCGGGCAGCTGACATTGTGCTGCCAAATCACTTAAGTAGCATATTATACTAGGTTTCAGGGTGGTGATATTTATCCATATGTGAAATGTGCCAGAAGGATCAGTCAGTGCAAGTGAAATGTATGTTCAGGGTTTAATTTCTCCTTCACCAATTACCTCATCAATCTCAGTACTTCTTATTTCATTATGTGAGACAATAAACTTGTATGTAGCCAAGTACGCCTGTGTGGAAAAAGAGGATGATGAACAGCAAGTCACACTCTACTGTATTTTAATTATTGTTAGTAGTTGCATTTTCATGCACCCAAATAATACGATAACAATTAGATTGATGATGGCTCAATCGAATTGGAAATTCTACATGTAAACGCCTTAATCAATCATGTTTAGGGTTCATATAAACAGAACTTTCAGAATCTAAAAACAGATTGGATTCATTCGGTTAGATGTAAAATAGTGCATGTAAACAGATCTCATGTGAACTACAGTATTTTCCCCCTCACAAGAATAAGTTGCAATGAAACAACTCCATGGAGCTGTATAAAAATATTCCATCAATGCCCTGCTTATGTTGTATTTTGTGGTAGATAATTTCATTGTTGTGGGAGGCAGTATGATCAATGTGCATTTGTCAGAAGTGCATACTGATTATACATGACAAACGTAATCTGTACTGCGCTAAAATCTTAGTAGCCCTGACAATGCATAAATTGTCTGATATTTAAGGCTGAAAGGATAAACTTTTCCATCTTTGACACAAAGGAAGTGAAAATGCTAAGAAGCTGCAAGGGCTAGAGCAAAAGAGGTTTGATTTGACAGATGAATACTTGAGCTCTGTCCAGATGGAGGAGGAAGGAGACGAGGAGAGAGAGAAAGTGAGAGAGTCTCATCAGTGGCTTTCAGGCTAGGATGTTTCATTATTACCCGTCTTTTGTCTGACTCTCTGTAGATCCTCCCTACTCTTGAGGCACGCTGCTGATGCTGGGTTAGGTGTGCCAAGTGGTTTTCAATTCAAAATTACAGTCCTTTTTCTCTTTCACGTCACTGGAAAAAACATGTAATGCATAAAGCCAAGCTTAACAGAGCAAGATGTGCAGAGCAGACTGCCAAAAGTCTTCCCTGTCTACTATGGCACAAAAAGACAATGAGAAGCATAAGACACAAACCATATCACCTGACTATAATGTATACACACTGATAATGATATTGTACCATTAGATGATTAA
Organism: Cyprinus carpio; assembly: GCF_018340385.1. Lineage (NCBI taxonomy): Eukaryota > Metazoa > Chordata > Actinopteri > Cypriniformes > Cyprinidae > Cyprinus > Cyprinus carpio. The sequence continues at coordinate 16,026,315 of NC_056603.1, read as the reverse complement.
ATGAACAATACGCCATAGGCCAAACATCGTCTTGAACTTACAATGGAAATGAAGACATAAGTCGAAAAAAAAAGCATATGGAGAAGAAAGCTAAAGTACCATCCATAATTATTTAAAAAATATGTTTACATCAAAATGAAAAGTCTTTCATCATTTTTTCCTCATGTTGGTTCAAATCTGAATGAATTTCTTTCCTTCCTGGAACACAAAATGAGATTTTAACACAATGTTTTCACTGCTCTTTTGCTTAAAAGGGGTTAAATGTACCATACAAGTATTATTAAAGTGGCCTGTATCGCTCATGCTCTATATTTCAAGTCTTCTGAAGTTGCATGATAAAAAGGCTTAAGTTGAAAATCTCATCTGTGGAATTTAAATATGCACACTTTCAAGTTCAAATGTCAAACCTGATGTGATACATTTACTTACTTTTGGTACTGTTATAGTGTTTTTGCCACAGCATTCACTTTCATTCTATATAAAAAATATGTAACGTAAAAAAAAGCGAGTCATACAGATTTGGAACAATGTGAGAGTGAGTTAATGATGAGCGAATATTTATATTTGGGTGAACTATCTCTTTAAAAACACACAGTTTGGCAGTTAAGGTATACTTAAAAACTACTGCACCAAATGAATTGCAAAACATGCAGCTTTAAATTCACTCATTTCAGAGTCTATTTTTCCAATTGAGTCTGATTGGCTAAGCGTTCCATGTTCTGTTGACAAATTGGTTCTAAACATAATCACCCTTTGGACCTGAGTCATAGACCTGTGATTTATGCCCCCCATAAAGCATACAGACCATACAGGCCGGTGCCAGATATGAAATGTATTACTTGAGGTCAATAAGCAGGGGGGCTGCATTTCAAAAGTGCTGACCCATATGTTTGCCAGGGCAAGACTCAAGCGCTTTGTTATAATATATGGCTGCCTGTCAAAAGCATTGTGACAATCAAACGACTATGTTTGGAGACAGAGAGGAAAACAGAAACAAAGTGTTTTAACGGCATAACAAAAAGCAATACTTCTATGCAACTTTACTGCAGTCTATATTTAAGCATTCCTTCTCTGTCCAAAAAATGCTTGGAAAACCACCTTTTCCTCTACTGTATAAAAGGGGCATAATTTCACAACTTCAAGGCACTTCCCTCTTTATCAGAGGGCTTCTTTGCCATAAAGATAAGTACTTTGTTCCATCTTAAATGGGATTTTCCATAAAAGCCACAGTAAACACATACTTCCAAGGCAAGGCTTCCTCCCCATAATTTTTCTAAGCTTTGCCTTTATGAGATCCAATTAACTGTAAAGTGAAGAGGCAGTCGCGTCCATGTTAATTGTTTTCCCCATTGACAGAAACACTTGGAATGGGAGCTGTGCTTCCACTGTAGCCGGCGCTTGGCTTCCTTTGAAAGGAAAATGTGCATGCAGATGTGCAATAGTATAAGAAAGTTTGCATAACTTGTATCAGTCCACGTTATAACTTGAAAAAGAGGTCATTAAAAGTAGTAGAAATTAATATAGCAAATTCAAAAGAACAGCTTTGATTTAAAACAATTTTCAGTGACACGAATGTCTTATTCATCAATTTTAATGCATCCTTGCTCAAAAAAGTATTAATGTCTTTCAAAAAGAAAAAAAAATCAATATAATTAGTTAAAAAATACTATTTAATATTTATGGCTCAAAAAAAACTTTTTAGTGCTTCCCAACTACACATATCAGGATATGAACATACAAAGTTTCAGGAGGTCATAAAAAATAGTATCTTTTCACTGCCTAATGTCAGTTTTCATCAAGACACCCAAAAGAAATCATGTCTGTATCAACAATGTTCATAGGCAAAAACCAAAGAATGAACTAGAGTAAAATAAGAAGTGAGATGTGAGACAGCCAAAAATATCAATAATTTAAATCTTTCATAAAGAAAGACAGGTCAAACAATTCAAGTCAATGCTGCTGAAAGAACTGATATTTTTTTATATCAAGCGTTCACAGTTTTTTCCAGCAGACAGTGCATGGCTCAATGTATGTTCAGTGAAGACAAGCAAGGTATGGTTTTTTATTTAAAAAATAAATAAATAAAAGAGTCATTATAACCATTGCAACAGCTTGAGGGTCACCTCCTACTTTAGAAGTTTATTGGATAGTAAATTCTGAACTAATTAAATTTTCAACATGTCTACAGACACTTTAAGCGCTGTTCATACCAAACTGGTGGACCTTAGAAGACATCAGTCTTAAGATCTTCTGCAATGTTCTTTCCTAATAAAAAAATAATAATAATACTAAGAAGAAGAAAAATTGTGTGTAGTAGTTAAACATAGCCTATGTATCTGAAGGTCTATTTGCGGAACACAGCACTCATCCTCAGAATTATTGGATAAATACTGTGAGGCTGTGTAACTTCTGAGGCAGGGGTTCTCACATCATTGTGATGGTTCATCATCATAAATCTTGGTGTTCCCCAGAATATCACTACACCTCCCTGTACAAAACTTAAGGGGCCGTCTGCCAATCACTAGGAATCTCTGGCCACTCTGCAGCCATATTTACAGGAACACAGTCGCAAGGTCACAACATACACACATCAATTCAAAACTCCCCAGACCTTCGCCAACCTGTGGAAATCAGTCTGTCTCCTACTGGAACATGGATCCCATCGCAGTTCCCGCTGCCAGTACAGCAGTACAATTCCAACAAACCTCTTTTTTTTTCGTTCTCCTCTTTCAAAGACAACGATCAATACAGCACGCACTACGCACTGCTTCCACAAAGACCGAAATATATGTAAACTTTTGTTTTACACGCAGTGTCTTTGGAATCCACTTCAAATAGAGCATACTTCAAACACTAGGCCCCCACAAGTCTTTGATCTGATTCTGAATGCAGTAAAGTTATGTTGCATTAAATTTTAAAAAGTGGACTTAAAAAACAGGAGACTAGTGGGAAAACCTGTACAGAAGTAAAAGAAGAAGAAAAAAGTTGTATTCAACCAGAGAACAGTATAAGGTTCATTAATGCACAATATCTCTGAAGAAGCCAAACAATCGATTGCTGCTCTCGAATCCCTCAAACGATAATGCAGGATTTCAGTAAACACAACACAAATAGAACGATTCTCAAGGTCAAAAGAAATGCAACTTAATGACTAATAAATCTGAAAGTTGGAGAAAACTTTCAAAGGCTTTTGGAAAAGTACAGTAGAATGAAAAGGCGCACACACACACACAAAAAAGATTTATTGCGTAAGTGGACTTTAAGTTTGATGGGAAATTGGCAAGTCAGCTAAAACAGGGTATATGTGCACTTCTATTAGTGTCAGCAGGTCTGGGAACAAATAACCTCACACGATCCAGAATGCATGTGATTTTCTCTGGCTTTTTCCTACATGAGAAGTCAAATGTCCAAATGTGATTTCCCGAAGAAATGTGAAGAATTAAATGATTTTGGTTCCATTAATGATTCTCTCTGTACTTCCAATGAATAAACATTTGGAAAATGTAAATGTGATTTTATTGCTATAATTACTTAGATAATCTAAATAATGAATACACTGCCATTTACAATTTTGGGGTAAGATTTTTTTTTTTTTATTCAGCAAAGACGGACAACATTGATCAAAAGTGACAGTAAAGACAATAATAATGTTACAAAAAATATGATATACATAAGCTGTTCTTTTGAACTTTTCAGTCATCTAATTGTCATTATGGTTTCTACAAAAACTTTAAGCAGCACAACTGTTCTCAACATTAGTAAAAATATAGATAAATTATATTAGCACCACATATTTACTATCAACAAAAAGTTTTCTTATTACTGCTTATTGATAGTAAGTAGGGCAGTAGTAGTGTGCTTTATATGTACCAATAAACGGCCAATATGCTAGTAATATGCATGTTAATAAGCAACTGGTTAATAGTGAATTGTGTCCCCTAATTGCTGGATTAATGACTGCTGAAAATTTAGCTTTGCTATTAAAGGAAAACATTCCTTTTTAAAAAAGTAAAATAAAATCTACTTTAAATTGTAAATATATGTCACAATATTAGACCTGAGATGACCGAACACCTGTGAAAGGAATGATGCCAACCCTGAAACAACATAAACTACCAAATTTTGATTGCAACATATAATTATTGTGTGTTCATCGTATTTTTATGTCACTAACTGAATTTTACCGTACATTTCTGCCATATGTACATCAGTTTGACATAGTAACCACTGATAAGCTACTACTAAATATTTTGTAGAAACTTCATTTTATGTAAAGCTGCTTTGCAACGATTTGTATCGTGAAAAGCGCAATACAAATAAACTTGAATTAAACTGAATTATTACAGGTTTACTGTTTTTTTGACCAAACATACACAGCCCTTTTGAATAGCAGTGTACATTTAAAACAATTCTTGCAAAAAATGTGTTTACACAGACTATTTAAATGACTTTTCACAGTATTGTTAATGGTGACATTCATGCTATCCAATAACTGCATGTATGAAAGAACAGTTCTAAAACTGTGCAGTATGCCTTTGATTCACTAAAAACAACATACTCAGGATTGTTCGCTCAGAAATCTGACTAGACTGTTTGAGCTGTAGATAGTAGTGTTGTCATACCAAAGACAAAATAGTGCTGGAAAATATATCAGAGCATTCTGTATGTATGGGGCGACAGAATGCAAGTGTGAGAACCGTTAACGGAACAAAATGTCATTTGCTGAATACACTATACTACATACAGTAGAAAAGAATAATAAATACAAATAAAAACTGCATTATGGATGTTTTTCCTATCTTTTAAATAATCCATTACTTTAAAGTTAATCTAAATTTAATGAATTCTGTTTTCATTAACTATTTCATTACTAACATCTTAAACTCTAAATGCTGGAAACTTCAAGATCGACCTTTTTTGAGGAAAGTTCATGAGATCACTGTTTTCATCATTGTAAGTGACAACTGTTAACATATTTGAGAATAATTGAGTTTAGAGGTGCATCTATATTTGGGGTGGGGATCACTTCCATTAGAGCATAATTAAATAATGATAAGCTGGTGAATTTTTACTGTGGCATCACAGTGAAAGGAGCCCATGACCCACTTAAAGCCTTCATATCTGATACAGAGCCACCCTTTGATAGTTCTCTCAATGCAGACACTATTTGACAGTTACTTTTGGGTATTAAAATGTGCATCTCCATCACTTCTTCTTCCTTTTTTGCCCCCTCCAAAGAGTATGTGCATTCAATGAAGGACATGCAGATCTGTGGTCTAAGGTGAATGTGACTGAGTGATGTCTCCTATAATCTATCGGACATGTTATTTCAGTGGAGGATATGAGGCGGACCTCATGAAACATTTATCTGGGAAGAGTGGCTGAGGAGAGATATAGATGAAAACAGAGATGATAGAAACAGAGACCACAATTCCAAAAAGGACACTGATGAATACCTGTAAGCCACGTGTATGTGTTATATTTCTCAAACGCGACCAATTACGATATGCAGCAAAGGCAAGGGGGAAAATGGAAGACACACACACACACACACACACACAAAACAACAACATTCAAGCATTCAAGGTGAGATGTCAAACTACAATAATGGGCCAATCATTAATACAAAGCTTTATGAAGACCTGAAAAATCAGTAGTTCATACAATAGATCCTATTTAAACCCCTTCCTGGGCTCTCACTTTCACAAATGCGCACGCACGCGCATGCACACGCACACACACATAGGTATCTACATGCACCTCTGTGCTGCTACATTGAGTTAAACACGCTCTGGAAGCTTAGAAAAGCTTTGTGAGTTCTAACTCTTAACACAAAGCCCTCAGGCTGAGATCTCGCACAAAGCTCTTAAGCTGCCTGTGTTCATGGTGTGCCGTGCCAGCGCTGAGCTGTGTACAGAGGACAGACTACTGCCTACTAGAGGACCGATTCATTCTTCCTGTGATTCCAGCGTCAATAACACACAATCTTTTACACCGAGACTAGCAGCGGCCCTGAACCACAAGGTTATCGTATTGTCAGCCAGGCCTTTTCTTAAAGTTGTCCGTGAGGAAATGAATAAGCACAATGTTATTTCGGACATGCTTTTTTTTTTCTATGACCGCCATTTCGTTGAATTATCATTCAAGGTTGAAAGCCTCATGCAAAACCATCTAAACCATATCTGAGTCTGACACAACATTCTCTTGACTTCCAGCCAAGTTCACTTGGAAATCTGTTTCTGCTCCAAACAAAACAAGTGACAACAGAAAAGTGAAACGTGTTATTTTATTAAATCTGACAATCTCTTCAGCTAACACAATAGCAGGGGATCATGGGAAAACACTCCGGCCTTTTCATAAGTTACAGTGAGTCTGGAAAATCTCTGAGCTCAAATGGCCGGCAGTGTGTAAGGACTGATAAAGAACAGAGCCTGGACGATTAGCTTAATTTATACTTGGCCATCCAAGGATCCATCAGACTATTATCCTCTCTCCATTCTTATAGCGGTGCTGTAACGTGCAGTACAGGCTAAAAGGCAAGGAGACGTCAATGAAGTTTATGTGGGGGCCAGACATTTTAGAGGTCAATTTTCTAATTCCATTCAATGAACTTCATTTTCAGACATTGGTTAAAAGCCTGGAAACCACTTGAAACATTCGAAGAGCAATTCCACCTCAACAATAAGGGTCAGGTTTGGGTCATTATCTGGTGAGGAAGAGCGTGAAATATTTCTGAGCCGAGCATATATTCACATTGCCGAGTAATTATGTGGAGAAGAAGAAGAGAAGATCATTGATACCTTTTAGAATACTGTTTGTACATCTGCCATGTTAGCATTGTCCTATAATATGTCATTGAATATAATTTACTTGGGTGTAAATTTAGCCAAGATTAGCATTAAGAATTGAAAAGAGTGGCCCGGCTCACAATTTTCCTGTTGACTCTTGTGGCCTTATGAGATAGCAGTGTCAAATGCATTTGATTTGCAAACTGTGTAGCATGGGAAGCATATTCGTTCACTGTACCACTCTCACAAGAAAAAACATCAACATTTCAGAAATCTCCTGCAAGAAACTGAATAAAAAAATGTCAACATTCACACAGTATAAATGCTTTGACTATCAACAGTCATTCAGTCACTATAGGTCAGGGGTCTCCAACACGTAGCTCGCAGTCTGATTGGAGGTAGCTTGCCAAGACATATTGACATACTGTATGGGCTGTGAGGTTATTTTAATGATCCCATTATGTATTATAATTATCATTAAACCTGTATTTGATTATCGCGATTTGAAAAACTCACGGTAAATACAGTTCAGCTTTAATCAAAGTTATTAAGAGTCTCATGCAGGCGCAACACATAGTTTCGTTTTGTGTGAAAAAATGACTGAAGGCAGACTGCTGAGGGAAATTATATGAAAGAATATATGACTTCATTATGTGTGTGAATGCATAATAGGAAACCGAATGTTTTCAGAAAAGTTTTGATTGCATTTGCTTTCCATCTTCCCTCTGTGTGATGCGTAATAAAGCAGTGTTTAGAAGCGCAGCGCAGCTTTGTTTACAGAGGTTACCGTGGAAACAGCTCGGTTCTGTATCAGTACTTTTTTTTTAATATTTCCAGCACATTTTAACAACACCGTGTATAATGGTTTGGATTGATACATTGTTTAAGAGATTTAAGTACTGTATAACATTGGTAGCCCTCAACCGTTTTCATTTTTAAAAAGTAGCTCCCGAATGAAATAAGGTTGGAGACCCCTGCTATAGGTACATTAACACAACACCAACTAAAAACTGACATAATACAGGCATGTGTGTGTATGTGTGCAGACGAATCGAATTTCTTTACAAAGTGACATTGCCAGCTACTGGCCTGGCATTCATAATACAGCGTTTTTTGGATCTGTGTGAACGGGGATTGTTTTGACAATGTTGTCTTCTGCACGCAAAACTTTTCAAAAATGTAACTTAGGAAAAACTTTCCCGTGTTTTAGTACTTTCTTGTTGTGTAAACGTTCCCTGCATTTGTACCAAGTTGAGTACTGAAAGCAGCTTGAATCCAAGATTTTGATCCCTATCCTCACAATGTCCCATCCAGGTCCACCTCCACCTATATCCATTCTGACTCCCTCTATCTCTTTCTGTCTCTCCTCAGTAGAAGCTCCCCCTCTTTTCAGCCCACACAGGGTTGATCAGCTGGAGGAAATCAAGCCCCACTCTACATTTCCTCTCAGCTGATTAAGATAAACTGCTTTTCAGCCATGGTTACCCCCGACCAATCAATTAAAGCAATCAATTAAAGGCCTGCCGGCTGAGCCTTTGGTAATTGAGGGTTGAATAAACATAGGCCTCTGATACCCATGTTAAAGCAATAACAAAGCCAAAGCCATGAAAGGCGCTTGAAAAATGTAATTTTTGGGATTTGAATAAGCCGCTATTGTAAAACATCTAAAAGGGGGTGGGGGTCCTCTAGTTCTGTCCTTTTTCACTTTTTTTCCCCCTCTGTATTTCTAAGCGTTGCCTGGAATAGCACCTCAGGATGTTAAATAGTGAATCTAATCGTCTTTACAGCCTTTTCAATTTTGCTATGAACACAATTTTTTACAACTGCTAGCGTTATTTAAACATGTGCGATGTGCCAGTGAATTTTCCAGTGAAAACAGTTATACTGGGCAGAATGAACAGACTCTTTGGCCAGTCTTGGGTGTGTGGTCAGAATCAGCCATAAGCACTTGGGTTAGTGAGTGTATGGTTTCACTAATTCAATCACGACATTTATGCTGGCTGAACTCAGCAGTCCAGTCAAAGGAAAAAATGGAAGGAAAAACAACGTTTTCCCTATTTAAACCACAAGTTTTTGAAGGAACAAGACAGGTACACTTGTCCATAGTAACTTTTAACAATACTTAAAGAAAGCATCTCTGATCACCATTAGGTTTAACTTGTATTGACAGCCTCTTGTAAATCTGAGGAAACCTAACATTAATGACAAAGATTTTAAGAGAATACATCCACAAGATCCAAGATAACTCACTAATACAGTAGGCTTCCCTCATTTATTAGTCTTTAACAAGAGTCTTTCAGCTTTTATGACACATTTTTTACTTGTTGGAAGTCTTATAATGTTGAGGCTGTGCATTTGGTTTGAATTAGTCAGCTTTTTCCGAGGTTTGCTGAATGGGACTCCTCTGGATTTTTCTCAGAAGGTGGTGGGCGAATGAATGGTTGACGTGACATGCTTTCATATCTGTCCAGGCTGTCAGACATAAACAGTAAACAGTTTAAATCTATTTTTATATTCTTAAATCAAATACAGCATTAGAATCTGCATTAGTTAAATAACTTGTTATTCAGTTAGTTAGGAATTGCAGCAGAAGAATTAATATTGTTATAAGAAAAGAGAAAAATCTGACATGATATACAGTGAAGGATATAAAAGTCATATTTTATAATAAATTCTGAACCATCCTCTATTACTGTCCTAGGGTATGTTTCAGAATCATCTGATATAATATTAAAATTAGCCAATGATTTGGTTCTTAAAGAAAAAAGTAAAATGATTGAGAGATGAAAAAAGTTGTGACTTGCCATAATCAAAATGCAAAAGGAAAACCATAAATCACACACACTAATTAATATATGAAATCTAAGGTTTGATTTGAGTAAACTAATGGTCAGAAATAAGTATTGTACTTTTAACAGAACATGTTTCTATATAAAAAGCAGTGTAGCCAAAATTGTACACATGTAGCACTATATATATATATATATATATATATATATATATATATATATATATATATATATATATATATATAAAATTATTATTTTTTTATTATTATTATTTTTTTTTCACCTGATCTGTCACTAAAGGATATTATTCGTAATAAAAAAGTAATTAAAATGCGGACTGAATTAAAATATTTATCATATTAGTGTAATGCAATGCAGCTATGTAATTTTCATGCCTTGGTCACACACATTTTTTTTTTTTTTTTTTTTTTGCAAACTCCCTTAATTGTCAACCGCCCCTGATTACATAAACACAAACAATCCAAACTGTCCTTTTCGGATCATGTCTTTCTGGAGGGCACAGTGTCACCCAGACAGTCTGAAAGCCATACGTCCTACAGTAAAAACAACAGCCAAGGTGGCTTCTCATTGATATAGTGTAGATGTGCATGACCCCTCTTTATGAAAAGGTCGGCCATTTACACACCAGAACCATGGGGTAAAATCAGAGCTTGGACTCCTCCTGAAGTCTTTCTCTATGTTTTGATCTCTCCCAGCAGGGGATTCCCAACCTGAAACTAACAACTGGACATGTGATGGGACAGCACATCTTGACAAGACAGGGAAATGGAGATGGAGTAAGCAAGAGACAGAGAGAGACTTCCTCCATACTGTAACAGATCCACGTATACAACATTAGCATCATTTATAGCACCATTTAACCTTTCCTTTGTGCTCAGGGACACTGAAGCTATTAACAAACAAGTGGAACATCTATTACACAACCCACAAACCCCAGAAAGCAGAAAGCCTCTCGGATGGCATCTGAACAACGCAGACTAACAAAAGAGATTAATAGACATGAAATCAAATTTCCTACTGTTTTCAATTTTTCATCACAGCATATATTCTGAACAGTATAACAAGCCTACACGATATACATGACAAAAGTACAGGATCATACATGACGGGCTGCAAAGTATAGTTGCTTGAACATGCTTGCCTGTACATTACTTCTGTAACACACTTCGTAGTTCAAGGAAGGAGGCGGGGACCAGCCAACATTTAAACAAAACTTTAATAAACAAATGAACAACACAAAACTGAAAATAGCGCGACAGCCCCTCACAAACAGAACCAAAACAACAACATAAAATCCAGGCCTGGTCCTCTCTCGTCTTGCACCGTGGTCACTCCTCCTTTTATCCTTCCGGAGCTCCTCCGTGGGACTCGAGACGGGTGAGTGGCACAGGTGTCGCTCATCATCATTAACTCCACCGGCATCGCTCCATTCCCACGGCTCTCGGCCCCGCCCCTCTCGTCACAACTACCATTACACTACTATACCTGTACGTCTGTTACATCTGTTACAAAACAAGACGTATAAGCCCCTCGCTCCTGACACCTCATTCTTCCGCCCCCCGTGTTGTTGCGGCCCATAAATAATGAAAGCACACTGCTTTTGCAGAGATTGAAGTTTGTAACCTACTGCTACAATCCCGGCTCAGCACGGAGAACACCATCGGGGCTCGGCATCCAACAAGGTCCATATTGACCCACGACCTCCACTGAGCGCCGCCACGCACACACACTCTTTTGTGTGTGCAACCTGGACACTTCGCTCTGAAAGAGAGTTTACTTCTAAATAAATAGTTAATGCAGCATATCTGTTTTGATGAAATAATTCATTGACGCAGAGTAACATCTGTAATAACTAACTAGATGCCACGTTTGGAGAAAAACAAATTCAAGGCTGATCAATAGAGGCCTTGGGGGTTTATTTACTGTACCCTGATCAAGGCTGTGAGATTAGTATAGGTATAGTGCAAATAGGACCATGCACCCACACCAAGACCCATCCCCTTCCTCGCTGCAGCACTGGACGGTAGATGTGGAGATGTTCTCATTAATATGGCTATGGAAAACAGCCTTCAGGCAGTTGGAATAGAAAGCAGCCCAACGGAGAGTTCACTGGACACACAGGCCCATCAGGAATCACCCAGCACAATGCTAAATGGGGTTTGTGTTCGGTTTTACTCTGCGTCTCTACCGCTGTGCAAACGAAGCTTACGGAAAAAATCCATAATGCTGAGCAGAATGCATAATGGCACACAATAACGCAGGAATCCAAGAAAACCGCCGCCGTAAACATGAAAGCCAATTATAAGTAATTTATTGACGTCCAAGGTTCCATACTTAAAATATTAAAACGCACAACGGATTTCAAACGAGGAGAAGTTTTGATGTGGAGAACAGGTGAAGATCACTTATTCAGACAAGTTTTAGGAGCTTGAAATGTAACATTTGTGGCAACTACCCCCTCCACACTTCAAAAAAAAAGAAAGAAACTACAAAAATAATAAATACACAAGAATTTGTTCTAACTACCTAAATAAAAGCCACGAGATAAATAAACACTAATACAGTTCCCATTTAACATTTTCAGGAGGGAATATAATCAGACAGACAAGTAGCAGCATCTAATTCACGCACGACACGCTGCGTCTTTTCTCCATTCCTCTAAAAACATGTCGTCTGCTTTGACGTGCCTCGGCCCCATCTAAATTATCATTGCTGACCCCGAAGAAAGAAATATGGTTTGGCAATGGTGTTGGTGCTATTAAAACTGAAAGTGGCTGCAAATAATGAAGAGTATTTTTAAAGCAGGCTGAGACAAGAGGACAGGGTTTTTCTTAAACTGTCACTCTGTGAGTAATCATGATTGCCCTCCGCGTCAGATGGAGAGAAGGGGGCACATACGCGCACTTCCACTTCCCCATCCATCTCTCATCGCATCCGCCACCGGAGGAAACATCTCTCTCCCCTGCTCCATCTCAGACTAGATTTGCGCCTCTTCACTCAAACGGGCAGATGAGGCAAGTGTTACAAATATGTGTTTTATATTCAGCGAAAAATCATAAAGTCAGGCAGAGGTCTTGCCGTGTTGTGCACAGCGCAACTTGCTTATGTGACAAAAGAATCATAACTGCAAAACAGCCTTTGCTAGATACATTAATTAGCTAATTCTGACATAATGTATCGCACATGCTTTTAGGTTGTCCAATTATGGTAGATATTTCAATGCAAATGCAAATGCATTTCATTACCAAATAAAGTCGGACAGGGTGTTATTCAAGAAAAGTCAATTATTTACAATAGTTGAGAATTTATGCAAATGTAATCACAGATATAGGATGGCAAATAATGGAAAATGACTCCCAGCATGTTTCAGGGGCCATGTTTCATACTCGTATATTTGCATGGAAGCTGACAGTGTGCATGGATATGTTTTTGTGTACATTATTCTGATTGGAGCACTTAAAAAAAAAAACTAACCTTCAGTGTATTCTGAGGAGAAAACAAATAGTGATTATATATATATATATATATATATATATATATATATATATATATATATATATATATATATATATATATATATATATATATATATATATAGCAACTGTCATTTAGTTTAAGGCTGTCACCGTGCTTATATGAGGTGCAGGGCAGTTATTTTCCAGTAGATGGCACTATACTGTGGCTCTAAGTCCCAAAGGTGAGCTTTTGCAGCATGTTAAAATGCTTTGCTGTATTTGTCACACACACAGCACACTTTAATAGAAAACATATTTAAAAAAAATATATATGAATAAATGATGGAAATATAATTTAAAATTTAATACTGCATAAAATCTTTTTTTTTCTGTTGCAAATAATTATTCAAAATATTTTTATTTTCCAAAAAATCTAAATATTCTCCAAATGCAAGCAAAACATAATTTATTAAAATTTTAAACACTGATTGTGGATTAAAGCGTACACAGTATGTATATTTTATGCAATAAAGTGTGCATAACGCATAAAAATAATATCAATAAAATATCTCTGACTTCATAGGAGACAGTCATGTACACATTTGAGTCAATATCTGAAGGAAGGAGACACTCACTCACAAACACACACACACACTTTAGTGCATATATTTCCACAGCAATTGAAAATTGTGAAACAAACAAAGAAATAGCCTTAGAAAAGATTTGTCCCATAAGGAAGTGTTGACATGCTGCTTCTGCTCAACAGGGAGAGAGCGAGACAGAATGAAAGACCACTGGCACTAGTGCGATATATCTGCCCACTATAGACACCTCGAAGCACGTAGAGGTGTGAAAGCATCTGGATCTCAACCCCTCGAGCCGCTGGGTGGGGCCCGGACAGACTCCAAATGTAGGCTGATGGAAAAGCCTGATTACTCCTGTCAAAGTGTGGACAACAATGCCTCCCGGTGCTTTGTTTACCCTGCTTTTCAAAGGCGTTTGTTCTTTGATAAGGCCCCGGAAATGGGCTCACTGGTGGGAACCCATGGAAAAGAATACACTTTCTATCAATTGTGCCGGTCTTATCCCCCAGAGCGGTGCGTCTGGGTGTGGGAATGGTGCGCGGTCCGTATGCTGCAGCGCGGCGATAGCATTCACAACCCAGGGCCGGAGAACAGGCTACATTCAGTCCAGAGAACCACAGGCTCCACACTGGCCCATTGTACACAGATGGACAATATACTCTATATTTGGTTTAGCACAAAGAAACAAGGTTCGATGGAGAGGGCGCTGGGCGGGAGGGTGTGTTGACAGGGTTGTGTGCGGGAGTGTTTGAGAGGTAGCGTAGGTGCATTTGTTTGTGCTGCGTGTGTGTTCGAGGTGAGAGAGCGAGAGAGCGAGAGCATGTGTGTGAAAAGGGGAAAGACAGAACGAGACACCAGACACACATATGTGTTTGCAAGACAAGTCATAGCTGTCGTAATTCATTAATACATAATTTAATGAGATGAGTGTAAACAGGAGAATCAGGTCTGATGGGCACCTCGGTGAATAACACATTCGCCATAATGAATGACAAATGGGGAAAGAGTTTCTAAAAAAAAAATAAGAAAAGCAATTCATCTAAAATTTGCTTATATGGCTACCTAATAAGAAATATATAAATACTGAACAAATATATATTTAATTTTTATTTCATATTTAATATATATTTAATTAAGCTCAAATTAGCTACCAGATCATATACATCAACTGATAAAAAGCAATCCTTTTAAAAATTTTATTGTTTAGGACTACTTACATAATTATTCATTATACATTTAGTATAATACAATAACATAAAACAATATAATTATTTATACTTAATTTTATTAATATATTATTAAATGTATTAGTACTACTTACATTTTTTTATATATATATATATATATATATATATTTTTTTTTAGAATGATTTATTTATTATTATCTTGGTTTAATCTATAGACTATGCAAAACAAAACAGGAAGAGTGTACCATCAGAGCAGTGAGTCGAATTGATCAGAGCCAGTAATTTGGGTTTGCTGTGTTTTGTATGGAAAGCATTAGTCTGACACATGTGAGGCTGAGCACCTTCTCAAGCAAGAAGAGAAAAAAACAACAACTTTGAGCCACCACCGCCACCCACAGAGGCACCACAGTGCATTGGGTAAATTAGTATTATGATTTTAACGGATAAATACCCGTTCCGCCTAATTAATCCCGTACATCACAGGGGGATATGACACCATGGGCCAAACAGATCAAGGAGTACACATCAAAGGTGCCACTGCTGTGAGGGTTCTACAGAGGCACAAAAATCATTTTCTTGTTTATTTTTATGTGCAGATGGTCAATGATGCCGCGACAGAAGAATGCGGAGAAAGAGAGTTAATTCCTCACGATGGACTGAGAGGACAGAGCATCATCAGCCAGGCCTCTAATTAGGCTCCCGGTTTTCAAAACGTCAGTCGTGAAGCGCAACATTGGCTAAATCAATAGGACATAGTGCAAATACATATGGTGTGTTGCTAGAAACAAATAATTATGCAAAAAGCCAGCATTCGCACGATGAGGCGAAACACGGTTTTAAAGAGCATTTGGCCAGGTTTTAGAATGCGACAGAAAGATCTGGCTCCTAAATAAAAGGCTGTGTAGTACATATTCAAAAACACCACCCCAACTCAAAGTGTAAATATTTATCAGACCAATCACCTCCCTCTCACATTTGTCCTAATAAATCATTTCTGCTTTCTATTTAGTGCTTTCATTATGAGCCGTAATCTGCCTGAAAGCGGCTCTGCACACTGGGGAGGAAATAAAGGTTTGATCTGAATATAGACTGAATTTGCCCAACATTATCCATGCTAACACACCATTGACATTAGAGCAGAAAGAGATGACTTGCCTTTCATCTGTAACAGCCGTCTAATGCTAAATGACAGAAAGATGATCTTAGATGCAGGCTATTGTAAGGTGATCACTAAAAATAATAAGGAAAAATGAATGCTAACTGCATTACAATCACATTTCTTTTAGTTTCATAACTCTTTACTGAAATGGGGAAAAAAAAACCTGTCCACTTCTTATATATTGATAAAGAAAAATGTAATGTAAAGCTACAATACAACTTTAAAGAAAAATAAAAATGCTACAATTTGCTAAGAATTGTAGCTAAACTGAAAGATTCACTGCTTAGTGTCACTCCTGTCCGAAACTGGCTTTGTATGCATTCAAAGGAATTATTTCATTAGATATCATTATGCTTCGTTTATATGTAAAAAGCAAAACATATTTTAAATATCAGTCCATATATGTGCACACATTGTCCAGTGTCTCTGGTTTCTATACCTATTCCTGTCTGACAGTGAACATTTAGCAGTCAGTTTTAGGGTTGTAGGGTGTACCCTTCAACAAACGGCCTCAAAATAGTCACTTACAAAATGAGAAAAGGGTGTTTCCTCATACCCAGAGAGAGAGAGAGTTTGCCGTCTTCTTATTTGACACAAATTGTCTGTGCACTCTAAAGAAAATGCAGTGTCCTGCCAAGTTGACCACATATTTACTGTTTACTGCTGGCTGTTGCACATGTGGTTTTAGCATACGCTCTCCTCTCCCAGTTAAATCATCTGTGGTCCCTGGGCTTTCTTCTGACATACGCTGCATTGGCACTGCTGCAGCAGCTTAAATTTTTCAAGCAAAGAAAGGCATTTGTATTAAATAATAATGACAATTTCATACATTTATATTTATGTGTTTCTGTTTTGTTTCCTTTTTTTCTTGTCTGTTCTCGCTCAGCAGGAACAATGTCTGTCTATGTTTCTCTCTCAGTCAGTTACAAGTAACAACTCAAGCTTTGTCCTGCCACGATCATCTTTCTGTCTTCAGCTATTTTTACAAATTTCCTCTGTTGTACACCCTCACACCCGCTCTTTACTGACGGCAGCACCGCTAGCATGCGCTTTCACTCTCAGTGTCTGCTCGCCGCTCTCTGATATTTGAGTGTGCTGGAGTGGAGAGAGACTGACGGGGCCGAGCGTCTCTCCCAGAAGACTGAAGCTGGACTTATAAATGAAGTGCTCAAAACACCTTCAGGAGCACTATCAATGAGATGGTCACATGGACAGTGACTGATAATGAATTATAGATTTCAGAAATATCAGAGTACAGCATTAATAACCAATTCAAACAGACCATATTGAAAGCCAGGAAAATAAGAGTTTCTCCTGTAAGACTTTTAGTCAGATTATCAAAAATGCAATGATGTTTTTATTATATATATATATATATATTTTATTTTATTGTTACTTTAACAGAAGTAATGAAAAAAAAAATTAATAAAAACCATAAATATATAATGTTTTTATAAACAATTCCAATAATCATCCTAATTTATGTAGGTCTATCTATCTATCTATCTATCTATCTATCTATCTATCTATCTATCTATCTATCTATCTATCTATCTAAAAGTTGGTCCAATAAAAACAAAGATTTAGTATCTTATTATAGTGTCAACTATTTTCACTATTTTGCTTTTCAACTTTTAATTTTTTTCTCATCTTTCATTCAGAAAGCTGTTTTGCTTCTCTTCTCTGCCAGCACTAACAAAAAAATATTTAAAAAAACTTATAATTTACCATAAAAAAAAAATTTTTCTTAACGTATGATGGGCCCTTTCTAAAAAAACATTACATTACAGTTACAGTTTTTTACATTAAGTGAATGGCACAGTGTATGCACTGATACACACTCTCTCCTGCACTAAAAAGTCCATATAGCTGTTTCAACATCTTGCTCACACTCTAATAATTTATTTTATATGTCAAAATTAATTAAAAAGAGCCTGTGAGCAGAATCCTGCCTCTGCATCACAGAGTGAGACTTCTTCTCTGTTACATTAATTGCATCGGACGCTCCCAGTTTAGCGGGAGAGCAGCAGCATTTCAGTAGCATGTAGAACAAAGCAGGCTGCCATGTACTTTGCCTGAGGGGGGAAAGCTTTCATTGGCAGAGTGTGTGAGAATGTTAGACAATGAGCGTGAAGTCAGCTGACAGCCCCATTCGCCTGAAGAACCTGCACAGTCATCTAGTGTGACAGCACTGAAACTGAGAGCACAAAGCCACGTCTGGCACTCTCTGACAGTCTTTACATGAGCTGCAGAGGAAAGACACTGAGCTCTGTGAGGAGCACTACAAATGGGAGGGAGGACAAAAAAGATCAATAATTATTGCTGTTTCGATGAGTCTTAGTTTTTGATTCCGGCTTTTTCTAGTTGTGACATGTTGTTAAACCACAATAAAAACATTTAAATATGGGAAACCAGCACCTCTGAGAGGAGAGTGTTTGGGGCTTCTTGAGAAGAAATACAGAGTGAGGTAATGCGATGCTACTTTTTTGTCTAAATAGAATAAATATATATAAATGGAATAATAGATATTAAAATGGAATATATATATATATATATTTAAATGAAAAATATATATATATATTTAAAATGGAATATATATATATATTTAAATAATATATATATATATATATATATATATATATATATATATATATATATATATATATATATATATATATATATATATATATATATATATATAAACTCTAATTTAAATAAACTTTTAGCTTATTTTTTTTAGCTTTGTTTATTGTAAAACATGAATTAACTCCAGATGAGTTTTCATCTATCCATCATTACTCATTATTTGATCACAAATACAGTAAAAAAATAAAAAAAATAAAAAAAAAACATTAAATTTTGATATATTCTTGGAATTTTAAACAACTGTTTTCTATTTAATATATTTTATTTCTGCGATGGCAAAGCTGACTTTTTAGCAGTCCTCAATATCACATCATCCTTCAGAAATTATTCTAATTCGCTGATTTGGTGCTCAAGAAACATTTCTTATTATTTTCAATGTTGAAAACAGTTGTGTTGCTTAATATGTTTTGAAACCATTCAGGATTCTTGCATGAATAGAAAGTTCAAAATAACAGCATTTATTTAAAACAGAAATATCTATATTTATAATTTATAATCAGTAACATTATAAATGTCCACACTGTCACTTTTAGTTGGTTTAAAGATGAAGTTTGTGTGCAGTTTCTGCGCTGCTAGTGCCACCTAGCGGAACTACAAAACATTAGTTAAGCAAACGCTTAACGCGCGCATTATGCTTCTCCCAAATCAAACATTACACACACAGCTCTTACAGGTCTGTAAGAAAAAGCATGTCCAAGCAGGTAAAAGAAGGCTACTTTCAATAAAAGTTCCAACATATTAAGATTACTTTAAAGGTGAAGTTTAACTTACCTATTGAGAAGAAACTCCACAAGTTGTATCGAATGGAACTTTAACATTAAATCAGGTTCCTCCATCTTGTAAGAAAACCGCCAGTGATTACTCGTGTTATATCCCGTTGTCTGTCTCTGTGTATTTTTGCATTTTTGCAAGAATTTTAGCTTGCATTTCTGTAAGGGAATCTGAATTTCATCTTCCACTCCTGCTAAACACGTTCAGGCTCAGCCTGCTACACTAGCCACGCCCCCAAACCCTCGCGAGCGGAGGTATGTAAAAAAATAGGTTGACAGACAGGTAGGACATCCTATCATTGCATTCGGACCGAATTGCAATTGGATGTTTTATGGTCCTGAGACTTTCACAAAAGATTATTGGTTTTAATATATTGGACCTTAATAAATGTATAAATATGGTTTGGTATGAGAAAATCGCATTATATATAAAATGTATTATTATTATTATTATTATATAAATGTGTGTGTGTCCTCAAAATATAGATATATAAATTGAAATATGGCTATAGAAAGAAATAAAATCACAAAACAACCTTTCAATATTTTAAAATCAAATTATATAATATAATTAATTATGATCCCCTATCCCCCTTGTCAATGTAAATCTGTGTTTAGTACAGTAAACAAATGGGACATACGTGGCTTTAGGATTCTATTAAGTTGCCAGGCAGGCACTATATGCTAGCTCACACAATACATCTAGTGAGTCTGTAATTACAAATCATCATTGATATACCATCACTATTGCTAGCAATGCTCAACAGAACCCACAGACAGCTTCCAGCAACAACCTTTCCCCTCAGTGAGATCCAGTCACTTTCACATCATGGGAAAGGCGTGGACCGGGCGTAGGCCGTATGTGGGTTGCCGCTTCTCTTAATGCTAACTGATGGGGTTAAACAGGAGCAGATGCCTCTGTAGACACATGGGTGTACGTTTCAATGCTGGGAGTCTGAATAAGTGTCTATGTCTCCTGACAGGAACGCTCTGCTTCCCTTGAGTAACAACAATAATAAAATGCCACAATTATAAAAAATATAATCAAGAGCTGGCACTTCAGAGTGCTTACATGAATCTAATTTCATCCTTGTCTGTGGTGGCTAATACATTTTTCCCTGCTAGCATTCAAGCCACACAAAAATGGCTAAAAGAATATTTCAATGGAAAGGCATTCTGTGCTCAGTTTCACGTTCAGTAAAAGCAAAATCTGAATTCAGAAAATAGACTGTAATTGGAAATGTACAGCCATGGCAAGTTGGATAACACTTAGAACACTACAGTCTCGGCAGCTAACATCCGCCGGCCTGTCTGCCATGTTTTGGACCCTGTGCCATCAGGGGAGGTTGCCCTCCATATGCCAACGCAGAGGAAAGGGGGCTGTGCACTCGGGGACATATGGCCCACATCTTCTCCAGCGACGCGCCTCTCTCGCACTCAGGGCCGGGGATGTGCTCGCCAGCGCTAAACACTTTTCTCATTAGTTCAGGCCAGGAGCTTGATGCAGGGCATGTCAAGAGGCATGTCTGGGAGCCACTCGATATGACAAGGCACAAGTGAGGGGCCAGTGGGCAACATATGGTGCTTATTATGAGAGAAGCATGAGGGTTTTCATCTCCTTAATCAGACAAGTGCTGAGCCATGCACCCTCTCCCCCAATGAACTGCAACAGAAAAACAACACGAAGGTCTCCGACGTTGAAGCTCACAACCATCATGCGAAGTACTAAAATAGTGGAAAAGTGCCAAAGAGCTTTGATACTCTGTAAATCACTCTAATGTGAAATACGCTGAGAGGCGTTACAAAATTCTGCTAGACTAAGTGAAATGTAATCAGATCTATTCATTATAGACGTTTTACTACAGAGTATATCATATAGCCCACATTTAATGTTTTAAAATTAAATTATTATTGTTTGTTAATAATGCAAAAAAATAAAAATAAATAAAAATCTTATGTTAGCTGTGGATCTAGATCTTCCTATGGTCAGCACAGATGGCAAGCATCCCTTAAAAAAATGTGGAATTAATGACAGAAAAACAACATTTCCATCCCACCCAAGGGAAGCATGTCAAATTAGGATGGATTGCTACATGTTCTGACAGACTGAAGCAAAGAGAAAAAAAATCACCATGTTTTATTACATATTAATGATTATGGAAATAATCTTGCCTGCCATCTACACACGCCTGGTGAAGTGAGGGTTCAAATTCCCATGCAAGGTTCAAACTCTCTGAAACAAAACTTTCAGTGCCACAGTCTCTGGCAACATCTGGCTCCTCATGTAGACATATATTAGGATCAAATTAAGTAGAAATGAATAGGATGCTACATGACAGGCTGCAGATGTTCCAGGCAGTGGTGTGAAAATCTGGGAGCGAGAAACGGAATAATTAGTTTTGGCCTTTACAGCAGGGGTGCCACACTGGGTTCACAGGTAATAAAAAAAAAGGAAGAAGAAGGGGGAGACAAATTTAATCAAATCTAACTAAGCTACCATCACTAAAAACTGAGCGTGTGTATTTTGATCTCTTGTACCAAATTGGGTTGACAAAGGACAAACGTGTTTCTATTTGTTTGTGCTCTAATTGAGCATGATATTCACTTGCCATGTCTTTTGTTCCCTAATAACCGAGTGTGTGAGCTGCGTGTACACTTACAAAAAAAATCGTAACAGGAAAGAGCAGTCACATTTTATTTTGATTCTGCACTATGAAAATGATCTGAATTTTTATGATATTTCTGTGCATGAGACCATGCACCTTCTATATATTAGTATTTACATTAGCTTGTGGAAAAGCTACTTGTGAACTTGGATTCATCATGTGACTCTTTTTAAGCTGGTTGTTAGTTTAAAGGTTAACAAATATAATTTGCATATTAATATTATTTCAGTTAATAAAATATGTTTTAACTGTAAATTCATCTTCAGTCTGTAAAATCTTAAAATGTTTCCACAGTATTTTATGGTTAAGTTCTGCCAACTGGTTTTTACTGTAAATTTTGCAGATTTTTTTTTTTTTTTTTTACAGTGTATTATACATTATACATAAATCATTTATGACAAAAATCATAATTGTCGATTATTCCCTTGAAATTGTAATTGTGATTATTAATTACGATCATCACAATTTACATTGAATGATGTTTATACCATTGTTTGATGCAACTGCATGCCATATTTTTATAGGAAAATAAACAAGCTAAAAACACTAACTGAAAAACTTTGTGCTTTTCTATAGTATTAAGCCTCAAATGTCAACTATACAGTACATCGGATTGGTTTCTTCTTTAAATTATAAAAAGTAAAAATATGAATGGTATTATAATGCTATAATATACTAAAACTAAAATTAAAATAATGGGAAACTCCCTAACAAGATAACATGTAGAAAGAAAAAAAAAAACGCATCTTAAGCATGCAGAATAATATAAGTGGACATTGAACATTTAGATAATTGTGGCATCCATAATTGTAATTGCGATTAGAAATTCGATTAATTGTGCAGTCCTAATACAAACATCTCATAAGGTAACAAATTTATGGTTAAAGCCTTTTTAATAAATAAAACCTAATACCACCATCAGGGAATTGCCAACAGCAGACTGTTATGACATCAATGAAGAAATGTACATTATTATTTGATTTGAGTACACTAAACAAGTACACTTAATGGTATTACCTGTCTCTTAAAAGAAAGTCTCTAGGATGTATAACCCTGGGAGAAAAAAAAAGTGTCATAACAGAACTTCTAAACTGGGATATATTTACTTTTGAGTGAGACACACCAACTGGGCTCTATTATAGACTACTGCTAAATACTAGTCGGCTTTCATTTACCTTGCCCATGAAACCCCCTTCACAATATTTAATTCAGCACGAGCTCATAAAGCACAGAGCAGTGGGTTACCTCTGGACCTCTTGCCACATCATCACCCAGCGTGCCAGTCCGCACCACGGCTCGCAGGTGACAACAACGTGTTACTATGGAACCACCGTGAGTCTCGCCATGCGGGGAGAAGTGATCACACTCCTTAATGTGACTCACAGGCTGCTTTACTTCCAGCTAAATGACACGCTCATGACTTCATTGTTGAATCACAATCCGTTTAATTACAGCCCGGAGATCTATTATTTGCGTTTATTTTCCTAGTGTGGAGCAGAGCTGCCCCTCCTCTAAATCACCAGATCGCTCACTGCTCATTAATGTCAGCTCGTAGTGTATACGGTGTAACAAGGCCAGGCCGGGCCAGCAGCTAATTTATACGCAAAAAACGCTTTCCCTAAAGAGTACAGGACTAATAAGTAATTCCTTATAATTAGAACTTTGCTAAATACCAGTGCAAAGCATCCACCTGGATGATGTGACGGCATCTATAATATGTCATGTGAGTGGTGGAGAGGAGACAGTCATGTAGCCAATTATATGTGGGGATGATGGGGAGGGTGATGACAGCCAAAGGGGAAAATTTGTCCAAGAGGCCTGGGTTGTGCCTCTACTGTTTTGGAAAAGCACCCTGGGATATTTAATGTCCTCAATTTAACATCTCGACCAGATGACTATAGAACTATAATGAGCAGCAAGACGTGAAGGCAAAGGTTAAACACACAATGACACAATGGTAAGTTGGGCCTCTGTACAACAACGCCCTACTGGATTGGCTGAAACAACATGTGAGTTTCTTATGATGTCAGAATTAGATATGTGCAAAACTACACAACTAGATGATCTTAAAAGTATAAGAATCCATGTGTAATTAGGTTGGTTTAGGGTGAGGTCAACCAGACATCAGCAGCTATATTTACATGCACCCAAATATTCTGCCTGTATTCCGATTAATGCCTCAATCGGAATGAAGATTCTTCACGTAAACACTTCAATCATTCAGATTGAGCTAGATCTGAATGAAATTCGAATCAGATTGAAAGAGGTGGTGAACATGAAATAATACAAACAACAGAAAATAAATTAAAAATTTAAATGCTCCAATTTGAGTATTTTCTCAGTCAGATTCAAATGTTTATATTAGGTATACATGTAATGCACCAGTAAATGAATGTGAATCAGACTACAATGTGTAAGGAGTATATAAACCGAACATTACAAAACAGAAAATGAATAGGATTCATTCCGACTGATGAAAACTGATAACGAAAAGTGCATGTGAACACATCGACTAAGAGGCTTTACTTACAGGTTCAAATGCACTTTATTTTGCAATGCAGAAGTAAGCTATTTTCTGTGAATGTGCAAGACTTCCGATTCATTAGCTGCTATTGGTGAGTAACTATGAGAGTAGAAAAACGCAGTAAACAGTAAATCTATTTGTGGTGGTGCTTTAAACGGAACAGATTTTTTTATTTTTATTTAAAAATTACTTAATTACAATATACTGAGCAACCATTAGAACAGGAAAATGCATTAGACTAAATGTATAGGCTTTTCCAGATCCTCACTGTCAGACTTGTGTTCCTGTTTAGTTGTGTTTTTCTCCCCATGTGCTCCCCGTGGCCCAGTTTCTCACTCTCATTTTGGTTCAGGTGTGTCCTGTTAATTACTCTTGTTTATTTCTGTATTTAAAAAGTGTTGTCTGTGCCTTAGTTCCTTTGTCCGGTTTTTCTCCCGTTCCTGGTTTGGGGGTGTGAATTCATTAAAGACTGTTTATTCTAATCTACGTCTCCGTTGTTCAGTCTGACACCACTGCTGGTAATTCTTCAGAAAGACATGTCCAAATAAGTTTCAATTTTGCATACTGTGCTGATAAGAGCATCAAAATAATGCGCTAAAACAGCTGACTATATAGGCTGCGCATATAAAGTGGCCCATATTTAACTATTGTACGGTCATTTCAAATGCATCACATTTACTAAGTTGTGGTGTGGTCTGGCATCTGTTGGGGAAAATTCAAAAAGTCAAGTTACGAGGCCATAGATCTATTAAAACAGTGCAGGGCTGCACCATAGCTACAGCTGGAAATGAAATCTCTCCTCTTCAAGTGACTGAGCTCAAAAAGTCATTAGCATTCTGGCTTCTATATGCTATTATCCCTACGCAACAGAAAGGAAACTATCTTAGGAAAAGCCATCTCATCTGGTAAACTCATGATGATTGTGGTCAAGCATATATTGGTTTGTCTTTTACAGTAGCACAATTGGCTTGTACGCACCAAGGCTATAATAAATACAAAATTCTGTAACGTCATTCTTTACCTCAAAAAGCAATCAAGCGTAGCTTTAAGCTGAAGAGCTTTATTAATAATACAGAACCACCAGCATGTCATCAAAATGACAATAACAATTTATAGTTTATGATATTTATGACCAGAACAGGAGTCAATCAAGTTAATCATAGCTCTCTTAAAGGCATAGCTCACCCCAAAAAATGAAAAGTCTGTCATCATTTACTCAATCGTATGTCATTTCAAAGCCATATGACTTTATTCTTCAGTAGTGGATCACAAAAGAAGATATTTTAAAGAACTCTCCTCTTACAAAGATTTAGTGTTGTCTTGGACCCGACTGACATTCATTTCATGAACTAAAAAACCTCACTGAGATATTTTATCTTTTATATTTCATAATATTTATTTTGTGATCATGAGGGTGAGTGAATGATGACAGAAGTTTAATTTTGGGTGAACCATCCATTAAAAAAAGAAGAAGAAAAATAATCCTGAAACCAGGTGAGTTATTTCACTGTCAGTACCCTGGCGATGTATTCTGGCACACCCAAATGTCGACTTGTTTTCCCAGAGCTACAGTCTAGAGCGGGCAGCTGCCATACATCCTGAGAGACACACGGACAACGTTCCATCGGCAGGAATATTTGCCCCTTGTCAATGCTGCTTTACTGGACAGCACACATTCCGTGTAGTGGCATATGGCAGGAAAGCATATGGCCGTCTTGTTTAACAGAATATTACATATGGTGATAAAATGCTAAAGCAAATATGGTGCTTACAGGCTCCTAACTGACGAAAAAGACATTCCAGATAATATGGGATAACTATAAAAATCCAAAATTTTTCCAAGAGTATCAGAAGCCTTATCCAGACCACTACCACCAACACCGCAGACACACACACAGACAGAAGGGAAAAAAGAATGAAAGAAAGAAAGAAAAAAAGAAAAAAAAAAAGAAAGGACATGGTCACACACACTGTTTGCCAGCACACTCATTCCTTCTACGCTGGCACTTCCAATAGGAAACTGACAGTATTATGTGACACCATGGAATGTTCTGAGGTTCTGGCTGGCGAAGCTGAATTAAATCCCACAACAATGCCGTCTTTTGTTTCAATTTTCCCTACATTTGAGTCCACGGATTCCTAATAGCACATATAATCATGAAGAGATACAGATCCACAGTTCTTTATCCGCAATCACAAAACTTGGATTTTAAAACTAATATGCTAAGAGAATTGCAGTATTAAAAGAAAATGTTTTTTACTTGCTTATGTACCTTGAGTGACATCCCCTTGAAAGGAGACATAGAGGTTTAGAGGACTGTATGTTTTCAATATAACATGTCAAATTATGGGTAGACTGCTTAAAAAAAATGAAAAATTAAAGTATGTACACAAATTGTATGACATGGAAAAAACGGAGAGGCCACATGTCATGATAGCAGGCAATTCTACTGTAAACAAAGACCAGCAGTCAGCAAATCAGAAATAAAAATTATTGCATTCAACATTGCACTGATGAAAGTTATCCGCTTGTCCCTGGGCTTTAACTTAGTAAGTGACTTGGAAACATTATAAGAGCACCTGCCAAGTTTATATTTGATTTGAGGGATAATTTTCATTCTTAAGACATTTTGGTTATCTTGGACTATTTCAAAAGTACTTTTATTACCCCATGTACAATGGCTTAAACTGTCTGAGAGGTTTGCGAATGCTGTCTTTAGATTATGAGTAAATGATGATAGAGGGTTTTCATTTAAAATTACCCAAGTGAAGCCAAAACCAAGAAATGTCACTGTCAAATATTAATCAGTACAAAATATTATTTTAGAACAAGAGACAGAGAAAAAGAGACACTAATATGACTGCATGACAAAGGCTTTATTATGAGTTCAAAAATTCAGAAGAATGTTTAATAAAATTAACAGTATGTAATGAGAAATGGACAGTATGTGTATGAGAAATGGAGAAATCTACAACCTTGACATTTTTAACAACCCACATTACAGAATTAAAAGCTATCGTTAAAGTATTAGCAAATTAATAATAGCATTTACATTTAGACTAATTAACCTGTTCATTTAAGTCCATTTTATTTATCCCTCCAAAACAAAAACAAAACACACTTACACAGACAAAAGTACTGAACAAACAAATGCCTGATTCTCACTAAACATCTCCATGGAATTTTCCACAGCCATCTAAGTGCCCTAGAAATCCAGTACTTGATCGATTACAAAGAAACTCCCTCAGAGAGTCATGGGATGAAGGGAAAATAATTTGATTTCATACATAAATAAATTCTTCTTATGCGCATGGAAATTGCTTTCAGTATCTGTTACGATCTCAGGCACATTATCAATTTAGCCACTAACAAACTGAGTGAATCTGTCATTGCTTAGTTTTTAAATGGAGATTAACATGAAAATAATCTACTACAGGGCATACTGCCAAAGACGTCATGTAAAAATTTACAGAAATACAATTTTATAGTCCTTTTCCTTTGGTTTTATGTTGCTTTGAAGTGGAAAAAGAGTTGCAAGAGGATGGATTAATGATTAAGTTGTCTTTTTCGAACTTGTCCTAATATGAGGGGATTTGAAGCTTGTTTTGGCTACACTTGAGCTTCAACCACACAGCAGGGCATAGATGAGAAAAGAAGAGCTTTGAGAAGAAAAAAAAAAACAGAATCACAGAGCATTAAAAACAAATCTACTGAGGGAGCCAGCAGCTGGAGAGCCAAGACGATTAAAGGGTCACAGGTTATCTGACAGGTGGCTCATACCTGATGATGCCTCGAACCTCGTCTCTGAGGGGATATAATACCGGTCCTCTTTTCCAAAAATTGACGCATTTGATAGTAAAGGGCACCGCCGTCTTCAATAACAACAATCGAGACCGACGTTAAGCCGATCTGAGCATCTTGAGCATGTCGCTTCAAATCGGTTTACACAAGGCATTTCTTTAAATACTGTTCTTTACTGTCCCTCACCAGATTGAGAGCTACTGTAAAACTGCAAAACATTGTGAGAGAGGGACAAGAAGTCAAGCAGGAAAATGAGGATGATTGCTGTAAACACGAAGGAGAAGATGAGATCAGTCCAAGTGTCCTATTGGTACAGTAACAGTTTCAATGAGGGTTCAAACCAAACACCCTGTAATCAGCAGAAAATACAGCACACAACCACCTACATTCTAATGATGACAATTTAGAAAACCAGACAAATTTCTGCACATTCCGCTTTTCAGCGGAGGAAACTACTAATTCTTACAATTCAGTCTGTTTGTTTATGTCTTTACTGAATTGAACACAAATCCCGTGCTGTGTTTTGATTCCAAGTAGGCCACAGGGAAAGCCTGATGTCTCACCCTGACTTTCTCTCTTGGCACCCGACACCAAGGCCCGTGAGGAAGCGAGCGGCGACTCTCTAAAACATCTCCCCATATCAATAACCATCTCTCCTGCTACCTTGTATCACCGGTGCCCCGAGGCAATTCTTCAAGTCAAAGCCTTGCTTTATCAACCGCTGGATTTAACGAGACAGCTCTTTTTATGCTTATTGGCTTCTCGAACGGTAATGGATTTTCTCAATGAGTCACTCTTTTCTTTCTACAGGTTTCACACTTTTTCCACAGGGCTTCTGGGCTTGTCTCCAGGCCAGATCCTCTACCATTGGTTTGATTTCCTGAGGTAAGTGATCCATCGCTCCAGGCCCAATGAGCATTGCCTGAAATCTGGCCTTACTTTGGCTCTCTGTGCCTGATATTGTACACTCTAATGCAAAGTGAAGTAGCACGTCTAAATAGCCTGTCAATTCCCCCCACCCTCCGCTCTCTCCGGGCTTCCAAAGATCCCCAGCTGGGACTCATTTCTAGCATGCTCGGGAACGTAAACGAAAACAGCGATATTAAGGAGCATTAAACTACTTGATGACATTTCAGTCGTGTTGATGAAGACTGGCATTCGTTCTAGCAGACGGCCGACAGCCGCCAGATGGACGTAAGGTGATCGTCTTTTTTTGCGAGACAGGGACAAGGAGAACTTAAAACGGGAACCTTTTCTGGTTTAAGATGCGTCTCTGTTTCTCAGCGAGTGAGCATGTGTCTCTGCTGTACCCTCACTTTTAAATTCTATGATAAAAATATAGTCTTATCATAAGATTTGATCAAATCCACACATCCAGCAGCTGATGGTGGGTACATTAATTGTTAATGACAAAGGCAACCTTCACTCTGTGTGGTTTCCTGCCAACATTCTGGATCACTTACCAGGACCTCTTGTCCTGATAGGAAATGCAATTCAAGATGTGTGAAAACAGAGCCCACATTGTAGCTTAAGTGACCCTCTCCGCTGCTCATCCCCGGCGTGTGTGCTACGGGGTGTCTGTTCCACGACAGGAAAGAGTAAACCTGGGCCAAATCATAGGAAATTCATCAAATCTGGTTCTTGGAGCTGCATCTTTCAAGCCCTGTTTCCTTGCCATATGATCTCTATAAACCAAATCACTGTTGGCTCCCTCACAGGCCGGCAGGCGCCTGGGGCAGGAACATAATGAAAGCCAAATGCAAGTGACAATAGAATAGGAAACCTCCACCTTTTTTCTTTCTCGACTTGGACTGAATTTTTTGTTTGTGTTGAGACATTTCTTTCCAGACATGTCTGAGGAGAAACCTTTCAGGTATCAGGTTTCACGCTGGATAAAAAAAAAATAAATAAATAATAATAATAATAATATATAATATATATATATATATATATATATATATATATATATATATATATATATATATATATATATATATATATATATATAATATATATATATATGCTGGTTTATTTTTGAAATGTGATTACATTTGATGCAGGGCACACAATTGATATTGATAATTTGACAGCTTAAAAACATGTCTTTTTCGGAAAGCAATGCTGGAAAACTTCTCTTAGTTATTGTATTCGTTCAGTTTAAATGTTGTTAGATTCAGTTAGCATCTAACTTAATTTCACTTAGGGAGGCGTGACTCACTCCCTAACCCTGAAAGAGCAGCTCTTGGGTATCCTATCCTTGGCACACCCGTGTCCCTGACGGTCTGTCCTGGTTTCTTGAGAGGAAAAAGACAGGAGAATATCCGCCTGTTAAAAGGTTTTAAGTATGATTTGGTGCATCCTGACAGTGGACACTATTCCAGACTTCTGACATTGGCTGTTTGAGAACAAAAATACTCGTATCCAAATACTGCAAAATATACTTTGAAAACATAGAAGAAAAAAAGTCAATAAATGAAATTTGTGGGGCTCAACATTGATGGCATGGAGTCAGTGACAGAAATTACTTCTCATAGTACTCTTGGAAGCATCAGTATGTCAATAAACATTGACAGCTACAAACCAATCAATAATGATTTGCATCATTATGCCACAGTTTCCAGAAAATTTATGAATAGTTAAAACACAAGTTACAATATTATAGCTTTTTCATTTCTAGCTTATCTAACTTATCTTTCATTTTATTTAAAGAAAACTTTTATTTTTTTATACAGTATATGAATATAAACACATATACTGAGCAAGTAAAAATAATAACAATAATAATTACTGGCCCAGCTGAAAAAAAAAAAAAAAAAAAAAGAGTACTAGTGTTGTTATTGTAATAAAACCTAATGTTGAACACTACTTTGAAGTGTATTTGCACATGTTGGCATATGTATTGGGAAAAAATACATTCTTAAATTCAGCATACATAATTTATAAAACATAATACATACCCAAAGACATATGCACAATTCACATTGGGAAAACTGAAGATGGTTGTGCAAACAAACAAACAAACAAACAAACAAACAAACAAACAAACAAACAAACAAACAAACAACTTTAATAGTATTTTATTGCTTAACTATTAAAACAAAAGATGAACAACTCTTAAGCTGGAATCAGGAATCATGGCAGCAACATGCCACATCAATGGTAATGAAAGTCTTTTGAAATCAAAGTCTTCTGGTGAGGTTCACAGACACATGGGATTTTTGAAAGCACTCCTGCCTCAGTCTCAGACTCCAGTCATTCAGTTCTAATAGTTCTATCTTTTATGACACAGCACACACGTGAGCCTTCACTGATCAGCAGTAGTGATGGTGAACTTCAAATGGCTGAAATACTGTTCTTTACTCATCTGCATGCAAATGTATGGGTGGAAACTACAACTGAGTGGAGAATACCAGAGAGGATGAATATATTTGCTTTGCACATCTACAATGCACATCAGACCGACATTTCTTTATATCACAAGGGGCAG
The DNA here is from genome assembly GCF_018340385.1 of Cyprinus carpio. Classification (NCBI taxonomy): domain Eukaryota; kingdom Metazoa; phylum Chordata; class Actinopteri; order Cypriniformes; family Cyprinidae; genus Cyprinus; species Cyprinus carpio. The sequence goes on along the minus strand of NC_056603.1, from coordinate 15,994,437 downwards.
AAAAAAAATCAATTGTTAATTAAAAGTATGTTTTTGTAATTTAAATAATGCCATCCAGTTTTATTTTGTATTATTTTTTAACATTTGGGACTTCACATCGATTCAGATTTAGCTGAATAACAATGAAATGACTTTTTATCGAGTTTAATTGCCTACAGGTTATGCAGAAATCTGAGAGTAATGCTTTATTATAAACCCTATAATACTTCAGCAATCATACGTTTCTGATTAATGAATCGGCAAAGGTCCACAAATGTTTTCACCACTACGAAGATCAAGATAAATTTATTTGGCAAATTGAAGCAATTCCCTAGCCAACTTCATGTAATTGTTTCCTTATTTGACCAGGCAGCTTAAAGCCACGATAAAAAAAACTAACAAAAAAAAACAAACAAAAAAAAAGCTATCATAAAACCATAAGGATATTCTCAGACAAATGCAAACCTTAATGCAGTAGCACAATAAGATGGTTGGAATATGTTGGGTTTTGCCCGTACATGTTCCTGTTCACCAGATTAAACTATACACTGTACATTAAAAAAAAAAACTGTATAACAACAACAACAACAATATAAAAAACTAAATAACAACAACAATAATAATAATAATAATAATAATAATAATAATAAAAAAAAAAACAATAATAATATATGAACATTGTTACACAGCCTGTAAGAAGAAATAATCAATGAGTGCTTTGAAAGTCAAACAGTCATTAGCGGTCAAACCTGAAACCCTCATCTCTTTTGATGCTCTCTAGAGATGAAACTGAGAACACTGAATGCTTTATTCTTTTAACCTTATTAGTGTAATTGATTTCTATGCCATTTTTCTGACATTGCTGGAAATTCTACCAGAAAAGTCAAAAAAAAAGAAGAAGAAAAAAAAAAAGTGGATCAGTGACTAAATGAAGAGAATGAAATATAATGCTGTAGTTTGATATAGCAGTCTGTAAAGGTTAAGTCATGATAGCGGGCACACTTACGGGTGGGAAAGCCAATCACAGTAAACTCTGTGATGATAAGTAGTCCGGCAGAACACTAATAGGACTGCAACCGCATTTCATGACGTCTTCACCAGAACGAGTCTCACAGAGGGAGGCTCTGGAAAAATTACATTGCCATTTAGTAAACTACTAAAGTTTTAAAAACCAAAAGCTTAATAAAAAACAGACCGAAGAGCAGCACGTCCCCATAGAGAGAGAAAGAAAGGTATAGTTTTAAGCTTACACATTTCTGACACTTCAGAAATTAAGCTCCATTTTAACAAATATATAAAAGTCATCGGAAATACTAAATATGTTAGCGATGCTTTCCTAAACAAACAAAAACATTAAGTAGCTTTAGTGCTGTGATTTTGTATGAAGTATCAAATGGATTTTGCAGTTGCACACAGGCCACTATTCAGCAAAAAAGCCACAATGATGACAGCAATTTCTCAAAATACATGGGTAGTCAATAATGTAACAAATGTATTTCTAATGTAGCTACTATAAGAGTTGTATTCCACACTTTTATGCTTGAGGCGTTTCAATAGCAGATTTTTTTAAGCCTTTTTTCTTTCGGAGTATCTAGCAATTACAGCAAAATTAAAGTTGAAATGATTTTATCTAATGATCCCTAACCTCTGAAAACAAATTACTGAAATTGATATTCAGGCTGTAGAGTTAACTACCCTAACTTATAGTTAATAAGAAAATTTGAATCCCTATTAATTGAAGAACAGAATTTTTTCTCCTGAATCGACCGTCTTTCTTTTAACAGACATTAATGTATCTGTCCCTGTATATAGAGATGTAAATGTATGGGTGATATTCATGAAATATATCACAAATACTGAGTAACGTGTAATGAATCCAGTTTTCCTTCAGTGCTCCACCAATTTACCTATAAAAGACTGCAACAATGAGTTTGAAATCGAAAATGTAATGGTAAATGGAAGATGAAATCAATCAAGGACATTGCCATTTAAATAGAGAAGAAACACAAGAAAACCACAAATGAATTGTAATAATGTAAAGACATTATTAGATGTAATAAAAAGACCTTTCCCTGTTCATGGTCACGTTAGCTATGGAGAGTTTTCATAGGTTTAAATATTTCCCAGCTATTAGGTAAGATAAGGCGAACCATTATCGACAGAGCTGTCTTTGTGGACTGACATGCTTTCACTCTTAGAAAACGACATAAGTGATTTACAGCTGGGAGGTGATGCTGTCTTCACAATTATGTTTATGAGATTCAGAGATGCCAGATCCTCGCTGAGCTCTCGTGCCATTGTGGTGATTCTAATCACCAAAAGTTTCTGGAATTTCCTGTAATAAGATACTGATAATGCACCTCCTCCTGGTTGAAACAAAGGTATTTGATAATCCGCGTGTACTTAAAGGAGCCTGTTCACAGCATTTGCATAGCCAAATACAGGGTATTAATGACTGGATCCACGCCAGCAAAGCCGTCACAAGGCTGAGGATCCTCCTTTGAAGCCTCGTCGCTCAGAAAGCTTTTTACAAAATGTTTGAAGTGTCTGCCTGTGTAATAATGATTTATAATTCTCTTGAACTGATGCAAAATTTGCTGGTAAAAATCATTTTTAAAATAAAATAAATTGTGCCCGGAGGGTCAGGCTGGGTTTCAAAAGGAGATCACCCAGGAGCGGCAAATGATTTAATAAGCCACCAGTATCAGAATGGCTGGATGGAGGGGAGCAGGACGAGGCATTTCAAAGCGTGTCTAATTAAAATCAGTTTATTAGCGTGTCAATCTTTTCAAAAGCAATGCCACAACCAAATATGAATGCTGGGAGAGAGAGAAAAAAAAAAAAAAAAAAAAAACAAGGACTGAACAGACACTGCAGCTCACATTAGGTTTGTGATATTCTTGGATGATACAGATTTACATTGTTCTTTTCTATTGCACTTAACTATGCACTACTTTCAAGTCTATTTTTGTGTTATTAAAAGGATAAAACGAAAATGTTTTTTAATTTTAGAAGATCGAAAAAAAAAAAAAAAAAAAGGAATTAACCACCACAAGCCCATCCTTCTCCCTTTCTCTTATTCCTCAGGGAAACAGTAGATGAATATTTAAACTCACTTTCATCAGTGTGACTGCATAGTGATTATCGAAATCTGAAAGCATGTTTGGTTTAATTTTTGTGCGGGATGCGTGTTGAATTTCTAGGGAGGTAACAACAGTATTTCTGGCAGCTTCACGTTTTTATAATCATACTTACATTTATGATTATGGAAGAGGGGTGAGAAATGAAAAAGGAAAATGACACTGGAACGGCATAAGATGCCAGTAGCCTGTAAGTGCTGTTACAAAAAGGGCCAGTAAATTGTCAATTTGTAAGAGCCCTCTTTTCAATGGCTCGCCACTTACGCTAGGATGGAGCAATAGTGCACTATGAAAAATAGCTCAGCAACTGGCAACAATACACTGAGTCCAGTGGGTTGCACCTCCCCAATTCAGCTAGTACTTTTCTTATCATCATCTTCGTGTAAAACAGATCACCATATTCACAGAGGCACAAAACATAATGATGACCTTGGAGCCAATGAAGCAGTTGCCACCTTACGGAAAAATAAAAAAAAAAAAGAAAAAAAAACTGTGCTCCTGTCCTTAAAAGGTTATATTTTTTAAATGTTATTATTAATAAAAATAATAAAATCATCAAAATTATTTATATGCTCATTATCCACTTATTGTGCAATGCCTTAACCAAAAGACGTGGAATTGAGAGAAACATATGGCTTTGTGATGAAGAGATTTGTTTGTGTTAAATCTCTAACTGTGCATTTCCTCCACCAAACTACTGAATGGGTAAACGGAGAAAAAAAAAAAAAAAAAGACAAAACAATCTGTTGTTTGTACAATGGTGTGACATGATGATCATAATAACATGTGTATTTGTTTCTTTTCACCGTAATCTCATATTAAATGCTCCAGAGGGTCCCAGAGCACCAGATCACACTCATGTTTACATTCAAGTGTCGCTTTGGCATTTACATAAATATATTTCTAACCCAGTAGGGAGGTGGTAACAAAGCGGCTGCATCTTGGAGGACTGTAATCCCAAGAAATGCACCATACCCTCTTTCTTCAGCTTTCTACTTTCATGTTAAATTCATGGTTCTGGAATGTGCTTTAGCCAACACACTAGATCCCTCTGTGGCTGATGTCCCCTGTGTTACGGTCTCAAAAAATGCTTATGATTTCACAGTTGGGATGGGGGAGGCCTCTTTAAAAAAAACTAAATACAAATCATCTTCCTCCAAAGCACACAGAGGGACCTAAAGTAAGCAAAGGTCAACAGAACCATGTCTTTGTTTATCCTTGTGCAAGTATCACAGTCCCAAAAGCAAACAGTCTGTTTAATTCAAGTGATTATCAAAGACAAATAAGATCAAGTGGGCCCATCTAAGGAATATATTATGGCACAGAAGGATTAAAAAGGAATACAGGAAACAAGATAATGTGTGTTGCAGATGCTAAATACTATAGAGATGTTTACTGGTTTAAAAACACAGGTTGACAACCCAGGGTTTAAAAATGAGGGTGACCTGACTGCTCAGAGCCAGTGTGAAAGAGTTTCAGGAAAATTCATTTTCACCTGCCCAGTTGGGTCAGTACCCATCAAATCTCATATTTATAGATCTTATGTGGTTTTTATCTCTCAATAATTTAATTTTGAAAACTACAACTACAAAATTATTTTAGAAACATCAAAGAATGGGATGAAAAAAATACTAGTTATTTAACTACCTGTTCCCAGGCTCAGTGGTAGAGCTTTGCGTTTGCAGCGCAAAAGGTTGTGGTTTCAGTTCCCAGGGAACACACATACCGGTTAAAAAAAAAAAAAAAAATGTATACCCTGAATGCACTGCATGTCACTTTGGATAAAAGCGTCTGCTTAATGTAAATGTAAACTATGGCTCTGCAGTTTATAAAAAAAAAAAAGTGCTTATAATGTATAGCCGTCATGGAGCTATATTAAATCTGTATAATATCTAATGAAAAATAATCCTGTGTGTGTTTGTGTGTGTGTGTATATACAGGTCCTTCTTAAAAAATTAGCATATTGTGAAAAAGTTCATTATTTTCCATAATGTAATGATAAAAATTAAGCTTTCATATATTTTAGATTCCTTGCACACCAACTGAAATATTTCAGGTCTTTTATTGTTTTAATACTGATGATTTTGGCATACAGCTCATGAAAACCCAAAATTCCTATCTCAAAAAATTAGCATATTTCATCCGACCAATAAAAGAAAAAGTGTTTTTAATACAAAAAAAAGTCAACCTTAAAATAATTATGTTCAGTTATGCACTCAATACTTGGTCGGGAATCCTTTTGCAGAAGTGACTGCTTCAATGCGGCGTGGCATGGAGGCAATCAGCCTGTGGCACTGCTGAGGTGTTATGGAGGCCCAGGATGCTTCGATAGCGGCCTTAAGCTCATCCAGAGTGTTGGGTCTTGCGTCTCTCAACTTTCTCTTCACAATATCCCACAGATTCTCTATGGGGTTCAGGTCAGGAGAGTTGGCAGGCCAATTGAGCACAGTAATACCATGGTCAGTAAACCATTTACCAGTGGTTTTGGCACTGTGAGCAGGTGCCAGGTCGTGCTGAAAAACGAAATCTTCATCTCCATAAAGCTTTTCAGCAGATGGAAGCATGAAGTGCTCCAAAAAATCTCCTGATAGCTAGCTGCATTGACCCTGCCCTTGATAAAACACAGAGGACCAACACCAGCAGCTGACATGGCACCCCAGACCATCACTGACTGTGGGTACTTGACACTGGACTTCAGGCATTTTGGCATTTCCTTCTCCCCAGTCTTCCTCCAGACTCTGGCACCTTGATTTCCGAATGACATGCAAAATTTGCTTTCATCCGAAAAAAGTAATTTGGACCACTGAGCAACAGTCCAGTGCTGCTTCTCTGTAGCCCAGGTCAGGCGCTTCTGCCGCTGTTTCTGGTTCAAAAGCACACGCCTGTGCACGGTGGCTCTGGATGTTTCTACTCCAGACTCAGTCCACTGCTTCCGCAGGTCCCCCAAGGTCTGGAATCGGTCCTTCTCCACAATCTTCCTCAGGGTCCGGTCACCTCTTCTCGTTGTGCAGTGCTTTTTGCCACACTTTTTCCTTCCCACAGACTTCCCACTGAGGTGCCTTGATACAGCACTCTGGGAACAGCCTATTCGTTCAGAAATTTCTTTCTGTGTCTTACCCTCTCGCTTGAGAATCCCACTGATGGCCTTCTGGACAGCAGTCAGGTCGGCAGTCTTACCCATGATTGCGGTTTTGAGTAATGAACCAGGCTGGGAGTTTTTAAAAGCCTCAGGAATCTTTTGCAGGTGTTTAGAGTTAATTAGTTGATTCAGATGATTAGGTTAATAGCTCGTTTAGAGAACCTTTTCATGATATGCTAATTTTTTGAGATAGGAATTTTGGGTTTTCATGAGCTGCATGCCAAAATCATCAGTATTAAAACAATAAAAGACCTGAAATATTTCAGTTGGTGTGCAATGAATCTAAAATATATGAAAGTTTAATTTTTATCATTACATTATGGAAAATAATGAACTTTTTCACAATATGCTAATTTTTTGAGAAGGACCTGTATATTAATTAAAGAAACATATTCTGGTTTTTGCTTACCCTGCCAACCTTTTTGAATATTTGTTATATTTAACAATACATTTATTGAAACTTAAAAAAAAAAGAGCAAATCTAAAACAATCTAGAAATTATACAGCTAAAGTAACTTCAAAAAGACTCATTTGTTCGAAAACAGTGGTACATTCATTCCCATCACAATTGCATATATTATTTTATTAAAAGAAAAATCCTGTTGAACACTACTGTATATCACAGAAACACATAGAATACTATATTACAGAAAACCAGAAGTTTGACTTTGCAAAGAAAAAAAAGAATATATTTTTTAAACAACAATGAACATAAAATTTTCACATCAACGCTGGCCAGAAAAGACAAGTGATGGCTCCGGGCCAGCAGTACATTCTTATTGTTGAGCTCTTATTTACTACCTGTAGCTGTAGCCTGTCTCCTTTCATATCAAAGAGCGAAATAAACTACGTGCATGCAATGTTGTGGTCAGTTAAGTCATGAAGTTACCAAAAAGGCGATTAAAGCTGCCTTAAATTGATAGTTCACCCAAAAATTTAAATTTGATGTTAATCTGCTTACCCCCAGGGCATCTAAGATGTAGGTGACTTTGTTTCTTCAGTAGAACACAAACAAAGATTTTTATTTAAATGTATTTTTTTATTTATTTTTTTACTCAAACAGTTGCAGTCTGTCAGTAATATAATGTACTGTAAGTGGATGAGAATCACGGCTTTGAGAGTATATATATATATATATATATATATATATATATATATATATATAAAATAAAAAACATACACAAATAAAACCAAATTAAACCCTGCGGCTCCTGACAATACATTGTTGTGTAAAGACACGAAACGATCTGTCTGTGCAAGAAACTGAACAGTATTTATATAGTTTTTTACCTCTGATTTTCACTGCAGGGTTTAATGTGCATATGGTTTTTTGAATCAAAGCAGTGATTCCCCTTCACTTCCATTATAGGACTGACAGACTGCAACGGTTTGAGTTAAAAATCTTAGTTTGTGTTCTACTGAAAAAATATCTCGGATGCCCTGGGGGTAAGCAGATAAACATCAAATTTTCATTTTGGGTACACTATCCCTTTAAAACTGTGCATTAGGTATGTGACGAGATCTCGTGGTACGAGATCCGATGTGTCCTGCGAGATCCGGCTGGTCTCGCGAGAACGTGACAATATCCTCGCAAAACAATTTGCAGTTTACATTAGAGCTGCACAATTAATCGTTTAAAGATCGCGATCTCAATTCAAACACACACGCAATCTTATTCCTGAAAGACAAGATTCAGATATGTCCATTAGTCTGTTTCACATCGCGAGTGTCAGTGGAGCGTGGGAACCTCGTTTTATCGCTGCCCATGTTAATGAATCATTCAGGCTGCTGCTGATCCAGAAAGAGCAACACAAAATGTCTTTTCAACACACATCATTTCTGTGTTACAGACATTTAATTAACATAAGCACTGGGATAAAAGTTTATAGTTTGGGTATAAACCATAGACTGTATAAAAACATAAAAAATTAGCTATATAGACCAAAATCATTTTTTGAATCAGGCTGTAAACATGTTTTTTTTCTGCTGTAAAGTTGGGCATTTTAACATGGGGAGTCTATGAGACTGACCCTGTTTGCAGCCAGCCTCAAGTGGCCAGTCGATGAATTGCTGGCGACAACTGCCCGTTTAAAAAAAGTATTTGTCATTGAATCATTCATTCAGGAGATTCCAATAGTGAAACAAGTCTTTATTGAGGCACTGACTCCTTCATTTTTATTTTTATTTTTATTTTGTTCAAATAATTTTTTTTAAGATTAAATCAATAAACCACTAGTAAACTTATTTTGTCGTGATCTCCAATTTATATATAAAAAAACATGATTCTCAATTTATCCAGAATCGTGCAGCTCTAGTTTACATGTTTATTGCTGCATATAATAGATATATTATATTATATAGATATATAATATAAGTTTCATTTCATAAAGAACAAGTTGATTTTAAAATGCTCCTACATTTTTTGCACTTTGTGTTTTTCAGTTGAATAAAAGACTGTTTTTCCCTATGTATTTCATCATTGAGGGTTTCTTTAAAAAAAGAAAAAGTCTAAAAATCTTGTCTTGTCTCGTTCTCGTGAACCCAGTCTCCTGTCTCGTCGTGTCTTGTGGGATAAGGGTCTCATTACACCCCTACTGTGCATGCAAGTAATATTTTTTAATATAAGTCGAACATGTCTCTGAAATGGTTTTCAAAACTGTCCTGGAGCAGCTCAGCACTGTCTCACTGATCTAACCACCTGATTTAACTCGTCAGCTCATTAATATAGACTTTAATACCTGGAGTGGGTCAGAAAAGGTAAAAAGAGTTGAGAGAAAATATGATGTGTGTCAAATCTGCATCAAGATCAGCAGCGGCTGCTCTTAAAGTAATAGCAGCCAAAACAACCTAATAACCAGCTGCTGTGATGTCTTAATCAAAGGACAAAGAAAAAAAAAAGAAAAAAAAAATCTTTTATGGCTTTAAGGATTCATCTATATTAAATTTAGAATTCAGTGTTTAATAACTTTAATTTCTGTATATTTTAGCTAAAGGGCACAGGTAAATATGACATTTATTATATTGGGTTTATGTGAAGATTGTTTTAAGTTTACTGAAATTAGAAGTTATTTTTTAAAGTCTAATAAATCTTCAAATTGATAGCTCTCAATTGTACTGTAATGTTGAATGGCTATAGTCAATGGTTAAATATGGGGGCGGGGGGGCAATTTTATAGAGAAATTAGTACTGGTATCATTGATACTGCCCTTCAGTCATTAAAAAAAGATGCCATTAAACAAATATAAAAAAAATATACTGTCTTTATGTGAAATTATTGCAATTTAAAGGTCTATTTAAAAACTTTAATGTTAGGTGGGATTAATTGCGATTAATTTCAGAAAAATGTGCGATTAATTAGTTCATTTTTTTAATCGATTGATAGCACTAATATATATATAGTTGTATACGTGCAGCCAGTGCTATGATCCCTGAACACAAAACAACACATCGGAGAACAAGCCAGACAGAACTGACAGCTATAGAAACACTAACAGAGCATTCCCAGTCACTGTGTCGAGATAACAGCAGATCACTTCCTACAGGACGAGATTTTCAAAACGAGTGATTTACTAAAAGAAACAGATATCTTAGATGTAATAAATGATAATTCATCATCCTCCATTGGAAATGTACTGGGGTTGTGAAAAATGCATGAATTACTAATTAATGAGGCATTCTGAGCAGATTTACATATTCATAAAGGTGGGGTTGAGTAATTGACATATGCATGAGAGAGCTGAGTGATGGTTCTGAGATAATAACACATGCCTTCATAGGAACCTTTATTTTTCTAAATTCTTCAAAAAGCAGAGGGAGTGAAGATGCTTTTAAATTTCCATTACGTATTCATTCTTCCCAAAAGAAATGCAGTCAAATGCTTTCAGAGATAAATACACTGAGGGAATGCAATGATGTGAAACAGTATGTAAAATTACATTTTGTGAAATATTGCCCTATACAGATTCTTCAAAAGTTCATTTAGCAAACGGATGTGCCCAACAACCATGGTTAGAAATTCTAAACATGTGACTGAATCCTAAAATGAACACACAAATATGCTTTAAAAGACGAGTGAAGGGAGAAAAAAAGAGAAAAAAATAAAGCATAAATACATTTACGGTAAGCACTAACTCGCAGACATGCAGTCAATCAATCATCGGCAAGCTTGACAAAGTGTGCTGGGTGCCCGTCTAATCCAACGGAGAAAAATGTAAACTGAAATTCAGATGTCAACAAAGCTCTACTAGCTCTAATCATGTGGCACTTTCCCCAAAGTAACATCCATTTCCAGACGTCCCACCTAACAATTCTGATAGGCCATTTCACACATACTTCTGCCATCTTAAAGATGACACTTAATGTTAAGACCTCTCAGATAGCTGATGAAAGGATCTGATTTATGGCGTCCCGTCGTGCCATGAGGTCAGCTTTTTGGAGACTTACTGCAGATGGGGTGGGTCCAAGAGCATTTGGACGGGGCGAGCGTGTATGTCACTCGGAAAACGTCTCTGCCATTGTTAGGGGTGCTGGAACAAAAGCCTTGTGAAAGCTGACCCAAATATGGTGCATTAGAAGAGCACAAAAACATTCAGATGGTTCCTAGGCTTTCTTTACAACTATGCACGGCCGAATGACAAGTTCAACAAAAACATGTAGAGTTTTTCACCCGGGGCTATTGTGTTCCCACATTAACTCCAAGCTGAGCTCTTTAAGCTCATCCAGAGTTGTGTCTGGACTCCATGGGTCTGCGATGGCTCTGTCAGCGAGCTTGGCCTCCGCTGCACTCCACACCGTCTCCTTCAGTGTTCTTTTCATTCTCACTCCCTTTTTCCCCCCTCTCAGCAACTTGGCTTCCATGCACGCTGAAGCAAGCGATTGATGGGGCAAGAGAGAAGTTAAACAATTAAAGATGGCCCTCTGCGCCAACTGTTTTGTGCATTAGGCATCACGCTGAGAGGAAGCCTTTGTGCTCACAGTTATTGTTTAGATGGAAAACCAAAGATCTCATTCTCAAAGCAGAGGGACTCTCTGTAGCCAGTGTGAATAATATATCAAGGTGTCTGGGTATAACAATCATTTGATTCCCACTGGGACTGGATGGATGTAATTATTCCTGGACCCCGGCATAACTGGAAATGAGGTTTGTGCAACATCTGGTCAAGCGCGGCCAATGGGAGATCAAAAACGAATTGCAAGTATAATGGCAGGTCTCTGTACTTAGCAAAGCGAATAACAGCTGTCCTTATCAATCAGATGCAGATGATCACTATCAAGCACGGGGGGCTTGACGGCAGAGGTGAAGTATCACAAATTAGGCACAGCTTTAGAAACGCAGAAGTTTGACTTTAACCTTGCAGGACTTTTTGGAAGGCACTTCCGAGTATGGGAGAAGAGTTTTGGCAGAGGAACAGAAAGCCTGGTGGGTCCGCACATCTCGGGATGCTGGTACTCCACACTAATCCATTTTAAACCATCTGTGAAATTAGCAAGATTCCTTAAGTCCTTCACCTCCAAGGATTAAAAATGGCCCTGGGTCTGAGCCATCGCATGTACGCATATGTATGCATGTCTGCTATCAGCCCAAACTTCTGAGGCTGTAATCACACTTTACCCTCTACATGACAGACCGCTTTTGAAAAGGTAACTACTTTGAAGACAATTTCAGCCGAGTCTCTCTCCTGACGTCTTTTCAGATGCTCTTTGAAATCTATAGAATCTGCACTTTCTGTTATATTACATAAATATGAGCCTTCTTTGTGTGACTTACTCCCCCTGCAATTCAGCACACTCCAAAGTTGAATAGCAACACGAAGCAGCATGCTGCAAAGTATGTCAAAAACAAACCGAACCACTCTAAATATCTAAAAAAAAAAAATTAAAAAAAAAAAAAAAAAAAAAAAGGAAGGCATTTCAGGGCTTGAACATCTGCTGAATGGCAGTCTGGGCTGCAAGAGGTAAACAAAAGCCATACATAGACAAAAGTTACCTGCAATGTCTCCTTGAACCGTACACATAAACAGCTCGAAAGTGCAACTCTTCAGCCCTGCAGAGCTTCGGCCAAAAGCCGTACAATGAAGTCATGAGTCAAGTCTAATGAGAAAATCAGATAAATAGCAGCTGGGCTTGGGGAAACAGCCCTCCCTGACTGATTCACTGGACTCAGTGGCAATAGCATGGAGCTCAGGAGGAGCCGCCACTTCCAGAACAGTAAAATATTGTTCCAGACGACTCCCTCCAATGTTTAGTCATCAGGGCCATGAAATAACAGGGCTGTCGCCTCCGCGCAGCAATACAGTATTAATTATTATTTGCAGCCCAAACACCTACATGTTTGTACTAACACTCTGACAGTTCATCCAAACAGGCCATTTAGAGGCTGCAACATCATTCTCCGTACTTACCAACACCCCCACCTAGCCTTCCCCCATACGTCCTAGCACAGGCTTGTGCGGAGAAGTGCACCGTATCAGAGGGATTCAATCCCAGTTCCACGGAAATGACAATGATCATGTCTTATTCCAAATTAGACCGTCAACAGCTGCCACATCTGCATGTGCCCAGAGAAGCACAAGGGCAAACGTGCAATGCCAAGTCTGCCGTACGGGCCAAAGATTTGTAATGCAAGCTTTGTGAATTACAATAAGATTTATTGTGCAGCAATATATGTCTAATTTTCCATCTACTGCGGGGCGCTTCAGCAGCAGAGAGCTGACACAGGCGTCTATTATACACACCACAGTTAAAATGTGCTCTCGGGGGAAGGAGCTTACTGTGCACTCTGGCATTGGACAAAAAATGATTGATGAAGATAACAAAAGGAACACATAAATGGTTTTCCAAAAATGTTTTGAAGTAAGTTCTATTCCAGATCCATGTTTTTTTTTTTTTTTTTTTTTTTTTTTTTTTTTTCTACCATGGCAAACAGAACTTAGGGAAACGATAAAATGCTTCCCTTTTTTATTTCTTCATGCTAAAACCGGTACTCAACAGACAGGAACTGATAATCTACAGTACTTTTTAATGCCAAATATCACATCGGGGGACACTAACTTTTAAAAAACATTACAACATCCAGAAATGCAATCAAAATCACTGCTTCTATTCAAAAGCATTTATTTACTGAACAATTACATTTTGCTCTAAAATTAATCAGTAATTATTCATGACAAAGAGCTATGTCAAAGAGCTGAGGCTAGCTGGGAGCAAAAAGAGAGATCCCAGTGGCTGGAATCCAAAAGATGAAAAAACTCCTGCAGTTTAGAGGGCTTGGAATCCACCAGGATTTCCACCCTATTCCTGGCAGATGCTGCAGCAAGTCAGCAGGAGCACATATACATTAAGAATACCCTCTATACATTTGCTTGATGTTTTTAGGAAGACACATCAAGGTATACATAGATGGTCCCTCACACTTACTCTAAAAGATTTATGAGCCAGCTCTAAACATCTATACTTACTGTGAAACAATGATGGACCCCTTGGGAGGAAAACAAATCCCAGTTACCTTTGTAAACCATTCAGTTCTATACTGAAAATGATGAGATATGTGGCTATTTTGTTCTGCATTTCATTCATTCGTTAATAAATAGCCTGACCTATATGGGATTTCTCAAAGAAATTAAAGATGCACTGTTTTAGTCTAAATTTCTGTTTAATGCTGAAAATTATTTTCATATCATTGTTGATAATTAATAAAATGGTTAATAGAAAAATCCTACATTTTTTGTCTAAATAAATGTTCCCTTTCTGGTTTCATAATGAACAATGCATATCAAACCCATGTGGAATATAATACAGCATTAGGTAAATATAAGCTCATGGTCAACATGTCCAGTTGTTTGTTGCCAAGGAAATACTTGTATAGAAGTCTGACAAATTAGAGAAGAATGTCTGTGTGCAGCACCATATTCCTTACATTTCATGCCAGAGTAAAAGAAAAGGAAATGAGCATGTGCTTTCAGCTTTAAAATTAAAATATCCACCGAAGAAAGTGTGTGTGTTCTTTCCAATTCCTAGATTAAAAAAAGCTACAAAACTGCACCCTTATCCGGAGCTGGAGGACTTCACTTGCAAGCTGAAATTGGGGAGTTGTTTTAGTGAAAATAAGACAAAACTACTTGCAAAAAAAAAAAAAAAAAACATATTATACCTTAAACAAAGGGACAAAAGGACACAGTATTCCTTGTTTTAGGATAGACTTTCATAAAATTCTCTAAAATCTAAATATTGTCATTTACTTCAAGTAAAACTTATTTTAAACAAGGCACATCTACTGGAAATAAAAATACAAATAATTCTTTGTAGTGTACATTGTTTGATGCACTGAATGCTATTCACTTATGCTTTTGAAAAAAAAAAAAAAAAAAAAACATTTTTGACCCTCTAACGGTCTAATAAATTTATGAAGCAAATAAAATAAACACTGATGTTATGTTCATTTCATTAATTCCTTAAAATACTATAGAAGATCAAGTGCATTGCATTGTGGGTACAATAATCCATGCAGCAAGCGCTGCTGTACACTGTGCATTTTTGTCTTATTCCAGAACCAAGAACACAAAAGCATTTCCAGTCAGTGGAATATGACCGAAATGGACAACTCCCTGGTTAGTGCACTACCTAGGCCTACTGAACTAGGAAACTGACTGAGACACCTGTAGTATTTTTGCATACAGCAAATTTGAATACTCTGCACTGTCTACATACTGTAGTATGCGCACAATATGTACAGCAGCAAGTGTAGTTTGCTTTTGCAAACATTGACCCAAGTCCCTTTATGGCACTCGGTGTAACTATATGCCAGAACTGCGTTTTAATAACATTTCAAAGAGGGATAAAATCTGACAATAATTACATAAAAAATGCCTCTCAAGCTGAACTCGTAAAAAAATAAAATAATAAAATAAAAACACTATTTTTGAGGCTGAGCCGGTGAATGCGCCTTCCAGCGTAGGAAATAGAAAACTTTCATTCATACCGCCTACATATCGAGCGTTACGATTTCTCCCTTTCATATAGCCTACATGAGTAGACCACTTTTAACTTTAACATATAACTTATTTAATACAGTTCGTTAAGCAATGATATATATATAAGAGCATAGAGACCACCATTTATCGTGATTCAACTCTTTTAATGGCCAAATTCACCAAAGTTAACTGGATAATACGAGACAATTACTGTACAACGTGTAACTATCAACTAAACCACATTCAAAACGTATCCATCTTCAATTTCCCATTACAGAAAAACAGCCCTTGTCGTGTTACCTGACCGTCACCGCACCCACCTGCACGCTCTGCTGTTCTCCCGCGTTCACAGGTCCACGTGCTGCTGAAACGTTGTTGGCGTTGTACCCAAGCACGTAACAATGAACTGATCATATGTCTAAAGAAAAAAAAAGTCACCTCACAAATAACTATAAATGTAATTATAAATAATCTTTTTAATGAGCAATTTCATCAGTGTGCAATACACGTGTATGCACGGATTAGTGTGATTTCATTTGAAAGAATGTAGGCCTAAACACACTTCTGTGTTAATTTTATAGGCTAACCTTGAACCTAGAGCTCAAAGTTTCAGAAGTAGGCAAGAAAGGAATTTAGAAATATATGTATGTCCAAGGACATCTATATATTTTTATATAAAATATTAATTGAGATTTCATTTTCATTTAGCACAAACTTTTTATCATACAAAATAGACTATATTGCACAGCTGTAACTGTTCCTCTTTAAGGTGCAATGTTGATAGAGTAGGATGAATTAGTATGCCATATTATTAGCTTTGTTGTCCATCTAAGTAACCTGCTAGTGCAAGGAATAAAACAAGGCATCTGTTTTCAAAGCTGCCACATAATATGTAAATTGTTTGCATGTGCGAAGTTTACTCTTTCGCTTACTGATACACAAAAGTATGTAAATGTTTGAATTCTCTTAAGTCGCATTTCTACTTCAGCTATTGCATTTATTATGGCAGTTCATATTACGCTTAAGGCACATTAAGTAAATTCATTTACTACTCACTTTAGCACAACAAACTCCCAATGTCAAATTAATTGCAAATAATGAATTCATTTTAAAACTTCTGGTTAAATGATATTTTAAATATACCAACAACCGAACACTATTTAAAAAAATACAACACACAACAAATAAAACAAAATGTCTCTTTAATTTGTAAGTGTCAACAGCAGTACAAAAGATGGAGTGATGGTGAGACGATTTTGTCATATGTGTGTGTACTCTATCTTTTATGGAAAAAGAGGAACTCTTGAGGTAAATAAGCAAACAGACAGGAACACCCTCATCTGCCGTCATACATCAGTGAATTGAGAATATACTGTAAAAATGGTGTTACATTACAATATGCCAAATGCTGCTTGTGGGGAGAACAACCTAGATATTTGTACAATCCACTAAGGTGTCTAAATACACCGAAAAGTGTCACTCATCTGGTTTATTTTATTTGATATAATAATACTACCATTACAGAGAAGACTGGTCTCTGGACATACAACTGTAGCATTAATTAGTTTACCTCACGTCAATACTGCACATGGAAACCAATGACTTGCTGGTTTACATACTAAAGCCAAGCAAAAAATATTTTTAGTACCTTTTTTCTTTTTTTTCTTTTTTCTTTTTTAACAATAATATCCTTAGCAAACAGCTGTCTTTTGTACTGTATAAAGAAGAATGTGAACACAAATGTGATGGCAACCTTTTTAAGTTCAATTAAAAACTTTACACTGGACTGTACAAGATATTATGATAAACTATTTACATTTTTAGACTTAAAACTTTTTTTTTTTCCAAAAGCAGCAACAGATACTATTCTATATCTCTAACGCCCAAACAATAATACCTGCCATGGGTCTATGTACCTGCTGAGAAACCGGTCTCTACATACACACTCACACACACAAAGACAAAATTAAAGAAAAGTGTTATCAGGCTGCTAGCGGGATTCGTAACAAGTGTGTACCTAGCGACAGAGGAGCCACACACAGTGCTTGAGAGACTACAGAAATCTAAAAGCAAAGTAGCATTGACAACAGCATACGTTGTCCCTGACAGCAACATTTTACTCTTCTGAACAGCAGCTAGCATGTCAGTCCAGCATGTCAGTGAATTGTGCTGATTAAATTAACAAAGACTATCCCACAATATACATCACAAAAGTCCATACCAAAAAAAAAAGCAAAAAAGCATTACAGTAAGATAAGTAGAAACACCCAAGCTTTGTCCTCAGTTATTGTACCTACTTTGCATTAATATGGCAGTGATAGTTATAAAAGAAATGTCATTTAGACTTGCTGTTGACTGGATGGGAAATAGTCTATTAAACACTATGAAGCAACACAGAGAAAAATACTGTATGAAAAAAAAAATATTTGCACATTCCCAATGGATTAAATGCTCAGCGAGAAACTCGCATGTTTTCAGATGAAGTTGAACTGTATGACACGTCACAACTGATGCCCCTCAACTACATGTTCTCTCATTCAAATTTGGCACAAAACCAATTATTATAGAACTTCAGCAAGTACCTCAACATTTATAAAACAATTTGTAAAATAAAAAAGACAAAAAATTACGTACATGGATTTCAAGATTTGTCCTTTGCTACAGAGTGCACCAACAACATAGCAAATGGCTGGTTAACTCAGCATGGAGTGCGAGGTTCATCACTTAAACACATGGAAGTGAGATGCCCGGTGTCTCAGCTGTGTCTCCAATACTACTCAATCAACAGGGATGTGAATTCAGCAACTACATGAGGTACAGTGAATTGTCAGTTTGTGATTTCATTCTTTTTTCCTTAGTACAATGACCAAAAACATACACACACAAAAAAGAAGAAAAAAAAGTAAAATACATAATTTATACTTCAGCAAGTATCCATGAACAAAAATAGAATTCTATTTTCCTATGTTATATTTACAATGAAAAGGAAAAAAATCTGTAATGAGATGGAAATTTAAAAAAAAAAAGAAGAAGAAACTTTGTTTTGAGCTCCAATCCATTTTGAAATTTCACTGTTTTTATTCTTGTTCTCTGATTGTCCTTGAATTCTTTTCTACTGACACTTTTAGAGCCAAAAATGGCTAATAAATACAATAAAATGTCTATATGCACTAGAGAGCTTCAAATACAATATACAACACAAACATACATGAGCATTAAAATGTGCTACTGAAGTCCGGTGTGTCTCAGTTGGCCAGTCACTATGCGAGCCTCTCCGTTGAGTTTACTGCTCTTTCTCCCCTAGGCAGCACTGGAGCTTAAACAAAGTGTTCATTCATCACGTGTCTGCATAAATAAACAAAATATGTCAAGAGAAAAATGACTCAAATCTGGCAACTGTGAGGCGCGCTCACATGAGTCCAAACAGGTGACTTGTTCATGTAGGTTTTTTTCTTTTTTTTTTTCTTCGCGGCTTCACATTAGTCAGAATTGATAAAAATACCATTTATATCCAGTGCTTGTAACACTTTTGAATCATTGTCTCCGTGTGAGATTGAAATAGTCTCTTTTTTCTTTTCTTTTCTTTTTTTTTCTTTTTTGTTTTTTTAAATCTATACAAGCGCAATCAAGTTTCAGTCCCAACAACAGTCCTTTTGTCTGCTTACCAGCCTAGAGAACTGGCTTGGCATGGTCAAGGAAATATGTACAAATCACGTACAAATCAACCAATCCACCAGCAAACAGATATAACAGCTTTAAACAATAAACGTTGGCTTGTAAGCAGGGAAGAAAAAAAAAAAAAAAAAAAAAACTGAACGCGGATGTCAAGGGACACCCAGCCAAGAACTGTACCCTATGTAAAAATCACGACAAACTTAAACAAAACCAACAAAATAAAAGTTACGAATACAAGCTTCTAAAGAAGTGCTCAAAACTTCTACGAATTAAGTAAATGCTTTTCAAAGAGGGGCGCTGAGGAGAAAAGTCAATGCTTCAACTGCTGGGAGAAGTAAGCGCTAAATAGCCATCGGTACCTTTTAGACCTTTGGAGGTAATGCAGTGACCAGCAGCCTCGCTGTGACATTTCCTGTCTATTCTAATCTCTGGGTTACTGATGAAAAAGACAGGTTCAAGGGCAAAGGCAAAATAGCAGGACTCATGCATTAATAATGCCGTATTTCAGATGATACCGACTCGTCAGTCATTTTAATAATCCCCCACAGCTTGATCTACTTGTTCCATCTGCTCGCTAGCACCTCGTGGCTGCTTCTGGCCGCGGCCTATCGCGAGCGCTTTGATGGAAAGAGGGCACAATAAACCACATGGGCCTCGTCTCCATTGTTCGCTACCTTTCTCCTGGGCACGGGCCGATGCCGGGAGCCAGATGGCAGCCCCTTGAGGCAGGGTGTGCGCCGGACAGAGGTCAGGCGAGTGGAGGTGAATGGCACTCACACCCTGTAGGAGCCTTCGGTAGGGCCAAAGCCTAAAACAAGAGGCCCTGCCCGCTGGCTGCTTCTTGGCTGTCCTTCCACATGGAAACAATCTGAGATCCATTCTGCTGCCGGAACGAGTGGATAATTTAGCAGAGGCGCAGGACTGCCTATTTGAATTGTCTTTTTTTTTTTCTTTTTTTTTCAAGTGCTCAAAAAACTGATTTCAATTGCCAAAAAAAAAAAAAAAAATGGCAGATTTGTCTCTGTGCTTTTTCAAATGTATTTGTTTCAGAACATGTATTGCAACGTAAATACAAAATATCTCAAATCCAAGTATCCTTTGAAAATTTGGTAAATAAGTGCCATTATTCGTTTAGTTAAATTTCTCCTTAACTCTCTGCATAACTGGCCAAAACATCCTGATAAACTGGACGTTTTCTTAAGACTTAACGATGAACACACTGCAGAGGCCCAAAGGCCGTATGCTCTGCTTTAAGACTATTTCCATCAGTTAAGATTATAATGTCTACAAGACTTAAGCATAAATAAAAGACTTTAAACTTGCTGCCCTGGAAAACAGGGCTAAAGACTTTAGCAGAATGTGCCTGTACATACTGTACAACAGCAATTTGTGATTGTAATACACCAAAGCTGCCTTTTGCTGCCTGTCCAATTCTGCAGATTGGATGCCATTTGGCCCCTTGGCATTCTGGCCTGATTACAATCACTGTGATTAAGAACCGAGCGGGTAAGACTGAACTAGACGAGGACGGTGGTCAGGGCGATCACTGCATTGAACCTCCTGGAGAACTATGACATTCTTAGTTCCTTAGCATTTGGACGTGGTTGTCAATGGAGAGGAGAAATAAAAGTGGGAGAAGAGGAAATAAAAGTGGGCTTTGTAGATAAGATTGCAGGGATTGTCTAAGACTCATGCAGTCTCTTCTTTAAGACTTTTAAATTTAAGATTTAAGAGCAGGAAGCTTATGATATGTTTGGCACATCTGGACTTGTAGTAGTAGTAGTAATAATAATAATAACAAGAACAACAATAATAATGGGGAGTTTTAGATTTTCCCTCAATGGTTCAAATGTAAGGACTTCTTCAGTTTTGTCGTATTATGAAATATCAAATGAAGTGTCGTCTTTTTCCTTTTAAATAGTTCTGATTAAAAACATTCACAAGCTGTTGGCTGGTACAGCATACCTGAGTGAGATATAGAACCCCATCGAAAACAGTAATGTACGCTTCAAAAGAAAAAACAATACATGTGTAAATCCATATGAATTTAAGTAAGACTGTGAGTTATGCATTCATATGAAATGTTTCAATCGTCAAGTCCTATTATTCCAAAATGTCGTAGGAAATACCCTAAATTGTCCATGATCAAAACACAAGAAAAAAAATGTTTCAATAAAATAACAATTAAAAAAAAAAAAAAAAGCCTAAATAAAACACAATCAAATTGTTTCACACTCGGAGAAACACTTAAGACCAATAGCTGTTAAATCTGCAGGAGCCACATCTGCATGCTGGCTCCCAAAACGTATTTCATCAGAAACAAGTTTTTTGTTTTCTTTTTTTTTTGTTCTCTTTTTCATCTTCTTCAGTCTTCCCTCTAATAAAAGGATATTCTTCGCTGGCTGTTTTCGTCTCAGTTGGCACTGACCGGCTCCTGTGTTTCATTCTCACTGCTGTAGTCCGATTTGGGCTCGTCCTCAAAGTCCTCGTACATGTCCATCTCGTCCTCTCCGTTCACGGGGTCGTTAGACACCATGGTGCCCGGTTCCATCTTCATGTTGAAGGTGCTCTGGATGACGGGGATGGTGGGCTCGGGGCTGGCTGAGGCACTGGAGCAGTCTGACGTCATGTGAGGGGAGGGCGTAGTGGTCGCCATTGTTATGGCACCGGGGTATACGACACCTGCGCTGGTGGTGATGGGGATCTGCGTCTGTGGCTGCTGCCTGATACAGAGGTGAAGAAACAGACAGATTTACGCTCATGAAGTGCCAGTGTGCGCTTTTGCTTTTCGCAAAGCTCAGAGAAGCTTAAGAGCTTTTAAGAGACGAATGACAAGTTTAACGTTTTTCAAGGAAAACAATTACGGTCTCGGGGAATTCGAGAATGGAAAGTATGCACAGAAGCACACAAAACGCCGGTTGAAAGCATAAAGCTTGAGGAATTTAAAAGCCGACTTCAATGGAACATGCCCAGCCGGTAGCCCTGTAAAAATGATTCCCAATCAGCGACAACAATTTGGGAACGATTGTGAAAATGACACTCGTTTCTTTCTGGGTGACAAAGCCAATTGGTTGGTAGAGACACAGTCTCCTGATCTTTAACAGGCTGATTGATACTCCAGCGCTCGTATTTCTTGCTGTTGAAGTGGAAACACCTGGAGCAGACATTTTCTTCACTCACCACACGCAGTAAATTATAGAGTTGAGCTCCAAACATCTGCCCTGCAGCCCTCTCTACATTCATACTCGACTCTAATATCCTAAAATAATGGCTACGTGAGTCCCGCTGCCCTCTGTTACCGTCTAAATGTGATAAACCACTACTTTCAGGCAGCTGAAAGAAAATACTATTTTGTCAATGGCATTCAACCCAGGGCCATATAGTGCATTTCCCCTCCTCCGAGAAAAAATAAATTTACCACAGTATATAATCACAAAGGGAGCGTGTAGGCAACAAAAGGCTGCGTTCGCTTTGTTTTGAAGTGTATATTAAGATTAAGTGTGAGGGCCATATAACGTGACAAATGAGCTAAGTGGTTAAATTACTCCAATCAACCTGATTAAAGGGTCACTGGCTTTACACCAGGAGTTGGCACACGGTATGGAGTCATTACCTGCCTATTGTGAGAGCTCTAAGCTGGCTTTATGAACAGCGTATAGGGCTTTAACAGAGGGCAGGGCATTTTGGACGGCCGCCTGCTATTGTTCGTGCCGTTTTTTCCACCGTGCACCTACCCCACAGTGAAGAACTGCCTCATCTCCTGCCTCCTTGACCTCATCATCTGCTTGTACTCGCCTATGCGCAGCTTCTTGCCGTCGATGATGCAGGTGCGCTTGGGCCGGGGCTTGTACTTGTAGTTGGGATACTTCTCCAGGTGGATCTTGCTGAGCCGTGCCTGCTCCTCATAATACGGTTGTTTCTCCTGGTTCGTCATGGACTTCCAGCGAGACCCTGTTGGCCACAGTTGAGAAGTTAGAAGTGAGAAATTATCATTGCGGATTTTTATTGATTTATTATTGAATGACTTTTAATCATATTTTGTAGCTACATTTCATTTTAAACTTTTTAAACTATATAAATTAAATACAATTTAATAAAATGAATAAAACAGTATTTTAATGGAGAAAGAATGGCTTTTAACTACATTTAACATTTTTTTATAAATGCGTTTATGAATTCAAAATATTTTAATACAATTAATAAAATAAATAATAATATTTAAGTGTATCTGTACATTTAGAGACAAGATGAGCTTAAAAAACAATGTAAACGAAATAACCACATTATTCTGAGGCAAGCACTGCTTTTGTGAATGGAGGGTAACTGCATTACTGTTACCGTTTCTGCATTAGTGAAAACAACCGGCTAGTAAATATCTCCAGCCTTCAGAAACGTCCGGGCTGACGGGTCTTTTAGTTGCTGTGATCTATTGACTCTCTGGACTGGGGGACAAGACCCATTTAGCCCTGTCATTTTTCATGACAAACACTGCCTACGTGACAGCCACTAAATCCATCTAATTGAGCTGCTCTTGCGGGCATCAAGCCATCAAGTTTAACTGTGCTCGTCTGTTTGAGATGCATTGAATTGTGTGGAATTACTTGCAAAAGAAGATTAGGCAGGTGTAGTAATAGCCTGAACATCTTATTCACAGCATACATTTTGCTTAGTAGCTTTGTAATGCTGAGATGCTTGTCTATCGATTGCTAAGAGGGGAGAAACTGCCTTGGCTATATTCATTTGCATATTTTGTGCAATTCAAGGTCCGGTGTACTATATGCTGAAATATCTAGTCAATCAACATAACACTCAGCCTCAGCTCCAATTCAGCTACATTTTAGTCTTGTAAGTCCTGGTTTTGGTCCAAAACAGTGAGCTGTTTCAGTTTGGAAAAAACAGACCCTCCCTTTACCTCAAAAGAGGTTCA
The DNA here is from genome assembly GCF_018340385.1 of Cyprinus carpio. Taxonomy (NCBI): domain Eukaryota; kingdom Metazoa; phylum Chordata; class Actinopteri; order Cypriniformes; family Cyprinidae; genus Cyprinus; species Cyprinus carpio. The sequence continues at coordinate 15,970,608 of NC_056603.1, read as the reverse complement.
GTTTATTTAAAAAATGTCATGTGACTTTGCTTTCGAGTCTCAACAAATTTTCTATTGCTATTTTTTTTTTTTTTTGCCAATTTCCTGGAAGCAATGACTTTGTTTGTTTTTTTTTTATTCAAGGGATAAAAATGCTGCTTATTTCGAAATCGATTTCACAATATTTGCGGGGCTAAAAATTATTTCAGAACTTGTATAAAAAATTAGCTAACAACAATGATTCCTTGAGTAGTTACTTTGAAGGAAAGTACAGTCATTTCAATAAGTAGAATGACTGTTTAAATGGCTGTGTTAAAAAAGACTATTGGGTTAACGTGATCCAAAACAAGCAAAGACATTTTCAACAGTTTCTGAAGCACTCTACAATAGTTCCCTGGATACCAGTTCAGTTTATTCTTATGGAGCATGGCGTAATCCCAAATGAAAATGGAAAGGCTAACGCAGACGGCCATGGCTGCTGGTCGTGATTGATTTCGGGGCTTTGACTTACCCAAGATTTTGCTGATGTTGGAGTTGTGCATGTCTGGGAAGGCCTGAAGGATTTTGCGGCGCTCATCTTTGGCCCAGACCATGAAGGCGTTCATGGGCCGTTTGATGTGAGGTTCGTTGCTGTTCCTTCCCCGGGGTTCCCTGTAGACCCGTGCCTCGGCAGTGCTGGCGCCTCCTGTTGGCCAACAATAATACTGATGTGGTTTATCTGCAGAGCCATTCAGTTCCTTACACCCTAGGAACACCAGAGCAAGAAGGAGAGAGTGGGTGCAAACCGTTAATCAACTAAGTAGTGCAGGGCATCCGTCAGCACATCAGAGTGAATGGAGCTGAACCAGAGAAGCTGGGTTTGGGGATCCCGAGAGGCCTGCAGCTGTATATTATACCCCAGGCTGCCCATCCCAGAACTGGATGGGATAAGCCCATGTTTTGAAGTGTAGAACAAGACGGCATTGTTGGTCACGGAACTCCTGATGAGTGAAAACTAGCTTAAACCAGATGAGTAGGACCCTGACTATAATGCCTTTTAAATATTTTGTCTGGGTCGCAGCGTTCGTACATTTGAACAGCCGTACATTTCTGGATGACTGTCGTAATGTTTTTCCTGCTATGAGTAATAACGGTAATGCTCTGAATAACAAATGTGGCACAAGGGTGTTTGTGTAAGGGAGGTAAAATTAGGAGGAGGATCAGTGCCAATGTCCTGACAAAACATATATCTCCATGTGATTGCTTTCAATGTGCTAACACATACAGAGTCTGACAAAGGGCAGACCTAGTGGTTAAACACGGGATGGTAATAAAAAAAAAAGGTTTCTGTATTTAAAAGATCACAGGTTTCACACACTAGAGTTAGTGAATGCGGCCTGGTGTGAGTATGACTTGAACAGACTTGAAGGAGTGTAACTCCTCAATCAGGCCATTCACAATCAGCATGTGTGTCCCCCAGTTTCTGTATTTAACTTTACAGCAGAGTGAAAATGATTCTGTTTGCATGCGCATTTGCTTCCTTTTATATGTAAGATGTGAAAGAATTAAATAAAAGCTGTATGAATATTTCAACAAACAAAAACATGTTGATAAACAAGGCTTGAAAAATGAAACAAACAAAAAAAAAAGCCTTCCCATATGCTACGATACATCTTTAATGATCCAAAAACTGGATAAGAAGGCTTGGAATCAGTCATGAATATTTCATCATCCACATGTGATGTGTATTCATTAGGACCCTGAAACTTCAAGTCTTGGCACACAGTACCTGCTTTTGATTTCTATTATCACTGGTGTTGATAAACAAAATAAAAACTCCAGCTTAGTAATGGATCTTGGCACTACACAGCTATAAAAACACCGGGATACCGAGACTATTCCGAGGGCAGCGCATTGCTCAAAGGAGGAGGAGCGTCAAAATAGGCAATGTCGAAGAGCTACGTTCTCTATGCATACACACAGACACACATTCGTGCCACACTGGGGCCTGGAGAAAGAAAGAGACAATGTCTAAATTTCAGGCAGCCAGCAGGAGGCTCTATCCTCCAGGCCTTGCTGGGCAGAATGGCTTTGCCCACAGGGCCCAAAAGATCCATTTACACATGTCATGTTTAACAATCATAATAATCCAGAAAGGGCTGCTGTTTATCTGGCTGCCCAGCTCCACACAGTCATGGTGCATCAGTCAGGGTCTCTCTGATCTTGCCTCTCCACAACTTTGTAGCACTACAAGCAGCCGCCTCATCCCAGCCCCTTCCGTCGGGATTATACGGCGACGGCGTTCCCCGCACAGTACATTAATTTCATTTAGCACGCGCTCACCGTGCAGGATAAATTGATTTCACTTTGTTTGGCTTTGACAGCCATGTTTATTGTGCAATGAAATGTAGTGTGGCGTAGGGCTGACAGTATCCATCAACGCTGGGCAATCTGCTGACTGCCGGGGCCAGATGAAGGCATTCATTACCTTGCCAACCCCAGCTCGCTCGCTCGCTCGGCTACCTCGCCCAGACACGACCGCCACTGTCTGCTCAGGGGGAGGGGGGATGGCCGGCTCTAATTTACGATTCGCCCCATGCCATTACTTTACCACTGACACTGATTCAGCAATTTATATACTGGCATGCATGCAGATATAAGAAGAGGTGAGCAGCTTACAAGCAGGAAACCAGCAGCTGGACTTTTAAATTGCAGATCGGATTCATTTTTCTGTTTCACTGAGAGAGGGCGAGAGCAACTGGGGTTGGTTGTAATAATCATCTCATGCCCTGTTGTTGCTGTAGTGCGTCAGCAGACACAGACTCAGCGCTCTCAGTCATTTGAGCGGACCGCAGGAATGAGAGCCGACTTACAGAGTGCTGGTGCTCTGCGGGATGAGATGAGCGGCGGCCCCTGGCACAGAGCCCCGCTCGCAGACACGGGTGGTCCGTGCCCCCCCACCCCACTGCAATCATGATGTGCCTTAATCAAAAGCAGCCAAAGAGTTGGCAGCGAGGTCGGCTCGTGCAACGTCACCCCGCATCTACAACATGCAATTTACAACCCTCTGCTTTTTTTCCTGGCTTGTTGTTGTTTAATAAGTAAGCTTACATGCTTCTGACATTTACAAATTAGCATTAATTGACGTTTTTTCCCCCCGTGCAGCTCTTTTAGGAAGCACCTAGTTAGGTGTGTTATTGTGTAAATAAATGCAGATGTTTCGTTATGCCATGGGAGACCCCCTGAGGTGTGTGAGGGTGGGGGGGGCGAGACGGCAGGAGGCTTCTAATCGACTTTATTGTGATTTATGAGACCCGGTGCCCAACATGACAGAGTGATACAAGAATCTCTATTTAATTTGTCTCTCCCGGTGAACAGGAGGGAGAGCAGAGGGGGACTGTATGAATTACAGAGAAAGAGAGAGAGCGCTTATGTGGAAGCGTACAAGGGAAAGGGGCCCGGCGGCCCGGCACACCTGCCTGCAGCAGGCCCAGACTCGACAGTACGCGGAACGGAGCCAAAAGGCTGAGCCTCTCAGGCTCTCGCTGCAGCTAGCCTTTTGTTCTGAGGGCACACACAGACTGTCACACAAGAATCCGCTTGGAGAAACAAGCAACAATCACGCAAACCCGCCAGGCCCTCTGTGGACGCCTTTCTGCAAAGGTATTTAGCGCTGACAATGGGAGTCTCTCCTAACGCGCATAGACAGATATGACACAATGCTCAGCTCTCCCATTCATGTCAGCACTCATATTTCGCTAATTAAACCATTACAACTTACATGTGATTTAAGCCCACCACTTTAACGTGCCAATTGTTGAGTTGCACCCAGCTGGATATTTGGAATTCTACTCTGTGTGTGTGTGTGTGTGAGAGAGAGTATATACGGACAAAAGCACAACTTGCTAGTGCATGTTTCTTTAAGCTATTGTTTCTCATGCCTCTCGCCCTGGATGTTGTAAGGTCTTGAAGAGGGACATGCTAAATTCCTTTTCGCAGCACACCATTTTGATGAAAAGAGTCCTGAGCTGACGTGCAGACTATAGAGACAGTAAAACTGGATAAAGAACCGGCAATGGGAATGCTGGGAAAACATAGACATATACAAGTCACACACATGAGTGTGATAAAACTATAGATCTATAGATTTCAAACATAATAATAATAATAAAATACAAATTTTATATTAATTCTTGCATCTGTTTATATCTCAAAATTGGTAGTTTATTTGTCTTGACTTTATATTATACTACATGACAATGTGACTTTTTTTCTTTGAGCAAAGCTGAGGACAGTAATATTTATTTAATTATATTTATTCAGCAAGGACACACTGAATTGGTCAAAACTAACAGTAAAGACATGTATGATGTTACAGAAGATTTCTCTTTGAAATAAATGCTGTTATTTTGAACGTTTTATTCACCCAAAAATCTTGAAAAAAAAATTAATAAATAAAAAACTTGATTTCCACAAAAGCATATTAGCATATAAGAATAATTTCTGAAGAATCATGTGACACTGAAGACTGGAATAATGGCTGCTGAAAGCTTTGCTTTGCCATTACAAGAATAAATTACATTTTAAAATGCATTAAAATAGAAAACAGTTATTTAAAACTGTAATAATATTTCACAATATTACTGTTTTTCTGTATTTTTTATCAAATAAATACATTTTTTGCTGATTGTGCTATTGTTCCAATTAATTAGACTTTAATGTTAAATTTGAGGATCTGTGGATTGATTAATTATGCTCACCTGATGTTTGTCGTTTACTATAGAATCATTGAGAAACAAAGAATTGTCACACTGATGAAGGCAGACAGCTAAAACGTTTGTCTTTTTTAACTCAAATAAAAGATTTTAGAGTGCAGACCAACCTTTTTATGTTGTATAATAAATATATGTCTTGGCACCTAACCAGCTGGGAGAGCGAGGTGAACTGCATTGATCAAATAAATGCAGTCCTGATGGCCATACAATTTTTTTGAATTTTTTTTTTTTATTAAATCTTACAGAGTAGTGTAGATCCTTGCATTAGATCCTTGTGTTCGTATTATGACATAACATGGTGCCGTTTATCAGACTCCTTTATAAAACGATCGTCGAACCCACAAAAATGTCTGATTGAACTTTTGGTTCCTTTGCTTTGACTGCAGCGAACCTCAGATTGCTAGTCTATAATAATTCAGCGATAACCTTGCCACAATTTAACCATATGCATTAACATAGCTCAGAGATTACAAAGTCAAGCAGTTAATCAATCCTGGTCAATGTTCATTTTGGCCAGCATTGTCTGAAAAGCGTGCTGATATTACCTCGACTTCCTGCCCCTGGAATCTCTCAACAAACCCTTTGTTCTGCTAAGACCCCCGTCTGACAGAGATAGTTTAAACACACGCACGACCCCAGCCTTTCAGCAAACAAAACTCATACGCTGCCATATGTGAATGAACAAAGGGGCCATACTAAAGCCTTTTGTGGTATTAGTTAATGTTTTTCATCTGAGCTTAAAAAGACCTAATGACTTTGCGGTGAGCTGATGCATGTGGCTCGTGGCTTTTTGCGAAATGAAGGAAATTCTATCTATTTCCATACCCCGCCGTTATTTTCCAACGGCCTCTCTCTCGTTAGAACTTTGGCAGCTGTTAATTTGGTTGCTGCATGCTTTGCAAATATTAGTTCAAGCAACCTAAATCTTTCTGCGAGTTACAGCAGTGACAGAGAGCTGTTTTACACCCCGAGCCTTTTCCAATATAACGTGTCTTTTCAGCAGGCAGGACCTCCGTACAAGGAAGCATGTGGCCGTTACGGACCCACTCAGTAAATTTCCTCTGCTCTCCGTGGCAGTTACTGCATGAGTCTGTTTGCCCTGTTAAAGCGTCAAGAAATTTAATTCTCAAATGGTAGTTTCCTACTTAGCTGATAAATCATTTAAAGTGCATTAAAAAATAGCTAGCTTATACTGATGAAGCCCCAATGCTTCTGAACAGAGCAGTGTAATAAAACAAAGACTAGTCGCAAATAAACAGGATGAAGGGTTGGCTTTTTTAAGCGTAGGTATCACATACACGGTGCGTACATTCCTCAAATGTTCAGGGAGAGGAATGGAATTTGTTTTACTTGGTCTATCGAAAAAGGCTCTAAACACAAAAACACACAAGTAAACACTCCATGTTTCCCAATGGGTAAACACATTCTGCTTGTAAAAGAGACTATTTAATGTGGGGCGTATCATCATAAAATGCTGTTCACATCCTTCATCTCGATGTGTTTGTGGGAAGATGGAGATGGGGATGGCTCTGAGCACTCACAGTGGCGCCTGTCCACTGGTATGAGAAACCTCTGTGGCCTTCTAATCCTGTCTGTACTGGGAGTAAACTGAAGGCACGCTCTCCATTCCTTCACCTCCACTTAGGGCTTTAAAGGAACTCTGCATCACTTGGGCGACTGGGTGCCCTCAACCCTTCCCCTGACTGCTCCGGTGCAGACAGAAGTTGGTTTCCCACCGTGTTGGAGGACCCGAGGACCCAGCTTTCTCACTGATCTGAGAGGGGTGGGACAGGCTTCTTGGCGGGAATCTGCTCTGGTCTGGTCAGATCATATCATGCCAGACCAGAAAAACTGCATCTCTAAACCTCTATTTACAGATTTGAATACTACCCAGCCAAAATAAATAATTTATGTTTTAGAAAGCTCATAAACAAACAGAGTTATGCGAGGCTGATTATCTTGCAAAAAAAAAAAAAAAAAAATTCTATTGTGCTTGTTCCCTCTAGGCCTCTTTTTAAAGATAATACCCATAATTATATGAAACTTGAATTAAAATGTTTTTATTTCTCCTTATATTGGTTGTAGATTTCCTTGGGAACTGTTACAAGAATTTTACACCGAAAAAACACTGGTGCATACAAGCGTACTGTTTATGAACAGGGTGACAAAAGGAGCTGACACCTTGTCATGTAAGTTCTATCAGCATTTACACCTCCACACCCAGCACATCAAACATGAGCTGTGGCAACAGAGCCTGGTCCTGGAGGAGGGCCAGCATTGTCCCATCACTTTGTCATCAAAAACTAGCTGTAAAAACTTTAAATACAGCCGTGCGCACTGCTTTACCCCATCAACTTTCCCTGACACTGGCCAAGCAACCATGGAATCCAGTCAGTCTGATCATCTGACTGAACTGTACCTGACCTCATTCCTCACTGTAGTCAAGCAGCAAGCAGCATTAGATATATGGCAATGCTCTGCAAGGGTGCAAAGCACAGAATTTGTGAGCAGTCATGTTATGTTTTCAAACACTACGAATAGATACTTACCCTCAAAATCCTCTGGCCTGGTGAGGTCGATGACTCTGTGACCAATCTTCCCATCCTCGCCTAGTTTGCCCAGGTGATGGCCCAGGTTCTCATAATGAGACCTCTCCTGCAAAAATGAGAGAAAATTTGTGTTCAGATACTACAGCTTCCTGGCTACAGATATTTAGTGGTTTGCCTCCACATTGCATACTCTAATGTGTGATTAAGAAAATTGTATTCATTTAGGTCTTGACTCAACATGAAACTCGCCTGCTGCATGTTGCTTAAATTAGAGCAGTCAGGGAAATTATGTATTTTTCCACAATGGAACATTAAATAATTAAATTAATAAATATAGCAAATTACTACTACTAAAATTTTTATTCCTTAATTATTATTCTTATAATTATTTCATCCAATTATTTTATGTGTATGTACCGTATATGCACACAGACACACAAATAAATACCCATTATGTTTATACTACATACAAATTTCTATTTTTATTTAAATAAATGGAATGGATTTTTTTTTAAATGCATTTAAAGCAGTTAAATTAATTTCTTAAAATTTCACTTGATTTAATTGTATTTCCTTAAATTACAATTCAAAAATTTAAAAGTCACTTCACATTTAATACTGAATGGCACAGGACCCTGTAGGACACACATGCTCTTCACATGCATTTTGACGGGCCCAAGTCAAGTCGTCTTTATCACAGCTATAGTCTCTTACTGTCTTCATCTGCAGGGACTTGTACCGATAATAGTCTGGAACACTCTACTAAAAAGGATTTAGAAACAACACACTGAAAGATCCTGAGCACACAATGCAGCCTGGGACCTCCAGTGAAATGTTCAGATTTTTTTTTCTGCTCTCTAATCTTTGCAGTACATGTCTCTGCTGCCTTGAGCTCCCTGTCTATCATTTATTCAAGGCTCATGCTCGGAGGAACACGCCGTGTTTTCCCTTTTGTCGTGTTGCTTTCTGTTCAGATTAAACTTGGCATCATGTCGCACTTGATGCACAATAAACCCCTGTCATTCCTCGCCCGTGCGACAATATTAAATGTCATGTCCGTGTGCATTTACAGAATAAAATAACAGCTTTTGGGGGGCCCTCCTGAATGGTTGCAGCACATTAGACTTAATGTATTATGCAGAGGAAGAGGGCCGACTGCTGCTCGGGCCCATTGTTAAATGACCTAGTTCTGCCGTGAGTGCAGCAGGGCATTAGTGGAGGCCCGTCTCGCTCTCTCTAAAGACTCGAGGAGGAGATGGACACTTTGACTCGGCATGATACAAGTAATCTCTCCCCCCTTCGAACAGAGCAGGAAGATGCTAAAAGCAAAGCGAGTTACGGTGAGTCGGCCCCAGAGCGTTTGTTCTTCTCCCAGGGTGTGCGTTCAATCTCAGGCAAAAGGTGTGCCTGAATTGTCTTTTCTTTAGAGAATGCCTATCACACACAGTTTGAACAGACACTCGGGCGGCCTCCCAACACAATGCTAACAGCTCCCCTGCCACAGACGCAGACACAGATACCGACGTACACATTAATCTTTCAGCCGCGCTGCTTTGGCCGTTTTGCCTGTTTGTTTGTTTTCTGTTCTTTTTGCCACTGGGGAGCCTGGTGATCGAGGAAGCTCTTCACACGGCAAAAGATTATCACTCTGGCTCAACTTGTCAATAGCTCATGACAATAGTGGATTACTTGGGATGATTCTGTGCTTATTGCTGTTGTCACTTGAAACAGACTTTATTATCACTGAGGGGCAAATTCACTAAAGAGTTCAGGCATGTTTGTGTGAGGTATTTCAGCATAAAAACCTGCGTTCACTACCTGCAATCAGGTTTCAAAAAGTTCTAAATGCACTTAACTAGCCCTGTAAATATTTAAATGAAGTAATCATTTTCAGCACTAACATGCCTTTTTTATGTGTCAGTTAGGCCCATTATAGAATATTTAAATTCTTTTTCATATGGAAATATACACTGCTATTTAAAAGTTTGGAGTCTGTAGAATTTTTTTTTTTTAACTTTTACTCAGCAAGGATGCATTAAATTGATCGAAAGTGACAGTAAAGACATTTATAATGTTGCTAAAGGTTTCTATGTCAAATGAACGATGTTCTTTTGAACTTTATATTCAGAATCCTGAAGAAAAATGATTATAGTCTATATAAAATATTAAGTAGTACAGTAGTTTTCAACATTTATAATTATACAAATGTTTCTTAAGCACCAAATCAGCATATTAGAATGATTTCTGAAGGATCATGTGACACTGAAGACCACAGTAATAGCTTCTGATAATTTCTGACATATTTCAAAATGTTACTGTTTACTGTGTTTTTGTTCAAATATATGCTGCCAATATAGGCAGTGAGCATATTAGACCTTAAAAAAAAAAAAAAAATCCAAAAACTTCAAATTGTAATGTTCATTATTTATAAAATGCAGCACTTTTATTCACCTTAAATAACGTTGCACTATTACTGTCCACTGAAAGCAGGCCTTAAAACAATAAACACTGTTTTAAGCTGCCACAAATTGATTCATAAAAAAATGTCAGAATGATCTTTTATTTGCCTACTTTCCCCCCAAAAATAAAAAATCCAAATATCTGTTACTGACTTTTTTTTCTGAAAACTATTACTATTACTCGAAAAACAGCACAAGCATCAGAGAGGCAGAAAGAAGAGCTGTACAGAGAGAGAACTGCAATTTCCCACCACCACGCTTGATGGAACAATCATTATTTATGGCCATCTGAGTGATTCTGATGTACAATTAACCACTACCTGCTTATGGCCTGTCATTAAGAGCTGCCTGTCTTGACTCTGCCTTGCTTATTTAAGTGTTTTCTAATTATGACATATGTAGCGGCTCCCGCTGGGCTCAGGCGGCTTTGTAAAGATAAGTTGGAGCACTAGCTTGGTGTGCCACACTCGGTGTGAAGCCTCCTACGCTGCTGTATTCATCACCAGACCGCATTATTGCACTTAATGAAAGAGGCGCAGCACCCAGTGACAAATTGACTGATGTGCGATTAGTCGCACGAGCGATGGCCGATGCGCCGTGGACTGTCCACTGGGGAAGGGCTCAACAACTGCAGAGTGTGTGCGTGTAGCGGGGTTGTAAATGACTTGCTTGTGTCGTTCCCTCCTCCCCACTCTGTTAGCTCTCTCTGATCAATCAACTCCTTTTATAAAGTCATGATCATTAAACATCAGTTTGGGGAACAAGGGGCATCAATCACTGAGTTTCATTAAAAAGGCTTTAAGCGCTAAACTCTCATTTTCCAGAACAATAATTAAAGAATGAGCCAGACGGGAGCTATTGTATGTGAAAACAAGATTAGACACTTCAGTGTCTCGGGTCTAACTTAATGGAGTGAGGTAGAGAGTTCATTCATGCCTAGGAAATGCTGATATCCACACGAGACAGTGACGTTGTTTACAGTACACATTAGGGAGTCTGTAATTGAGAAAGTGAATATGAACATAAAAAGCGACGTGCACACCTTCAAACATCACACAATGAATTTCCATTAAATTTAATATACTGTTTTATATACTTATTGGTTGTAACTTGCGTAATTTATATCATAGCATTATCGAGAGAAATAATTTATAAGCATTATATCAGGCTTTTTGTTTGAAGATTCGAAAAAGAAATCGGTCTACAGTGCCTTTACTACTGTCTGCATCAAGTGCTGTGATAAATCAATGGCATTTTTATTATTTTATGATGTCATTAAATTTTTACTGATCACTTTGCCACAGAAGAGCAGTAAAGGGTGTGTACCATCCTGAAAAAGGACTATCCAGCCAGGCAAATGCTCACCAGCAGATCTCTGTGACCATTGTGCAATAAAGGATATTTATAATGTGCATTACGGCAGTGAGATGGCAGGAGCTCAGAGTCTCCGCAAGTACAGAGAGAAGGAGAAAGGGAAAGGGCGGTTAGGGGAACGAAAAAATGGAAACAATGCAAAAAAGAAAAGATGTCATGGTACACGTTGTGCCCCTCCCATGCTAACCACGACCTCTCTGGCGCACGGCTGGCCCTTCCCTCAAATGAGTTCAGCATGCAGCCCTTCATTCCCACATCTAAAATTATAACCACACAGTCCTAAGCTGAAGTGGAAAAAGACACCCACAATAATCTCCCCTCCACTATCCACTTTTTTCCTCTCCATCCTCATTCGGTTACAGAATGCATTTTGTTTCGACGGAGGAGGGTTGCATGGTGAAGTAATAACACAGAAGGGCCGATGGCAAGGCTAGTGGAACTTCTGAACATCTGGAGGGGAGCCAGAACGAGGAGCCCATGTCAGCGCAGCGGAGAGGGCTTTAATCAGACCGGCCGCAGAACATGTGCCTGAGGACTGCAGTGCTGGCCGCAGATTTCGTGTATTTCGGGCAGGAGCGCATTGTGCTGGTGTCTACCCTGTACTTACGCATCACACTGCCATAGAGTGACGCTTTTCCTCTGGTAAAAATAGCCCGGCTTCAGCCATATGGCCTTAACATAACACCAATTGTGAGGCAACCAAAGACCGGCCTTTGTCGACTTAGCAATCTGCCTTTACTTTCGCCCCAGTGCACATGGCTAATATCATAACCTAGTAAAAAAAAAAAAAAAAAAAACACAATGGTCAAGTGAATAACCGTTTGTTCCTTGTCCTTGCCTGAATTCTGAATGCTGAGAATACAGCGTGTTCTGTCAGTTCCACACCTGGCTGAGAGATCCAAGTGACAGAGGAAATAAAGGGAGGCTTTGAAAGCCTATAACAATGAGTTCTGACTGTGTGTATATGTGGTGTAGGTTGCTTCAGCCTTCTGTATTGAGAGTAAGGCCCAGCAGCGCACGTCTATTTCGCCCCTCATCTGCTTTCAATTCCCGCAGTAACCAATCACAATGTTATTTATAATTGTGCAGCTTTCCAGTAGTTGGTAGTTTTGAAACGTTTAGTCTAAAGCACATGCAGTTGTGCGCTGAGCCCAGAGTTCCTTTCATGAGGTCGCTTGTTTTTATACTCGAGCAGTAGTCCATGCTTGTAGGCTCCCAGAGCGGGTGCTGGCAGAACGCGTCTGAGGCTGCGACCTCCCTCCATTGGTGGGCATCCAATCCTTGATATTTTTTTTTACCATGCAGAAACACTTCATCTGAAAACACTGACATGAGAGAACGCTGACATTTCCGTATAGACTTTTTTTTCTAAACATCCCAGATTAAACCATAACCATGTTAAACCGACAACTCGCTCGCTTATAAAACTGAGAAATGTACCCACAACATCTGACCTTTTGACATCACGGGGGAAATGAAGCATTTTATATGTGTCCATCCCTCTGCTATAAAAGAAACTCTGCAGCGCTGTTTTTCTATCTTGCTGCATTGAGATCATCAGATCTGGATTTTTTTATGGGTTTTCTGCTATGACCCTGAATTGTTCACTAGGTCCTCAAGGATCTGTTAAGAAGGACCTTGCTTTTTCCTGCTTTTATCACGCAATCTATTTACAATAATGGACACTCTGATTCACATGATCTGGGGGACAGAGAGTTCTTTATACACCTGTTCAGAAAAGTTCTGTCCCAATATGGTGGCACATAAATGACCCATTGTAGCCTATTCTTTACGCTGGCTTTGTTGCAGGGTATCTGGCGTAAGCAGAGCCTCGCCGGTCTGGAGTATAAGACCTTTTTGCATTTTTGAATGAGTGCCCTGTTTTGGCCATTTGTGTGATTTTATGCAACCACAGTGTGAAATCAGCTGAGCTTCAGTCATGTCTTACCTAAGAGAGAAAAAATGGAAGAGTAAGTGCATGATGTTGTTTTAGAACTAGCCCGAGATGTGCGCCCGCCCTTACGCATTGCTGAAAAAGGCGCTATTTATATAACCAAACAAATGGAACAAAGAATTAATGTAAGCAATACTCAACAATGGCACATGCTGGCTATGGGCAGTGCTTGAGTTCAGAATATAATCAAATTTTGGATGGCCAAAGCCATGTATGGCAGGATTTACTTTGCAGCCAAAAATAACCTATGCTGGCAATTTTCAAGACAGCAGCAGAAAAAGGGGTAGAAAATTGCTTCCAGGGCTGCAGACCAGACAAGATTATACCCCAAGTCTTTGTAAAGGGAAGCGTGAATAGGCCCCTAACACTCACACGAGGGGAGGGAATGAGAGCAAACATTGGCTTCGGGTCTAAAAGTAGGGGGTGAGAATTTCGAGGAGAGTGAGCAAAGCTCCATTTAAATGTTTGTGGCCCTGTGCTCTGGGATTTGAGAAAAGTGAATATTCCACTCATCAATAATGTAGGTGAGAGGAGGGGGCAGGGAGGCCGGCGGATGCTCAATAGGTTAATACACTGGCCTTTCACCCTTTGATTCCAGTTTGGGAAGTGTCAGCACAAGAATATATTTTATCTCCTTGCCAGGCCCCGTAGGACTGCAACATCTGTCGAAAAGTAGGTTATTAGGCAAGGGCGAATTATCTGAAATCAAAATCTGGGCTCTTTCCAGAGTGAAATCTCATCATTAGGTGGCTTGTGAAATTCAATCTGAAAATGTAAAATCAAACAAAGTAGTTTAAAACTAGTGTATAAAATGGATCAAAAAATGTACAATTCAGTGTGCTTTCCAGGGGGGAAAAAAGTATAATAAATAATAAAACAGAATAATTGTGCTCAGTAGACAATCGTACTTCTAATAAATATTTGAAAAAAAAAAAGCAAATTGTTGGAGGTCCCATAAAAGCTTTCTTTTACTGACGGGACATCAAAGGGGAAAAAAGACAAATAGAAAACAAGCAAGCAAATGCTAAAACATGAATATTTTACACATGCACCTAAAAGACAGAAGACTCAAAGGAGATGGCTCTTCCATCTTAGAGAGAGCGAAAAATGGCTCAGTGCGAGTGAAAAAGGGATGCAGGTCATTCCATTGTGTTCTACGGACACACTTTGTATTAAAAGATGAATTGATCCATCTGTAAGCAGCACTTAGCCTCACTCTTCAGCTCAGTCGTTACACCGGGATAAATCAATATTTAATATCCCCCACCAACAGCCCCAGTAGATGATTTTAACCTCTCCTTAATCCCATTTATGTTACCTTTCCAGAATCTTCCACGTAAGCTTTCACTATGATAAACTTCCAAACAGCAGACTGGAAGGCAGTTATTAAAGGGCGTACAGTATTTATGTCAGGTGAGGCGATGTGTTGAAATATTAATATTCTGAAACTGACCAAAGTGAAAGCTTTTATCTAGAACACTTAGAGGCCTTTTTTTTCGTCCGTCAGGCGCGAGCAGCAGGCACTGGCCAACTGTCTGACTGCTGGCAGCGCTAGGTGATATACAGCGGGCGGTTCATTACCGTTTTGTACATGGCTGTAGTAGCTCTTCCCATGACATGTAAAGTGTCCCCTCAGAAACATATGGCTAGAGGGCATTACAGGGGCCTTAACTTTGTAACTGTATCAATGAACTATTCTAGGGTGACATGAAACAGTTAGGCCTGCCAATTAATGATTAATAATAATAATAATAATAAATACAAGATATTAATCATGTCCCCAATGTATACGTTAACTATGCAAGATGAGCAAGGAGCTAAGAGGAGAAATGTGTGCTTGTGTTCCAAAACGACTAGATAGATTTTTCCAAAGGTTAAAAAATACTAAATTAAAACTAATTAAAGGTGAGATGAAAAACCTGAAAGATAAAGCCAATAATGTCAGTTTGCACATGTAAATAGAACAACAAGAGTTAAAATAATTAAACTACTATTCAAATATTGCACCCAAAATGCATATAAACGGACCCTAAGTCACAAGAAAACTAAATAAAAAAATTAACAAACCAAAATAAAACATTAATTTCAAACAAAATTAATTGAATTATTTTGTATTTGCCAAAGTAATGCTGTCTGAAAAGTATTGATTTATCAGCAAATACTGATATTCTGATTCAATAAATCAGAATATCATGTAATTCATTTGATCACAATTTCAAATCAACCCTACTAACAAAACTGAGAAATAAGGAACATTCTTCATATTACGCTATATAAAAAATAATGAATGTCTGCTCAGTCTCACTCATTTGAACTTCAGAGACATATGGAACATATGATGAGGAAAATACAGCTTCTGTTTAGCCTCTGGTTGTTTGTGACATCAATACGTCTGTTTGGCTTAGCACAGAATGAGATGAAGCTGCCCTTATGATATCATCAGATGCAGACAGGCTTCTGAGCGAGACTACAGTACAAAAGAGGCCTGCCGTTTTCTTCCATCGTATTTTAAGGTCATAAACTTGCATTCTCTGATAGGCATAAAGAAGGAGAAAGTCTTTGCAAATGATACTTCAAAAAACGAGGGAGTCTTTGTGATGTGCTCTGTAACCTATAGCAACAATGATAACCCAAACATACCAGTCATATTTTCACACTGATAGAGCACCTAATTATTATTTGTCATTCCCTCCTCTGCCCCTTTCTTTGTGCCACTGACTGCCCAGAATTACCTTGCCCTTACTTCAAAGACCTTTAGGGAAAACACATTTAACAACAAACTTAATGTCTTTTTCTCTGGGGGGTTGGAGGTTGGGAGAAACAGAACTGATTTCCTCCCCAAAAACACACAAAGCTCATCTGAGCTGAGATGCCCAAATAACCATGTGAAAAGGCAGGGCCTTACAATCGTGCGAAGACAAAACCCAAGCCAGACAAAAGAGGAGGAGAAAAAAAGCGTTAAGCTCGGCCTGCTAAGAACAATGCAGCTGTAGGTGTGTGCTGCCTGTTGACAAACGCGCCTTTTCAGTCATTGTTGGAGCAGCATTCATGTCATGTAGCGGCATATTCTCCCATTTGGCTGACCATGAGCTAACCCCAGAGCAATTTTGGGAGGAAGAGAGGGAAGGAGAGGATGAGTTGAGGCTGGTGAAGGTAAAATGGGAAAAAAAGGAGGGAGGGAGACAGCCACAGGTGATGGCTGCATGTTCACGTACTGCATCCACCTCCAAAGAACACGAACAAAGAGTGCGAAATCTCAAAAGAATGGTGCGTAATGCACTGGCTTAGGTGATGTCTCTGTTTATAATGGCTTAAAGTTGGGCATTGTGTTTGAGAAAACAGGATTATGACCCCCACAGTGCCTTCCTGAGCAGTAAAGAGGTACTGTAAATTGTTGTGAGAAGTAGCAATGATTTTAAAACACGATCTCTGCCTTTATCGAGGACGCGCTGGGGTCTCAGAGTTTGCTCTGATGCCACCCACATCGGGGCACGTCTTTCGCCCTGGCTTCTAAGTTGATTGAAAAATAGTCCCTCTACTTTTTTACATATACATTGACCTACTTTAAGATGCTGGTTGAAAGTAATCAGGTGTTGAAAAATTAATGAGCCTCCACTCCCAGTTCCTGCCTGCGTCTCACAGCCAACTGGCAATATGGCATCAATCAGATGGTAGTGGTGTCTGTTTTTCTGCTCCTTGATTGACTCATTGATTGAAGATATTTTTAAAAGGAATCCCTGAGAGAATGCTTGCTCCCGGTACAAAGTGGGCCTGTCCCACACCAGGGGCTGAAGAGGGCTGCCTGTTTGCAGCTTTAATTGGGCAGAGACATCACAGTTTGAACCCACACAGGCCAGGCACCAGAGGACCGCGATGGTCCTCCTTGCTCACAAATGCACACACACACACACATATTCACCATCTACCCTGCCAATGTCAATCAAAGGCACTCCTCTGGATGTGCTTCAAAGACCTTGACTGATTTTAAAGATCATGTCCGAAAAAACACTGTGGGCTTAAGTCCTTGAGTTTTGGCTGTTGTTGTGTCCTCAGGCAAAAGGGGCGGGAACAAGAGTCGGTTGTGTTGGGTTTATTACTTCTGCAATGGAATCTGGTATTGATTGCAAATTGCATGAATAAAATTGGGTTTTGAGGTCATCTCATCACTTTGATGACTTTGATGGTTTTTTTCTATTTTGACAATAATATACAATAAAATAAAGAGCAACATATTTCTTAAACTATGCCTTTCTCAAAAATAGCCCCACATAAAATATTTTATGAAAATCTAATGATCTATTAATTTCTATAATCGACTAGTTACTGTAAGTTGTCTAACTTGCAAATTAATTTTTTTTAATTTCTTTTAATTTATTTTTATTATATATTTATTTATATAGTGTATATATTTTGTGCACTTTTGGCAAGGATTTTTATTGCACAACAATATTTTATTATATTTCGGGATTTTATTTGTTCATTTTCATGTGTGAGTGTATGTGTCAGACACACTCACCTTATCAGCCCTGCAGTTGTTCAGGCCCATGCTGGTGAGGGCGGACAGCTTGGCCTCCATTCCCTGCTGATGGTGCTGAAGCTGCTCTCTCTGAATCTGCTCCCTCATCTTCCTCGCTTCCTGGATGGCCTTCATCACTGCATCCTGATCTCCAAACAGCGCTGTTGAGTTCAGGCTAGACAGAATGTCTGCAGAGACAAATCACTCATGTTCACACATACGTACACATGCTTAGGGCCGTATTGTGAAACACAATATAGGAGGTCTTGTGAGTACAGTCTGCATGTGTGCAGTGTAAGTGTGGCCGACTCCATGTGTGGGGGGAGCAGGAAACTAAGGGAGCAATCTCAGTGTGTGTCGCCTTTCTGTAATTAGTGGATCAAAGTGAGGTGAGGCGGGATGGCAGTTAAATCTCGGAAATAGAAGAAAAACAAACACCAAGCCTGTGTTCAAAGCCCAACTCCAAGAGGAGGAGGGAAATGAGCACTGCTCAACAACACACTGTCGTTTTAATGAAAGACTGTTTTTAGTAACTGTTAGTAGCAGCTTCCAAAAAAAAAAAAAAAAAAAAATCTTAATATGAGAGATGAACTACAAGCTTTGAAAACAAATATACAGCAACGCCATCCGTTACTCTTTAAAATAGCAGGGTCTAAAAGAGATTATGAGTTGGGAGTGTGTCAAGTTCACTCTCTGATTCCACACTACAAAGAATCAGAAATATACAATTAGTCTCTCAGCTGTGAGGATGTTAATAATTATAAAAGATTTCACTACACAGAACTCTAAAAGCAGACAAAATCTACAGTTTTACCCAGAGACGAGCCACGGCCCATTCCTCCGATGGGGCTGGGGATGCCTCTGCTCTTGGACAGGCTGTTCGGGCTGCTCTTGTTGCCTGGGAAGAGGCTCTGTGTCGGGGATGTGGGGGATCTGACGGGCTCAGCTGTCTTGGGCCGGGCGGAGAGGTTGAGAGGCTGCGTTCCCTCCTCCTGTACATAAAAGACACAAAGCTTCTGTTAAAACAGGGACGCCCTATAGAGAGATGCTTTCCACCTTACATAAAAGACAATGCACCAGAGGCTATTACTGTAGACTAATTAGTCCGACTCCTCCAAGACATGGGTTCTGTATTCATAGCCAGGCTCTGTGCCATGCTGTAGCTCCTCAGTACAGTGAGAGCCAGGCTTTGTTCAGGTTAATTAAAACCCTCTCTGTCTGAGCACACATCTTTATCTTCTCACCTGCTCTCATGCCCGAGAGAAATGGTTAACAGCTAATACATCCTGTTTCAAACAAATGCAATCAGACCAGAGAGCCTGTTGCATGACAATTAAGTGTGTGTGTTCTGATGTCTTTGTGGTGACCAAATGTGGTCCCTATAGGAAGAACAGCTCTAATTTGTGTTATACGGTTTCATATTTAGGGACATACACTAATGTTTAAAAGTTTTCTTTTTTATATTTCATTTATTTATTTATTGAAAGAATTTTATTCAGCAAGGATGCATCAAATTAATCAAAAGTAACAGTATGTATTTTTGAATGAATCCTTAAAAAATGTATCACGGTTTCCACAAAACGAATCACAAGCACAACTGTGTTAAACATTGATAATAAGAAGAAATGTTTCTTGAGCACCAAATCGGCATATTACAATGATTTCTAAAGAATCACATGACACTGAAGACTGTAGTAATTGCTGCTGAAAATTTGTCACAGGAATACATTCTAAAAATAGATAAAATATCTATTTTAAATGATAATAATATTTCACAAAATCACTATTTTACTATATTTTTGTATTAAATAAATGAGAGACTTTAAAAAACATTTAAAAAAATCTTACCCAGCCCAAAGTAGAGAGCTTGATGAGTAAAACACAAGGTACAATTTGTGTCAAAACTGCATCATAAATCCAGAACTTTAAAAATGCATCTCATCATATTAATGCATCTTGTAAAGGTTAGAAAAAGATTTCACTGGCAGTGTTGTACTGTCCAAACAGATGGGCCACATACAGAGACTGCCCCCAGCTCTTTACAAATCTGACTGCCAATAACAGTTTGTCGTTCAATTACGCTTCAACTAGACAAACAAACAGACTGCTAGCTAATTAAGCACAGTGTATCTACATATGGAGTTAACGGGGCAAAAATATGATCAACATTAGCATAGTGTACCTCATACAACACGTGTTGCCAACATAAACTGAAGTAGAATGTCTAAAAATGCCCGTCCGACTCTGAATTGTGGCTCAGTGTAATTGCCAATGATCTTACCGTATGCTTTGAGATGTTGATATGTGGCGGCTCTCTCCAAGGGCAGAGCTCCAAAAGCCCTGGAGGAGCAGCTTAGCTGAGCGACTGAAGAGGATTATGGGGGCTACGCACACACTACTGTTCGTCTCAATGATTTACCCCCGTTCTATTGTGATATTAAACTAAACTTTTCCAAATGTGCAAGTGTTTTAGGTTACAGCCGCAGCACAAAAAAACAAAACGATGATGTATATCAGTGAAGACTGATGGAAAAGCCCTATGTGCTGCGAGTGTTGATCTTATAAAAGAAACAAAAGACAGTCATCACATCATTGTAGCCTCATCAATATATTTAGATTATGTGCCTCTGATGTCATTGCCTTAGTCCGGTCCAAGTTAAATGTAACGCGCAGGAAAACGTGGGCCAGTCTCTGTCATGAGAAACTGTGTATTCCAAAAATTGCTCTCCAGGAGCAGGGAAAGCCATAGCAACCCTGTCCACAGAGTTCTGCTTGAGAGAGCGGGTGCCTTGTAAAAGCAGCCCAGATTGATGGGCTCGGAGCGAGAGGAGAACTGACGGTGCGCGCTTGCTGCTGTACCTACCACAGCTGATTTAGTGAACAAGGAAGTGGAGAAGACTAGGTCAAGTACCACTCCAGTCGCACCAGACCAGGCTGGGCTCGTACCTTGACTTGAGCCAGGGGGGTTGAGGCCCTCTTTTCATTCTTCAAGCCAGACGGGGAGATCGGCCCAGTAGAATTGGGGGGCTGGGGTAACGGAGGCATCTTGGCTCCTGGAGAGACCTGCATGCTGGCCAGCTGGGCGGCGTAGAGTTGCTGTAAGGAGGGAGACAACCCACAAGGCGTTAACATCCAAAGCCAGACACCATTCAAAGCCTTTATTCTCTCTTTTCTTCTCTCCCTCGCATTGCTTTTTCCCTTTCCATCCCAGCATAGAAGCTCCATCAAAGGTCTAACTGTATATCAAAGCTTGGATCCAGGGAGAGACAGCAGCCTCAAAAAACCACAAAGCAATGGCACGCATACAAGAGACTTGGAGCCACTCGTCTTTCCACTCATCATGCAAAATTTGCAGACTGATGCCTAGCTGCTTCTAAGATCTGATTTCCTTCCCCTCGCTCACTCTAGTAAGCCCTTTTGACTTTAATTGGCGCCTTTTCGTGTCGCTACGCAGACACCTGAACTTCCCCCTACAATGGCGCAATGCACATTCCCCTAAAGTTACACAAACTCAAGGTAGTCGAGTTTCAATTACGCACTCTATCAATGACATTCATTAAGAGAGGAAGCCTGACAAAGAGAATTCACATTCTTCTGCTTATTTTCACTGGCTCACGGTCAACACGCTCGCTAACATCAGCAACCTTTCAGCGGTACACATTCAGCATGCTGAAGTGCTGCGTGCCAATCACTTATCAGAACTGAGCTGAGAAAGTGTGCGGGAGAGGTTTAGATTTCAGCTCTGAGACTGACTGACTGTCATAACCTATTGAGAATGATTTTATTTCAACAGATCGCTAATACCCACACACCATGCAGACAAAATAACAAAAATGAAAAGTAACAACTGCACCATTCAAAAAAACAAAGCAGTGTTAGATCAAAAGGAACAATTAAATAGAAAATCCTGGGTTAGAATGTCAAATTGTACAACACTGTATATTGACATTTGTTTTAGCGCGTTGTATTATTCACAGACGCTTAAAACAATCACACTTCCTTTCAGCTCTCTAGTGAGAAGACAGATGTATGCACGGCTGCTTTCCCTCAGGCAAATATTGATTAGTGAGCAGGTAAATGCTTATATTGTCTTTTGTCTCTTACATTAAATAAGAGGAATCAAACCAGGCCACGGGACATACAGTAAATGTTAAAACTGAAAACATTGAAAGTGCATGAAGCAAAGACTTGAAACAGAGATTGGAGACAGTAGAGATCTGTATAATCTAACATGAACTGGACGAATATTTAAAGTGGATTCCAAGACAGGGCTATTTGAATAAAGCTGAAATAAAATCTAAATATTAAAACAAAAAAAACTTAAACTAAACAACTTAAATTATAAATGCTGCCTTTACAACTACTTGAAATATGGTATAAGTTGAAGCCCTAAATTTACTTACTGGGGATAAAAACTAAAAATGACAAAACCACAAAATGACAAAATTGTATGTACAAATAAAAGCGAACTCAAAATATCAATAAAAACTATAATTCTATGTAAATCATATTAAAATAACACTGTTCTATCAGCCCTATCTGTTCTATCTTTTTTTATACTAAAAGTCAGTAAAAATAGTAGAACAGTCAGTAAAAATACAGCTCAATGTACCATGTTAATGTGAAAGAGTTTAGAAAATAATTTTGTCATAAGTTTCAGTGATAAAATATCACCCCTTTAATGAATCAGCCGGAGCGTTTCTATATTTTGCTCACTTTATGATTTTTACATGGATAAGCCAAACCCAAAACTACAATGCCAACATTTAAGCCAAATTTTTTCAGTCCCCCCTAAAAATAGCGGCCCAGTGCTATTATTCATATGTTTTTACAGCCTCAGTCGTTGTATTTTTAACCCCAAAAAAGCATAGAGGTTTTCTGAATGCGTATGTACCAGAGCGTGTTTGCCCTCTCTCTGCTCTCATTTCCTTTCCTTACTGGGCTACATAAGGTCTCCATTTGTCTGAGATGGAAAAAGTGGCACCAGCATTAGTGGCCTGCCCCACCTCAGCCACTCGCATAGAAAAACCTGAGCCCAGACAAAGCACTTTGTGTCTACATGTATCAGGAGATATAAACACTAAAATGCTCTCTGGTACCAAAGTTAAACGCTTGCACATTAGTGGCGCACAAAAGGGTCATTCTTCTGCAGGAGACCTGGGGCAAGCGCCGGCACATGGACAGCGGAAATGGCAGGCTGATTAGGTTCACACAGTGATAGTGCAGCTCGCCAGCCTGGTAAACAGAAAGCCTTTGTCCTGCAGAGCAAAAAACACAATCGCTATTCTTTTTTTCTCTATAGGTAGTAAGTGAATGTACGTGTGAGTTTGTGTGCTTGTGAACAAGAAGGAAGCCCTCGGCCCAGTCTGCTGGACAGATGTTTGTTAACAGCGCTGCTGCTGACGATGTGGATGGGCAGAGGGACTCTGACCTTGCGTGGGAAGAACTTTATTGTTCCGGAAAAAGAGCATAATTGGCTTTTGCTTCAAATTAGAGCCAGTCAGACTGCCTTTTGTGAGGCCTGATTAACGGGTCAAAGCCACAGGGTTACGAGTAAAGTGGTCCGCTAGAAAGACACAGGCGGAAAAAAAAAACAATAAATACTAATAGGTGCGACACGTAGCAAGCTTCTTACTGTCAAGGGCAGGAAAGGAGAGGATGCTTGCAAATGTGTCACATCGAGCTGTGCACAGTCTGGCTTGTGTATTAAGGTCATGTGTTTTGATGCTGAAAGGTGTGAAAATAGACAAAAGGAGACAGAGAGAGAGAGATGTGCTGATGTGGTGGGAGTCTGTCTGAAGGGCATGTAATGCAGGGCTCCACTGGGCCTCCTCTGCCTCTCCTCCAGCCATACTGCAGGGTCTCCACAGCAGACAGGGCCAACGCTAATGAGGGTCATGCTCAAAGTCAATGGCTGAACAGGGAGTGGGGCAGCCGGGACAAGCTGGCTCCATGCCCCCTGCCCCACAAAACTAAAAGGCTGAGCATACTCAATCTTATCATTCTTCAGTCTGAGTTAACATTGTCTATTAATGCTTTAAATCTATTTATAATAATTAAGCTTCCACTCTTTATGTTTCACAAATGAGCAGTGAAAGATAAAATTCACAAGATTTTCATGAGCATCGTTTTCTCAGGAATACTTAACACATTCTGATGATTTCTCATATAATACAAGCATTTCAACTCAAATCAATATTTCATGTGCATTTGGGCCATACCGTCTGTTGTAGAAGTCTTTGTTCATACAAAAATCTCTCTCAATTATAACAATATTTGCAAAAAGAATGTTTGGGAATCTCAAATAGATACTTTCTACTGGCACACTTAAAATGTTTTTGTGACTTCCGCACAGTACAGTGAAAACAATAAAACAATCAAACTCAAAAACATATATAATATGTACAAAATATGTATACAAATGTTATATATAAAACCTCTAAAATATAAGTAATAAATATAAAATATATAAATTAATATAAAAAATATAAATATAAAATCTTTATATGACACTTTCCGAACATCCATTAAATATAATAGAATGTAATGTAATTATTGGTTATTGGTTTTGATACTTTAAAAGAGGAACAAAAGATGAGTGCCTCAGCTGCTACCTAACACACACACACTCAAAACACATGTGTGTGCTGTAACACCAACAGACATACAAGTGGTGTGTAAGCAGCAATCTGACACAGTGGAGAGCTATTACAGTGTGTACTGAAGCTGCTGGCTCTGAGGAAATGGAAGTTGATGGGGACCGAACACTAGTGGTGCTGGAGAGAAAGAGAGCGGCCAAAAGCGAGCTAAAGAAAAAGAGAGGCAGAGATGTTGAGCTGCTCTCAGCATGTGGTTTCAGAAAGGCCTGCAGAGAAAAGGCCTGATCCACCCCAGTGACTCAGGTAATACCTTTGTCCACTTGAGCATTAAATGACTCGCTGCTATACAGCTTAGTTAGAGAGAGAGGGGCTCGGGAAATGGGGCTTTTCAATTCGCTCGCCCGCGGTCCTCATACTTTGAGCGATACACGCACACACACGCAGCCAGACTAATGTCTCCCGCCTCCCTCTCATGCACACATGAGCCAAGCCCATCTCACAGTCCGTGGATCCCAAATGACTGGGGTCCAGCCCAAGGTCAGGCGGTTAGCCTCTGATAATTAAAAGCAACCCCTCTGGAGACAGAAGAGGTTAAATGAGAGGGCCCACCGATTCTGCCTGCAACAACAGTATTTGCAGATCATCCAGATTATCTGACACTTTCAGACCACACTGCTGGATGCATCAGCACTCAGGGATACTTTGCTTTCAAGTGTCTTGGAGAGCCAATTCAGTGCTCCACCTCTGTGTAAAGGTATGTAAACGCTCAGAATAAACTGTTTATAAACGAAAAAGGCACGATTAAGGTAGGTATTGCATTCAAAGACACTGTGTTTTACACTGTAAAAATGGATGTTATAATCAGAGCCGAGGGTCCGAGTCTGAGCTGGGTCGTAACTGAATCACAACTTTTTCAATACTCAACTATCCTATACACAAAGTCTAAAAAAAAGTTTGGAAATCTGGTGCTCAGGAAACATTTCTTATTTTCGTCAATGTTGCACTGTTTCACGGAAACCATGATACACTTTTTTTCAGGATTCTTTTGAAAAGGAAGTTACTGCCACTTTTGAGCAGTTTAATATGTACGTGCTCAATAAAAGTATCAATTTCTTAAAAAAAATAAACAAAAAGATTTGGGGTTAGTCTGATTTTTTAAATGGTAATAAACGTCACCTTTATGGTTCACAGTGCTCACAGTGTGTATATTTTCTGATTTTTTCTCTGGAATGAGACCGCAAATTGAAATGGTTCATGAAACACTAAATTTGAGCACATATGATGGGCAAATAGGCCATCATGTGTGGAAAAAAAACAACTTGAGTCTCTTGTTTGTTCTTAAAGAGAGGGGCCGACTGCTCTCTGGCAGATGCTGTGAAATACAGTGGCAGATTTAGCCAATTTTAGTGCTTCTAGCTATAATGGTGCATGACTGTCTCTCCAACTTATCCGCACAGGCCCCAGTCTGAGCTCACTGAAACGTGTCCATGAGGCCCAAAAAGCCCCACTGATACATTATCATACGTCAACACATAAGCACACTATACACACTAAATTACATACACTAAGGCTCTTGTGTTTGTGCGTCCTCCTCGGCTCTCTGTATGGGCACAGCTGAGCGGTAGCATGGGGAGAGGACTGCGTTACTGCCGCATGGCCGACTCTGCCATTTCAGTAGCATTGGGGCGCCCGCGCCCGTTTGCCACAAGGCTTGTCCAGGCTCATTGCCCAAGGCAGGCGGGCTGACCCAGGCTGGCCCAGATGTCAGAAAGGGAAGCAGGGGTTCGCTACTGCGCTGCGCCAATGCTTTCCAGTATGGCCAGACATCTGTCCCATCTGCTGGCGCCCAGCCTGCTCCCTCGCTCATTTGTCCCTTCCCCCATCTCAACCCATCCACCTCATTTTTTCCTTCTATTTCCTTACATAGCTCCACTAACTTGAAGGGTAGGATATGTCCTGCACATTTCTGCTATACAAGCGTACACTAATAACCCTGTGCTGGTATCAACCCAGGTGGTCATTCTAAGCTAGATGGTCCACATCTCTCACTATCTGTTTACTTGCCTCTCTGTTTTACAATTCCAACCATCCAGATGTCCACCTATCCCTCCCATTAGAGGCTCTGCCCCGTGCTCATACCGCCTCTTGTCTTCTGGCTATCTCTCCGGAGTCTGTCTCGCACAGCACTCCTTTCCCCTCTCCTTCTTTCTCTCCTCTCCTCCTCAATCACACCAGCAGCTGTTCGCTCTCATTTCTGCAGCTCATAGTCAAAAGTGTTCCACTTGTTAGTTGTGGCAGAAAGCCCTGCTCTCTCCACACATCCGGAATGCAGAGACATGAGCATCCAAACAAAAGATAACACAGTATTTCCTCTCTTCCCTCATCCCTAGCAGAAGTTTTGGAGAAGTTTCCCTGACTCTTAAATGTGTTAGCAGTAATAAGAGCATGATATAAAGCACCTTTAACTTGAGAAATGCTATAAAAATGTAACCCTCATGTTCTGTTTGGGGTCTCTGAGACCCCGGGACCATTTAAATTAAATTAAATTTAAATTAAATTTAATAGATGCTACTTAAAATTGAAGCATCAGGAGACATGATTTAAATTAATAAAAACTTGATATTAACAAAACCTTGAAAACGGACCTACTGTAACACCTAAAATACCTAAACATAACTGCTTTATTAAAAGTGTTAAGGGCTTTCATTGGGTCAAAATAAAATGTATGTAAAGAAATAGAAACAAGAAATTACTTTTAATTAATTATTATTTTAAAAAATTAATTATTAAATTAAATACGTATAAATTAAAGAAGGTTATATATACACAGTAAATTCATTTGCATGACATTTAAAACTGTAACAGAGTTTGTCAATTAAAAGAGATAAAGTGAGACTGAAGAATAAGAGAGTAAAAGAGAGCAGGATAGAGGCCAGCAGGTCCTATTTGTGTTCTCTCCCTCTATTATATGCCACAGGGAAGACCCAGATGTTCGGCTTTATCCCATGATGCTTTATTTTAGGACTGCTTAAACCCAAAAGACTGCTCCCAATGATAAAACACAGGCCTCTCACAAGTAGACTTGAGATTTGTATAAAGCTCTTGACAAAACAATATATCAAGGACAGAATGGCTTTAAGGAAATTGTTTTCCTCTAAGCAATTGATGTAAGGTGATCTTGTACGCTGGCAAATTAAATGCCAATTCAAGCAGACAAAAAATAAAATCGAATTCTTTTGTAGAATTAGGATAATTCCTTTTAGACTGTCTGGCCATACGGCTACAATCCGACACAATTTCCGCCTGAAGGTGAGAGGTGTCACTTCTAATAGGGAAGCAACGCCGGGGGATGGAGCCATTGTTTGGAGGCTGTGCCCAGCTCATCCTGAACCCTGAGAGGGTCTTAATGAAGAGAGGCATGCGGTCTGGGGAATAGTTTGAGCGGCTTTTCTCTGGTGACTTGCAGACGAGGGCCAATCTGTCAGGGATGCATTGAGCGAAATTACTCGGCGCGTTGGGACGCGCGGTGACAAGCGGGTGCATGTACGCGCATGTCGCTGCTCGAGGGAAATGTATTGACAAGCAAATTACGCTCTCAGATCGCCTGGCCGCTTTCATTTCCACTCCCCAGGACCTGAGGCCTTTTGTTAGCCTGCGGTAGGGCCGGGGTGACGGGGAAGAGACAGGACAGAAACAGAAAGAGAGAGAGACATTCCACAGCCAGCCCACTTACTGTTATGACACGGTAAAATTGTGAGCGGTAGCATCGGCAACATAAAGACTGGCAGAGCGGCCGACCCTCTTCCTGCATGACCGAGCACAGCATTGTGGGAATTAATTCCTTTCCAATCAGAGCATTTTTTAAGGTTCATATATTTCCCCAGTCTAAACTGAGCAAATTAGGGAAAATGATACCTTGCCAGAATTGCTGACAAGTGAAGATATTCTAATTAGACAGATGCACCCAGCCAGTGGCACAGGGTGGGTGGGTCCACTGGCACAGGAAGT
Source organism: Cyprinus carpio (assembly GCF_018340385.1). Lineage (NCBI taxonomy): Eukaryota > Metazoa > Chordata > Actinopteri > Cypriniformes > Cyprinidae > Cyprinus > Cyprinus carpio. Next base: position 15,942,416 of record NC_056603.1, on the reverse strand, counting down.
GCGGATCTCATAGGTGAGGTCACTCCCACCGAGCGGATCAGTGATGCATAAGCGGCGAGAGCTCAGTGATACCGCCATTACAGATAATCACCCAGACACAGCAGATAAATCCATACATACCTCTCATTAACACTGACCCAGCGCTGGCCCTCATTTATCTGACATATTTAGAAAGATCCGCTTCCTTTGATTTAAGACAGCAATTCAAAGCTTGTTATTTCTGCTCAAAAAAGGAAGAGAGACAAAAGCAGCCCCGACCGCATGCTAGCACGTGCTAACTGCCGTACAAATCGGTCCGCATCTCCCTTTCTCATTTAATTACAAACTCATCATTTTCTTTAAAAAGAATGTTTTGCCTGCACTTTTGTCCTCAAAGTGAACTTTTGCGTACAACTTCTCTGTCTTAGCCCGCCAGACAAAACGCGAGCGTTAACGGCATTATCATCGCACCCGGAATGAGATTCATCTCCTCTATCTCCGTCCTGATCATTTTTAATCATCTTCCGCGTGATGATCGGAGCTCAGTTGCGGCGGAAAGGGTATGTTTGACTAGCCGGGCTTTCTTAGACTCAAGGGTACGGAGAGTAAATACCAATCTGCTCGGCTAAATCTGCGGCAGACAGACAAACTTAAATTAATGGGAATGCAACTCATTTGTGTTTACTGTATTTTCTAAAGGTCAGCCAAGTCATGGACTCGGAGGCTTGCTCTCAGCCCATTCCCAGGGTTAAATCTATTATCACAATGAATGGCTGAGAGGTCTCAGTGCCTCCTGATATATGACTATCCCAGACTCGAGCTGACCCATCAGAAATGCTATTAATAGATGTGACGGGCCCTGGTTTTGCCACCGCAGCTTACTCCTTAGGGAGGAGGGAAGACGCGCTTATGCGTAGGGATCCAAATGATTTTCAATCCGTTTTTGCATCACAAGCTCACTCCCTGTTTAGCTCGTTCTTACAAGTGCATGCAAATTCTACACACGCTCTTTAACATGAATAGATGCATTCCACACCTTCAACACAGATGATTGTTCTCCCCAAAGTCGCATGCTATAGCAAAGGCCTTTCCAGCTCCAGCTGCAAGCATTGTTCCAACTTGCCAAGGCTCATTAATGCTGAGAGCGATAAGCTCCGAAGGACAAATTGTGCACATGTATCAGCAAGAAGAAAAGGTACGAAACGCTCTCCTATCCTCTCTCCCCCGCACGTCCTCCTCCCTCCGCTCTCAGCTTTGTTTTGTAACATTCCCAGCTATCAGAGAGCTTAATGTCTAATTGCTATCAACCGCTTACTACTGTTGTTGACAAAACAACAAATGTCTGTGAATAAAAAAGCGAGAAAAAATGAATAAATGAATCCGCTATGTGGCTGCGAGCTCCATCGCTTTCTGCTCTCGTTCATTTGATCCTTCTGTCTTTTCTCAAAGAACTTAGAGGAACTTAGGTGCATTTAAAGTTTCAAAGCACAAGTCTAATGAACAATTTCTCTGAGTAAACAGGAAGGACTAATGGCATAAGTTGCATAAAAAATAAAACATGCTGTTTGAATGACGAGCATGATAAGATAAATTGTAATGAAGGTGTCAATCGATATTTAAGCACATGGAGATAGCATCTGAGAAATGCTTCCAAGGCAGCCCGGAGGGTCTTGGAAGCTCTTCCATCATTATGATACGCAACGTTACCACAAAGTTACTCAAGAAAAAGCAATTAAAGCATGAGGGGCCTCTGAAATACCCTTCAACGATGCAACAACTGATTCCCATGCACAGGCGACAATGCTGCGCTGTAAAAACGGGCTATACTGCAGATGGAAGGTGTTAAGCTTGTAGGGGTGGACTGGTGTGTGAGTGATTTAGCTCTAACTTATTATTTAGCATACAGCTGGTTTGCTCACACGGTGCTGAGGGCTTGGCCCGCTGCCCGTAAATTCTTTTGTGACTGTACATACCTGGAGCTGGAGAGGGTTGAGTCCTGACGCGGCAGCAGCTGCCATTGTGGATGGAATGAACTGCACCGGGTAGTTATCACCTGTCGGAGAAAGGAGGAGGGGGAGATAGTGAACAATGCACACAGGTTGAGACAATGAGCGGCCCAACGGCAGGCCAGACAAGTGCCAACACAGTTCCTGTGGGCCTGCCTGCACCCAGCCTCGGCACTCAGCCCAAACATCTCAACAAAAAAAACAGCCAGCCAGACAAAACAGAGATTTACACACAAACGAACCTCTCTCTCTCACACACCATCCTTCCTTTCTTCCTTTTTTATCTTTGCCCACACTTGCACAGTCTTTTCTGATCTGGCTGTGCATTGTGTTCAATATTATGCCATTTTATGTTATTGTTCGTAAGTAACTACGATTTATATCATGTTTTGTGAGAAGCTTGCCTAGTCAAACTATTGTTCTACATGCCATTATGTGTTTTACAATGTGATCTGGCACAGTAAAATATGTGTGTGAAAGAGAGAAACGGTAGACGTCAACTTCAACAGGTTTTAACAAGACAATTTTCTTATCTGAAAGCAGCTTGAAAGACATTTTCATCACAAGATCAAACATATCAAAAAGAATCAAACAATACAATAGGGCAAACAGAAAACACAATAGGAATCCGATGAAAAACTACAGGTTTGAACAAACTCCCCCTGGAGATATAGCTCTGGAAACCTTATACAGATAATTGAGTTCCTCTGAAAGTGTGTGTTTAAGTGTGTGATATGTGTTTTGTACTGTGGTTGGTGTATATAACACTGTCTCTGGCTCAGAGAGCATAGGTTTGACTGAAGTGTACCCATGAAAGGGAAACTGACCCTCTTTCAGCCCCCACTTCTGCCTGTCACTTCTTCTCACAAACATATGGAGCTATTAAGCCACAAGCATAGGGGTAAACACATACATCCTCCCTCTTTCCCCCCCTCTTACTCACTTTGCAATCTGACTGACCACAGCACATTGTGATGCGGCCAGGAAATTCAATCCCAGCCTGTGGCAGGGGTGAATAAAGAACACAACTGAACTGATTTCAAATAGTGCAATGAGAGTCGTAGAGGGGGTCATTATCTCCCAATCTCTCCCTCCCCCCCCCCCCCCCTCGCCTCTCTCTCTCTCGCTCTGTGCTTGTGGTGATATGTTATGTGAGCCATGGGCAGGTCAGGTGCCAGCCAAGAACACTAGGCCAAGGCTAATGGTCTGGGGGCTGGGTGGGCAGCCAGTGTCTCAAGTAGACAGGGTCGGCTGCCAGCATTTTCTATGTCAGTCTGTGAAAGTTAATCTAGTTTAAAAGGCAAATCTGCCTGTCTCCAGCCAGTGGATGCCAGTGAGGCTCCAGTGACGCCACTGCCCAATAGGGTTGTTTCTCCAAGCTTGCTAAGGCCAAGGACCAAAATCTTATTATCAGCCCACCTTGGAGGCCAATAGTAGTCTAGTATTGTGCCACTGGCAGAGTTAATCTCACCTATATATATATATATATATATATATATATATATATACATATATATATATATATATATATATATATATATATATATATATATATATATATATATATATATATATATATATATATATATATATATATATATATATAAAATCGATTAAACTTATATGCTATAGTCATGATGAAGTATTGACTAACTTTAAAGGATATTTTCATTAAAAGACAAAAACAATGCCTAAAACAAAAACTGACTTAAACGGACTAAAAGCTATTTCCATGTAGCATCATCTGCCAGAGTAATCAACAGTGGCTGAAGAACTTGGTTGGCTTGCACATTTCAGGCCAGAAAACCCAAGCCAGAGCATCCACTTCATCATGTAATTTCCCTGTGATAGCATCACTTTATTAGAGAGGTGCCTTATCAAAGCAAGCTTTGCAAAGACAACAAGCAGGAAGTGGCAAACCCTCCTAAGCGCAGATCACAATACTCCACTGTCTTCTTTTCTTTAAAAAGGGCTAGGTGGGCTGCTGAATAATGCTTAAAGTGCTTTCTTTCATAAAGGTATTGCTAGAAAGCTTCATAGTGTATTCTGTTTCAGCCAGGTATCATGCTGTAAACTGAGGCCAATTTGGACTGCCAACTTGGCACAGGGCCTCTTTAAGTGGAAGGACCCAAGGGTCTCGCACAGTGCACCACTACCGCTGTTGCGGGCCGGTGCTCCATAAGAAGCGAGGGCTGCCAGGCTAATGAAAAGGTGGAGGAGAGTGGGAAAGAAAGGCTTGCGGAGTGCTCCTTCTGCAACCTCTTCACTTCTACTCCACCTGATGCCAAGAGCCAAGCATGTGGAATATTCAAGCCGAGTGGGGCTCTCTTTGAAATCAATGGTTTTGTTAAAGGGCTCAGTGTCTACCATGCTCACGACCCTACCTCCAGGCCAAGACTGAAGGCTCTTTTTTATAAAGAAAAAAAAAATACATTGGTCAGGGCTGTGGCACAGTGGACTAAAGCTGTTATACACATTCAATCCATTAATCTATCATCATTACCCAACTATCTACACCCCAAAAAACAAAAAAATAAAAAAACAAAAAAATAAAAAACAAACAAACAAATAAATAATTTTTAATAAAATAAAATAAAATAATGACTATATTGGGATTGCTGATGAAATAAAATTACTCAAAATCAAACAAATATACATAAATCCAACCACCAACCAACCAACCAACCAATCTAACCAACCAACCAACCAACTATCCATCCATCCATCCATCTATCTATCTATCTATCTATCTATCTATCTATCTATCTATCTATCCATCCATCCATCCATCCATCCATCCATCCATCCATCCATCCATCTATCAAATTGGAAATGCGGTTCGGCTTTGTTTGCCACTTCAATTCAATTTAAATTTAAAAGGATTTCTCAATCAGCTCAAAACTGGGATCATCAATAGCTAATGTAGTGTATCAATGTCTAAACGCCTGACGCACATTCTCTGTGACATGAATGCGCCCTCCAGGCAAGGTTCTGTACCATCACTGGCTGTCAGCGGTTTCGTCAGCAGGGGTTTCGAGAGCTCATTGCGTCCCAAGGGCCGTAAACATCCACGATCAGCAATACCTATGTGTTCATGTCTGCACGGGGGGGATCACCACTATCCTCCACAGGTCTATTTGAGTAAAGAATGACCCGAGTCCTCTCTTTATACCAAGCCCAAGCCATTGAGCACAGTGTGTGAGAAAGGGGATCTCTGCTGTTTCACTGCAGGGTTAGGGCCATCAGCATCGGGCCTTGGCCGCTTGCGCTGAGCCCAACCGGGCCACCCCACGCTGGGCAGTACAAACAGCAATGAGACCTATCACATTATCTGTGGCAATAAGTCGAGTCATGCGCAATAACAGCAATAAGCTACGTCCTAAACTTTCTCCCCTCCACTGTCTCGCAAATTATGAATAATGCAAGTGGTTTACACACGCCAAGGATTCCATTACAGCTGCTGTTATTTGTACTAAAACACTTCCCATGTCAAACATATTAAAAAATCAAACTGGGGAAAAGAAAGCCCTCAGGCTCTTTGTACAACCTGTCATGCCTTTGTAGTTCCAAAATAGCTGACTATATGTTCCATCATTTACCTTTTTAGTTAATTTATTAGCTGCTCTACCACACCCTGTAATAATCTAACTCTCAACTTCTGAAGCTTTCCTCCCTCTTATCAGTCTCTCTGTCTAGCGCTCTTTCTCTTTTCTTGTATATTTGCCTTTTGATGAGGTGCTGACAACAAACGTGGTTTCTCAAGGCATACTTTGAAGACAAAAGAAAAGCTTTTTTTACTGAGCTCCACTGATCATTTCTCTTTTTTTCTTCTTCAATAATTCTCATTCAACTTTTTCCTTCTTAATTTATGTTTCTTTTTATTTCCTACAGCTCTACTAACACAACTTAGCAGCTACATTGAAAAATCATTACATGACCATTTTTATTTTTCTCAACAGTTTTCTGTGGTAAAGAAAAGAGGGGAAAAATAAGGGGAAAATGATAGAATGATGGAAATTTAACTAAATGCTACAGATCCCTTGGGAGGCAGCAATATACTTGGTTTAATTACATTTAGGCATTTACATTTGGCAGACAAAAGTGACTTACAGTGCATTCAGGCTATACATTTTTTTTTTTTACCATGTGTGTTCCCTGGAAATTGAACCCACAACCTTTTGCACTGCTAACGCAATGCTTTACCACTGAGCCACAGGAACACAATTACAGAAAATGAAACTGGCACATCCTTAAACCTCAGAACAATGGCTGGATACGAGGATGAGAGACACTGGCAGTGAGTCAGCCTGCGTGTTGTAGCAATTTCCTACAAATTTGTTTTTGAATTTACAGTGCTTGCGTGAGGAGCAATTCTCTTTTTCACAAAAGGAGAAAAAAGGCGTGTCAAGACAAGTACGATGGCTCCTTCACCAGAGGCCCTTCGGTTCCAAAATGAGAAATGTGCACTCCTATGGGTCATCTTCCAGTTTTTTTTTTTTTTTTGGTAAGAAACAGAAAAAATGTAGAGAATTAGAGATAGTGATGTATTGTTAATTTAGTATCACCTATCAGTTTTTAGTATCTACAGATCAGTGCCAATGACAAATCCTTCACAAAAGTGCCAGTTGGATTATATTAGTAATGTGTTCTCAATAGAATCATGACCAACGAAGTTGAAACCTTTATTGCTGACAGTGTTTATATTCCAGCCCTCATTCACGCCATCCATTGTTCTGAAGGCTCGAAATTCCTTGAACTCTTCCAAACCAGGCTGCCTCACCGAGGTGATACACTTCACAATGTTCAGAATTAATTGCCTTGACAAAGAGGGCTTGATGTTCTGCTCTCTGAATCCAAAAGGTTGGGCTTTTTAAAAACATTGTGATGATTTGGTCAGGGAAATCAAGCGATGATAAAATGTGTGCTGAGGAGGTTGAGAGGAGAAAAAGAAAGCCCTAAAGTGGCCCGTATATATTCCCCTGAGGTAAGGTGAAGATTGGTGAAGCAGAAAAAACATACCACAGATAAAAGAATAAAAGACAGCCAGGAAAGAACTTTTTATTTTCTCCCCTCAAAGACAATTATGAGGCCTCCATTTTTTTATGCTGACAACTAATATTAAACTATTTCAATGATTAAAGGAGTAGTTTAGCAAAATGGAAAATTCTGTCATATTTTGAAAAATGTGTATATTTTCAGTTTACTGAAATGTATAGTAAATAAATTAAATTAATATTTATTTATATTTACATGTAAATATGTAACATTTTGGTATGTGAATATTTAAAGGTGTATCTGATTGTTAGGATAACCCAAGAAAGTGCACAAGGAGCAAGAGGAATAAAGATGTGTAGAAGAAACTCAAGGAGCTGAAGTGTGTTCTCTTACCTGGCTTATAGGACATGCCTGGGGGGAAGAGGAAGCCCTGCTGGGCTGCCGCGGCTGCTGCCAGAGTGCGCTGGTCGTGTGGAAAAATGGGGATCATGAGCGGAGGCATGTGACCCTGGACCTGCTGAACACACAGAGAGAGGAGATCACACGGGAGCCTAACACAGCCTGACAGCACCGCTCATATTCTGACCCCGATCCATCTCACACACGCTCACCAAATACCTGCACTTAATGCCCACCAATCGCATATAAGCGCTTCAAAGTGGCTATCACACACACAAACAGTAGTGTTTATTCTATTATTTGTATCATAAACAGTGTGTTAAGGTTGTTCAGGTAATATCGACATACAGTACGCTAGATTGAAACAGAAATGTCAGGTAGGCATTCCTAATAAAACTTAATCATGACACTGAATGAAAATGTGGATCCTCTCAGAAATACGGCTCTTGTCTCTTGTTCTTGGAAGGTCATTTATATACATGATAAATGCCCAAGGGAGGCTGGTAATTTACAGCACATGTTTTCAGCTGTGAAAAAGATGGAATGAGCCCAAAAGCTCGTGCATTTCTGATATTTCATGTATAACGTCAACACCTGGCATCGCGTGTGGTGCCTTTCAAATCTTTATTCCTGCTTTATTGCAAAATAGAGAGAACGTTAATGGCGTGCATAAGGATAGCATTAGCTCTGTGTAAGAGCAAAAACAGACATGCTGAACTAGAGACAAAGAAAAAGAGAGTCTGTGTGTATTTAGGGATCTGAGCGGCTTCCCATCGAAGTTTGAGAACACATGTTTGTGGAGTGTTGGCCGGACCCAATCTTGCTGTCATTCTCTGCTTCCTGCCTGTGGGTGATAGGCTGCAGCGGCGCTACCGTGGGCCAGGGCAGAGTTAATGCAGTCGAGCCGGCTCACCTCTGGGGAGCCCAACCGGAGAACGGGTTAATAAAGGTCGTCCCCCCCAAAATAAACACATTATAGAATGTTTCTCCATTCATCGCTCTTTAAAATCAGCCTGCAATAAAAACCGGTCTGGACGCAATTACCGCTGTAGCATTGGGGCATGAAATCAACCTGCTCTGAGAAACCACTTTCTGCTCTGCATTTCTCGCTGAGGTCTGCGCGATCTCTGCCTTTTTAATACCGCTTTCGCCTTTCAAGCGCCTAATATTAGAGATCAGTAGGGCTTGTTCCCCAGGTGCTAAACAAGTGTTCAGGTCCACTTCAGTGATTCGGACTAAGTGAGTTCTCCTAAGCAAAAATAAATAGAAAAAAAAATAAAAATCCTGCACTTTTGCATTTACAAAGCTTTGCACTTTAAAAAGTGCATCTACAGAGTTGAGACTGCGCCGAAGTGAAAGAACTGCGTGTTTTTGTTTTTCATTTTACAGATGTTACAAAAAATGCTCTTTAACATGACCTCATAGATGTGTTTGTGGAAATGGGTAACTTGCATGTGAGGTGAATCAAAATGAAAGTGGAGTGAAAGGGGCTATTACATTGAAAAGATAAATAGCGTCTGTGATGTCACCAACTACAGTCTTATACTACCTCAGATACATTTAAGTGCTTTATAAAATGGCTCTGGCCATGTAAATTGTTCTCCTTCAGAGGGCCGCTAAGGTCAGTCACATACATAATTGCCATTAGCCTTATTCACATTACCCTTGCAAAACGAATCAGTCTAAAGCCGCAGTATTACATGGAACAGCTGCTTTTAAAGTGGAACCAAAATACAACTGTTCCTTAACATGTCATTTCACATAGTCCTGCACAGAGGCTCACATGCATAATGACAGAAACACCTGGTCTGCCATGCTTTATTCCATCTGTTCCTAAACTATATCATCAATGTCTTATTTCAAATCTAAATCATTTAAAATAACCTGGAATTAGACATCATTTGAAACAAACAAACTGACTAACAGTGCTAACAATAACTCCCCTAATCAGACAGACTCCCCTGATACTGTTTCAAAAGGTGCAAACAGCAAGAGAAAGCAAAAGGGAAGGTACAAACAGATAGTTTGAGAGGTCGTGATTTGCAGTAATGAGGCCTTTACATTAAAGTGTAATTTACATACGCCACATCTGTGAGTGGCAAATCAAATAAGCGTCCTTAAAGTGGGGACTAATAGTGAAGGTTAGCTTTCAAGCCTGTCAATTAACGTACACTGGTAGAGCTGAGCAGACAATGCAGATAAAGATTTAAAGATGATCACTGGCAATTTGCTTTGACTGCTAATAGACAGAGAATGGAATTAAGTGCCTGCACTTAGACAGATGGATTTTGATAAATTGCATATTGCATTCTACATTGAAGCTCGCTTATTATATGCATCAGTCTCTCTCATTCACTGGATCTATTTGTCTCTCTATATCTGTCCCTTGTGTCTTTATGTACACAACTTGCTTGCATCCAAGCATGCTTACACATGAGAAAATTTATACCAAACTAACAGTAGAAATCAGTAATAGATTTATTATTATTATAAAATAAAATTACAACTATGATAAACTAATGTAAATATTAGTTACTATTAAAATAAAATTATTATTGAATTATTCTTAATATTATCATTTATATTAATTGAATGTTATTTTTATTTTTGAATGCTATTTTTATAATAATTTTTCCTACAAATGGGAATATAATTAATTAATATGTTTCCATATGTATTATTTTATTAATTTAGCATATTTATCAATTCGTAGAGGCATTTAATAAAACAAATTAAAACCCAGATCTTGATAGGCACAACCAAAAATAAGAATTCTTAACAAATTATATATACATATTTATATGACCACAAAGTTATTATTAATTATATTTTTATTTATTTTTTATTCATTTATTATATTTATTAATTAATAAATTGATTGAAATCAATTAAAACAGATATTCCTTGATAGTATCATACAAAATAATATAATTCCTAACAAATTAATGATAATTTAAAAATAGTAAAAAAAACAAACAAAAAAAACCTGTAAGATCATAAAACAAAGAATTTTGATATTATACATTTGTACAACCACACCTGCTCATTCACAATATACACACAGCAAGTAAATTCTTCAAGACAAGACGAGATCTGATGCTCTGACACACACACACACACACACACAACTAAGCTCCGATCTGATAAAATTTATTTATTGAATTGTAAGCTGTATAGCGTAGTCATAGTAGTTGATCCTCATATGTATATGGTACATGTGGTATGTATGAACATGCTCGCCCGTATCTGTGTATCTGTGCCCTGATATTTTGCCCCTCCCTCCATCAGGGTACCAGGCATCTGGCTGCCTGCAGCATTAGTATTTCCAGTCAGATCTTCAAGAGCATGAAAGAATGAAGTGGAGCAGATGTGAGGAGAAAAGCTCAGGCCTCTGGAAGCTCTGAACCTCATAAACTCAGCTCATTGTAGGCCTGCCTCCTATCTGCCCTTTGTCTTATCAAATCCTTAGAACCAGAGGATGGGATAATGCCATTTCTCGCCATCTGCCCCAAAGCTTCATTAAAGATACATGAACGAGCCCCATCTTATGAGGAACAGGTGCTATTGTTTGTCCCCGAAGACCTGCTGTGGCGAGGATGTAACTCGCGGTACTTGAGGAAGAGCATCTGTAGCAATCAGTCAGGCTGTGTAGCTGGCAGCCTCTTTCTCTCTTCACACAGCCGACTGGTTCATGGGGGCGTAGAGACACACAGAGAGAGAGAGAGACCTCTTCACCTTCAGCGTCTCGCATATATCATCAGTTCAGTGCAGCTTATGAAGTCTGTGGTGATACACAGCACAATCTGTCTCTCTGTCAGGGATACACACATCACCTGGCCATGTGTCTTCCCTACTGTCCCCTGCCCTTAGATCAGGCATTCATTTACCCTCCGTTAAGAACACAGGCCATGTCGGGAAGCCTTGTCAACCTACTCATAATTTAAAGCAATTCTACTACAGTTCATCTACAATTCTACAAACAAGTTACACTGAAGAAAATTGGTGTGGTGTGGTATTTTCACTCAGACATTGCCAGTAAATTTCACATTTAATTACAAAGAAATTACAAATAACACTTTGAACTAAACATGAAATTTTGAAGTAGACTGAAATATTTTCTAATAAAACGCAGTCCAATAATGTCTGTTTTATTTACATTTTCATTTATATTAAATGATATATTTTTAAAACAATAACATAATACCACTATTTATATTTAAATAGATAAATATTTAAGATATATTTTATTTTCCTTTTGCAAAAAGCAAATAAATATATGGCACAATAATGTAAAACTCATTAGGATGAACAAACCTAAATATATATATTCACACAAAAATTAATCAAAGCTAATAGACAAAAATAAAAGCTAAAAAAAATTTGACTAAAAAGAATTGAAAATAATATTTATAACTAAATATCACTTCTAAATATAATATACATTTTTAAAATAATATATATATTTATATATATATATATACGTAACAACTAAAAAGAAAATATAAACGACTTACAGCCTTTCAACTGCATAAGAAAATGAGACTTCAGTGTTAATTTTTGTGAATGAAGTTGATTTTGTTTTAAGTGGTTCATTTTGATTCATTCAATTTAATGAACAATTCCATTTACTGAAATGAACTAGATGGGATGAGAAATGAAATATGTTGGATTAATACTTGCACATGTAATACTTTGAAAAAAATAATGTTTTGTCATCATACACGGAGGAAAAAAAAGTAGTGCATTGCTGGAAATGCTACTCTGTTTAGAAAACAGCTGAGCTACAATCACGCTACTGATCACTAATTCCCAACACTGAACGCAGACTTGTCAGCAGTGGGTTGTTTAAACACAATGTGAGCTTGCTGTAGGTTAAATGACCGAAATAAAAGGAGGAGTATGGGGGGGGACTCCTGAAGTAAATAGGGAGCTACAGATTAATCAATGTTGTTAGTGGAAATGTTGACATCAGCATTTAGCTTCAGTAATGGTTTATCCTAAGGTCAGACAGCCCAGCCAATCCATGGAGCTGCACTGTACGTGGATTATTGTGTGCTTCTAATCCAGCAGGTGCACTAATATGTTTATGCCTTCCTGCAGTGGCCTATGTAGCTGTAAATGTGTATTTGCTGCCATATCCTAACCCAGTCTGTCACACAAGCGCATGGAAAATGGAGATGTACAAGTCATTACTGTGCTCAATAGGGCCCCTGTCAGCACCCATGCTCCTCGCTGTCTTTTAAAGGGTCCCGCTGGGCTCAGGAGACGTGCCCCCCTATACCTGTTCCCAACTCCCTTTAACATGAAAATAGAGATTGATCTTCAAGGAGCATCACTCTGGGATTCTTTCCCCTTTTAAAAGGAAAAGAGGGGGAGTTGTTTTAACATGTCCAAAATGCCTTTCAGTGTTGATGAGATAAGACGGAGATGGGGAGGGGTGGCTAACTTCTCTTCTTTTTACATTTTTGGAAGGAGCCAAAGAGCCTCTGGAGCCCTAGGTTAAGCATTAAGCACCAGCCACCCTGCTTTTTAAAAGCCAAAGGTGAAGCCATACCAACTTCCACCCTTGTGGTGTATTTTGGTCCAAATTTGGAGCCATTTCCCTTGGACATTACCGTTTCTCGTTAAAAGTCTCAAAGAAAGGCTCTAACATAGGGGTGTTTTAAATTTAGCAGGAGTGAAAACAGCTTTCACTGTTACTGTAAGTACCGATACGTCACATGCTCTTGCCCTTGCTTGACGCTGCCAGAGACAAAATGACTGTGAAAGAAAACCACCTTAGGGGATCCATTTTAAAGCAAAGCGATTCTAGAGGACCTGGCAACTGCGCTCAATCCGCACGGCGAGCCCCGACAGCGCGAACTTCACACCCGCTACTTTGTGAACACACTCAGCGAGCACTTTCTGGAAACTCACCAGCAAAGAGAGAGTGGGAGAGAGAGAGAGAGAGAGAGAGAGAGAGAGAGAGAGCTCTTTGCTGAATGAAACCACTTCTGCGCTCGGGAGTCTGCACATTATTCTGTTCTGAAGAGGTCAATTTTTTAAACAATCCCATAGATCCCCAAGTACACATTACTCCCACGTCACAGGTCATTTATCAGTTAACCGCACTCCTCCAGCACACGGCGGCTGCAGCTTTGAGCTCTAATCCCACCCACGCACACACATAAACCCACGCTCACGGGGCCGTTATCAAAGCGCAAGATATTCTGCTCAGCCGTGCTTCAGCCCCTGATGACAATCGGGCCGTGTGGATCGATAGGGCTGAGTCGGACTTTGATCCCCGCTCTTTCTGTCAGCACCGGGCCGGAATTAAGACCAGGCCTCCACCTCGGTGCCACAGACTAAACGCATTGTTCTCCTCTCTCTGCTCTGTTAGCGAGGAGTTCTGCAGGAGGCCCTCATCAGACACACAGATACAGGATTGGGAATAAAGAGGCTTTGTGCGGCGGCCATGGCTTTGACCTGGACCGACCCACCATCGAACAATCCACTAGCCCACAGACTCAAAGGCTTATCGGTCGATGAGCACCGTGTTTTCTTGCTTTCATTCTCTCTTTTGTTCTGTGTATGTGTGCATGTGTTTTTTTTTAAAACAGGTAAAAGATTAACCTTCCCGATACTGGAACAGGACAACTAGCAAGCAGTGCGTTCATGTGTATTTGGATGTATGTTACACCACCACTGACAAAAGACTCCAAGTTGACAGAGGACAAATGTATTCTGAGGACCTCGAGCATGTGCACGCATGCGAGTGCCGAACGGGGCAAGGTGCACAGAAACCAGACACTGGCTCGCACTCGGCTCGTCTGGAGAAATAACCAATAGATGACTTCTTGTTCCGCTAATTCCTTACACAGTAAAACAAGCCCTCTTGGAAATGAGCCATTCCAATATGTCTATATTAAGTCCGGGGCTGTTAAAAGCAGAACGGCCCCTTCCTCCCCCACCCTTCGCTTTGCACTTCAGCTTTAGTTCAAGTCCACCCTGGAGTTTATGGCAAAAAAACAAGCATACAATACACACACACACACACAAAACTAAGCTTCGATCTCCGAATTTCATGCTCAATTTCCCTTAATATTATAAAAGGGTTAGTTCACCTGAAAATAAAACTCTGTCATTTTTTTTGACTTCCTTTCTTCTGCAGAACACGCATGCATGGAAAAATTTATTTTGAAGTCTTCCGCCCATACAATGACAGTCCAAAACAACACTGGACCCCTCTGACTTTCATTAAATCAAAAAAAAGCACTATGAGACATTTTTCAAAATATCTTATTCTTTATTCATACAGGTTTGGAAAGACATGAGGAAGAGTAAATGATAATAGAATTCCCCAATTTGAACGAACTATCCCTTTTAAACTCCCAGTGGTGCAATACTGTACCTGTATTTCTTTATCACTACAATATGCTGATCGTAATTTACGAATAATCAAATGAGCGTGCTTAATATTACAAGGGGGAAAGTGCGGCTCATGCTGGGATGCTGAAATTAGTAAATTAGTTCAGTACAAAGATGCGGTGGGGGGGGGGGCTATTCCCTTAAGAGCACCAGCAAAATGTGATCAGTGTGTTCAACAGAAATGTGTTCTTAAGGCAAATTCTTGTTGAGCCTCTAAGAACCTAAAATGTAATTTAAGTCTGTAAATATTTCAAGCAATTAGGGTTGTATTGCATATAAAATATCAAAGACGAGCCTAAGGCTTTAGTAGACTTCTGAGCTCAGCACTGCTGTGGCATAGTGCACACAGATATCACGTCCACCTCTCCCTCACTACTCATTTAATTTACTCGCCGTCTGCTTTACTCAGGGTTACCTGCTCTAGGAAGACAATTAAGGTGGGACTTAGTTTACAAAATGATAGAAAAAAAAGAGAATTGAAGAAAGAAATAAAGAAGCAGAGGGAGAAGAAAAATATTATTTTTTTCTCTCAGGGTCTGGTCATAAAATTAAAAAGGTTTTCAGTAAACTGGCTAAACCCGAGGGGACTGGCTCAAACAGCATGGGTAATGAGGGGAGAAAAGGACAGACATAAACAAACCCACAAATGAGTCCGAGGCCAACATCATTATCCCACATATACATCCCACATCTATGAAAACCGGCACCGGCACCGGCACAATACACAAAACACCCCAGACCCTTTTGGACCATGATGGTGTAGGGCAGCTAAACAGGAAAAAAAAGGCAATAAGCTAGTATGATACAGTATGCCTTCATGCTTTCATTCATGCAATATGTTTCTTTTTCTTTTCTTTTCTTTTTTTCTTTTATTTACTTTCTGCTCGGTCAAACCTTTCAAATCATAAATATTTAAGATATAATTAAAAGGCCTAATATAAAAGAGAAATAGTTTACTTAATTTTAAAAAGAAAAAAAATAAGGTAATATGTTAAATTTTGCAAAGAGTTTATGGGTCTTTAGCAGGAGAACAGCAGAAATGTTTTCATAAAACAATGAAAATTAAAATTAAAATTATTAATATTAAATAGCATACATGCATTTGTGTATTTATTAATAATGTTCTACTAACAATACCATTTCCTCTTCTTAATAATTCTTATTAATTAAAAAAATATATATATTCTTAAAATATTCTTTCACTTTCCATAGTTTTGTTCATGGATTTCAAAGATAAAGGCATACCATCTGTCCATGTTGAAATCCAAAACTGCTTTGACAAGGATTTGGAAAGTGATTTGTTCTCCCTTTAGAGTTATTTATTTTACAGTTTTATATGGTTAGTGGTATTTATCATTGTTTTCTCTCCATCAGAACAGACCTGCAACCCATTTTTGGGTCATAAACCACCAGTTTAGAACTGAAAGTCTAGAGTCAGACCACCCATTAACTAAAAATGGCATTGTCCAGTGAGCGAGTCCATGAAGAGAGATAGAGAAAGAGGAGAATTTCTCCTTCTTCCTGTCATCTGTGTGGAGACTAAGCCACTGTCTTCACTCTACCCTTCCAGCAGCTGGGCCCAGAGAACAACAGAGAGCGCTCTGTTGTCCAGCAGAAAGCTGACATTGTTATGCCCGGGACTTTATTGCAGGCGCATGAGAGTGTTGAGACTTTAAAACACGCTCAAATGTCATGTGCACACCCAGTGACGGGGAAGAATAATTATGAAAAAGAGAGAGAGGTAGAAACGGAGAGCGAGAGAAAGACAACAACAATTCAGTGTGCATGAAAAACGGACGAAAGACAAAATGGCCCATTCATTGTATTCCGTCGGGAATGCTCGGACCCTCCTCCGCCCCATCCGAAACACAAAGCGGCCCTTTTTTGTGCTGCGACGCGCAGGGCTGAATGCTTTGCTTTGCCACCCTAGCCCTAAGAAAACACGGGCCCCCTTTCTAAACTGCCGGCTGGCCGCACACAGTAGAGGCTATTAATGCCTTGCCTTCTTTCCCCCTGTGTGTGTGCCCACTGCGGAGGCTGAGGACCACGTTAAAAAGCCAATGCAAAGACAAAACAGTTTGCTCAACATTAACAGGGAAAACAGTGGGCCAGGCAGGAGGGGAGAGGAAACTAAGTCAACATCACACTGGAGGATGTGTTCTCCACCAACTGATATTTTTCCCCTGGCTGGGCCCGGGCACAATGAGAGCTAAGTATAGGTCCGTCGTGCATGGTCTGGGAGGGCTTGTGGTGCGGCGGCGAGTGACAGGTGCTTTGTGATGAGATTCAGGGGCCGATTCTGGCTGGACAGCGCCCGCTTTATGCCACCCTCAACTGGGTTTGGACTCAAGAGACCGCTCTCATGGATCGTGAATCAGCCACTGATTATGATGATGCTCAGTTGAGATGCGTAGATGCACTGGCTTCCAAAATGTCTTCGGTTTGTTCATTTCAAAAACTAACTGAATTTGGGTCTGTATCATATATATTTTGTTCCTAATCTGCGGGGCCGTGTTAAAGGGATAGTTCACACAGAAATGAAAATGTTCTAATTATTTACTCACCTTTATCTCATTCCAAATGACTTTCTGAAGTGTTTTTGTCCATACAATGAAAGTCAGTGGGGTCAAAAACAGCATTAGACAACAGTAACTTTCACTGTAGGGACATTTTTCAAAACATTATGTTCTACAAAAAGTCAGGCAGGATTAGAACAACATGGTTGTTCAGCATGGGTCGAACCATTCAATTTAAGCCGTTAGACCCTTTTTATTTAATTGTGAAAAAGCATGATGTTATGCAGTCAACGTTAAAAATCAGCCTGTGTTTGTCTACTTTTTCTAAGCAGTCACTTGGAATGATCGCATACGGAACTACACAAGTATGTCTTTGTGTTGTGATCTCTCACCATATGCTGGAAACATGGTCTTTAGTCCGAACACATGCACAAAGAAACAAAATACTGACTCTTCTAGCAAGTAGTGACGACGCCAAATCCTGTATCCTCACTCTTCCTGTTGGCACAAGTGACTATTTGATCACACAGTGAAAACCAATACTAAACGCATCGCCTTAACGGAAAAAGCAGTGATCGGCCTGTTTATATTCTTAATATCCGAAACTGTTTGAACTGCCGTTAAGCATTCTACCTTCACCCATCCATTAGCTTAATACCAAAAGCATCATGGCCCACTGGTGAGGATGTAACTATTAGGCCCCTTTTTATGCGTCATTAAGTTTTAAAACGGGCCTACAGAAGCTTTATTGTTCAAACCGCACATGACTTTATTTAACGTCAGCATTTCTCCTGCTTCGTGACAAGAAGTCACATTTCATAACTAATTAAATTGATCCCCCGCACCCCCCTCCAACCAAGCACACTAAATGGAATTATTTGTATCCAAGTGTCAATATATTAAATCAAAGGGGGCTAATGAGTCGGGTCACTGCTTTCTTTTATCTCCGCTCTCGCATGTTGGGCTCTTCATCAGCTAACAGTCTCCGCTAAATGGAGGATGAGCGCGTTTCAGGCTCCGCCGCACTGGGCCCAAGCCAAGAGGATTTGATGAGACCGTTATGGCCCTCATCCTGGTAGAAGTAGAAGCTAGCATACTCCACACCATAAAGAGAAGGGCATTACACGCAGAAAGACGCAGAGATGTAAACACACGCCCGCACTCATTTCCTTCCTTATTACAATCCATTTGCCTGGCAGACAATGCTAATTGGCAACACATTCTTTTTTAGCATAGCTTGTTTTCAGCGCTGTCTCTGCATAAATGAGACTTTAGCATGAGAGATCACAAGGGTTCTGGGAGACAACCAAAATCATCTAACAAGAGTCAAATTAGGAGCATTATCTTTGTTCAATTAGACACCCCTATATTTATCTAAAAAAGCCAAGCTGAATTATTCACTATTATATGGCGCCTGGTGCATTTGAGGGAGCTTAATGAAATATTGGATTTAATTGTTGTTCATTGAATTAAAAAGGCAAACCAAATGGCTCTAGGCTAAAGACAAAGCTATGGTAATTAGCTTCATGTGCAGCGGCTAAATAATGGTGATTGTAATACGACTGAGAGGAGATGAAACCGGCGTACAGTAACTGGATTACAATTCTCTTAACACGGATTCCGTCGAGCCGGAGGGAAATAGAAAATATGTTAACAGGCCAGAGTCTATTTTAATATATGACCTTCTCCTTAAATAACTTGAGTACACTACAAAAACAAAGCATTTATTTATAATGGATCCCTCATGTTAATAAGCAAATCGGTTAGCTAAACTACAGAAAAAAGAACTGAACATATCCCAAAGAAGAAAAACAGAGAGACACATTTTCTTCTCTCTAAAAAAGACATAACGAATGAGTTCCTCAAAGTCTTGTGTGTTTAATTAGGAGGCTCTGTTCTGTCTGCACAGACAGGGTTTCTTTTTGTTCGACTTCCCCCTGTGAATTCTGTCACCGCTCTGCAAAATAGTGAGAGGAGAGACCTGAATACCATTATGCAACTTCTCCGAACAGACTGCTATTATTCCTCCATCCCTGTTTGTGAGTTTTAAAAAATGCCAAAAGACGATGAGAACGGCTTTTCAACCTGTGTGGCTCCTCATGGAAACTGTCAAGCTTCTTGAGTGCACATCAAGTTTTATAATCAAATAATGCTATTACAGCACAAAAATTCAGGATTACTTACAACAAAATGAGTTTGTCTAGGGCAACAGAGCCGGAGGTTTGAGACCTGGCTCTGATTAACCCTTTAGCCTGGCCTCCTCTCCCACTGATAAACACGGCTATAAGGGCAAACTCACAGTGGCCTGGGGAAATGGTACACATATGAGAGACATCAGTCTCACACACACTCAGACATTTGTCTATCAGTCCACAGGAACAAAGGAATTTCCTGAAGGCCCACTCAGACTGTTCACAACACACAAACACACTGGCACATTGTGTCTATCATCTGCACAGGTCGTCTTTAGTCTGTCTGGCTTCACTATGCTGGTGGTTAGCCGTGTATAATTAAAAAGAATCTTTAATCTGGTGGCTGTATGCAGCTATTATCAGTTAACCCTTAGAGGCTCCCTGCTGCTCCCCCCCACCATTTAAAAACCACATGTGAGGGAACCTTTCCTGCTTTGAAGTGAATGTTGACAACAGCTTCTGCTTTAGCTGTAATAGTGCCACTCCTCTGCCACTGAGCTGGAATGCAGATCTTATAGCGCTGGAAAAGATGAAATGAAAGATGTAGAATTAATCTATAATCTTTGTTTAAATGTAGCGGCTGATAAATAAATAAATAATAATAAAAAGCCAGAATTCTTTCAGATGGCGTCTGTCAGTGTGCTGATATTGAAGAGAATGTACAAAACCCAACATAGTAGGAGTGAGTGATTATTGAGATAATAAACAGGCCTGCTTGGAATCTGTGTTCATAAAACAAAAAACTCAAACACAAATATCTGAATACAAAAATTCCATCTCTCTTCTTTTCATTACTTTTTTCTCATTATAACTGCATACTGAAAAAAAGTTCCATTGCTTTTTGTGAGCTTTGAAATACCAAAGGACAAGGAATTACTACCCAACCTGTGAAGATTTAATTTGTTTTTCCTCATTATAATAGCAGAATGAAAAAGTTTGGAAAAAATTATAAAATCGTTAAAAATTGAATAAGTATAAGCAAAACTTCAGCTATCCAGTTTTTTAAATTTCACTATTAGTTCCCATTTATTTTATAATAAAAGTATATGCTATCCAATTAAAAGTAAACTCCCATTAAAACACCTATTTATATATATAAACATACGTTATATAATTATTATTTAAAAAGATGCAATAAATATAATTATATATTAAAATCTATACATAAAATGCAATATATATATATATATATATATATATATATATATATATATATATATATATATATATATATATATAATAATATATACATATATATATATATATATTTTTTTTCATTTTAAGTATTGATTTTAATTATGTTTTAAAATCTATTTTAACTTCTTCCTCTGATTAATATATTTTACCAAATAAATTAATCAAATGCATTCCAAATTTCTGTGATCCCCCCCAAGTAAGCTTGGGAAAAAATGGGAATGAGAGAAGTGGATGAGAAGTGGCGCTTGGCACTTGCCAGAAGAGGGTGAGAGATGGAGAGCAAGAGATCTGAGATCTGTGTGATCCAGCCGCTGCTGGCAGGAGAAAGAGGGGAGAGGGAGAGAGAAAGAGGGGGGACGGGTGGGAGGAAGAAAGGGGGGAGGACAGCGGAAGACAGCCACGTGGAGGTTTCTCTCAGTAGAGTAGCAAGAGGAAGCGGAGCCCTGGGGTTAGATAAGTAGAACCAGGCCTGCACAATGACAGAGTGTTTGAACCGGCGGCCTGCTTTAAAACACAGGAAGCGACCGTCGGCACAACAATGGCCCTACACGGACAAACAGCATCTCTGTCTGTTGACAAACAGAGCTCAGTGTTTCTATCACTCTTTCTGTCTCTTGTAGCCACGCTGTGTGAGGAGGGAGAACGAGATCTAATAAACTCTTGTTTGCTGTGATATGAGAGACAGTATATGAGCGTCATAATGGGATTCTCATAGAGAAAGAGTTGTTTAATCTCAACAGGAATTTTTCCTCAAACACACCGCAGCCTCGCCTCTCCTCAGTATCTAAAGTTCACGCTGACCTTTGAGGGAATCATTCTTCTCTTGATGCTTGTGCGTGTGTGTACACAATAAGATGAGCCAGCCTCCACCTGTGTGTTCTCCTCCCTGCGTCACCTCAGCTCACATCGTACCAGCCCCAGCGTGCAGGAATGCCTGGAACTGAGCCAAGTCTGCGCTAGAGATGCACGTCAACCTGGCCCAGATCATCCCTGAGTCCAGCTTGGGAATTTAAAGCTGCCATCGCAAAACACAGCCCAGAGAGAGACAATAGCACCTAATACATATGCACACAAGTACAGGCCTTTGAAATCTCAACTGAGCACAGCAGCTGTAATCATAAGTATGAAGTGTAAGATATGTATGAACTCGGAAGACAATGAACATTCTCTCCTGACAACCTCTTGGACAAAGAAAGCCTTTTTGTGCTCTAACCTCATATACATAGACATATTTCGTCATTATTGGGAGCTCAGGCAAATCAAAAGACAAGGAAATTAAAACGTGAACATGATTAATTTCATATCAGTATCATTACGTTGATCATAAACTTTTGGTCATAAACTTCTCTGTTTGACTGCTCATTCGAGTGTTGTTTTGTTTTTTTAGCCAGTTTTGGTAATTTAAGAATTACAAACGAAAGAAAGAACAATTATTGCAACCATTTGAAAAGAGAAATAGAAACTGAAAATTGAAAGCATTTTCAAACTGATGTTTTGGTAAAATTGCTATGAATTAGTTATAATATTAGTTATACAAATATCAATTGTTATCAAATATTATTGTATGAAATATCAAATTGCTAGTTTGATAAAACTATAAATAAAACTCTTTTAACATTATTATATATTATAAATGAAAAACAAATAAACAAAAGTTAAAAAAAAATTAAAATATACATACACAAATATTAAAATAAAATAAAATAAAATAAAACAAAAACATAAAAAATAAAAATAAAATAAATTATATTATATTATATTATATTATATTAATCACACACATTAACATTACATATAATATTACTTTCTAAAAATATATTATAATTCTTGGACTAAAATGCATGTATTTACAGAAGATTAAAGTATCCATTTTCTCTCCATTAAATCTTTAAAATTTAATTTTTCTTTCCTACAGGAAGCCATCCACAATTACAGCTGATTGTAATGGCATGAGGGCGAATAAAACAGTGAGTGGAACTGTCAAGGAGACTGGCTCTTTGTAAACAGGTCAGCGGAACCCGAATCACTTGGCTTGATTAATACTGATTCTCAGAACAACCAACACAAGCTTGCCTTCCTGTTGGAGGCGGTGGCTTTTACACGGTCTTATTTGTGCGGCTTTACTTTTCTTACATAAGTAACACATTTTCTGTTTCAGATCAAGATTTACTTTGACATTTGTTTTTAATTGTTTCTAAGCCTCTCCTTCAATCTCTGATGGTGCTTTTAAGTTGGTGCTTGAGACACATAACAGTAATCCGGTCCCTGGATGGAATTAGTTGCCATATGAAATTTCTCAGCAAGAGGCTTTTGGCTAAAGGAATAAATAAGAAGTAAAACCTTGAGCTTGAAGTTCTGATAAGCCTCTAACGCTATAATCTAAACATCTGTTATCTTTAAAACAAGTGACATTGTAATTCCCGAAAAAGACAAAGACTCAATCTCTTCATCTCTCTGAGCTCTTTGTACAAAATGTGATGAAACAGAGAGAAGGGCAATTTAAAAGTGGTTTGATTTGGGCAACGCACAGTGCCAAACTCTGTAGAAAACCAGAACTGATTTTCCAAGCCGAATCTGTATTGGGTTACAGGCCCAATGGTTTTATTTGGACCCGGTTCAGTCCCATTTACAGAATCCAGTGATGTGATCAGTTATATCATCAATAAATGTCTAAAACGCTGCCTACCATGTGAGCCAAAACAGTAGCGCTTTGATGGGAAAGCTGGCTCTTTAAACCACGCACACGCTCTACGCTAACAGCGGGGAAACCCAATCCCTGCATGCTGGTGTTTTACCACTCAACTTTTACGTCTTCTACATGAAGGCTGAAGAGCTTGTTTGGAGTACTAATTAACTCAAAGCTGTTGTATATTAAGAGCACTGGGCATTTTTTGTAGAGCTAGCTCTAATGAAAACAGAGTGCCAGGGAACTGGATTAGCAAGCCTCCTCCTCTCGCTTCCCATTGCATCCTACTCTTGTCTTCCGACTTCTTCTTTACAACAAGCTGTGGCCTCTGGAGATGGAAGTTAAATGGGTCACAATGGGAGGCAATGGTAATGATATATATGGAAACAAAGTCAGAAAAGATAAAAAGCATCATAAGATAGTATGCATCCTAAACCTGACTTTCTTAATGTCTGTGTTTTTGGTGGTGTTCTGGTATAAAAATGTGTGATTACAGTGTAACAGCCATTAACTGCAGCAGATGGAGACCATCTCTTTTGTTTTAATCTTGGACAAGAAACGGGGCTCCATAAACTACAGTCGAGATATATTTCAAAAGTCTTTAATGTTACATGATCCTTCAGCAATCAATATGCTAATTTGGTGCGAGAGAAATATTTCATATTACTGATGTTGATAACAGTTGTCCTGCTTAAAGGGATAGTTCACCCATAAAATGAAAATTTTTGTCATCAATTACTCACCCTCATGTCGTTCCAAACCCATATGAGTTTATTTTTTATGTTCAACATAAAAGAAGATTTTTTGAAGCATGCTGGTAATCAAACAGCTGCTAGTCCCCATTTACTTCCATAGTATTTCTTTCCCTACTATGGAAGTCAATGGGGACCAACAACTGTTGGTTCTTTAAAATTCTTCAAAATATCTTCTTTTGTGTTCAACATAAGATAGAAACTCATACACGTTTCGAACGACATGATAGAGAGGAAATGATGCAAATTTTAATTTCATTGTCACTTTTCATCCATTTAAGGCTCTATTGTTGAATAAAAGTATTAAAGGTGGGGTATGTATTTTTTGAGTCGGGCCGAGTACCAAAACAAACTTGTAGCCAATCAGCAGTTAGGGTCGTGTCTACTCATGATGTGGAAGAGAGAGCGCTCAGTGCACAGGATGGACATTAGCCGAGCCGAGCGACGACAGAAAGATAGAGATGGTGGATAAAAAACAAGAGGAAACTGTCTGCGGAACAAAAGAAGGCTTACGATAAGGCAAGGATCAGCTTTCCAGTGCTGGAGAGAACTCAAGGAGCGGGAAGGCCTGCGATCGGATGCCAAGGTTGCTTCGTTTCCTGCGTTGCGCATGTATGTGTGGGGCGGAGCTATCAAAATAGGGGCGAAACCCTTTGGGGTAGAGACGTGTTTGTATTGGTGATTTAAAATGTCAACATTGGCTACCAGAAATCAATTACCCCACCTTTAAATTATTTTTTTTTTTTTGAATGGTAGTGTATATGCACAATACAATGTGACAGTTAACATGATGCTCCACTGCCATTTGTCCTTTGACAACAGCTTAGCTAATGTCATGCTATTGAAAAAACATACCTATGTTAACATAGCAACTTCAATTAGCTACTCTTCAGCGCACTGCAGGAATGACAGTATAGCATAGCCCAGCTGTTTTGGATGAGCTCTGTCGCTAGTTGAGAAACTCCAGCAGCCTCCACTCCTAAAGGTAATTAAACTGTTCACACGAACTCGTACTGCGACTGCGACACACAGTAAGCATGTAGAGGCCTGTCTACTGAAAAGTGAAGAGTGGTGCTTCTCACACACGCGGTGTGTTAGAGTGGTAGTAGCACAGTGGCTAGTTCTGCAGGCTCTTCAACAGCGTGTGCCTTTAACAGATTGAGCCTTTCTCTTGAGAAGTGCACTTGAAAGAGGTTTTACTGCCAAGCTATAAATCTGTCGTGCTTCGGGGCTGCGTAAATAAGACAGTGGTTTGTTTTTACCTGACACATCTGAGCAGCGAGAGAAAGAAAGCCTGATGGTTAACCTCACAATGATAGGTAGAGCGCTGAGAAGAAAACTGGCCTGGATTCCTTTCTGAGGGCCTCAAGCTCAGGGGCTTTGAAGTGGAAGTCAAATGCAGAGGAAGATATGAGATGTGAAATAGAGAGTGAAAAGAGAGAACTGAGAAGTAAAGAATGAAATGAGTGCATCAAATGTGAGAAAAGAACAGCTGACATAATGGTGTATTGGGTGTGAATCTGGGAAAGAAAAGAGGAGTGGGGATCTTTGTACCTGTCTCCAATGAATGTGCAAAAGCAAGTGGAAAAAAGAAGAGAAGCAAGAGAGTATCTCCAGGCATGGGTTGCTCATGTTGCCCTTGGCTTTAATGTGTGCATAGTGTGTGTGTAAAAGACCTTGACCACTGCCACTGACCAGCTTGTGTACGTCCACGTCTCCGACTGGGTGGTCCGCTAACCTTGCTTGATTGAGAACCACATACCACACAAACCAACGGATCACAAACACTCATTCTTATCCTGCATCTTTTCCTACTCTTTCTTCACATATACGTCAAATTTATTTACCGCGCTCTTGTAAGCATTTTTTTTTTATTCTGCCTCCTTTCCATTTTTTTCATTTCACATAATTGCTTGATGGAGAGGGAAAAAAGCACAATCCACTTTGCGGCGAGAAAACGGATTTGGGTGACCACAGTGTGTACTTTGCAACTAATCCAATTCAATTATTTTTAAGCAAAGAGCAAACTTTCAATGAGCCTATTCTTGAAGCACACTTATAAAGAGAGACCTTCAAAAGATCGCTCAAACGGACTTAAAGCAAGCAGCAAATATTTGCAAGAGGCAAGGTTTGTGCAATTTACATGTCAACAAGGTATGTTTACAGGCTCGTCGGCCGCAACGGAGTTAAGCAAATGAACGCAAAGTGATTTTTCCAATATTAGACAATGGGAAATGGGGCTAACAGTAGTGACTGTTTTCCAAAGCTGCTGCCACGTCACCATGCAGGGACGGTGTAATTTCAGAGGCATTTATCACCGGCTTTCATGTCTCAAACCCTTAGGGCACTTTTCCATAAAACATGCAAACAGGCACCACTTGGTGTCATTAAGCTTTCTCTCATTTCTGTTTTTTCCCTTCCTTCATTAATTAGGGAGTGATAATTATTCTACCCATCTATAGCCCCTTTCCGAATTACCATTGGCCAATTATCCTGATTGGTGACAGTTGCAATGTGATTGATGACAGCTGTAAAAACAAAATAACGTTTTTTGACAGAACGAAGATGCGAAAGTCGAGCACTGACCTGGATCTGCTGCTGGAGGAGATTGATTTTGTGCTGTTGCTGCAGAAGTTGCTGCTGTTGTCTGGCAATCTGCGAAAGCACAAATATTCTTTTAGCTGAACATCGCTAGAAACCTTCGAACATTAAATGATATACATTATAATAGTATACGAGAGAGCAACTGGATTTATTGTACTATGTTTTTATGCAGACAGATAATATATGCAATCAGAGCTTGTGGGTAACATCTCTCGTCCACCAATTGACCCTAATGACTGTAATCAGAGGACTGCTAATGTGTATTATACCCAGCTCCAGGCCTGGCCGGGGCGATGCGCCGCGGGGTGAAAGACTGGCATGTTTATGCAACCTAGGAGTGGTCGGGTCTGCCCAAGGGTGGGCTGTGGACATTAAGTGCATTGCCTCCTCCCTCTCTCTCAATTTCTCCCAGCCCCTTCAGAATCCCCCGTTCTACCTCCTCAGTTAGCCTGACAGCCTAGGTTTAAGTGTCATTTAATTTTCATTTTCAAATATAATTACAAAGTGTTCACTGTAAGATATCACCCGTCTGCAAATGTGTCAGGATTAATTTGTGCTGGCTTCTTCACTAGTGTCAACAGTTAATTACTGTGTCGTGTCTGGATGGCTAAATGACATCCTAACTTCAGGCTCCCCCTTCCTCCCTCCCTCCCTCCCTCTTTTTCTCTCTGACTGTCTTCTGTCCTCCTCTCCCTCCATTTTGTTTGCCATTAATGGAAAGGGATGTGGTTTTGAACCTTTGCAAAACAGTAAATTCCTGAAATAACCATTTATTAAAATCAGCTGAGCATACAAGGAATATACAATCCTCACAAAGTTGATTATTAATGCGGAGAGCCGGGTGACATTAATAGAGTGAACTAAAAAAAAACATGCATCCGTTTCAGGTAAATGCAGACCACATTAATATGCACCTATCTGCATAATAAATTGACAGCAATTATATGGTTTCGCTATAAAAACAGTGAAGATGTAGATGGATCTTGTGCGACATTAACAGAGCTCACGAGCTGCTGATGCGTTCAGTACGCCTCATTTGCTTGATCTACACATGCTTTTCGTGCTAAGTTTGATCTAATTGTGATCAATTTCCCTACCAGTTTACGTGCTTC
Source organism: Cyprinus carpio (assembly GCF_018340385.1). NCBI lineage: Eukaryota > Metazoa > Chordata > Actinopteri > Cypriniformes > Cyprinidae > Cyprinus > Cyprinus carpio. The sequence continues at coordinate 15,914,571 of NC_056603.1, read as the reverse complement.
CATATTTCATCATTTATATACAATAACCGTAACTCTGTGCTTCCCTCCTCATGACAGAGTCTGATTTACCAAGGAGTAAAACATCAAGCCATAAACTAAATTAAAATATTAAATCGCTAAATAGAAGAACTCATTACCTATTTAAAAGCAAATAAGAGCAATCTTGTTTTAAGTGCCTCCTCTAATAAATGAGGCTGTAAAATGAGAATATGTGATGCATGGCTGATAATATCTTATTAAACTGGCTTTATACAAAACAACAGGATTTATAGGACATATACACTATGAAGCCAGTAAGAGATTTGCTTTTGAATTAAATTGGCCTCACTCCACAGGAAGCTGAATTGGAATTGCAAGAAAAAGAATTCATTGAATTGTACTTCAAGTAAGCATTATGGGAATTAAAGTTCTTCTTTTTCATCCACAAAGTTATTTAAAAAAAAAAATAGTAACTATGAGGAAATGTACCAACTGAATTCAAATTACTATAGTTAATATTTCAAGCATATTTTACTTTTCTCAAAATTACAAATTTTGCCATTCAAGTTCATTATAGATTTATTTAAAATGTAATTCCATTCTACATCGTTACATTCTCAATTCCAATTAAATTCCAATTCAGGCACTGACTTTAATTCTGATTTATGACTTTGATTCTGAATTGTGCTCCACCCTGGTTTGCACATTCTCACCTGCTCTTGCTGTTGGCGTGCCAGCTCCATTTGCTGACGTTGTTTCTCCATCTGTGAGGCGGCCAGTTTCTTCTGCTCATCATGGGCGGCCAGGAGTTGCTCTCGCAGGCTGATGAGCTGTGTGATCATGGTGGAGAGCTGTCGCTCCTTCTCCGCGAGACTTTCCGGAGTACCTGCAACAGAACACATGTAGTCAAACACAAGGAACCAAACGGTAAAAGAGAAAAAAAGTCCTCTCTCCATGACCCTGTACACTCTCCCAGCAGTGAGAAGAAAAGATTTACATCTCATGTTACATCAGCCACCTCTCCTCACCTCACCTCTTAAATATAGTCTCTATATAAAAGCAAAGGTCAGTTTTCCTAGAGACAGAACAGCAAACAAAGCAAGTGGTGGAAAACAGAGCCTTCTTAATTGATCTGCGCTTCAGAGATATAAAAAGCCCACAATCGAGAAGCTCCAGGGATCAGCAAGGGTTTTTTTTTCTCTTGAGAGGGCAAGACAGAGCCAGCAAATGCTGAGCATCGAGTACGTCTCAGTCCAGAATTCCTGAAGACCACAGAAGGCGGTCTGGGAGGGAAACTCTAGCTCCTTCAAAGCTGAGAATGGTATCATCCAAACAGCCTCTGTCTGATAACAAAACGGCTTCATTAAAAGTGCAAAGGTCACGAGTCCTGCTCTCTCTTTCCACTTCTGGTGATCGCAGCTTCTTGTAGAGATGGTAAGGAATGGAATTGTTCCTATTAAATAAGACTAGCTGTCACAAGACGAGTGAAGGTGGCAGATTAGTGACAGACAATACAGGGCAAGTGTGTGTGAGACAGTAGCACGACTGGAGGGGCTGCCGTGTAATGACTGCTCTCAATTCTCATTAAAGGAGGAGCAGGCACAAACACCTTGGAGCTGACGTGCCTTCTCGCAAACAGGGTCACCGTCACCTCTGTATCCTCTCATTATCTCTCTTGCATGCATCAAATAGCATAATCACACCAGACAATGTGCGTGCCTTCTGCACGTCCTCCCATGAGGCCGCGCTGTACCTTTAGCTAATCAATGCTAAGTGATCCTGCCTCCGGACAGTAACCTTCTGCTTCATGAGAACAGTATGATCAGCTTGGCTAGCGGCCAGCTAAGTGTTAAATTCTTTCCTGGGTGTCTTCCTTTGCTCCCCTGGCCACATCTGTCTTGAGTTTCTCCGAAGGGGCTCCCTGGGGCCTGCTCTAGTTCAACTATTTTAATTTGACTAAACTCCTGATTTATTTTATCTCTCCGATGAGGAAGCCCATTTGTCTTAATAGGGCCTGTCAACCTCCAGCCCCCATTCAGAGCAATTTACTGGCCGGGCTTGCGTGGTGGCGATGAAGGAGAGAGGCTGCAATTCTCCATTTACACTCTCTCTCTCAAAAAAGGCACCTAAAAGCGCCTATTCACTGCTACTGCATGTGGTTTCCTCAGGCCTGAATTGACTTTTTATTCAGCCGACTACACTTGTTGTGAATGGCTTATCTGTAAAATTGATACATTTGCTACCGATTTTATTAACCTTTGGCTTGTGCCATGAAGGGCCGTATTTAGCTGCCGACGCTGTCGGGGCTGACATCTGCCCCCGTGCAGGCTCAAAATAAGAAAGGGAGAGAGAGAGTCCGAAGGGGATGGGGGCGGCAGAGCATCTCTCAGTGGGCGAAGGGAGAGACACTTCACCGAGTCAGAAGGGCTGTTGGATGTCAAATAGCATAACTTGCTCCTCCTCCCAATGGAGAATCTCAGGGGCCTCTGGGGGAGGACAGGACTCATATCCTACTGAGGGGCAAACATCTGGACTCAATTCTGCCCACTCAGGAGCTCTCAGGACAACCCTCCAACTTGATCACACATTTCAATCACACAATCCGCTTTGCTTGATTCTGCTATACAACAGTTAGGCAATAGCTTTACACTCCTATTAGGTTACATACTGTAATTTTAATTTTCATGTATTTGTATGTGTAGAACTGTCGTATATATGTTATACATAAAGTTGTGGCCAAACACAGACACGTGTTACAGTAGCCAAGTTTTACAGAGGGGCTGCAGACTGTTGAGGGCCCAGGACAGGTTCTTGTGTGTGTGGAGTGCTGGTCTGCACAAACACCAACAGCATACTAACAGAGGCTCCATTGTTTCGTCTCCGGCTCAATTGTCCAGAGTTCACCCCAACTACCCCACCCTGCTACCAAAATGTCTTTCCACTTCTCTCTCACTCCTGTTTTCCCCTCCTCAGATTTCTGGCCTTTTCTGGTCCTGTTTCATTGTTTTCTGACTATAACAGTAACTTCTCAGTGCATTATGGAAAGCTGAATGTTTTAGAAATAAGTGCATTAGAATACCAAACAATATCTTGTCTAGGATGAAACAATATTATGCAAGGTATTGTGTAAAAAAAGATTGCTTTATTTATTGCTTTATATCCTTAATTTATATATTGTTTTGATTTATTATATAAACTAACTTTTTATTTCTAAGCATATATATATATATATATATATATATATATATATATATATATATATATATATATATATATATATATATATATATTAAGCATTGATCTAATAGCATAGTAAATAGCATGTGTGTATAGTATGTATATAGCATATAGTACATGTATGTAAATATGTATATTTAAACAATACACAAATAAATAATATACAGATAATTATAAAAAAATTAAATAACAAAAAAGTATAAAAAAAATACTAATACACATTCAATATATAACAATAATACAAATGAAATAGGAAAAATATTTGCAAAAAGTTATTACAAATAATTTCATGCACAGTTTAAATCTCATAAATATGTATCCATATAAAAGAAGTGAATACATAAATATATATGCAGTTATTTTTTTAGTTTAGGAATTAAACAGGAATAGTGTATTTTGGTAATCCTGTTTTGGTATAGAGAATCCTGTTCTTCCTGCGTTGAATTATAGATCCCTTTTAAAAGCAGATAAAAGTTTTATTGGCAGGGGAGCACGGGGGGAGCTCGGCCTGTATCTGTCTGCAGAGTGCTGACAAAGTGAGCAGTGGTGCATATTGCATTGCTCTTAACAGCAGTGAGTCTGGCTGCTCTTGCAAAGGTGTCTCATTGCATTGTCGTTCTGACTTGACACGGCCTGGCAAGGAGATGCCAAATAATGAGAGCAGGTTAGGTTTGTCTAATTCATCAATGAGGACATAAGATTCCACTCAGGACCTTTGGCTGAGGAGGAAACACAAAGAATGAGGGAGAGTATGCGAGAGAGACAGCGTCAACAGAACATTCACCTTCCTCTCCCCTCACTGTCACAAACCAGATTGGATGACATTTCCCACAATGCCCAATTCGAATACCGGAGAGAAACAACTGCGACTGCAATGAATGAGCGAGAGAGGGAGCTGTCAAAGAGAGGGGCCACCAGATAAAAGACACTTTGTAGGGGTGCGATTTGTTCTGTCCAACAGCCATTCTGCTACCCCAGGCCAACCCAACCCCCCTTCCCCGCTAATCAAGCAGTCCCTAATTTGAGTTCCAAGTCCAGCACCAAGGGAAGAGAGGGCAGCTTGTTACTTTGAAGAGTCCCAAGTGAATAAGAGAGATAAAAGATCCAGGCACACACTAGGAAGAAAGAGGAAAGGGGGCGAAAGAGGGAAAGACTCTCTATTCTCTTCTCTTCCTTTGGTTAGGACAGCTGAACCATTATGACTAAATCTGAATGACTTTTTCCCCTCCCTAATGTCCGAATACTGGAATTTCTTTGTCTCTCCATCAGTTGGCTTTTGTGGATGCTCCCATATGCTGCGAGCCCATCCTAAGCAAATTAAGAGGGCTCTAAAAGCAGCGATTGTGCCCAGGCTGTGTCCGGACGCAGGCTGCGCATAGCTGGAGTGCCTGACATGGCTGGCGGTTCGAGGGCTGTGAAAAGGTATATTCCCTCATCTCACCCAAAAAGAAGAAGAAGAAGAAAAAAACAGTCACTAATGATTTTCAGCCCAGCAATACATATACACAAAGACTAGCATTTATGGTTCCCCTTTTGAGCTCCGAAGGTTCTTTTATGTGAAGAATCTGTGTCTATTGTCAATAGCGAATAAAAGAGTTCACGTCAAATAAAAGGGAATTTAAAAACTATTTGATTGTGTCTTGTCAGTGACCTCAAAGTTTGCACGGTTAAATCACTATTAGAACCTTGTTGCATCTAAAGACAAGACCCAAGGGTGAAGATCAAACTAAATCAAAGATTAAAGACTGAGAACACACACAGGCACACACAAAATCATTATAATTCTGCTCAACTGACATTTATATGAACCTACACATGCAAATAAATACAACAACTGCATAAAACCACAAACCATTAAACTAGATTATATATATATATATATATAAACATTTTATTAAAACTAACTACTTATATGTAATTTGTAAAATATAAACTGAAACTAATTTGCTAAATATTTCTAATAATAATAAAGCACCATTTTGACTACTATATTAATTTAAAAATGGTTTCCCTTCTCCTGAATTGAGACGGAATGACCAACAGCTGTTACCTGGCCTGCTGCCCCATGTGATGATCGAAACCCTGCTGATCCTGCCAATAAAACTTCATTAACTAGCATGCACCAGGACCTGCTTGCACATGCAAGCATATGGCAGCTCAAATCATCAACTCAAAAAAACCTTTCAATACTGCATTAAAATTTAGCATAATGCTAATTTACAGCTCTTGTCAAGGCTATAAAAAGAGGGCGAACGTCTTGTCCTCAATATTCACTTGTGCCAAACCGGATAAAGCAAGCATTTAAATGTAATTAGCTATGCATATAAGAAAAAAAAGGTCTTGGAAACCATTTTTACTCAGAAATTGCTAGTAAATTTCACAAATAATTACAAAGGAATACAAGTGCAGTAAAACACTGAATAAATGGTGAAATGTTGAAGAAGAAAGCCTGTATTTTTAACATACTAATACAAAATAATAATACTAAAATAATGTTTTATTTACAAAATCATTTTTTATAGTGTAGACTTCAAACTAAAATTATACACCTCTAACTTTATTTAATATTTAATTTTGGACTAAAAAAAACATTGATTGATGATCTTTTTTTTTTTTTTTTTGCCAATTTGCTAATGTTCTTAGCAACCAAAACAGTATTTAAATCTATTCTGTATAATCCATTTACATATAAGTGTGTGTGTGTGTGTGTGTGTGTGTTTGTGTGAGAGAGAGAAAGAGAAAGAGATGACAGAATACGGAATGTACTCTAAGTATGCAAAGTAAATTAAAACGCACTTCATTACATCTTACTACACACTCTCAACAAGAATTTAATTTTTTCCCCCCTCCCATCTCAAAAACACTTGATTGACACCAAAAGTCAACAGAGTGGTTCTTAAACAGACACACACTTCATGTTCTTGACGTTCATGGGGCACTTTAATGCCGACTAATAATCTAATGACGACAGCAGCGATGCTCACGAGTGTAATTAAGATAATGCAAGAGCCCTGCTCTTCTCTCAGCATCCTCAGCATCACACAAACCACTTCATTAAAGTGTCCTACCGAGATAACAGCTCAACCTGACCACACAACACACACACGCAGACAGACGTGGGACAGAGAGCTCCTGGTGTGCATTTCAATGTTCCTTCTATCAGAGTTGATCGCACCGAGGTCACCGCCGAGAATGAAGCCGCCCTTGAACACACACTTTTAAAATCACCCATTCATCACTCGCTCAGATGCCTTGACCTCTTCCTGTGTTATTATTATTATCATTAGAGAGAATAAAAACCCTGATTAGACGCAACAATCATTCAAGGCCTAACTTGTTCTCGTGCTTGTGTGCCTGTGCAGGAAGATTCCATTAGTAGCAATGTACATCGCTTTAGGGCCCTGCGGATTGGGGAGGAGAGGAGACAGAGTCCGGAGACTCTACTGTAGTCGGAAATCCAGCGTGACACGCGCTAAAGCGGCCCGGGCATGGCCCTGCCAACTCTGTAACAGCATTACACGGCCGTGAGCAGAACATTAGCTCTGCGACCCACCCTCTGATAAACATTAGCTCCCCCGACACTGCAGTACACCGAATTAAACTTGTGTTTGCTAGTGGCACACATCATGCAAAGATGTTTCTAATTTGTGAATAATTGCATTATTGGGTTTCACCACCTATGTAGCCTGGGAACAGTGTAGGACATTGTGAATCTTCTTAAATGTAAATATTTGCTTTGAAGGAAAGCTTAAATGCATGCCATGTGGTTTAGTGAAGTGATTTTCCTCAGGTCTGAAAAGTGTGTGTGTGTGTGTGTGTGTGTTAGCGTGTATATGCTGTTTCGATGGCTGTCTTCCCCTCAACGCTCTCCTGTTCACAAGCACTTTCAATAACACCATGTGAGGAGAGGCAGCAAACAAGGTGTGCCTTTCTACAGCCAAACGCCACAAGTTAAATTCCTCAATTCATTAGGAGAGAAACGGAGCACAGCTTTCCCCGCATTCATCTTGCAAATGTGGCCCAAAGAATAATAATTTACAGTGGCTCATATTTCACTTGTGTACATAAGGGCAAACAGTTTGACTATTGAGGCGTTAGGGAGAGAAAAATGCAGAGCGTGCTGCTAGAGGATGGGGGAGACGGAGGAATATTTCAGACGCTGTGATGGGTGGAGAAGGTTTGCTCTCTCTCGGTCAGGAACAATGCCTAAAAGGAGTAATGGAAAACGCTTTCAAATCTGGCACAGATCAAATATCAGTAAGCTGCCAGAAATCTGTTTTGTTTTGCCTCGCTTCAAAAGATGCTCAATTATTTTGGTAACATATTTGTGCTAAAATTATAAATTGAGTAAAATAATTAAATTACAATTAATCTCATATTTGTTTTGTGTTTTTTGTAACCTCTCTCTCTCTCTCTTTTAAGTTTAATAAATATTTAATAGACCGCTTTGTCCTATTCTTCTCCCACTATGTTTAAAATCACAAAAACAAAATAGTAAATGCAGTTTTAAAAATTATAAAATAACTGTATACAAATTTGTCAGTGCAATAAAATGTACTGAACTTAGACCTACAATAACTCATTTAAATTTTGTGTAAAATAATAATTAATATCAATGTTTAGAATTATCATAATAAAAATGTATAAAAATAATATGATTAATAAAATGTATTTATATAATAATAATAATAATAATAATACAAAATATATAAATAGATAAAAGTAACTCAATTAAAAATAATTCCTATCTATGAGGATCTAATCTGTTTTCTGTTTTTAACTTTTCAACTGTAAATTGAATAATTGTGTAAACACCATAAAAACGATGTGTTAACACTTTAACAGCTCAAGTTTTAATGTTTTATTTTTGCCTTAATGTATAATGCTTCATGTTTCATACCAGATTTTTTTTTTAATGTAACAGCAATGCATTAAAAAAAGACTGTTGTTATGTAAAAAATGTTCATGCTTATCCCTGAGTGTCACGTCACATACTGTATCTACACTAGCATGGGTTCTCTGCCTTTATTGGAGCCATTAAGAATAAAGCTGACGTTAAATTGAATAATCATGTTTTCAAGTAAATCCAGCTGCTGGAACAATCGGTGCTCTGTACCCTCACAGTCAGCTCTCTGTCCGAGAGTGCCTAAGCCAGGTACGAGTCACATCGAAATCACACTCAGCCCTGCCGCTCTCTTAAAAAGCTTCTACTTATCTACCAGCCCCAGGACTTTCTCTCCACAAGCATGTAGACAGTCAGAAATTGAATAGGCAAAGAGCAAGGGACCCCTTTTTCCACACAGCAGCTCAAGTCACCATTTTCATGTGGTCACACAATGCTAAGATTTCAGACTTTCTCTCCTTTTCTGGGTTTCCGATACTCTGATTTTGCAAGTACAGTTTGATTTCCAGACATTTTGTCCGATTTTTTTTTTAAATAGTCAGGGACACCTGAACGTTCAAGGCGATGGAAACAAAACGCACAGACCTCTGATTCATTAATGAAATCCATTAAAATGACAAAGCCGAATTAAAATTCCACAAGAATATTCATTTAAAATATTTTTTGGACGTTTCCATCGAATAATGAAACAAGGGTGCACGGGTGCCGATGTCTTTAATTGTATGAAAAATTAAATCTAGCTGAAGTGAATCAAAGCATTTTAATTGCACCAGCCGCACCTCTTTGCATTAAATTTGGTGAATAACACTCTCTGGCATATATCTGATGTGTTACTCTGTATTTGTTCATATATCTCTCCCTCTGTCTCTCTCTCTCTCTCTCTCTCTCTCTCTCTGACAATCGAGCAGGCACTGCTGTGGTTTGGACGTCCTCCAGACATCCTGCTTCTCCTGCTTTGTGGTTTTGTTTTGCTGATCTCATCTCTCTTTCTTCACCATTCCTCCTGATTGACAGCTGAGCTCAGGTATGAAAACAAACACAGCGCTCCAGTGGCGGCGGGTGGAAAGCGATCCGTAGCTGACTCCCCCATACGCCCTGTACCCGCTACCGCTGCCCCTCAACCCTGAGCCGGAGTCACATGGGGCTTAAAGAAAACACGCAGGATTCTGCAACACTTAAGAGCACTTAAAAACAATTCTGGCCTGCCTGATGGCCTGATACAATTTCATTTTACTAGTTAAACAAGGCTTTAAAACCACCTGAAACTTGAGAAATGTCAACTGAATTAACTGAACTTGTTACACGTGAACCGATGTAAAACCAAAAACCAATCTGGTGTGATGACTTTGTTTACTTGTTTTGTGCAACAGGGTTGGGCAGGTCCGGACGTGTTGCGGCGTTTCAGAAAACAGGTCTAAGTGTTCTCTGAGTTTCAGCTTTTTTCCACTCTCTCTCTCTCTCTCTCTCTCTCTCTCCACTATTGTTCTTAGTTCCCTAAAGCAATCGGTTACTTTTTTCAGATCCTAAACTCTGTTCCTTACCACAGCGTAGTGCCTCGACAGGTTCACAAGGTGAAAAATATGTAAAGGCTTTAAAGAACAGCTGCGGAGATTTTAAAAGCAGCGAGAAACTTTATTTTATTCAGACGAACAGTTCAGCAGGGACAGCGATTCCTAGTCGATTTATTTATCGAACAAAGATCAAAGGCGGGTTTTTGTAGTGCGGCAACAATGGCACAAAGAACTGTGGATAGAATGCACAATGCCATCGGTTCAAATATGAGAGCAAAAACAGCAAGGCCAAACAGGCAACAGCTTCCTTTTCATCCTCGCGCCATCTTTTATCCGGTGCTCTCCTCCATTAATTCCGAGCCGGAGGAACGTGTGGCCTTTGTATTGATTTTTTAACCTGACTATTAATGCGCTCTCTGATTTATCATAACACTTTAGATCTTAATCATAAGTTGTGTGTGTTTTCTCTTTTCCAGCTTGGTGCCTTTGTTTGTGTATTAATTAAGCAGACCTTGTGTGTCTCCAACCCTGAGCTTCCTTTTTAATTGCCTGTATTTACATCAGGCCGACTTCAAACGCAGAGAGAGACATTTTGTAAGGGGGAGCACAAAGGAGGCCTTTGAAATGTCTACAGTCATATGAAATGGCAGGCTAATTAGAAACCTTAGGCTGCCGGTATGATATGAAAAGTAATTCTGTCTGTTTCTCTACAGTCGCCCGCAGCCTCGCTGGAAATCACGACGGAGGCCACTGGTGGGGTATTATCAACGCCTTCTACCTGTTTATACCTTTTAAACATGACCTCACCCAATGCCATTTATCCAACAGAAAAATACCCTGTAATTTAAAAAGATCTCCTTTCAAAAGGCTAAATCTTTCCTCGCCATTTTCTTCGCTGCACTTTGATCTACGGTGCCACATAACGGGGGCAGGTACAATGAATCTGGTTTACTGAGATGTGATTTACATTTGGAGGTTCATTAAGGTTATTGCCGATGAACGCACTTATTAGAATGTACGACTGTTTCTTTTTCCCCTGTTCCACAGCAACCCCCCCCACACACCCCCACCTCGACCCCTCCTCCACCCACACGCTGCAGAGAGTAAGTCTAATCCAATAATTAAAACCAAGGACAAACGTTATTCATAATTCTAAATAGCGCAGGGAAGGAAAGGGAACCATTAGGGAACAAAAAAAACAATAACACTTCTCTCCAATGTTATTACCCTTGCAATCTAAATCCCGCTATTAACTGCCTCCTAAATGTCTTCTCCATTAAAAGCGCACTGACGTATTGATGCTATAACATCGGATATTCTGACTGCTATGACACCTGTACCTCATCCAATTATCAAAACACATGGCTGTAAAACAAGAGTCAGTGTAAAGCTCTGAGGATATGGGGCGGATTGGTGTCGGCAGGAATGGACGACAAACCCCAGCATGCTAGAGGAACGGAAGAGAACGAGAGTTAGCGATAGTGAGGGAGGAGTGCGTGGCTGGAGCCGGGCAGAACTAGTGCGTTATCAGAGAGCCGGTTCAGTGCTGTCTCCTGCTACATAAACACGTCTCTGTAACAGCCAGTGCTAAGACCTGCTCTTGCAAAAAAAAAAAAAAAAACACACACACACACACATCCCATGAACACCTTCACTGGGTATAAACAGTGCATGGGCTGTACTGTCTTCCAATACAAACACACATGCATTCTTCTCCTCTGTTCTCTGTTTGTACCAAGCCTACCTTTCCATTGAATTATATGTCTAATTTCCATTTCAGGAGCTAAATAACAAAATATAGCTGCCATAATGTGCATCACACTCATATAACTGTCATTCTGAGCAGAAAGAGTAACCAGAAAAGGTTGCTTTCCGAAACATATTTGTAAAAGGCTTCAGGCTTCTTACCTTTAATTTCTCCTAACAGCTCTCCTGTGTTGAGTCGCTCCATCTTCTCTTTCCAGTCTTTAGAAAGGAGTTTCTCCATGCAGGAGGATTCTGAAACAAAAAGAACTCAGAATGAAACTGAATGCATATAGAAAGAGAACAAAATACCAATAAAATGTATAATGTACTGCTTTATTTAAAAAAGCAACCTAAATTGCATATTAGCTATAAAAAGAGAATTACCACAAACACAGTTTGAGTGAAATCACCCCATAACACAGACAACCACAGTACAGAGGGATTCATACGACAGTGTGCATTGAAATCCTCTGTATATCTCAACTCCATAGCTTTGAGTAAGACCCACAAACCTTGAGCAACAAAACAATTTGTGGTCATAGAGAAAAGAAGCCTCAAAGACAAAGAAAAAAGACAGAAAGAAACAGGGGAAAAACCTTCCCATTGAAAAGGTGTGCAAGGTGAAGTAAAGGTGAGCAAACTGAAAGAAAGAAATTCTGTCTGCTTCTCGGGAAAGTGAATGTTACACACCTGTCTTTCAACAGCAACAGCACACAATAAATGTCGAATGTGTGTTCTAACGGATGGACCGTGGTAATAAAGTGAAATTCTATAGAGATTACGAGCTGAGTGTATTACAGTAGAAAAGCTTGACAGCTTGGTTCATTAAGCGTATTAGGGGTGATGTCTAAAGGTCATAAAAAAAATTTTAATTTCTAAAAGAATAAATGCATTGGGGTTTGTAACTGAATGAATTGCTCTAATGCAATATTTTCAAGTTAGGTCAACTACATTCAGTGAAAGCGTCAAGGTGAATCTGCTTCTACCTAGGAGTGGGAAAAGATCTTTATGAAAGGCACTTTTTTTGTTGTTATTTAGAAGGGCAGGTATGGTGTTTCTTAATTTCTCAATCTTGCACATACAGACAGAAACCCAGAGACGAACACATATAATATGTGGATAATGTGGGACGTGACCCCTGGTCTGTCGAAGGTCAACTGGAGAGGCTGAAAGAGTGATAAGAATGAGGCGCCGCACAAAGAAAGACATTAAAGAGGAAGGTAGATGGGGTGAGATGGGCCCATTTGACTGGCCCCGCACAGCCGGCAATGATGAAAACAATTAACATTTGTCTGGCAGACAATGAATCAGGAGGAGGAATGGCTGGAATCCGCAGAGCCGCGGCCCCGAGGTCGTTGATAAAGAAAACACTGCTCACCAGCAAGAGCTTGAAGCTCGCAGCCTGGGTCAGCCTGTTCCCATCACACAAACACACATACACACACATGGGACAGAGAAACACCCAGTCAAATGCACTGGACAGAAATAAGAGGAATCTTGTGAAGTGTCCAAAAGGCAAAGTTTAATATATCAAGATCAGATCTCTACCTTCTCCAAGCTAAGGAGCTCTTTTCGCAGGCCTCTGAGCAGAGGGGCTGCAGGTCTCATGTTGCCATTTGATGACATCATGGACAGGAAGAGTAGAGTTTGTTCCCTGTGTAAAAGGCTAAAGGGTACGGGGCTAAAGCAGACATTCTTGCACGCCGCTGGCAGCCCTCCGGCACCGTAAGCCGTATTTAAACCGTTCGTGAACACAATGGATCATTTGTGAACACACTTTGCCAAACAAAAGGGCACAATTCATGAGAATGGGAATGACTTTGGCTACTCTGTTGTCCGTGCTTTGTGTCTGCTTGTATTGTAGTCATACAGTATCTTGAGGTACTCCAGGCCATAGAACATTCCGAGTGAGTGACATCATCACACTCGTGAATGTGGTGTGATGAGATCTTCATCTCATGCCTTAAAAATTGATGTTGCAGCTATGCCTCTATTATCACGAGCACTGCTTTATGTTATTGACTAAAAAACTAATTCACATATGTAGGGAAGCCCTTTTTGTAGCAATTTAAAAAAGTATTTACTATCACCATTTGATCAATTTGATGCATCCTTGCTGAATAAATTTAACCTCTTTAAAAAAAAAAAAAAAAAAAATCGCAAACACTTTTAAACAGTAGTCTACAGTATAAAGTTGTAATTGGAGCAAAAGGTTTCCATTACCAAAAATAAAATGTCAATAACAAAACAAATAAACAAGTAAAAAGAACCTTCTATTTTTATAAACAAACTTCCATAAAATAATAAAAATAAAATAAAACCTAGAACATCTAGGCACAGAAACAGTTTTTTTCCCACAGGCCATTTCCCTATTGAACTGTTAAATGACTCCCAAGACCCCCCTCAGTGCAATATTCCCACTGTTTAATGTAATATTCTGTAAATTCATATTATCCTTAACACTGTGAACACTTGCATAATCTTTAAATATATTTTCGAATATTTCTATTCTGGTCTGTTCTGGCTTTTATATGTTTTTATTCTTTCATTTTATTATTATGTGTCTTATTGAGTTTATATGTGTACAGTGAAGCTATATTACTGAGAAAAATTCCTTGTTTATGCAAAGCACACTTGGCAATAAAGCTCTTCTGACCTGATCTAAATATGTGTACATTGGCAAATAGAAAGTAAATGCACAAAAAAAATTGACATCACTGTGGGCATGAAAATGTTTGACAGCTTGCAAAGAGAAAGAGTCTATGGTGATGGCCACTGCTTTAATACAGTGCAAGGTCACATCAAGGGGAGGTCAAATTTTCTTTGATTCTCCATTTCCTCCATTTCAGAGGGAACGACAGGACACCTCTGTCTGGGTCATTCTAACATTATTTCTACTTTGCTGACTTTCCCAATCCAGGACTCACAGTTTGTTTCCTTGACCTTGTGAGATGCTGCGACCCTGTGTTTTATGTGTGTGTGATTGAGGTCTCTTGAATAAAAGCGCTTCCTGTCACAACACTCTCCTCCCCTCAGATAATAACCACATACACACAACACACATACCAGCATATATATATGTATAACAAATAGCAGTACATTCTTTCCTCCAGGCTGAAAAAAGAGCTGGAAACAGAGAAACTTCCTTTTATGGCACAGGGCCGGGGTGGATCTGTCCTGGGGGGTTAAAAGGTTTTAGGGAAGACTTTTCCCATATTCCTCCTCTGCGTCCTACACACACACCAACACACAGAGCAGTGCACAGATGCTTCTCCAGCACTTGATCATTAAGGAATGCACCAACTGTTGGAGATAATGCGGTGCCAGCTCCCATTCAGCTCCACTCTGCCTCCCTTGAGAGTGGCCGCTCCCTCGCTCCTACACACACACACACACACACACACAAACACACACACACAACAGCTGGAATGTGCCGAAGCTGTCCTCCACACATTTTTACCTGAGAGAGGTGAAGAATGTCCAGCATTTGCGAATGATGGACACAGAAAACAACCTGTCCGCTACGGTTTAAGACTATACGGCTCTTCCTGGGTTTTCATGCGAGGATACTTTAGGCAAACAAGCAGTTAATGAGACAGACGTCTGGGTTTTTTCAAAGTACCCTTATAAAGCTAGAACATTTGAAAGGAATTTAGATTAATAATAAGGGGATATTTTTTGCACAATTTCCCAAGTTGCATTCCATCTTCTCCGGAGAGAGCACTAATGCCAATGGAAACACTGCTTAACATCTGGATAATACTTAAATGTCATACTAACATATTACCGATGTAAAGAAACAAAAGTGGACCATTCATTTTGAAAAATCAAACAAAGCTTCAGCCACGTCCATTCATCTCTCAGCGCTGCTGCTACTACTTCAAATGAGAAACGCAGCACAGCCCATTGAACAAGGTACATTTCCTTCCCACATTTGCATTCGGATTTCAAAATACAAAGAGTTCAGAGACAGTCTGACATTTATAGACTCTGAAAACTGAGGAGGAAGAGTGGAAAAGACTTGTACTTGTCTGGAAAGGCCTGTCAGAGGCCTAGAATGAGCAGATAAATAAAGCAAGCATTGACTTTATTGTCACTATCCCACTAGGGGCCCCAAAAATCTCCTCATGCCCTCTTCTCCTCCGCTCGGATAAAGCATGGCGTGGCTCGAGGGAAACCAATTCAGCCCAGATGAGATTGGAAGGAAAACAATAGCCCTTATCTGTATCCTTTTTGCATTTTCCCAAGGTTCCCCCATCTCAACAGACGGCTTAGCCCCGGCCACATCGGACCCCTTGCCTGTCCCACTGATATGACATAGCCTGGGCACTGGGGAGAAGGCTTGGAGGACAACCCACTGATCTAAAACCTCCTGGGAACTAATTCTAAGAGACGAGAAGAAAAGACAATGCGGAGAGAGAAACCCAGAGACTTGTGTCTCGGAGTGGGTGTTGACTTAGCGTCACCCATCCGCACACTAGGGAGACCATCCCTGTCAAAACACCAGGATTAGAAGGAAGCAGAAAAAATAGCATGTCACAATCCTTTTCTGGCCTGATAAAGCCAAAGTCCCTAGTCTATGAAAGTGGCATTATAGTTGTAAAGTCAGAGAGACTTACTGATCTCAGACATAAGCAGTGATGTAACCAACTTGACATACTAATGGTCGATCTACACCTGGCCCCTGTGTATTTAACCACTCATCTACAATCTGATCTTGACAACTCGGTTTGCTGCCAGAGATATCTTACTCTTCTTCACAAAGCAGCTCAATTAAGACACCTACAGCAAAGATCCGCTGACAAGATTATGCCGATGGTCTTAAACAGATGAAAAGGAAGAGCAGCAGTGCTCATAAATCTCAGCAAAGATTCAGCAATTGTGTTGAGTGTAAATAGTTTTTATCACCAGATGGAACACAGAGCTAAAACTGCATGTCTAACAGAAACCATAACAGTGAAACACTAAACACAGGTAGCATTTGGCTCTTACCTGCTATTCTATTTTTTATAGATATATAAAAGATTTATATAAAGATATTATATAAATACTATATATACAGTGTGTGTGTATATATATATATATATATATATATATATATATATATATATATATAGTAATAGTAATAATACTATATTTTACAATGTAAATTTAATAATTTTTAATTAAAATAAAATGCACACAATAAATACATTAATAATAAATCCAATGAACAAATACATTAATGTGTTACTTTAGAAAAAGTTTGGGGTCAGTAACTTTTTTTAATTTAAGAAATTATTTAGATTCGGCAATGGTTCTTAAAATGTATCAAAAGTGGCAGTAAAGACTTTTATATTGCAACACATTTTTTTCATATTTTTTTAAATAAATGCTGCTATTTTGATTCTATTCAAATAAACCCTGAACAAATAAAGCATTAGGGTTTCCACTAAAATATTAAACAGCACAACTCTTTGCAATAATAATAATAATTAAAAAAAAATGTTTCTTCAGCACCAAATCACTCAACATGATTTCTGCAGGAAATTCAGTTTTGCTATTACAACAATGAATTACATTATAATATATATATATATATATAAAAACAGACATTTTAAATTGTAATATTTCACAATATTACAAATTTTCTGCATTTTTGGTGAGCAGACTTATTTCAAAAACATTTCAAAAATCAACCCTAAACATTTGAACTGTAGTGTATAATATATAATATTGTGTTATTTAAATTATAGAATTTTAAAATAAAATACATTAATATATGCTGCTCACACCAAAATTTTACTTTGCAATATTTTACAATTGTATAAAGTAATAAATGCTGAAATACTGTACACAGGTGAAAAGAAAAAAGATTTCATGTTGAGTACAAAAAGTGGCCTAAAAATCCCACTAATTTCTCAAGTCTAACTCCCTCAAACATTCAAGCGAAATGAATGTAATGTAGTTATGTAGAAACCTACTTCAGTTACTGTCATTGATGACCTCCACGGCTGTGTATGTGGGATGGAGCTGTGTCATGCCCCTAAAGATGCAGTTGTGCTGAGCAGAGAGGGTGTACCCCCATCCCGACGAGTTCTGCCCTGTGGCAGACAGCCAGAACATCTGCCAGCACCCCCAGGTCTCACACCGCTACTGTAATCCCCACCACAGGAAGCTGCTCTTCCCCCAATCAATCCTTACACTTGAGAGACGAGAGAGAGAGAGTGAAACTCTCTCCTGAAACACTCCACTCAACACAAAAAACATCACAACAGCCCTCATCAAACAACCCCACTATCCCCCCTGTGCAGTCTATTGTCAATTGTCCACAAAGTACTGCATCCTTAACCTGACTTTCAATGACGTGTAGCTACAGTACATTGTGCTTCTTCCTCTCAACAAATCCCAAAAATCATCACTCTTATGCTCTCAGAGGAAGAAGGAGATATATCTCCACCTTCGGTCCAGCACACGAGCGGCCCGCTCCTCAGGGAAAACTGGGAATTACCAAATCGATGATCAACTGACAATGACGATATAAATTTCCCAGGCTTTCTTCTGAACGCACCCTCTAATGATGGAGAAAGCAGAGGAACCACTCCCAGTCCGAATGGAAAGAGAGAGAGAAAGAAAGAGGAAGAAGGCCCAAGCGAGGAAGAGGTATTATGGTTCCACTTGAAGCCATCCAGGTTGAAGGGCGCTCTCACTGCAAGTGTCACAGTTAGGTTAATAATTATCTTCTAAGCACTCTCATTTCTAATAATGTTATGAGAGAAAAGGCTTGAGCAAAAAAAGAAGTAGTCAAGCAGTCAAGGTCAAGAGAATATTGAGAGTTTTGTGCAATTTAGAGGGGAAAACAAGTTATTCTAAGCATTCTCCTTGGCTCCTGCTGGAAAAACACTGTCCCCCCTCTAAAATCACATCTCAAGGCTTCTCTTGCACTGGATTTGTTTCTTACAATAGAGATGCTGCAGTCAAAAGAAAACCAAAAACGCACTCTTTCTCTTCCTATTTCTCTCCACAAGCTATGCACACACACACACATGCGAACGCAAGCGTGCACAGAACACTGAGGGAAAATCTTCTGAATGTCTTAATCACAGAGCCACTAAAACAAGACTCCATCATCACACAAAATAAGAGTATAATAATTACAAGAGGCAGACAGGAAAGTGAAACGGCATAAGAAAACATGTTTTGTCGTTCCCGTCGTTAGTTCCAGAGACAACAGCTGTTAGCTGGGGCGGCGGCGGCGAATGCTCCTGAAGTCTCCATAATCACGCCGTTATTGAAGTGAGGACAAAAAGGGCACTAATTGCAAGGGAGCAATCTAAACGTAATAGGTTACACACCCAGGCGACGGCGCACAATGCTAACAGCTAAAAAGAAGAGTCGGGTTGAAAAAAAAAACCCCACAAAAATCACGACAGAGAGAAAACACGCACGCACACCCTCACAACACTGTATAACAGTAGCGTTTCCCTCATTTTCTGCCAATTACCTTCTTTCCCTGTCAACAGTTTTAATAACCTCGATCATTTCCACAAGCCCCTTTTTTCTTTTTTGCATGTTTTTTTGCTTCGGTTAAATAATTTCGGTTCTTTAATATGCAAATGCACCCATTGGCATGCATGGGTGAAGAGGCTTCAGCTCCTTGAGATGTGTCAGTATATTGTCGAGCACCTGCACCTCGGGGAAGGCTTGATTTAATTGACACCTAATACTATTCATTATTCCACTTAGTGAGCATCTCTGCTAGTCACCTGTAGGCTGCTCGAACACCGCGCTGCCATTTCCTCCTGTCGACAGCTGCTGTAAATAGACTGACTAACCTTAGAATGTCTTTTATTTCCTTTTAGTATTATTAGTTATTTATAGCTTCTACTACTAATAATAACATTAAAAAAAACAACAACAGACATAATAATGATAATATTCATAATAAATATTGCAATTTTAAAATGTTATAATTGGATAATATTATATCCTATTTTCCTCCACTATCCTTCAAAAACATTTTTGGTGTTTTGGAGGCTGGATTGCAATTACAAAGAAACTGACTGTGCTATAAAAAGACATATGTTAGAAATAGCACATGGTTGAAGTGTCATTTTCTTTATTTGGCAGACCTGAGGTGCTAATCTCAGTGCTGACCCCATCGTCCCGGCAATCGCACGATTCCTGACCTATCTAAACAGGACACGTGTCTATCAAGCACATATGAATTAACCACTCCCAAGAGGCTTCACCTCTTGAGCAGGGCAGCACACGACCTCTTCTTCAATCCATTTTACTGCAGGGCTCGGCACTAATCAGGGTTGAATTATTAAAGTGAGCAGCCATCGATGATCAATTCACGCTGGCCAGGCCTTCCACGACAGGGTACTTCTTCAGCACTAATGACACAAGAGAAATTCCACCGGACAATGAAAGACGTACAGGGAAATAAATCATGCTGATTAGTAACGTGAATGGGAGAGATAAAGTTGAAATATGTGAAATAGAAGAAATAAAGAGTTCAAGTTCAATCAAAGCTGTGGATAAAAAAGTATTTTCGTGGCATGTTTGCGCTGGGAAGACACTCTGCCAGGAACCCTCACCCTCAGAAGGAGAAGGATTCTGGGCACCAAATACAAGAAGAAAACTGAATAATAAATGTTGGTGAAGACAGCAAGACACTAGCAGAGGGTCAGCATCTTCTGAAGGCAAGCCGTCCAAATGAAGACTTGGGCAGGCGATTAAAACACACCCCTGGAGCCTCCATTCCCCAACACGAGGAGGCGAACCAGACAAAATTAAAGCAAAGTTGAAAGAGAGATTTCTAGAGAGAGAAGTACAACTCAAGGATCCTACAGATTGAGAAGAGGAGGGAGATATTAGGAGGGAGGAAAGGGAGGGGGCCCAAGATGTGGTTGGGGGAAGGGGGGGATCCAATCAGAACTTAGTGCAGAGAGATCAGGAGCCAAGATAAGCCCATACTCCGAGCCCCCAAAACTGCAATCTCCTCTTAAGCTGGAGAGTGGCAGCTGGCAGAACAGCTGGTGAATAGGATTAATGTCAGAAGAATGAAATAAAACTCAACATATGTCCGAGCCTGAGGTGTTGGGACTGCGTGTGATTGTGCCCCGATGGATGCCATGTGTGCAGCTGGAAGGAGCTGCGCCGGAGCTCGGCTGCGCTGCCTTCCCCACAAGGTCACTTTTAAGAAAACTAGGACCATTTAATGCTTGGATAGCAAAATGAACTTTCTCTCCCCTGTCCTCTTTAGCCTCCTCTCAGGCTGAGCGAGCCCTCAGAGGCGGCCCACCCCGACTGCTCCGCTCCTGCCTGCTGCTCATTACGGTTTACTCACAACAAGAAACATCTTCAGCAAACAGACAGGAAAAACTTAAATCAGTCAAAGAACTTCACAAATTTCCTTTTTGAATCAAAATCCATCCCTCCTTATGGAAAACCACCCACACAAATGTAGATAAATATTTCTCTTTATTCATTTGAGAGGGTCTGCTAAAAATAATAATAATAATAACTGTTAGTAACCTCTGCTGTTTTTTATGGGCTGAAAAATGAAAAACATTTTCTCAGGACTGTCTCTCATTTAGGACATACACTTTAGACAAAAAATAAACTCACATATTTAATAACTTAGTATGTCGCCTTTTTGTGTCCCATCTTGTCCCTTGTCTATTGTGTAAATCTTTGTTTTATGTTTATTTTATTTATATTTGTACAAGTGTATTTATTTTCTAATCTGCCAACCCAAATAAATTCCTCATCCATTTCTACAACATTATGATGCTTCTCAAGTGTAGGGATTTTGCGCACCAAACTATAATTAATGTTTCTTTTTTCTTCTTTTTTTTTAAGAAAAAATAAATGAATTAAAAATAAAAATACACAAAGACTGCATCTTATGAAATCATCTTGAAATACTGCTGACAGGCTTGAGCACATGTGAAGGTACAAAATAAGAACAGATATGCAGATTTAATCTTAATTTATAAATTCCATTTCATGTCGGTAATCATTAGAGCCCACATACTGTAATAAATTATAATAATTTCACACAAGAATTAAATTACCGGGTACCTTGCAGAGGAGCCATTTTTATGCTGGCTACCCTGCAATCTAACTGTCAGATATAAACCCTTCTGCTAATCAATGCTTCAAAACATTCACTTTTATTCGTCTACGTTGAATTAATAAAAATGTGTGAATAATGTCGCTTACTGTGATCATTTTGGCTCAGAGTGATTTAGTAAATTAATGGGTGCTAGGGACAAAAAGAAACTGATAGGATCCACATGAATAGATTAAAATTTGCTATGAAGCCAACTGTCTTGAGTCGTCACTTAAACTTTATTTCATCTTAAATGCCGGAGCAACTTGGACGTGCTTGAGGGGTTCTCCCCACAATATACGGCGAGTTAAAACGTGCCGTCAAAAAGATGATGTGCTGGTAAAATTCAAATAGAAGACATTTAAAGCATAAAAAAATTACAGCTCGGTTTATACGCACGCTTTGGGTAAAGTAATTGACAGAGTGTTTCATTTCTTGAAGTCTTAATGTTTAATGTTTAAGAAAAATATTAAATAGCTTTCAAATTGATGATCTTTAGTAAACTAGGTACTGTATGTGCTAAAACGAACTAGTGTTTTACAGCCACGAGTGAACTGTTTTACAGTAATAAACAGTGCTGTATGAGTGCATGAGGGCATTAAAAAGTGCAAGTTAAAAGGAGGCTTCTTCGTTCTTTGTAAAACTCACTTGACTAATTAAGGAAGCATATTTTCTGCCACTGCCACTGACATTCTCCGCTTTTATAAGGCAACAATTAAAAATGTTTATGGTCCCGTGCAGCACACTCTGTTTACCAGCATGTCAGAGTTCAGTGCTCGCGCACACGGGCCCAAAAGGTCACTATTTTTAGCCGCCGACCTCCATTCTCTCGCACACACACACGCTACCGTGTAACTGCACACTCTCACTACTTCACAGACCACCAGTGACTGGCGGGTTCAGACCACACAGCTGCACACGGCAATACAATCCGCCTGTGGAGTACCATTGAACAATACAGACATGATCTATCTACTTCAGGGCTTGTGAGTGAATTTTTAAGTGGATGAAATGTAGTTTCTTTGTCTGTTGATATCCAAGCAAATAAAATGAGAGGTTGTGACGACACAGAGCAGTTACTAGTAATCTTACTTCAAAAGGTTAAGAATTTCAATTTCAAGTCTGTTTGCCTTCTACAGCTATAACACACTCAATGTACCATTGTTTCCTGCATGGTTCTGCAACAATGGCCACCGTATTTTCTTTCAAATCGACCCGTTTCTTTTTCTCGCTGCTGTGGGGTCATATTCACCGCAACATGCTGTGAGAGCACGGAAAACGCTGCCGTTTCACTTGGAGCTAAGCTCATTTCTTCATCACCTCAAAAAGAAAGTGTATGAGAGACGAAGAGACAAAAAATATATATGGGGGAAAATATATGCCATGCAACCCAGACCACTGAGAAGCCATCCTCAGGCAGGGCACTCTGGGAAATTAAAGGAGTGAGAAATGTGTGCCTCTTTACCCAAATCACAAACTGCAGTAGATGGAATTTTACAAAAAAATAAAATAATTTTCCCACCCCGCTAAAACCATTAATTAGAATTAAAACTCATAACTTCAAGCTATCATTGGAACTTCATGACATGTAATGGATGACAGGGACCTAAAACGTATTAACCACTCGACCTACACAGACTTAAAATTATATGGGGGCCACTCCCAATGAGAGATGGCGTTCAGCGAATAATTACAATGATCCGAGCCGCAGCGTTCGCCAAGCAATAAAACATGTTTCTATCTGTTTTTTCTGACATCCCATCTCATCCCATGGCACCTTATTGAACAAAGAGAGAGCAAGAGAGAGAAAGACACAAGGAGACAGATGAGTCGTAAACGTTTTGTCGTGTCCAACATATCAGGTGGATGTGTACTGTTCATCTTTTAATTCATTCAAATTGAAAAAATGGATGTATAAAATGTTGTTCCAACTCTATATGAATTTCTACTTCTACTGATCATATTTTTTGTTCATAAAATGAATGTCAAATGTCCAAAACAACACTGGACCGCACTGATGCTTATGATGTGGACAGGGAAAGCAGATAAAATGAAGTCATACGGGTGAATAAATGAAAGAATTAAATTTTTTTTTAGAAACTATCTCTTTAATCTGTGTGTGTTAGCTGTTGTGTCTGTGAATTTCAGGAAGGGTGGTGGTATTAGCAACCAGATGGAGCTGACGTAGCTGGGTCTTATAAAACAAGTCTTGCTATGTGGCCTGAAATCATTAGCTGGGCACACCGGCCCGTCTGTGGCTACGGTGTGAGTTACATTGACACTATTTTGATCCTAGTCAGATGACACCGGCTCTTTTGTCCAGTTATGTGCAGTCAATGCCTGGGAACTGAGCACGAGGCGGGTGGTGGCGATCTCAAACTCATATAGCTCATATGCACACACACTTTACAGGTTAAGTCCAGCTCATCTCCTTCTGACCGCTTTTAATCTACATAAAGGGTCTTGCGCTTTCCACCAGCAGCATTCAGCTGTGCAGTGACAGATTTGAGGATAATTAATGGGGTGGTCCTCTTTTTTTCAGGCATCAGCATTTTGTTTTTCTCACTGTGCTAATCCAAATACCAAGAGGGGAACATAAAGATGCTTGCTCATTAAAACCACTTCATTCCAGTACTGCTTTACACATATACCACTATTCCAACACCGCTGTTAAACAAGTGCAGGACTCAACGCTGTCCTTGTCAACACTGTTGCTTGGGACAACACTCATCGAGCTTTCATCCTACCCTATTACAGTGGCCCCAAAATGTGTTTTGTACATTTTAGCCACATCCAAACATGTATGAATGTCACTTCATTAAAAAAGAAAATGAAGGTAAATAGCAAGATTTATTTATGTATTCATTTATTATCTTTCTTAGGAAATTGTTATAGTAAATAAAAGTAATAGAACACCATAAAAATTGTGTTCAAAATTTAGACAAAAATTATTTGGACCTTTACTTTGTGATTTATACATTTGGCAACTGCAAAAATTAGATTTTTTTTTTTAAACAACTAAATTTAAACAACTTTTGTTTGCAGATGCCATTTGGATATATATTTATTAACTAATTCAATGACACTCAGAGATTTTAAGTGTGCATGTGTAAAAGTGTCTAGATATTTTTTCAGACCATGGCATATTTAGGGATTATAATAAATAAAAAACCTATATAAATATATCACAATATGCAAAGAATTAGTATTTTGAATGTTGTCTAAATATTAAATACATTTCTTAAAAATGTAATGAAAAATCTTAGAAACAAAATAATCCCTTTAATCCCTTTACATAGTGTGATATATTTACTTAGGGATTATATATTATTTACTAGAATCCCTAACATCAATGCTGTGCTATTATAAATACAAACAATATGCAAATTAAAAAAGCATTTGAATATTTTTTTTTTGTTCATTTTAAATTAAAATCATTGGGGAAAAAAATGAAAATTGAGACAACACACATAACTTTAATTTTTATAATGTGCTGTATTTTTAATAATAAAATAGTTTTTTTTTTATTATTTTTTTTTTTTTTTTTATGAAGTATAAGGTATATGAAGTGCAGTGTAAAAAAAGTTTCATTCACGGCTGAGGAGACGTACCTATGGTGTGAGAGGGGGGACAAATGGAGCTTTGTTTGGGAGCCCTGGCTGTGATTTGTCTCCCTGAAACACCCGTTTCCTCCTATCAGGAGAGCCCCAGCTCAATGACAGAGACCGGCACAATGGAAGCGTTGTGCTTGGTCCCACACAAGAGGGACAGAGTCAACAGCTGAGCTTGAGAGAGAAGATGGCTCCTGGAATGCTCCGCAGCAGTTGCTACTGTTGACTAATGGGAATCTGAGAAGAGGGAAGGTGATATGGACACAGAGAATGGCACAGTGAGGCAGAAGCAGCTGCTTGTTTTGTCATCTGAAAGAGGAGCACTCTATTTGGAGCATGGACAGAGTTTTGGAGGTCCGCACTAGGCAGTCAGGAGGGGAACGATTTGTCCCTCCTGTCACACGCTCCTCTGAGAAGCGTGTTTGTGTTATGGATGTTTGATATGAAGCCTACAGGCTGCGGAGGGTTTTGATAGGGATTGAACAGAGCTGCCAGAGTCTGTTTGTATCAGTCTGTCTTCTTATTTTGGTGCTGAAGGCTTGTCAGTAGCACAGCTTTCTCTCTGAGGGAAAAGACAGGAGGAGTCGGAGCTATCATTTTTGTCAAAGTCCAGAGAGTGGCAGAATGCCCGCAACATTAAAAAAAAAAAAAAAAATCTATTTAACGTCTGCCTCGCAGGGTGACAAGAGAGTTGACTGGCAAGGAGCTGAGAGCAGGGAGACAAGCTTTTGATCATGTGTCCTAACAAGCCATTCCAGCTCATGTCTGCTCAACCCCAGCAGATTTACATTACCTATTCAAACAAAAGTGATGGGCCAGATCTTGCTCTTTACTGAGCTACCAACTCACCCGCATGCTAGCTTACCTGCCAACTCTGGAGATCCACACATCACTCTGAAGTGTAACTAACATATTTTGACGTGTTCGAGAACACTTGGATTAATCAAACCCATACGCTTCATTCAGACAAGGTAGACGGAAGCGTGCAAGAGGTGAGAAAACTTCCATTGACTGATGTTTGGCCTAGTGTACTCTGCCCGAGGGACTGGTGGACTGACATAACAGAGCAATGAAATGTTGTGTTTGAAGCATGCTTCCAGATCAGGTTTGGTCAGAACACTACCCAAGAAATTAAAAAGGTCGACCTCATTGAGTATGCACCAAGCCTAGGTCCAGTGCCACGTATCATTACAACAAAGATGATTATTAATTAGATGGAAAAGAAATCAAAAGTATATGAAAGGGCAGCCGGAGAGCAAAGCTAGCCCCTCTGCTGTTTCAATAAGAACACTTTCAAGAGGGTCATAAAAATGCAACCAAAATGGCATGCGGTAAAACAGCTTTCTGCACTCAATTCTCCCGCTGCCCAAACCCATCAATCTCCCGATCTCGATGGGGAAAATACACATGCAGCCTGGAGATATTGGGCTGGATGTTCAAGAAAAGAGAAAAAGGACAGATTTCAGTTACAAATGTATAAATATAGGGGAGGGGGGTGGGTTCCTAAAAATGCCTTCGCTAACATATTTCAACAGAAGAATGAGTGCCTCAAAAGAGATTTTGAGGACAGATAGCCCCCATAGAGCAGATCAGGAAGGTAACAGACACACACACACAGCTGTTATTCAAATGCACACCGGTGCTCACCTGCTGCAGAAATGGCTAAGGTCCGCAGAGCAGGAGGGCTCTGGAAATATCCCCCTGCCCCAGAGATCAGGCTTTACGTGGGATGGAGGCAATGAAGAATCTGCCCCCCTGCTAAACTCATTAACTCTGACTCAATACACAAAGCTCCAGGTGTATAGAGCTGTTTGCTAACCTCGCCTCTCCTCTGCCCCCTCAGAGGTCTCAGGGTTACCACCCCAGAGAAAGCCCTCATCCATGCCAAATTAGCAACTGTTCCTGTTGTCACCCATGTCACTCCTGCCGGTGTAATTCACTCGTTCTCAGAAAGTGCCTTTTCTACACCTGTTGGCTCTGACATATTTCTAAACGTTTCTAACAACTTTGCCCTTTCACTTTTACATGGAAAAAATAGGCGCAAGGGTGCATGGGGTTGAGCAACTGTGCAGCGACACTGAGACAAGAAACCCAGAAAGAGCCAGTTTCAATGCTTTTATGATGGAATTTTGTTATTTAACTATTCTATG
Organism: Cyprinus carpio; assembly: GCF_018340385.1. NCBI lineage: Eukaryota > Metazoa > Chordata > Actinopteri > Cypriniformes > Cyprinidae > Cyprinus > Cyprinus carpio. The sequence goes on along the minus strand of NC_056603.1, from coordinate 15,887,332 downwards.
AGGACTATGGAAACATTATATAACAAATTATCCTGGCAAAAAAGCTGATATTTTATAAACAAAATAAAATACATAATTTAAAACCGATAGTTTTCGTGTGTGGTCTGCAGCAGTGCACACTGACTAGACATCACGGAGGAATGACATGCTGGGTGGATGGTCTATTTTTCAGCCACCAAAATGAACCCCTGCCACCAAACTGCCTGAAAAATGTAATGCTGGCATTCAGACGAACAGGGCTCTAAGCGTGGATTAGCAGCTAACAAGCTATTACCAGCAGCCATGACCAATCCTGCCAATACCAGACTGCTGACTAAGTTGGCAGAGCCATTGGCTCACTGGTGCCCAAACTAGAGCAGTAGGCAGCGTGCCTTCTTGACTAGGTACGGATGCTTCTTTATAGATCTTTCCATCTGCTGCAAAGTGGGGGAATGTTGAAGTACAAAGAAAATTTGGGATGCACCAATATTAAAATTCTGTTCACTAAAGATAGGCCAATAATTATTTTTCTGTTATTGCTGATTGCAAATAAAATAATAAAATAAACAAATAAAATAAAAAATAAATAAAATAAAATCTTCATCAACCCCAAATACCTGTTGAGTAAGTCTGTGAGAGAGAATGGGCTATGTCTAAGCTGTTGTTCAATGAACAAATCAGATATTTGGAGCGTTAAACTGCAAACAAATCCATTCTAGGTTGAATAAGAGTGAGTGGGGTTCATCCAAATACAGGTCAAAGAACCACTCCACTAAAACAAGGAGTGTTCATAAAAGTGCCGGAAGATTACCACATAACTGCAACATTGAAAACCACCAACCCAGTGAAGGATTCAAACATTAAATTTCATTACTTAAGTACATTTCATAAAAAGGACTTTAATTACTTATGCATCCCAGACAAGGTCACCTTGAATCATTATAATGGACACTAATTTTTCCTCTTGTCCTGTTTACTTTAATTTCTTTTTGTTTAGATTTTTCCTCTATAATTAAACTATCAAAAAGCACCACAGAGCTCTCTATGAATAATGTTTTACAATACCAGTTACAGAAAAATCCCAAGACCTCCTTGGTAGATGAGGTGGTTTGTGTAGCGCTTTTACAGCGAAGGTGACTATTCAGCTTAATGCAGTCCTCTAGGCAGGATATTTTCATTCATTAGAGCGGTCACAATCACTTAAGGCACTTTAAGGATTGTAAGTGAGAGGAGAGATGGAGATGACAGTCCAGTTTCACTGACTTGTGGTACGGTTCTAATAGGTCTGATTGAATTTGAGAGTGGTTGACTCTTAGGGCCCCAGTGCACATTCAATTAAGCACGTGTAAAGACGGGTATGAAATACAGTGTGCTCCTATGTGAATGCATCCTTTCAAGTATGTCCCAATATATGGCTACTTGACTGAAATCAAAAGACGTGTTTTACGAACAAAGCATTATGCTTCACTGCATTACGTGCTGCTGTCAGTCCTGTGTTTTGCTCCCCACATATTCCATAACCCAGTTTTCCCTCATGTAAAATTATGTTTATTGATCTCAGGTGTTCTTCGTCTTCCCCTCGTCAAGTCCTGTGCATTTAAAGTGTTTCCCGTTTCTAGTTTCTTTGTCCGGTATTGAATGTCTTCTGCGTTTGTGCTACGTGTGTTCCTGCCTGCCTATGTAATTCCCATGGATGTTTATTAAAGTCTGTTTGTGAGAAGTTTACTCCTCGTCTCCTCATTCCTTGCTCCGCGCTCCCTCACATTAGCAAACGTGACAACATACCAGACCAAAACAGAAAATAAGCGGCGCCCCTTCTCCCAGTGTTTGTTTTTCATTTTTGAGAAGTCTTTTGTTTTCCCGTTTGTTTCCCCACCACGGCCATGGAAATTGCATCTTGTTTTTCTGCCCTAGCCCACAGAGATCTCCCCTTCGTGGAGTACGCGTGGGAGTTAAGCAAGATAGCCACTAAAACAGTGCTGGATGACGTTACGCTCTTCTCTCTGTTCTGGATCGGGGCCTATTGCTATCACCCCGTGGACTTCCCAGACACCACAGGACTGAGCAGGAGGGAAGGGATCCTCCGGTGTCTGGAGAGTGTCCAGCTCCACTCCAGTGTTGGCTCCAGCCTCTGAGTCTTCTCCAGTATCGGCTCCATCCCCAGAGTCTGCTCCAGTGCCGGCTCCAGCCCCAGAGCCCGCTCCAGTGCCGGCTCCAGCCCCAGAGCCCGCTCCAGTGTGGGTTCCAGCCCCCGAATCCAGCCCAAAGAGGGCCCTGGTTCCTGAGTTTAGCCCACAGAGGGCTCCTGTTCCTAAGTTTAGCCCACGGAGGGCTTCTGTTCTTGAGTTTAGCTCACAGAGGTCTCCTGTTCCTGAGTTTAGCCCAGAGAGGGCTCCAGTCCCTGAGTTTAGCCCAGTGAAGACTCCAGTCCCCGAATCTAGCACAGAAAGGGCTCCAGTTCCCATGTCCAGCCCAAACAGGGCCCAGTTCCCATGTCCAGCCCAAGCAGGGCTCCAGTCCCAAAGTCAAGCCCAGGGAGGGCCACAGTTCCCCAGTTAGGGGTTCCCTATGGAGGGCCTCTGAAACCAACATTCTACCCAAGGATTTTTTTTTTTTTTTTTTTGGGAGGGGGTAGTAGAGGTCAGTCCGTGGAGGCTGGGCTGAGTGCCAAGTCCAGGCTCCCCGAGCTCCCTGTTCTGCTATGGCCTCCTGAAATGTCTGCTCCGCCATGGCCTCCTGAACTGTCTGCTCCGCCATAGCCTCCTGAACTGTCTGCTCCACCATGGCCTCCTGAACTGTCTGCTCCACCATGGGCTCCTGAACTGTCTGCTTCGCCATGGCCTCCCAGTCAGCCTGCTCCACCATGGCATCCTAGTCTGCCTGTTCCGCCATGGCGCAAGGAACTGCCTGATCTACCATAGGTCCCGAAACAGGTACCTCTCTGGAGGCCTGCCATCCAGTGTAAGCCAGTCCTGGCGGGCCTCCAGAGCGCCCACTCCCTCCTCCCCATTGGAAGTTTCTTGACATGTGGACACGCCTTTGATGAAGGGGGAATAATGTCAGTCCAGTGCTTTGTGTTTTGCTCCCCATGTGTTCCATGACCCAGTTTTCCCTCATGTTTAATTGTTTATTGAGCTCAGGTGTTTCTTGTCTTCCCCTCGTCAAGTCCCGTGTATTTAAAGTGTTTCCCGTTCCTAGTTTCTTTGTCCAGTATTAAATGTCTTCTGCGTTTGTGCTTGTGTGTTCCTGCCTGCCCGAGTAAATCCCAGGGATGTTTATTAAAGTCTGTTCATGTGAAGTTTACTCCTCGCCTCCTCGTTCCTCCCTTCATGCTCCCTCACAGTAGTGAATGTGACAGCTGCCTACACAATAACATTGTCAAAGCTTATGATCCAAAGCGATCACAAAAGCCAAGGTTTGTTGAAAGGATGGAAGGAGAAGGTACATTATTGTTTGGCAATGGCAGTGATTTAAAAGTATGTTCAAACAAAGAACAGAAGCAGCAATAGATTCATCTTCTGTTATTGCAAGTTTGTAAATTTTTTATTTATGCTCTCCCTGTTCCTATCCATGCAGGCTGCATAGATGGTCAAGGAGTGTTGTCCAGAACAGAACAATACCCCCAACCTAAAATGTATGCTAATTGTAAGTTATCTTTGACGATAGTGGTCCTGACAGAACTAGCTATTGATATATATTTCATCATGTTTCATCATTTCTTGTTGTTTCGTTGTGGGGTTAAACTTACCACACTTTCCTACTATGTAGTATAAAAACGTCATTATAACAGATGAGCAATATGTACAAATGTGCAATATTTTAAAACTGTAAGTGAACAATATTTGAATGGCCTGTTATTATCCATCAAATGCAGTACACAATGTCGGATGCACTTCTAATTTGACCTTAAACCAGTTAGCCAAGCAAGCTAATGAAAGGTTACAGTTGTTCCCTTAATAAGAGACCAAGATGAGTGATATTTATAGATCATCCATTCTTTGCTTCTCATAACATAACAACATGCTTTGTCGTTAAGACAACACATGGCTCTTGCAATTGCTTTCTGAGTCACGCAAGGGGTTAATCCTGACATTTGAGGTACTGCGGGCTTGAAGATTCCCCTTACAGCTGCACCAAACTGAGACGCCCTCAAGGACGCAGAACCGGTCCATTCCAGCATCTCGGCACTAACGTATTGAACTTTGCATGCCTCTCGTTTCTCTCTCGAGCTCAGGAACTAATTTCTGTGCAACGGGGGAGATTGTGGCATGAGGCGTGGAGGCATGAGGTCGGCTCTGTCTCCATTATTAAGGGCAGATTAACACAGCTGTACACTAGAAGTGAAGCACCCTCTCCTGCCTGCACTAAACATACGGGCCTTCAGGATTACGAGCTGCACTTGACCATTTAAATTACTGCAGCAACCGGCCATACCAGCTGGGGCTCATTAGAATAGCAACCTAGTACACAGAGGTCTGAGAGCACGTCTTAAAAAATAGATTACTAGAAACAAAAGGAGTAACCTATGAGGGCACAAGCCCTTCACACTATCTCTGGTCACCATTAAGCTAGAGAAGTGAGAAAAAAGGAGGGGAAAAAATCACATCAAAAGATATATATATATATATATATATATATATATATATATATATATATATATATATATATATATATATATATATATATTTTTTTTTTTTTTTTTTTTTTTTTTTCAGTTAAATGTTATACAGCAAGTCACTTTAAGTGGTATTTCAAAAATTGCATTTTGTTTAATACGGCACCTTAATTGACAGACAGGCAAATTATAGGTGGAAATAGTTTTAGAGAAAAAAAATCTTAAATCAGTTCACAGAAATGTAGATTGCTGTTAAATTATTTCATCACACCGCCCAAAAAAATGAAGCTCCTTTATGATAATGGATGGCCTGTCATGATTTTCTATATCAATTATGAATATGAAAATATTCATGACTGACAGCCTCTCACTCAGATTTATTTAATTTGTTTTTTCTTATTCAAAATATTTCTCTAACCCTTGGCGATAATGAAACGACCATAAACAAATACGACTAAATTAATATGAAGACCTTCACAGAACGGGAGAGTGAAAAAAAAACTGAAGAAAAAATACTTTTAACTGAATTATGGCCTAATTTATTCTTCTGATCAAGTGTTCGGGCTAAGAGCTCCCCAGATGCTTAAATGAGACTAGTATCTCCCCAAGGAGCAATACTGTCTAAGTGTGTGCGTGTGTGTATATTTGATTGTATAGGTTTCTGCTTTACACTAATTACGAGGAGAGGAACCGTTTCAGCAACTCTTTCCAGTATTTGCTTTTCGGTCGTTCTCCCAGAGGACTCGCTCCACTGCGGCATGATCTGCATCAAACTATTCATTAAAATTATTTTAAAATAAATAAAACAAAATAAGAAATTTTATCAATTAACTAAATAATCCTTTCAGCCACAGGACTGGATTTTTACTTGCTGTAGAAACTACAACTTAAATGTGCCCAAATGCATAAATCCTTCATATAACAATATTCTTACCCTATACATATGTATTTTATATCATTTTATATCATTCAAATTGAACTGCCAAATCCTTGGATACTTCTGGGCCCTAAACACATGGAAGAAAAAAGCCTTCTTGGAGCTATTTGAGTTGGTCTGTAGATTAATTTTGCGGCATGAATGCTGTCGTCTGTACTGAAGAATAAAAAGGTAATGTTCCTGGCGTCAGGTCGTGGCGTGTGTTTTATGGTCTGAGAGTTTGGTTTGGCATCGTTCAGAGACCACACTTAAGCTGAGGGGTAGTGCCACCCACTCTTTGTCACACTGGACTCGGTTCAGAACAAACTGGAAAACATAGCCACGTCAGTCCTCCCAGGTTAAAAGACTGCATGTGTGCGTGTGTACGGTGGAAGAAAAGAGATGGATTATGTAGAAGGAGAAAGAATACAGAATCATACAGAAGGAGAGAAGGCGAACGAGGAAAACAGAGTGACTGAGGAGATCGATGCACGCCAAAAAATGCTTCTCGCTAAGAGGAAAAGAACATTTGCTCACATACACGTAAATTCCTAAATCTGGACACAAACAAACATGCTGAAATCTTCCATACCGTCTTGCTCTGTCTTTGTCATCTCCTCTAGTTTCTTCTGTTTCAGTGTGTCCACCACATCGGCCAGGCTTCCTTTGCGGCGCTCTGGTGTTCCGAAGGCTGAACTGCTCAGCAGGTCGCCGCGCTCCCTGGCCCCCTCCTCTGGCTTGTGTGGAGAGGTAGAGTTATTCCGGAAGGAGTATAAGGAACATACTTTATTGCTGTCCGATTCCTGCAGTAGAACACAAAGGAGTTTGAGAAGATTGAGTTTTTTTTTACTTTTTACTTTATGTCAAAAGAGACGGTAAACTGTCAAGGTATGAAAAAGAGAGCAATTTAATCACATTTAAAATGTAAAAACTGTTTAAGAATTCGGAAAGTGCTAAAGACGTACCATTTATACAGTATTAGAAAGTGAGTTTAGGATACAAGTTAAATGATTACAGAGCAGATAAATGGTGTTTAACAACTCTTTTCTCTTTACATTTGTCATTGCTGTAATTCCTTTACAAAGGTTACGAGTGCGTGTTTGAGCCGAGCTCGAGCGCAGTGTAATTTGCTGGTTCTCAAGCGGGTGGCTGTTCTTCGCGGAACCCTCCAGGCCATCGTAAATCTGGCCCCTGTCTCAAGCTGCTGTTGTTTTGCGGTCCCACCTGTGTGTGGTTTAGTGGTTAACTGGGCTACTGTCTGCAGCTGATAGTTCAGTTTTCCCCCAGCGACTGCACAGAGAGGGAAAACAGAACGAAAGGGAGAAGCGATCTGTTTGTCTGATCCTGCACAGGGCTCAGTAACTCTACACACTACTGAGTGATTGTAAAAATAAAGTGCAAAAGCACATTAGCGAGTGGAGTGGGAGTCCGGACAGAGAAGAGTTTGGCGTAGGACTGCTCCATCAATGAGGGAAAAACTGGCAGGTGTATGTTTTGGAGAGCAGGGCACAGACGGGCATTAGGGCAGTGTGATTATGTGGCAGCAACACATGGAATGAAATCCCACAAATCAGCTGGCATAGACTGAAGGTTCTGCTAACACAAGCATGAAGTCAAATTTACAGATAGGATTACTGGAATATCGCAATTGTTTTGTACAAGACAACAAAAGTAAAAGAGAGCAAGTAAAAAGTAAAAAAGTAATTTTTAAGTCTGCCAAAGTCAGAGTCATTAATATGTACTTAAACATATGGGATCAAATTCTTCAGCGACCAAATTCGAATTCGAAAGAATTCTATGAATGAGAAACAACTGAGCAATAAAATGTTCTGCTGGCCACACAAATATGGTATTGCTTACAGACAAGGCAACATTAGGATTACCAAGAGACAATTCTCTCTCTTACTTAGACTCTGTACATATATTTTATTTCATGTCTCTACACTTATATTGACATACCAGATCTTATTGCATGACTCGATATACTACGAGTTTGCACATGCTTCACATTACATTTACAGTCGTTTTTATCTAAAGTATAGTGAAGTATTTATCAGGTGAGAGCTGAAGCAAACTCCACTGAAGCAAAAAGCCTCACTCAACAACAGGATGTCCTGCTCCTGTGAAGACAAGCGAGCGTGAATGCATTGCTCACTGCAAATCAAACACAAGCAGCTGCTCTTGAACATCAAATGAGCACAATTAACTTTTCATATGCTTTCCCTCATTATATCAAGAGGAAACCGAGAGATCATCCCGCGCATATCCAACCACAGCGGTGCGGTAACAATTCTTTGAAATGCCTTTCTAATTACACCAATCACAAATGCTCTCTGTAATCTAATTAGGAATCAGCACCACCTGAGCAGTGCTAAAGCCTTTTGCATTTACATGTGAGGATTTGTAATTGTGTTTTTTTTATGTTTTTTATTTGTCTGAAAACCTGTTTAATGGGGGGGGGGATATTCTCCATTTGATCTACATTGAATCTGATTGCTAAGAAATATTTGAGATTTCAAAGAAAAACAGATTCTTTGTCTTATGGGTGCAATAGTGCATCCTGCTGTCCCTCACATACATTTGATGTCACATGTTGTGATGTTCCCACCAATGGAATGCAAACTCCTTGCAAATTAGATAAAGAAAAGGCAAAACGTCTCTCATGACAGCAACATTTTTAGGCTAATTAAAGTGGGGTCTGGCGTCTGGATACTGCCGGGCCAGGGGAGTCCAGACCTCAGGGGCCGGTCGGAGTCACCTAGCTCTGGGCCAGCAGCAGCAGCAGAGGGAGGGTTTATGGAGAGTTCCCTTTTACAAGCAACGAACAATAAGTGGCTGTCAGTCTCCCCTCTGGGCTCTATGCCTTATGGTCTAGAGAGACCACCACGAAGGAGGGGGGCGGCTCCCTCAACTCCCTCGAATTCCCACTACTAGTCCCGCTTTCTCATTGTCCCTTTATTTATAGATTCATAAAATCGCTCTGACGTGAAATGCAATTCAATACGTTGTTCTCCTGCACTTTTACAGTGTGAGGGATCTCCAGGCACTTGTGGGGGACTTAAACTTCAAAGCCGAGTCCTTGGCAAATCGCAAAGTCTTAAGTCTTCATTCAAAAGCGTTCCGGAGAGGCCTGCTCTGTTCTAGCTGTGTCCTTGGGTTGAGGATTCCTCTCTACAGGGGTACAGAGTGTGTGTATGTGTTTGTTTTGAGAGAATAGATGTGGGATATGTCTGGAGGTTTACTCCATGTTGTGTTAATGTTGTCAGATTGTGTCACAAATGGAAAATATCTGTCAAGTTCTAGATGAATCATCTCGTCCAGACAGTTCTCATTCTTTGAATCCTGCCAACTATCTTTAATAATGCAATCTTTCATCTACAGCTCATTAGAAAGTTAAAAACACACATAGCCTGTGTTAGCACAGGTAAATGAGCTATGAAACACTGGCAGTGGGGCTCACCATGCGCTGCTGGGCTGACATCAGGCTGTCCCAGTCGGATTCGGGCGGCACGCTGCTGCTGATTGGCTGAAGCTCCTCCAGGGGAGGTTTGTTAAGGAGCAGATTGTGCAGGGGCAGCTGAGGGGCAACTAGTGACTCCGAGTTCTCCTCTTTCTCCCAGGACATGCGTTCCTGATTCACTCCATCCTCGCCTCCGTCAGGGGTCGAGGCGAACGGAGAGGTGGCTTGCTTGGAAGACATGATTCTGCTGAGAGAAGAGTAGAGAAGACATGTTAGTCACAAAACATTCAAACTTCCAATGCAGCAACTTTATTCCAAATAAACAGTCTTGCAAATGTCAGACAGGAAATGCTGGATCTCAGCTTTCATTTTGTATGAGCGCCCTCACATCACATATATATGAACTTGGCTGATGTTCTGAGCCTCTGTGCCACATCTAACCCCACGATTGGACCGGTATCAGAGCTTTGGAGATCCTATCAATGGCTCTGAGCTCGGTGCGGGAGAAACGACATGCACTGGGGTCCCTCTTAATCCTTTGTTTAATGTAAATGGACGTGCTGAGCTACGGCTGGAGAGCTGCCTGAGGCAGGCCCAATCCCCCCGCCCCGCGCCTGATTACCGCGCTAAGAGGGTTACCATACCATATAACACGCTCTCATTAAAGCGCTAACTCTGCCACCAACCACAAAAAGAGCGGTGACGCTGAGACGCTGACACTTAATGGGATTTTGATCATTACGTTCATATTGAGTCTATAAATGTGCCATTTTCCCTTCGTTTTGTTGTAATTGTGCTTTTCTGCTTTTGCAATTGTACATAAGGATTAATGCGACTAGGCTGCTGTGACAGCTGTGAGGTAACTTTGCAAAGATTTATAGCGAATTTCCAATTCACAAAATAGGGTTGGTAAATTCATTTGTTTCAAACAAAAGTCATCATGTCATATACCGTAAAACTCAGCGAAGTTTCTTTTATCCACACCCACAAACTTGACTTTTCAGTGCAAAAATATGTCTCCAGGACTATATTGAAAATAAAATAAAATAAAACATTTTATTTATAAAGATTTTTTTTTTATTATTATGAAAATACTCTACAACTACTGCTAAGGAAAAACTTAACCTGCTAATTGAATTAAGCGCTTGATTTAAATACTTAACCAAAAGGCTGCAACTGATATGGTGAGTTGAGAATTGGCCAAGGCAAAACTTTCCTACCGGCCTTTAAATTGCCTGCTCTGAGACAGTAATTTACACTAGACAGCCAGCACTCATAACATCATGAACAATGACATACACATGACCGTCTGCTGACCACAGGGTTGCAGACTCATTGTTTTGAGCCTGGAACATCCAGGATCTATGAGAGGCTTGGCAGAGATAGCCAAAACGCTGCCGCTAGCCACATTAGCCTGGACAAAGGGCATGGGCATTCTAGGTCATGGGCTGCAGGTGAGCTAATGTCCTTCCACTGCCCACTGAGACTGAGGGGAGATGAGAGAGGCAGGCTGGGTAATGAAGGCAGCTCAAGGTGCCTCCAGAACTCCATATCCCAGCCCTGCCAAGTATTTCAGCATGTGGCTCATCGTGGGACGAAAACAAATTTGACACCGGGAGAGATTATTTTAACACCAAACTGCGAGTTAATCTGTTCAGGTGCGTGCAGCGGCTGTGAACTTCGGCGCATGAGGGATGTGTGGGTTGCAACGGGCTGTCAGGCCCAATTGCTCTCAGGCCCTTTAAAGTATGACTACTTCACTTGAAGACGTGCCATCAATTTGCACACATGGCTGAGCACTTAAACCTCACACTTTCGAAATGAATTGTTTAATAAAGTACTGTAAGTGAGCTTTAAAAAAATACAACAACTCAAGCTGCTATTGTCTCGTGCTAGCTTCTGTATTAATAATTTTGATATGCTTACCAAAAAAATAAAGTAATACAAATAACACAAAAACATCCGCAAAGTCCTAGATGAGCTCTGTGGCAGCTAACAGAAGTAAACAATGGAAGTCAATGGAAGTTAATCAAGCAGGATATCGCAGCTGTGCAAACAAGCTAAGTCTGTTAGTTACCACAGAGGAAGGCAACGGAGACCCAGACCGCTCTGCGCCCCTATTTTCTTTAGCGAGACCGAGGCCTCAATTTTAATCAGCCAATAAATTGTTTCCTGTAATTATATCAAACAGAAAGTGATCTGTAAAATTGTAGAGCGTTAATTGAAAATCAAATTTAAGAGCAAAGTTCGGAGCATGCGGAAGGGGCGTGCGGCGGCTAGGCGAGGAGAAAGCGTGCTTATGAGAGGCCGAGTGATTCCGCTTCTATTTTTTATTCATGGATCCAAAGAGCTGGTGCTTCCAGCACAACAACCCCCACCTTCATCTTCAATGGACTGCGAGTGAAACAAAGCACTTCTTTTGTATTACACAGTAAATCAAGTGGTATTATTTTACCTCTAAAATATTCAGTCTCTCAGGCCTGTCCCTCCAGTCTCCAGCCATCAGTCAAACTGCTGAGGCATGATAGCGAGAAAGAGAGGGGCTGACTCTATCCTTCTGTAACATGTGTCCACAGCAATTTTACTCGAAAATGCAACAGATCTGAGCCAGGGCCCCGTAACAGTATTTGTCAGTTGGAGTTAATAATTCATTAGGAGAGCTGGGAGGGCGGCTCAGCCCATGAGTGCCGGGTTCATGAGTTTTGCCCCTCAATCCCTCCCAACCATAACACCCCCCGCCCTACTCACATCCACCCGGCTAATCTGCACCCACGGCTGAGAACGGAACAATGCGGCTGCCGTTTAGCTGGAATAAAGGCCTGATTCCTGGATGGATTTTTCCTTTAAGCGCACTTCAAAATCATTTAATTCCACCCTACGAGCTATAAAACAAAAGCCTGCTTCGGTTCTATAGTATGTGGCGTTTGACGGAGGAGGGGAAATAGCCTTGACACCATCGTATTTCATCAAATTAAACGCTGCTTTACACTCACGGAACAGTCCAGCGAGCCACCGCAGCACTTCCTTTTATTCTTATTAATAATTCAATCTGTTTCTCCAGTAAATAAGTCCGATCCGTTGGCCTTTGTGCATATTAAGCAGAGAATATATCAGCGAAGCCAGAGCGGCCTCATATGAATTCCTGTCAGCCCTCTCCCGCTCAGGCCTGATTACACAATAACAATGGAAGGCTAACAAACCAAACCAATCAATAAGTGTAGGGCAGCGCAGCCTGTCTTTTGGCAGTCCGAGGGAGAGAGAAAGGCCCCATATATAGCTGACAATATTGCGATACGTTTATGAGGATTAGGAGTTAAGTTCTCAGCATGAGTTCTCATGTAGCCTGGAATGCTTCGACTCATGAATTGTTGCCACTGCTAACGTTTCATCACGCACTGACCTCTGTTTAATTGGTCAGTGGCATTAGAAGACACCCCGAGCTAGTGTTCCTCAGGGGGTCTCATGACTGGGGGCCATGTGTCTTGGGATATCTGCTTTCGTCCCGCTCAATCGGTAGAGGCCCCCCACTCCTCTGTCTCTGCCGTGTCTTTCTGTTGCCCTTTTATAGACAATGGCAATAAGTAACTCCTGAGCTACGGTGTCACTGTTGCTCCCTTCCCCTCGGTCACCCCACACCCCCTTAAAACCACAGGCCTTTGCAGACCCCCTAAATCACCAGCCACTCCTGAAAGGAAATATTAGAAGGCCACCACCCAGACCTATATGAAGAGAAATAATCAAATAAAAGAGGGTAAAACAAGAGGGCCATTGTTGAAGGAGCTAACGATGGGTGAGCAGAAAAATGGCAAAAGCTGTTTTATGACAGGGCTTCAAGTTTCCACGGGTAACGGCACACACACAGACACACAGGCACGCACACGCTCACACGACCGAGTACACATGTGTGTGTTCGTGCTTGAGCATACGCACATGCTTTCAAAATACAGGCTAATAAGAAACATAAAGGTAGGACAGAGAAAGTTGTAGCAATGTACAATTTTGCTATTAAAAAGTTTTCAAACAAGAGTTTAAAAGGCTGATCATAAATCTGAAACCAAACACTCCAATGCAGTTATTCAAAGTGTAACAGGAAGCATTTGAGTCTGGAAGGAAATCCGTAAAAATACAGAAGAAACAAGCAACTGTGTATTGTGTAATATTCCTGTGGCAAGGTTTATAATAATATGCAACATTATACAAACAAATAACACTAACAAAACAAGAAAAAAATAACCCATTCAGAATGGTAAATACACCCTGACAATTTCTGAATACTGATGATTTACGTTCAGCATTTTTTTTTTAACAACAGCAGCTGCTGCAGCCATAAAGGCTGGTGAGCATTCAGTTACGCAACACAGAAGTCACTGATACTTATTTTCAAACAACAGTACAATGTTAAAAATAAAATGAATATAATAATCTCACTCACTGATACTAAACATGACTGTAGAGATTAAACACACACGAACTGCTGTCCAACAGAGAGTAAGAGAACAAGAGTGTGAGACATACAGTGGCATGAGTTCGCATATATGTGTCTTTGTGTAAGCGTCTCACTGACAGCAATTTACACAGGTGACGGCACAGACTCTCAAGGTCTTCACCTCCTATAATCAACCCTCTGTCACCTGTGAAACCTGGGCTGGAAAATTATCATCCCTGCTGTAGCTGTTTAGCACCTTCAAATTATCACCTTCTATTGTACCTGAGCAGTCTACCCATTCATGAACAAACACCTGAGACAGAAGGAAAGAACGTTGTCTCTCAGAACTAGGAGTAGTAATATTAACAGAAAATATATTATTGTTAATCTATTTCGATGTTTTTTAATCTTAATTATTCACTGATTTATAAGTAAATAAATAAATAAATAAAATTATTATTTTGAATAATAACAATAAAAACACAAGTTCATTAAAATTACATAATAAAAAAATAACAATAATTAAATAAAAAGACATTATAAATAATAGGTAAATAAAAATAATAATAATAGTTATTACAAATAAAAAAACAACAACATTTATTATTATTATCATCATCATCATCATTGTTAAATAAATAAATAAATAAGAATTAAAATCTAATTTAATGGACAGGAGTTTAGGACACAGTTCTACTAAAACACTCTAATCCAAACAAGTAAACAAATAAATTAATAGAATTATTATTTGTAATAACAGTTTTTTAAATAACCAATAATAGAAGTTAATACAAATAAAAATATTAACTTAATGAATTAATAAACAAACAATACTATTATTATTATTATTATTCAAAGAAGAGGAAGAAATAATAAAATCTAATTTAATGATTTAATGATTGTAGCACACTTGTAGACAGTGATACTAAGACACCTCTCAACATGTGAAAAAACCTTCACTTTTAAAAGCCATCAAAACACTGTTTAAATCGTAGTCCATAAATGTTAACCTCACAACCCTTCCACACATCACTCACTCCTTCACTGTCTTTCCACTGTTGCTCCGCTCCATATCCAATTCTTAAAATACAATACTCAGTCAATTTACAGTCTATTTTCTAAAAGTGCATTCTAGACATCAAGCATAGCCAGAGTAAGAATTTTGCAAAGAAAATAAAGAGAACTGTGGAAAAAAAAAAATTAGTTCAAACACCCTGCCGCTGTGCTCACTGTGAGTGTGAGATGTGTGTGGGTGTGTGTGTGTGTGTGTGTGTGTGTGTGTGTGTGTGTGTGTGTGTGTGTGTGTGTGTGTGAGTGTGTGTGTGTGTGTGTGTGTGTGTGTGTGTGTGTGTGTGTGTGTGAATGAGTGTGAATCAGGTGTGTACACTCACATACTGTCCCCCTCAGCCTGTTTGGCCGCTCCTGTCCTTCTCTGTTCTTCACACACCACTTCAGAGCCGGATGGCATAACACTTCCTCAAATTCTGATACACACAAACACACACAAAAACACTCGAGCACAGACAGGCCGTTCGTCCCAGCCACGGCACGTCTTGTCAGAACACATCCGACGCCACGCTGAACGAAGTACACTCACACACACAAACAGAGCCACCGGCAGAGCAGCTGTTAAGCTCCTCCGCTCACACACAAACACACACAGAGTGTCTCCCTCGCACGCGTGTCTCTTTCAGTCCTCGTGCGGCCGGAGACAATTCTGAGACACAAGGAAAGCAGCTCGCCGTCTCTCTCCGTCCCTCGCTCGGGGCCTTACGGGGCGGCAGTTCCCAAAGTGCCTGGTGTCAGTGCTGCAGTTAAGCAAACTTTACAGCCAGTGAAGCCATCAAGCAACACAGCCTATTTGCAGAGCAACAGTGGAGCTTTGTGGTTTCCCTCACAGTTGACAGTAAGTTATGAGCCCTTTGTGAGCGCAGGGGAAGGAAAACAGAGATCGGAATTTGGCAGGAAAATATAATACAGAATTCTCCTGTCTGTGGAACCTGGATTCTTTTTTTTTTTTGTACTTTCTGTTTCTTTCTCTCTCACTCTCTCTCTTTTCCTCTCTCCCTTACTCTCTCTGTCCCTCTCGTTTTTTTGTGTGGAAACAATCAAGCATTGTTGGGGGGAAGAAAAGCAACTCTGACAGATGAAATATAGTGGGGGCCCCTTTTTGGAAAAACAGTAAACAAAGCACCATTCAGGGACAGGTCCTCTCTGTCATTTATAAAGATACTTTTCTTCAGAGCGGCCGACTTTATAGCAAAGGAGTCAACAAATCGAGTGTAAAATCTCCCACAGTCCACTGTGACGAGGACAGAAGACAGAGAGACAGAATGAAGTGAGAATGCTAAAGATAGACAGAGGAAGGGGGCTGTATATTGCTCGACTTCACAATAAACATATTAGACAAGATGGAGGGTGACAGACAGGCAAAAAAAGGTTAAAATGGGGGTTGGGGGGTGGGGGGTGGGGGGGTCACAAAAGTGACTAGCCAAAAAAACTTTTTTCAGACTAGCCAAAAACGGGGACAATGGCTAATTATGAGGGAGTAATTTTGCCGCCAGAGGACTGGAGAGAATGAATGGACGCATGAAAGGCTGAGGGCTATTCAAGCCAGTGTCAGCAAGAACTGTATGCCTACAGTCTTGAGCCTGGAGCTCATGAGGTCATCATTGGCAACCGGTGCCCAGAAAAACTTGGGCTGGTACAACTGCCGTTTGGACATCTGGAATGCCGGCGCACAGTGCCCTGCTTTCTCCAGCCACTGTCCCCCTAATTCCTTTCTTTTCCAAAAATAGGAAGCTTTTTTTTTTTTTTTTTTTTTTTTGCGCCGGTCGCTAGTCATCCAAATTGGAAAATTTGCAACGTCTAATGAAAAGAAAAGCAGTTTTGTTCCCTTTCATTCTCATCTCATAAATAGGATTTCTGTGGAGGAAGAAAATCAAAGAAATACCTCGCTGCACTATTCTGGATGCTTTTTGGGGTGGACAAGGGTCCATCCCTAATTCTTCTCAAAGTTTTTTTTTCATTTTGTAACCTAAACTGCCCTTTCTATGCTCCTTTCTGTCCTCCTTACAGTGTTCTCTCTCCTCTCTAGAGTCTACTCTTCTGTCTTATTAAAATAAAAATATGAAATGTATTATTTTTCACTGACATTACACATGTAAAGAAGGACAGGAAGACTGGATCTGGGAGTACTGGGAGTGGATGCCAAAAACGCCACAATTCATGCGACACGTCATCTGGAAAATCAAAACAGGGGCAGTACATTCGCTCCACCCAGATGAGGCCATGTAAAGATGCCTGACGAATCGCAAGGGTCAGCCAGGACACATCTCGAAGATCTACGATTAAGCTTTATTATGTTGGGCCAAGTGACATTGATTGCCGATTTAAACCTCTGAAACTAATTTATTCGCCCCTGTTCAGTGGAAAGCATGGGCAACAGTGTGTGGCCGTGGTGACAGGTCGGACGAAGGCGGCTGAATAAAAAATCCTGCTAAACGAACGGCTGGCACTCATGTCTGTCAGGAGGTGGTTAGAAGTTCCCCACATGACTGACAGCTGATACAAAAAAAAAAAAGAGAGAGAGAGAGAGAGAGAGAACAGAGAGGGTGAGAGGGAGAGTCCATCCATCGATCTGTGTAATTGCCACGAAAATCTGAGTCAGAGAGTACATGAAGGGTTGATGTTTTAGCAATGCTAAGATGGAGCGGCACAGGGAAAAAGCGGTAAAGTGAATATGAAACACGCTGAACCACGGCCTAATAAAACCAGGAGCTGACAAGCATGGTTGAACAGAAAAATGTGCAGTAGATTTGTACCCAGGCCAGAAATCAGGCACATTACTGGATTAGCCACTGACTGATACAGAAAATGTCTCACCCGTCTGCTATTAAATCGTGTGTCTGACCAACTCACATGCTCCCATTTCAGATAAAATAGCACAGTAGTGTCTTAAAAATGTTCTCAACAAGCTGGAAAAATATCTGACTGGAGTCTTGCTAAAAAAAAATATCCTCTACAGTCGGTGACGGGCTTCCTCAACCAGTTGTAAGTAGCATTGCAACGGTCTGCTCCATTCGGTAATACGATCCACATAGCAGCCGCAAGCAGTTAGAACTTAAGTGTAGTCATGTTGACTAACACCTTCATCTCTCTTTCTTTCCTTTTCCTGGCAGGAGCAGACGCATGCATCATGACAGGCTTTCAGAATGAAATCATTATCTAAATTGCTTTCTTTTAAAAAACCGCAAGTGTGTGACAGGGGTGGTGTGTATCTGTCTCTGGCTGCTGTCCATTGCTTTTGGGTTTCGGGCTCGGCCTCTGTTGTGGTTCGCCGTCGCCACAGCCATCCCGCTCCGTGCTCTGTGACTCGCCTGGGCCCCTGTATGAAATAATCGAGTAATCTCAACCCTGCTCCCCGAATTCACAAACCCTGCCTGCCAGCAGCACAAAGAGGCCTTTTGTGCTCCTGAATGTCTGTGTGTGTTCTCAATACTGACTGTATGGATCATCATCACTGAATCAATCAAAAACATATTAAACAAATACACATGTTAAGCTGGGCCATTCAGCAAAGGGTTTGTGGGAAGAGTGAGTGAGCAGTGAGCAAATTAACACCACTTCTGTTTGCTATCGACGCAAAGAGCAACTCTAAAAAACGCTCATGTATTTAAGAGCGAGAGCGTGGCAGAGCACGATGCACTTTTCTGTCAGAAAGAGGCTGCGAGAAAGAGAAAATTGAAAGCAAACTATAAAACAAAAGAAAATGTCCATGTGCCCTCTGACAGCGAGGAGGTGAATAACCCTGGTCAAAAAAAGAGACTGTCACATCTAGTCCTTGGTAACATTGTATTTGGCACAGAGAGACTTGAATAAGCAAAGCAAACAGAGGGAAAGTAAATAGGTAGCGAAGGCCGGACAAATATTTGATAAGTGGATAAGTATTGTGGGATGTGTGGCACAGGTCTTCCCTCCCCTCCTCCTCTTTGTCCCCCTCCATTTCTACGTGCGAGGCAGCAGATGTGTCTTTCACATCCTGTGGAGTGTGCAACCAATCCGCAAACAATAGCCACCGACAAAGGTCATCTTTCGCAATCCATGCATTATCAGAAGCTGGAAAACAGCGAGCACGCAGCTAGCCCGTGCTCTGCACACGTCGTGTGGCACCCCGGCTGTGTCTGTGTGTGTGTTTTAACCCTTCACTACAATGCTACTTGAGCCTTCTTAATAAGCCAATTACACAAGTTTAAGCCACCTCTTTGACCTCGAGTTAAACTAACAGTTGGTGTAAACAAGTGAAATCCTATTAACCTAATAATATACACGGAAGCAGGCGGCAGCAGCCAGCAGTTCAGGCGCTAAAGCCTCTCTACAGAGCCTTAACTGCAGTGAGTTTGGTCCACTGGAGCAACAGTGGCCATGAGCTTTGTGCTACCAAACAGGGTCATAAGTTAATCCGCAGTGGTTATTAGAGTACTTGACAGAATGGATGTGCTAATTTAGCTAGCTGTATTAAGCCTCTCCACTTAGACGCCTAAAAACAAACACATCCTCTTTCATTACATTAATACACATTTAAGACTGGAAACTTGTGAAATGAACACTAATTAGAGTCTAAATAGACCCCATAATCCAGCAGTTACAAAGAAACAGAAAGAGTGCCTTTCCTCTCACTAGCGCTGCGGCTAACAATCTAGCATTGTGTTTGATGAGCTTGTTTCATTTACTGTGGCGGCACTTAACTTTCTAACTGTTCCTCTTATGATCACAGAGGAACTTGGGGATTTATTTTTTATGAATCTAACTTCTAAGTGTTTCCTCTTGAAATCGAGAGCTGCATTATTCATAAAAGTGCTGCATTTTAAAGGCGACAAACAACACGTTTTATGTGGTGTTATGAAAGCATAATGCCGGCAGATGCTCCTTCTGTTTTGTTCTGATGTCACCTCCACAGCAAATGGAGACAGTTTTAGGGTAAATATTTAACAGTGGGCCATTTAGCCTGATACAATTTAAGCATGCAGAGAGTGTGTGTACCGAATGTGTACTTCTGTGTGTGTATGTGTCAGAAAACGTTCCCACTAGGAGTCATTTCTGGCAAGATGATAAATAAGTGAGATTCATAGTACTGTATAGATGGCTCACACACTCTATTCTCTCATTCTAGCATGATTGTGTGTACAGTTTTAGCTCATTTGACTATATTGTTGTAGTGCTTGAGGCATACATGTATTCAAAACACTGTAACTGATTTTTGATGCAACCGCTACCCTCAAGTTGAAGTTCATCATACGGTTGTGTGTTTAAGTGTTTCTACATGTTAGTGTTGTGGCAGACCAGGAGTCTGAAGGAACAATTAATTGTAAAATGATTATTCTGTCATCATTTACTCACCATTATGTAATGTAGGAGTTTCTTTCTTGAAACACAATATAGACTGTTAAGCTCAAAAAAGGACAAAAAGTACCATAAAGTAATCCATATTATATATATATATATATATATATATATATATATATTAAAGTCTTGTATAATGTACAGTATAAGGCTTTTAAAAGCTGCTGTAAACTTTAACTGTCACTGTATGGAAAGATCAGTATGAACATATTTCAAAACATCTTTTGTGTTTCACAGCAGGAAAAAAATCAAACAGGAATGCAATAATAAACTGTCATTTCATGAACTACCCCTTCAAGATACTAGTAGCTTAAACTGACTGTGACTGACAGGTTAGGTAATTTAATGCTACCACTTCACTGGGTCTTCCACTTTTAAAACACTGAGTATCTCTTGGCCAGTTAGTGAGCATCTGTCTGTCTCTGAGTCTCTGTGTAATGTGGTATGTCACATTATGAGCTCAGGAGTCAAGTGTAGATTACAGCACTCTGTAGCACCCTTGCTATTAAACTGTTGGGAGAGCAGCTTGACATACGCAGGTCGAGAGGAGGTGTGTTTGTGTGTGTGAGTGAATATGTAGTGGACCCAGAGGCCAAGGTTTAGAGACAATGTTCAAGTACTTACTTTACAAATTCCCTTTCTCTCTAACCATGACACCCTTCCCCATCCGACTACAACCTATCAGGCTCAGGGTTTGCATCACGGTTCCTTTAAAAAAGGCCAGTCAGAGTCAGCTGGGGAAAATACCTCATGCTGAGCAATTCATAACCTCACAGCAGAGACCTCATTGTGTATTTACAGCAAAACCACTGGTCACAATGCTTCATCAGCTGACCTGGCCAGAAAGCGAGCTGTAAAACTTCATCTTATAGTACACACACACACACACAGGCGTACACTCAGGGAATAAAACAAAGGCACCATAACGGGACCGCATAGGTCTTAATTGAGTTCGCCCCTTTCAAGCGTGCTATTATTTCTAGCTAATGGCATCCACTGGCCCTCTCTCATTACTTGAGTGGGTCTTGAACAAGCCTCTCGTTTGATACAGTTAGAGTTAATGCACTATGAACAGATACACTGCTAGTCATCAGCGATCTGCATATTCAATAACTTCCGTAATTACAGCCGCAATTCATCAGATCCAATCTGATTGCAGAGGGGAAGAGAGAGAGAGAGAGCGAGCGAGGTTTGATTCCTGGAGGACACAATCTAATCACAAAACTAACATGATAATTGAAATCTAAATTGAAAGGGTTGGTGAGCCATGCACAACTGTGTCGAGGCAGAGAGAGCAGAAGTACTTGTGCCTTGAAAGCAGAAGAGAGGAATAAAAGATGCTGATGGAGGGAAAGAGAAAGAGAGATACAGAGAGGGAGAGAGAGAGAGAGGGGGAAGAATGAAATGGTTGGAAGACAAGCTCAAGGATCAGTGAGTCATCACAGGCAGTTTTCTTAAGAGTCATTGTGTTGGTAGAAATAATGGCCAATCATGAATCTTTTGGCATGTCACAACATATTATTGTGAGCCAAAAACAATATCGATGTGAACGGAACATCTGAGGCAAACTCATGTTTAAGTATGTCTACTTAAGAAGATGTGAGTGCACATTCACGGGTTAAGTAAAAAATGTGTGTAATTATAAAGTATAAATACTTATACTTTATATATATATATATAGTGCACTTAAAACATTTGAGTTCATTTCAGAAAACAAAAAAAATTTAAATAAAAAATATATATTGTTTGATAAAATATAACATTAAAATAACATGTTATGTACATTTGATATTTATATTAATTTTTATGTGCATGTGTGTGCGGAAAAAATGGAATACAGTTTCATAATTAATTAAGAAAGTATGTTGAAAAAGCAGGGGAAATATTAGTAAAAGGTCCATTGTCAAAACATCTGTATTCCAGGGTGGCTTAACTAAAGCAAACTGATTCTCTCAAATTATAGATAATCATATAAAAGCTTGGTGAGAGTCGAGCTTGGTATATGATTTGCAAATCATGATCTGATGAGTCAGAAACGTCAAGACAGAAAACAAGAGGTTCACACACACAATTGTTTTGCAGGTGGGTGGAGGGGTTCATCATGTGTTCATCATTTCCTTTGCTATCCCTCTTTCAACTGTCAACATGCAAAGCAGAGAGCTTTACAATCTCTCCCATCTGCTGGGCTTCTCCTCAGCCCTCAATAACAGTTACTCAGTAATGCCAAATTCATTAACCTGTGCTGCTGTTACAGTGGCCCTGACCATAAATTAGGTTAATGTGAGCGGACATATTCCACTGCTAATAGGGGATATAAAATGAAAGCGAGACACGGAGGGACGGAGATTGTAGATCATAAACATATTGTCCCTGACAAAAAGCCCTAATGGCTCTTTGTTCACTTTAACTGCATGACAAATGTTTTTTGAAGGACGGACAAACGGCTTGGAAAAAATTACTGTACAAATAGTGAAATATTAAATTAAATTAAATTTATGCATTTAGCAGATACTTTTATCCAAAGCGACTTACAGTGCATTCAGGCTATCAATTTTTACCTATCATGTGTTCCCGGGGAATCGAACCCCCAACCTTGCGCTTGTTAACACAGTGCTCTACCACTTGAGCTACAGGAGCACATATTATATTAAGATAGCCATATTAAATTTCTTTTTATACTTAATAATAATTGTTTATTATTTATTGTGTTTATTAAATAATAATTTACTTGCGCTTCAGTATAAGCCTCACAAGGCTTTTACTTGAAAGAAAAAGTAATATGATACGACAGCATTTAAAATCTGATGTCAAGTCGGTCTCTAATCTGATAAACTAGTACAATTGTGGAATGTCAGAATAATATTATTTGTGGATACGCACCTATTTATGTTGGATACTTACTATAAATACAGACAGAGGAAGAAAAAAGTTAAGTGCAGGCAGGAAAACTGTTAAGGCCGTGGTTATCAGGCGAACAAAGTGCCAGGAACAAACAGAGCTGTGCAGAAACCTGTTCCCTCCCTCTCTTCGTCTCTACACCACTGTACTGGGAATAGCGATGGGAATGACTGAAGGCCGTCCAAACAACATCTGACAGCTCCTTCTAATTGGAGATTTCAGGCGTAAATCTAGTCAGTGTTTATTCAGAGTCAGTTAGGAACAAGTAGGTTTTGGCCGTGCAGCACTTTTGTTCCTGCTTTCTAAACTGCATCACTTCCCTCTGCTCCTCCCTTTCCATCTTCTTTCAAGAAGCATCGAGAGGAGCCAATCTGCAGGTCCCGCTCCCGTGACGGCGCCGAGCAAACGTGACACCCAAAACAAACTGCTATTGTTCGAGGAGACACCGACCTTTGCTGCCCTCGGATTACGTGACGACCTCTCGTCTCCACTATCCTCCCCTGGTCTTACCAAACAACTTTTACCAAAGAGCCTATTAGGCCAGAATTCCACTTTGTTGTTAAAAAGGGTCTTGTCCTTTCAGAGCGCTCGCTCTTTCGCTTCTATTTTTCAATCAAAGGTGGTGGAGGAACACAAGTCCATTGTTCGTCTCGCAGATGGAAGCTGGAGTTACTACGGCAACAGCTCTAATCCCTCTTTTTACCACCTTTCTTTATATTATTGGCCCATCAAGTGGTACCTTTTAACTCAGGAGCTGGAGGGGCCAGCGGCGACGCTCCCTCTGTCTAATTAGCTGTGATTCTTGCGGCACAGTTCATGATGAGCTAATCGAACATTTGCAAAATAATGACATACCGGGAGCAGCTATTCCTTCTCCTGAGGCCCTGCTATAAGAATCACAATAATGATTCTATTATGGAAGAGCGGACTTTAAAACGCAGCTCGGCCACCACAACAGAGAAGGTAATTGTGCTGGTGTTGTCCACACAATCAACAAGCTATTGTTGGCGACTTGAAAAATAAAGAAGCAGAGAATGGGTGCCACGGTGATTGGTCTGCTCTGCCATGCGGGGCCCATGCTGAATTGTCTGGCAAAGAAGGTCCTTGATAGAATGCATAAAAAAAGGTTTGGATGAAGACAACTGTCTGGCTTTTCTCTTTTTTTGTGTCTGGGCCTCTTTCTCTCACCGCTTAAATAACCACCAATCCGCATTAGACTGCTGCTATTCATATAGTGAATGGGGCTGGGCCACAGAAGAACATCTTTCGGGAGCGGGAGGCTTAGGTAGCCTCCATGTGCTAGACCCATGAAGATCTGAGCCTGTGTTTACTCTATATTATCTCTGTGTAGCTTGGTTTCAATAAAAAATGACCCTGCCATACTGCTTCTATACTACATTAAAGCACGCACGAGCCCAGGTTGAAACTTTCCAGCTCAGCTGTCACTAAAATAAGGCTCATAAGCCAAACGCAAACATGTCAATGAAGTGACTGATAGCTATAAACAAAATAACTAACCATAGAGAATAATATCAATTAATCATCAGCATGCATGGCAAATGAACGACAGTCCAGAAGTGCTGGAATCCGATTAAATCACAGCACATTAAAAACTTAAGAGATTTTTTTTTTTTTGGCTTTTTTCTTCTTCTCCATTTTTGAAATCTAGGTCAATGTGGGACTTAAAGTTTGAGTAAAATCTGAAATGAGTTTTTGAGAGCGATGAAGGCAGTTAGTCATTTGAATCCTCATGTGCTGACTGGTGTGAGAACAGCTCTTTGTTCACGCAAGCAGAGGCCGAGGGGAGAGGGAATGCTAAGTGGGCCCCCTTTGCCTAGTCAACCTTCAGTGTGCTTCATTTATCTTCATCTTGTTAGAGTAAATTAATTAACAATCTAGCTGTTACACACTTTCTCCTTTCATTACATCAAATAATGGCAGAGATGGAGGAGGAGGTCCTCTCCTCTGGGATTAGCCTAGAACTGCTAGAGACATCTCTCTCTTACACTTTTCCCCACTCTGTTTCTCCCTCCCTCACTCTTTTTGTAACCCAACCTTATGCCAAACTTCCCAGTTATCAATTATTTGATAAGATCAAACAAAAAAAGTCACTGTGCATTATGCCTATCAATGAAAATGATCCTCATAATAAAATAACTGATCTGATGCACCTGACTGAATTCATTCAAATTTTCAAGATGACTATATTTAACACATTTGAATAAGGACTGGTTTGGAGAGTCTCACTCTGACTATTGGTACAGTACACATTATTACAAACTAGAGATCGTTACTAGAAAGTCATTTTCTGTTCTCAGCTTTCATGCTTTAAAAGAAGAAGAAGAAGAAGACATTGTGAGTAATTTTGCATGCATTTAATGCATTTATGCATTTTACTGTATGCATTTGTTTCAGTTTAATCATGTGATTACTCTGAAAAAGAAAGAAGGGAAAACATATCCTTTTGTGTGAACTTAAAAGGGAGTGATCTATATTTCAGAACACTTCTTTGTTAAAGGTTTGAACATCTTGGAGGATTAGAGAGGAAGTGATAAGGTGTCTCCGACCTGTCTCAAACTACTTTCGGCACCTCCCCTCTATGTTTAGTTATCCTCCTGCAACAGGTGGCCGCAGTCAAACACAATCCTCCGTACTGTACATGACAGGACGAAGGCAGGCAGATAAACACATTGTGCTGACAATAATCTAGCGTGCTCTACCAGATCCTGCTGCCAACAGCAACATAAGTGGGTCACATGTCTGCCAACAAATTCATCAGCTGCACGAAAGCCTGAATGACAACAGAAAACTATTACAATAAAATAATTGGAAGTTTCTTTACAGATTATATAACTGGAGTAAATCAATAAAGTATGCATGCTTTTCAGCCACAGACTGTCCTAAGAGCATGTGATCACTCACAAACGCACTGAAAAACTCTTGTCTCGGGTCAAATTCTGCAGCCGTTTCATGTGGATATGCAGAAGGATCAGAGAAAGTCTATTCTGCTCCTTTAGGTTCATTTAGTGCAAGTTAGCTTCAAATGAGTTAAGTGGAAGTGTCACTACACTGAAAAAGTAATGGTGTAGGATTTCCTTTGAAACAAGTTTCATTTAGAAATTGCTAATAAATTTCACAAATACTACAAGAAGTAAAACATGAAATTAAACATGAAATTTTTAAGTAGAAGAACTCAAATATTTTCTTTTAAAATATTTTTTTTAAATATTGGACTGTGCTGCATATACAATAAAAAAAACAATATTCAATAGAAACTAAGAAAATACAGTGGCTGCAAAAATTATTTTGTTAAGTCTTAAAAGCTAAGTTACACTTTATTTTAAGGTGTCCTATTTACAGTGTAATTATACATTTACATACCGAGTAATATCAATTAACTACATGTACTTACTATATGGGTAGGGTTAGGATTGGGGTTTGGTTTAGGGTTACGTGCATGTAATTATGAATAATTTATTGTTATTATAATAAGTACATGTAACATGTAACAAGGAAACCTTTATTCTGGAATCTGAAATTTAAATGAATAGCTATTAAAATAAATGTATAACTATTAAAAACTGAAAATCAAATATCAATAATTACTAAACAGCTTTCATTCTTTTTACCTATTCTGACCGTTTGGAAAGAGAATAAAAAATATTATTAATTTAATCAAACAAATGACCTTTTGAAAAAGAAATCAAAGGGGATTCATTAGCTTTAGCCAATTTTGGCTGACAGCAGCTTTGAAAGGCAGATGTTGCTGCTGCTGTTTTTAATGAGAGATCACTAATTAGGGTTGCTAGCAATTCAAGTGTGGGGAAGGTGGTTTGCACAGAGAGAGCACAGCCAATGGCTAATGCACTCGCTGTTATTTACTTCCTCTGTGCAATGACACACAGCACAAATTCTTAATTAGAATCACAGGAAGGGGATGGGGTAATGGTGTCCTTACTCGTTTTTACTGCAGTTATAACACAAACACACAAAACAGGAAATGGTGAGAATCACAAATCAAGCACAGCCCCATTTGCGACCCGACTGATCAGTGAGCTGGGACTGAGGGGACGGTGACAGACATGTGCATGCAGTATGGGGGGGGGAGTGAAACCTGTCTATCACTCACTGACTGACAGGGGCTGGGATGGGCGGCACAGGGTGCATGAAGGGAAGAAAGTCTGATTATCTGCAGGAGGGGAAGTGTGAAGAAGTTGCACTACGGAGTTAAAATTTGCAGACATACACACAAACAAACACAGACAGAGACAACACATCATCCCACAAGTTGGCTAATACTAGGTGGTGTGATATCGGAGCTGTGAAAGGACAGATGAATTCAGCCCGCTGGACCCCCTGTGGCAACAACAGAAAAACTAAAGCAACTAACCTCAGTAAAAAGCTGCTACGCAGAAAGCCCTCCATGTTCAGCATTTGGTTTCTGTAGCAGGAGAAATACACAGAGAGCCATTGTAACTGAGCGAGCACAAGTTAGCATGGC
Source organism: Cyprinus carpio (assembly GCF_018340385.1). Taxonomy (NCBI): domain Eukaryota; kingdom Metazoa; phylum Chordata; class Actinopteri; order Cypriniformes; family Cyprinidae; genus Cyprinus; species Cyprinus carpio. Next base: position 15,860,135 of record NC_056603.1, on the reverse strand, counting down.
AACTTAAAACAATAACAGAGGGGAGAAAACAGACAAAACCACCAACACATCCTCGACTGTCCCTGAAACATTTTTATCTTCCAAACCAAACACAAGAACAAAGATGTAACACTCCCCACAGCTCCACTAATAGCTTTTCATCCGTCTTTTCGGAGAAGCAGACATTTGTCATTAGCGTACATGGTTTTCCAGTCCCGTTGTTAATGATATGTTATCGTATGACAGTGGTTCCCTGGGCGCTGCTCCTCCCAAAGCAGCGTGTGGTGGTCCAGCTGTGGACCATGTGTGGCGGGGCCGCGGCAGCTTCTAGGAGCTGGACCACAGGGGCCCACACCGGGCCAACCCTGAACCAACGCTGGGCCGCGCACCCATGGAGAGGCGGGAGGATGTGGTCATGATATCACCACGTGCAGAGGCTGCTCTAAAAGTCTAATGCCACAAATTTGGGAGCATATGTTTGGAAATTGTCTCCAAAGGGTTTCCATTAGTCTCAGTTTTTGGTCTTTACAAGACATACATACATATATGACTTATAAAGATCAAGTGTTTGTTTGTATAGTAAAAAAGCTGTCTGGCAAAAGACAATGTAAAGAATGTAATGAAAAACAGAACATTTCAATAATAAAAATATTGTTTTTTATCTTTATATAAAAAAATGTAACTGTAAAATTAAATGTCATGTACTACATAGACACACATGCATTTACATTTACATTTAGTCATTTTGCAGACTGCAGATTTTGCAGTCACTTTGCCTTTTTTCCAAAGCGACTTACAATTGGGGAATATATAAAGCGATTCTTCTTAAAGAGGCAAGCAGACACAGGAAGTGCTCGAAATACCAAGTTTTAGGCATTGTTCAAATAAGTACAAGCTAGAAAGAGAAGGAATAAATAAAGAGAAAGATAAGAGATGAAGAGACGAGAAAGATAAAGCTTTTTTTTATTTTTTATTATTATTTAGGATGAAGTCGAGTGGCGTCGAAAGAGATGATTTTCAGCTTTCGCTTGAAAATTGTCAGGGATTCAGCATTCTGGATATGGGTGGGAAGATCATTCCACCAGCCAGGGATAGTGAATGAGAAAGTTCTGGAAAGTGTTTTGAACCTCTCTGTGATGGTACCACGAGGCGTCGCTCACTAGCGGATCTCAGAGTTCTGGAGGGGAAGTAGGCGGGTGCTGAGCCTGTGGCATCAATGTCTTGAACTTGATGCGAGCAGCAACCTGTAGCCAGTGCAAGGATATAAAGAGAGGTGTAACATGGGCTCTTTTGGGCTTGTTGAAGACCAGCCGTGCCCCTGCTTTCTGAATCATTAGATGATTCAGAGATGATTCAGACCTATATATATACATACATACTGTATATAGGTATATGCCATATTTATTTAACACTGCTTTACATATTTATTTTTTAGAACTTATTTTTATTAGTTTAAGCTAAAAAAATGAGGTGCAGACTATATATAATATATATTTTCTATCTAATTAAAGTTAAATTAATTACACAACCAAAATTGAAATATTAATTTAATTAATCAATTAATTCAATATTTATATATATTTATTATATACTCTAAAACCTTTTTCTAAAGACAATGTGAAGAACATGATATGGTCTAAGACAGAAGAACAAATATTAAAAATATAATTATTAATATTACAAAATAAATACATTTATAGCTTTAATTAAATAAATATTCAATTTATTTAATATATTATTTATATAATGAATTGCAATTTATAAAATAATACAATCCACCTCAAATAGATATTTGTAGTGTGTGTGTGTGTGTGTGTGTGTGTGTGTGTGTGTGTGTGTGTATACACGTGGCACCCAGTGAAGCTCTGCAATATAAGTTCCAAATCTGCATCAGGTCTCTTACTTTTGGTCCCTTCTGGAGCTACAAACAGAGATGATGCATTTCCAGAGCTTTTTTTTTAATGCAATCCTGCAGAATGGGAATTCATCAAGTGCTGAAACTAATTAGCGATTTCTTTCATGCTCTAACACCCCACTCTCTCTCTCACATCATCATAATCATAAATAAGAGACACATCAGAGTCAAAAGACATCCATTCTTTTGCCTCCTAAATGCTTTTGCTTTCAGTTACATGGCTGTAATTTGCCCCATGCTTCTCCCCTCCCTTCATCCTCTCTCTCTCTCTTTTTCTCGATGGCGAGTTATGCTGCTGTGGACGGGTAGACACAAAGCCACTGAGAAAATGGAAAGAGTGAGATCAGAGAACCCCAAGGACACTGCGCCTTTCAGGCCGGCCAGCACTTAGCAGGCCAGAGGACCCGTAAGACCGTCGAGACTTTTCTCACAGTCAGGTGTCTTGGGGCTTTTGGGGGATGGGAAAGGAGTGTTTTCAGACATGGGCGCTCTGCTCACATAATAGTCAAGTGCTGCCACAGCAGTGACAACGCGAGAAAACAACAGTAAAAACGCAACAGAGGCAATCAAGCGTGTCTCCTCACCATTCCGAAAGAGTGTTAAAAACACACACACACACACACACACTCTTGCACACCCTCCTCTCACACTCTCTCTCTCCAACTCTTGCTTTTGTTAGGGGGGCAGCTAGAAGACAGCAAAAACACACGCATGCTGACAGCGTCTGTCTCTTTCGGAGAGAGTGCTCTGAGCAAAGAGAGAAGAGAGATTAGATTTAAGTGTTGTTTGATTGTCAGGTCTGTTTATTCTGCTTAAAAATATGCAAAATAAAACAGAATTAGGAATATGCGATATGTATCTAGATTGACTAGTTAGAATAACACTCTAAAATGTCAAGTGAGATCTCTGGCACAATACAGAATAACTTGCCAACATGGTCAAAGACACATACGTTTTTATATTTAGTTTCAATTCTATTCACTTTTAATTCACTTCATGGGTAAATCATATCGAAATGTGCTCAGGTCTCATTGTACCCCGAAAACAAAAGAAACAAAAATATTATTATTATTATTATCATTATTATTATTAAAATAATTAATGAATATCATTTCTGTCTTTTTTTTATATTTATGTGTTGTGAAATAATGCCACAATGATTATAAAGGAGGCTTAATTTCTTTAAGCAAAATTAAATTTATAATTAAAATAAAAAAAAACTAAATTATTATTACAATTATTAATAGCATTCAATTTATTATTATTAATAATAATAATAATTAAAAATGAATTATTTTAGAATGTAAAATAATTTTAAATATTGGTTAATAATTATAAAAGCAAAATAGAACTAGGAGACCTATAGTAATACCTAGTTCTGTTTTATATAAACTGAGACATTATCACTGAAACGGTAGCATTCAAGTGACTAGCTTCTCTGTCTCCCTCAGTTTTCTTACCCTTTGGCTGTTGTGTTACCTCAGCCTTTTCCTGCAGTTGAAAATAATAACTCAGTGCAGAAATTGAGACAACTAGGATCTCTGTGTGAGGATTTAGCTGTGGTTTACAGGCCGAGCCGAGGAAAAAGTGACTGAGCCACACAGTATTGTCTCAGCATATCGAAAAGAAAGAAATAAACAGAGTAAAGCGAGGCTCAAATTTAGAACAGACCATGTTTCAAGGAAAACATATTTTAAAAAAAAAAACAGAAAATAAAAACAACAGCTAAAAAATTAGATCCACACGCCCCCTTCTCCCAAAAGACCCAGAACACCCAACAACAACCTCCTCTGCCCAAGCGAAGTCTCCCACCATCTGTAACAAATGTGCTCTATTAAAACAGTACCATATGGACAACAAGCCCTTGCTATTAACACGGCTTCTGTACGGCCCCCTCGCTAACGCAGTGCACATTTCAAACGTTCAGTCAAATTGACTGGCTGAATTAATGTAGTGCTATAGAGAGTGGGTGGGCTCGCGCACGGAGATGGAGATCCCAGCGATGCCGTGACTAAACTTATCCTACATACTAACACAGAACTGATCTATAGATGTTCTCCAGACAGCAGGAGGGGAACTGAGAGCCAGACGAATTCATTCAGGACAGGAAAAAACATCTTGCTACATCTTCATTCACAAGAAAAGCCCACAAACCAGATTCATGGCTAAAGTCTTGAGGTTACAAAACTGAATGAAGTACCCAAAATGAATCATTTATTCCATGAAGAAGATGACCATGACTTCCTCTCAGCATGTCAAGATGGCACTGATTAAACCCTGAGGGCGTGGGATGTGTTACTGCGATGCCGTGGCGCTGCAGTGGCGACGCCCCTCCTCAGCGAATCAGAGCAAGGCAGACTCAACGTGACCACACCCACAGACTATAAAGCTCTTCTATTCTTCAGCGCACATGACATCATCATTTGGAGGTCTTCTTTTGTAACACACACACAAACAGAACACACATCAAATCAATTAGGCCTTTGTGGACTTAACCCGACCCAAAGGTTCACTCAATTTCTGTTTGTTTATTTCTCCCGTCACAAGGCCTTGAACACTATTCATAATTATTTGGAAAAAGGGGGATATTTTTCCCCCTTAATGCTGCGTAATGCTGCTCGCTTACAGGTATTAGAGGACAGCATGATGTGAAACACACTTTGTGTTTTTACTCATTCAATAAACTGTTTCTGGACTGGTGACACAGTAATACTAATCTGAAGCTACCGTGACATGCCTGTGCTCTGTCAAAAGGGGTAAAATGAAATGATGACATGTGCCAATAATAACGGCGCACAGTCATGTAATCTCCCAGTGCTAACCAGCATACACCTGAGTGCTCAGTGAAAGCACACTGTGTCGGGGTGGATTGCAATAGGGAAGGTTTAATTGAGGATGTAATAGGGACTTTAGCCTTTTGTGTCAGACTAGCCTTGGCCACACAAGAAAAAATGTGTGTGAGTGAGAGAGAGAGAAAGAGAGAGAGAGAGGGAGAGAGTTTTGTAGCAAAATAAATAAAGTAATTAATTAATGAATTAATAAATAATTCATATATATATATATATATATATATATATTTATATATATATATATATATATATATATATATATAATGTATTTTATTTATACATGCATTTACATATAATAAATACATTTTATAAAAATAATAAAAAATATTTAAAATAAAATTTCATTTTAATATAATTACTGTAAAATTCTGAGATTATTGCCTATTGGAACAACTACGCATGCCTTCCGTTCAAAAACAATAATATTTATTAACTCTTTTCTGTAACTCAGCTGGTATATCTAGTGCTAGCAACACCTAAACTGTGAGTTCATTTCCCAGGGGAAACTGTTATGTACACCTGTATAAAAGTATCTGCTAAATGCATAAATTCACTACAGAGAAGAGGCATTACAAATTTAGACAAAAAAGACCAAAACAGATCCTATAGCAAAACGAAAACACTATATTTTGAGGTGACTGGTGATAGTATAATTAAATTAGTATTTCATCTGCTCTCATCTGAGCCACGAAAGGTGTGAAAAGGTTTTGACAGTGCTGGGAACGGGAGAAAAAAAACCCTCTGTCCACAGATCCAAACACGTCTCACGGGTGTTCTCCTGTCACGCGTGTGCACACACCTCCAAACGGCATCACAAAAGAAGACGTGACAGAGAGGGGCTTGCTCCGCCCCCTACCACAGCCCACCGATTAAATACACTCTCGCTAACAGCACCGGTGTCCCATCCTTCAGTCTCAACCCCCCTCACTCACCCACCCTGAGGAGTAGTGAATTAATTTGTGCGAAGCAACCCAACATTACGAAGGTGTGTTGAAAGGTGTCTGCTCATGTTTCAAATTAAACGCGCTGCTGGTCAGCATTAGCACCTAGATGCCGTCGAGGCTGCGCGCCTGCCTCTGACACTTATCCGAGAGAGAGAGAGAAACTGGATTTGCCTGTTCACACTGGAATAATTAGAACATGTCAGGAAGAATTAATTTCCTCATATTTCAAAAGGATACACAGAAATTACCATGTTATTATATGACAGGGTCCCTGGGAGGATTGTATTAAATTTGATTTCCAGCGCAGCCCACACAACAAATTAAAGTCATAAATAAGATGGAAAGAAGCGGGGCACAGAGCATATGTTTATGGCAATGAGTGAAGCCAGGGGACCAGAAAGAACTATCTTCATTTCATTTTATTTAAATCAGGCCGACACTCTGTGTCTGAATGACAGCGCTTGCTAATGAGGGCTCTTTTATATTAGCAAAGAGAAACAGCCACTTAGTGCACCTTTCCTCTACAACTCAACCGGCTGAGCATCTGCCTCCCCTAATGGACACATTACGGTGTGCTTACAAACTTACAAGGCCTGCAAAAGGTGAGGTCTCTCTTAACTTACATCTGCGCAACAAATCAATTAAGCCTCGGATGCGGTTCTTCGTTTCACAGGTTTTTTTTCCTCGCTGCTTTACGCTTCATTTGATGTTTGGGCTAGTTGAAGGAGACGGAACAAAGTTAAACAAGTTAAAACGTAACAATGTTAAACTTCTTTCAAGTGCGCCATTCATTCATTGCGTGTATGATGTGAAATTCTATAAAGGCTGCTAAGTTGTTTAGCGAAAGACGTAGCTCAAATGAAATAATGAAACTCAAAAATAACAACAGGAGTGACCCAAGGTGAATCATATTTTCATCTCTCTGACTCACTAAGCGTTTGGGTGGGCTTTGCACTTGTGAATGAAAGCATGTGGGAGAATCTACCCCATTATATGCAGCAGAGAAGCAGAAGTGCTAATTATATTCCTACGAGTCAAGTGGTAATCAGATAGCCTCAGATTCATGGGCATGTTTTATGTGTACGGATGACCTCAGCAGTGTCTGCCTTTACAATCTACATGGGCTAAAATAAACAGATTTCTTTAACAAGTCACTCAACTATTCTCATCTAAAAAATATTCCCCTTATTACTGGGAGACATATTTGTGCTTTGTGGATCCACAACCAAAAAATGCGTCAAGATACGTCAATGAGATAAACCCAACAATGATATGCGCACTGTCTCTAATAAAGTTTGAGAAGTTGCTGTGAGTCCAAAACATCAGAACAAGCCATCTTTTCAGATATGCTTTATGCAGGTGGCTGGCAAATACAAAATAGCTAGATGCCTTCATTCATTCAATATAATTAGCAGAAAATGTTAAAAGAAAAATGAGTGTGGATAGTTTACAAATGCAAAAAAAAAAGACATAATGCATGGTTTTGTGTTTATTACCTTTATCATAATCAAGGTTATAAGGAATGTCTGTGAAAAAGAAAAAAATATATATATTTTGTTAATTTATTTTTTATAATTATTATTAAATATTTTTATGCATATGTACAACAACACTTAAAAATAAATTCGTAAAAATTCATATATTTATTTAAATAGGACATTTATAAATGTATTATATTTATTTTTATCATTTATATTTATTTATATAAATGTTGTAATTTATGCAAAAAAATTAATTATTAACCACAATTATAGTTTTTGTGCTGAATGATGAATTATTGTCAAACTTTCCCTCTCGTTAAGTGCTTTAAGACTTCTTAATTTCCACCATTCCTGCTGGGGAAATGCACTGTAAATCTTTGATAAGGTGTATTAGCTTATTACAATTGCGCCGAGGCAGTGGAATTCAGAGAGAAGGAAACTCTCTGGGAATGGGCATCATTAGAGCCAAGCGCTCCCCTGGGCCCCACAAACTTTAAATAATTTGCAAATCAATTAACTGGCAACTCTCAACATAACAAGGATTTTACACCCCAGGGTCAGGGCACATTATCAGCTCTAGAGGATTCATGGCATTTTGGGAGAAAAGTTCATGGTTGGAATCATTAATTCATTTTACAGGACTTTTAGTTATGCATTACTCTGCCCAGCTGTGGAAGCCAGGAGATTAATGACATGTTCCTCAGTAAGTCTATGGCCATATAGCTAATAAGAGAACGCCTTTTTACCTTGGTTACTGTCTTTACCTTAAGACTGCCAAGTTTATATTATGCATAATTCTTCTGAAATTAGATAAAGCACATCCAGCCATCAAAGGACGATATATTTAATAAACCTTGGCAGAGGCCACTGCCTCAGTCATGACAGCATGTTGCTGGGATGTTAAGTCACAGCGGGGTGATTGAAAACCACTGAAAATCTCATGCTCCAAATGATCAATGGTTCTCAGATGAAGTCAGACTGGTTTGCTAGACTACACCAGCTGAATGTAGCACAAATAAATAGAGTTTATTTAATGTGAAAAACCCTGTGGATTGAGAGGCCACACCTGTATGCGTGCAGAAAAATAAGCACCAAGCCAGAATATGATGCTTTTGAATGAAACCTCATGAGAACTAATAAGAAAACGAATGGATACCTTGCCCTAAATACTTCAGCAAGGACCTCAACCATCGCAGATGTCTGAAGACCTTAGGACTTCCTTTCATGAGAATAATTTAATTTCCAACAATTAAATCTTATTCTAAATTCACACTGATGAAATTTTATGTTCTATCGGGCGGAAAGAAGATAACGGATCATTTTTTTCTCCCCCGATTGGGCTGATGAAATTAAAATGCCGAACCTTATTGAACAACCTCTCTGACAACAATCAAGAAGAGGGTCAGTGAAGAACTGTAGCTGGAGAGAGACTGTTAATAGATGGGAAAATAACCACCCAAAGGTTATTCATTTTCATTAGGGGTCCAGGAGAGCTGTTTATTTAATTTTTTTACAGAAAATCATTCCTGGAGACACCAGCCCCACAGAGACATCAACAGCGAGACACGCTAAATGTAAAATGAAGGAAGGCTCCAGCAGCTTTATTAGATGAATGGCACACTCTGACAAAGAGTGTATTCTGCCTGTTCAAACAGATGCCGTCGCCTCTTCCTCAGGTGTTTCCAAATGACTTCTCGCAAGAGTGATTAAACGGCGGGCGCATGCGAGCCACGCGTTCGCCCAAATTACTTACTGCCTCATTTTGTGATTAATTAAACATGCAGATTAAAGTTGCAAAGGAATTTAGATTAATAGGTGTGTTAGGTCTCATAGGTCTGGTAAGCATCAGAGCACTGGATAAAGAATGTTGGACAGGTTGATTTCTTTTCTTCCTCACAGCGTGAAAACTCCAAAATGGAACAAAAAAAAAAACACTGGGCAAATATACGAATTTTTAACACATACTGACAGCTTTAAAATATTGTATCTCTTGCTGAAAGCATGGCCTTCACACCAAAGAATTTTGCATTTAAATGACTGAAATATGTTTTGAAATAAAAAAATTCCTTTCAGATCGTCAGTTTGCATAGTTTAAGTTGCTTAAAACTACTTACTGTTTATTTATTTATTTATTGTATATAAGATTTCGGTCCTGACTAACCTTAAATGGCTATGCTTTAAATTACAAAAAAAAAAAAAAAATTCTCAATAAAGTTTTCTATACGGAAAAATAAAATGCTGGCTCAGCCGTAAGTGTTCACTCTCACCCACCCACATACACACACTCGTACCGGTCTAAATGCTGACACGACGCCAACCTGATGTACAGTACAAGGCTTATACTGTTACCCTCAGTTCTGGAGTGATGCCAGCATATAGGCCTGATGTTTACTGTTCTAACTCAAGTGGTCCTTTCACCTTCATTCAGCCTTACAATCAGCGTTTCATTCCCTAAATAGAGACCTGACCCTGTGACATATCAATGTTAATATCTGTGTTCACAAGACCTGGAATGATACAGGCCACAGCTGTTCTGTAGTGGCGGCTGTATGACACAGACCATGCATCTTTATCCTCAATGGTAAGACAAAAACCACTGCGGAAATTTAAAAAAACTGACATGTTAAACATCACAAACACCAAGACAACAGCATGTCTGTCAAGCAGAGGTTAATCTGAGAGTCATCGAGCGTGGTATCATAATTGTTCCCAGCCCAATTTTCCAATAATATTTCAAGCCTCCATTTATGACTCTTCCCTCCAGAGTTAGAAGCTGGGCAGACCCTTTGTTATTTCTCCATTCAGCTCACCTCACCGATCTGCCTCTCTTTCCTCCGACAGCCATTCAGAGCGGACTTAACACACCAGCGACACGCACTACAACCGCAGCTTAAAAATAAAAAGCGCCTGGCCTGGTGTAATAGAGCATATTGATCTGAGCCGTAGACGCTGTTTGACTTGAAATCACAGGGATAAAGCTGCTGCATTAGCGTGCGGCCCTGAACTTTGAGCTGCAATATGCCATTCTCAGTGGCCTAATTATGCAGGGCCAACAGTGGGGCTTTCTACACACTAATATAACTCTGTCCTGCAACTCATATCGAAGTGACATTTGAAAAAAGATTAATATGAACTTAACTTTCAGGAATCTTGTTTGCTCAACATTACCAGGAGCAACACTTTGCCAGATATGATCTTTATTACTATGCTGGAAAGAGAAAACTCCCATTTAAGACATATTGTGGTAGAAAACTGCAGCCGTATATTGACTGTTTACTAAGACCCTGTCTGTGTTTCTTTAAAAGGGGCTCTTTCTTCATTGCTGTGAATGCTCTTATTGAGGGCAACTGGCAGCCTGAAAGTACCAATAACATAGTTGGTATTAGCATAGAGAATAGATTCACTCTATACGCACAGATGGAAGCGTGTGTTTGTGGGGAATGTGGAGTTAGGTGCTAACAAGCAAATCAGTTTTCAAATGACTACTTTATGCCTTTTAAAAGTAATAAAAAGACTATAGTCTACATAAAATCATTAATATGTGGCATTTTATATGTGTGTATGGGCTCTTTTTCAAGCTATTTTAGTTCCAGGAAAGTGACGCAGAACAAAACAACACACTCATCATTGTAATCATTTGTGTAAGGCCACCATTTCCTGTGTTGATGAAGCATGTACAGTGGTTTCATGAGTTGAAAATCATAGCAAACAGACATAAAGGGGTAAGACAGCAGCAGTCATGGGGGGGGGGGGGTGTTAATGGAACAGTGATACACAAGTGATGTTAGACAAGATGCATAAACCAAAATATACGGTTTGTACTTACATACACAGAAATACTTTATCCCCAGCTCCCAAAGATCACTGGTGAGTTGATTTTGAGTTCATGAAAATGACCTACAACAGAAAAAAAATAAATGTGTTTAAGTTTACATGGCTTCTTGAAATATGTGTACATATCAGTGTTGGGCAAAACTCAGAAATGGCTTCCTTTCAATGTAAAATTATTTACTGTCACTGTAAAATCATTTGAATGCATCCTTGCAGAATAAAAGCATTCATTTTTTTAAAAAGCGAGAAACAACGAGACAGAAGAACAGAAAATGGTGAGAGAGGATGTCAGAGGAGCGAAGTGAAGTGAGGTTGCTGGCAGGCGGTCAGAGTCCCAGCAGATGAAGTTAAACAGTCATAGTGCCGCACAACCTCCAGTTACTCTGCTCTCTCCCTCAGGGACTCAATCCTAGACAATGTTTAGAGTCCACTTCTCTAATACCTCATTAATCTGTCCCTGCACTGTTTGATTCAACTAATAAATGGCTTTCATACAAAGCACTTGTTTTCTCTAATTCCTCTCTCTGCAGAGCACTAATGATTTATTTAGTTACACGCACTGCTAGTTCTAGCAGGTCTTCTGAGGTCCTCCAGCAACGGCGGCACCACCAAGGAAACACAAACAAACAGACGGTGCACCAAAACCACCAACAACACCCAATTTCACCATTATCCCACCATATGTGTAGCATTACACCTCCCCTGCATGTGACAGAAGAGAGAGAGAGAAAGAGTCGTGCATAAACCTCACGGATGTTCATTTCTCCACATTATTCTGTTTTTCACAACAAGCAGGAATCTCATTACCAGCTGATTTATACAATTAGCCTGCCTCAGCATCACCAATTAAACAAGGACACAGGGGTTTGAGGTCACAGCTAATTGATCCGGCTGCAATTTGCGCCATCTCTGCTAGCACAGAAATCTGCCCTCCCGTGCAAGCGTCGAAGATCTAAGTCAAATGCATAGACCAAGTAAATGGCTGTGTGGGAGAGTGGGTTAATAGAATAAACTGAGAGATCTTGGGTCTCCAATGGATCTGAATGTGGCAACCTTGAGGCTGAAGGTGACAATGGGAGAAAAGAGGCAGGAGGTCTGACCCTTGTGTGAATGGAAAGCTGTTGTCATCTTAATAGCACCTCTGAGCTGATAGTCTATTCCACGTTCTCAAAGGACCATGCCACAGGCCTGACTGCCTCCTAGTTCACACCGCACACACACACACAAACACACACACACAGTGTGTATTTGTGTGTACACGCTCACATACATCTCTCACAGAGTTAGTGCCAGCTCTCTTTTTTGTGCTTCACAAACACACAAACCCTTAACAGCGGTGGTCATTCTATAAATGCTTTCCTCTTTGCGAGCCATACAACATCGGACTAATACCTGTTACGCTTTAATAAATACAAAGATGTTTTAATTGCAGAGGGCAAAAAATAAAAAATAAATTTAATTTATTTAATTATAACTTAATGCAAAGCGATGAAAGTAACAAGCTTGTGAAAAAGAAAATGGTGCAATTTTATATTCATGCTTTATTTAAGCTAATCATTTGTTTGGATGAAAAAAAGCCCAAAGAGATGACAATGATATTGCAATGTAATATATAAAAGACTGTGGCAGTCCACTGTAGTGTTAAGCAGCAGAGCTGGATTAAACAGGACTTCACTGCCGTTTCTAAATGGGTGATCATGAATTCATTAAAAAGAGTTCCAATCAGCACCAGCCTGTTTTTATTAGTCACCCAACAGTTTTATTACTGATTCATTGTGTCCGCAATTACCACTGCGGCTTTTTCACATGTTGAGCTCTGTTTTTTTCTCTCTTCTTGACAATGACTGCAGTGATGAAGTAGCTGTGGTTGTACAAATGGGAGCTGAAATAAAGAGAGATGAAGAAAGGAAGAACTGTTTGAGTAGCCGAGCGTCTTGGCAAATTACTAAACGAAAAGCTAAAGCCCATTAAACCCCATGAGGACAGACTAGGGGGCACCCAAAAAATTAATGATAGGTTTTCCTGCTAAACAACCTTTAGTCACTGCATCGGCTAACGAATCGAGCTGTTTAAATGAAAACAGATTTTATTTTCAAATGTGCTGAATATTTCAGAGAGGTTAAGTGGGGTGCTTAAAGCTTGTGTTGGTGAGGCCAATCCATCGACCATGACAGTGACCCCAGCTAGACCCTCCAACAAACACACTAGCACAAACTGACTCCAAGAGAACAAGCCAATGGATACACACGCATGACATGACATGAGAGTAACGGATGCTCCAAAAACCTTCCATTCTCCTTCGTTCAATCATTCACAAGTTAATAAAACAAGAGTGGCAATGTTACCTTTGCCTTAGCCAGTGATATACCTTCTTTACATTTTATTCAAGAAGAAAAGTCCTTTCACAAATCCAATGAGCCTACAAATTCCAGGCATGTGTTCATCTGCAGTAGGTTCGGCTGATTTAATCAATCATCTGCATAACAGTGCTGTGTCTTTGACTGTCATATGACAAGGGTTGGGAATCAGTGACTAACTTGCACAGCAGATGCAGGCAGCTTGTTTTAAATATATTTGCAAAAGTGGGAGAGGTACAGTAGCATGCTTTACATAATACGCTGTAAATGTGTACTGATAAGAGACCTTTAAGAGGCTGAACTCTAAGGAAAAGTGGTTCACATGGGTCACATATAGATGAAATCCTTCATCTTTCTGAGCATGGACATGCTGCACTCTCCTAAGGAGGGAACATTTTCATTTGCATCAACTTTGCCCTAGCTTTCTTCTGATCCAGCAACCTGCAAAAAATAAAATCACTTTAAATGTCCTATTTCCCCCAGTCCAGAACATGTTAAGAGGGGATTTAGGGGAAGTAGTTATTGGGACAAAAGAGGCAATATCCCCCATCAGCAGGACGGTCTCTTACCTGGTGAGGACAGGTTATCTCTGTACTAACAGCAGGACCACTGATGGGAGAAGAGGTGGGGGTGGATGAAAATAAGGCAGAACAGAGCCGATAGACGGGCCACTCACACCCAGCAGTGGGCGGAAGAGCAAAAGAGGTAAAGTGGTGTTTTGTCAGATCCAATATTCCTCCTGACAAAAATCAAGTAGTGCGCGCACACAGCTGACAGATCTGCAGGTGTAAAAGCACGGAACCAGATATTAAGTACAGATGTAAGGGCTGTGAATTGAGAGTATCCTTTCAATTCCAAATCAATTCCTGAATTTGAACTAAATTTGAGCTGAGGTGGCAAACAGGATGCAGAACTGCATTTTAAATTTAAATAAAATACAGTAGTAAAATTAAAAAGGAACTGAAATTCAAATAAATGTATGTAATGTAAATGTAATTTTTAACTTGACAAAAGTTGACAAAAATATCATTTAAAAGGTTTTTGAGAGAAAAATAGATAAGAAGATAGAAGATACAGTACAGTAGATAAATATGAAATGCCACCTACAGAAATTCTGTTTAACAATACTTTTTGTAATATTATTATTATTTATTATTATTATTATTATATTATTTAATATATTTAATATTATTAATTATATTGATATCACTTTATTTTAAGGTCCAATTCTCACTATTAACTAGTTGCTTACTAGCATGCATATTAATAGCATATTGCCTGTTTATTCGTATTTATAGGCACATATTAATGCTTTATTATGTATGACCATGTTCTAGATCCCTTAACCCAACCCAATGCCTAAACTTAACACCCACCTTACTAACTATTAGTAAGCAGCAAATTATGAGTTTATTGAGGGAAAACTTAGTTAATAATGAATGTGTTCCAAATTCTAAAGTGTTACCATAATATTAAATTAACTTTGCAGAATGCATTAGCTGTGTTGAATTCCTTTAAATTGTGATTCAGTATTGCCATTGCTCTTGATTTCAATTCAAGTCCCAATTCAACTTCCTGTGACATGTGGCCAGTTCAGTTCAAATTCAAACTGATACACACTGCCAATTCTTCAATCTGGATTGTCTCAGGTCCACAGATGAGCAATAATGAACTGATAAGTGGGATTCACAGAAAGAAATCCAACTTTCTTTCACAGGAATAAAATTAGAGACTTTTTTTCATTGATCTCCCTCTTTGAATGCCCACATGCTTAACTTAACAGGGTCTGCTTATAGCCTAGGGTGTTTATAAAGTGCATTTCACGACTTCCATCGTGGATGGGGGAGGTTGTGCTGTTTTTAAATCAAACATCTCCTCTCCTTGGACTTGCAGACACTACCGCGACCAAGCCAGACTTTCATGTCCGACAGTGGAGATACATTTCATGTGATTTACTCTGCTGTGAAATAACAACAACGAAAGTCCGTATTAGGGGAAGAAAGGGTTGACCGGCGTCCACAGGCCTCAAATCCACCCCGAGAGGAATTCAAGTCCCAGCTGGTAAAATATACTCTCACCGGTTCTCTGCGAAGCAGACTACACACATTTCAGTACATGATTAGAATGCAAATACAGCAAAAGTGAGAGAGCAGGTCCTTGTCTTTTTTATCATCGATTTGGCGTCAGTCGATGGAGTTTATTCCCTAGCCATGACACAAAGCACTTTTTTCTCCCCCCTATTTATCCATCCCTACTATTGAGTTGGGTTATGGAAACAAGTCTGCTTCCCTCTCGCTCTTTCCAAGGTAATGTGTTTATTCTCCTGGTCTCATCTTCTAGTTTACGGGGCTGCCGGCCGTTCTCTCTCTCTCGCGCTTTCTTATCACCCATGCTCTCACGGGGCATTTTAGCTGCTGAAATCCTGTTCACCACATACCGGTTTTAGAATCTGTGAAATGAGTGCCGAAGAAGCGTGGCCACAATGTCTGCCTGTGTTGCCAATGGCCTCGAAAATGGGTCCGGGAGCTTTTTGTCCAGGGAATGCATAAATGGAAGTTTTTAACACCTCAAAGAAAGGCAGTGCCTTTGTGTGGCCAGACGAGAGAGAGCCCTGGCTCTCCTGAGGAGGCAGACATGCTGAGTGCTACAGGACAAAGAACCCAGAGCCTGAAGCAGCAGGAGCACACGTACACACACACACACACACACCTGCCTCACATGCGCACACACGTTTATAGTATAATACACACACAATGGACATAAGAAACATATACGCGGATAAAGGCATGAGGCACGCACACACAGGTCAAGTTTGTGGGATAACACAAATGATTGCTGAATGTTTGAACATTCACTGACTCTCATGAAGCGCAATTCATGAATATTTGAACCTGCAGTGACAGCTTAGTTGATTATCAAGGGATAAGCATATTCTAATAAATTGACATCATTTATTCAAAATGGCATTTAAAGGGTTTTTAAGCTCATTATCTAGATTTATGCCTAAAACATTTAAATAAAGAATTTTAGGAACACAATAAATGCAAATATGTCTGATGCACAAAGAACCTGTAACTTCTGTCAGTGGCAACATAATCAACTTGCAATTGTCTCCTGACTCGGAGTCATTTCCAGTGACAAGGTCTAAGCAGTAAGCATCTGTATTCAAATTACCGCACTATTTAAGGCCACAGTCTGTACAGGGATATTTTTCCTACAGTAAGTCGTGCTGAAAGTCAATCATATGGTGAATTAAACCAGGATGGAATCAATCGATCCAGAAAAGATCAGGTTACCACCAGGCCCGGCGGTTATGTGCAAATTATTTGTGTTGTTCTTGTTCAGACGCAGGGGTATGTGTACAGCAAAGTCCCATTTTTCAAATATTACATTTGCAATTGAATTGAAATCTTCACGGTTCGCATTCCCTGTGAATGAACAGAGACAATTTTAATGAAGAGATGTGGTCAAGAACACAGATGAAGAAAAAGGAATTATATGCAGTACTCTCCTTCAGAAACCTTAGTTAAGTATGCCAAGAGAGGCCTTGGTTCCCCAAGGGTGGCTTTTGTGGTATGTTAAATCTGAAAAATATTTCAGGTCTCGATATGAATGATGGAATAACAAAAAAGAGGTTACGACTCATCGGTACTTGCATTCTTCATGCACAAGTTCACTTTTAATTCTTTTACCAGCAAGCAGGGAGGAGCACATTGTGCTCTAGGGTTTTGACAAAGAGCAAAGGTAAGTGCAAAAATAAAGAAAAAAATCAGCTTTTCTTCACCTTAAAGTTTAAGAGCATGATCAAATTCCTGCTCTAACTATGTTTGATATAGTTCAATGGGGGATCTGTTCTATGAAGAAGATAAAATATTTCCTAACGCTTTTTTTATTTTTGCATACATTTTCTCTTGTACAAAGTCTCACAGCAAGAATGTCACATAGATGTAAATCCTCAACACTAAGAAAATAGTTTTCCTTTTTATTTCTTAACAAATCACTATTAACCACCTTTCAAAAATCACCTCAAAATCCACAATCACTCAGCATATGCAAACGAATCCATTAATTACAGAAAAAAATGTTGGCTTAAGAATTTTTCTTCGTTCTTAATTTTTTAGAGAGGAAAATGATTTAAAAGATGCACACAAATCTCAGCTGACAGGACTCTCTCTCTCCGCTCGGTTTCTCTCTCTCCGCTCTCTCCCCTATAAGCTACAGCTTCTCAGACTGTACGGGATAGAGAGAGCTCCTCTCTCTTTTCTCTGTGGTTCCCTTCTCCCCCCCCTCCCCCCAGAGAAACAAATGTAGTGTTTGAGCCACTGATCGGTGGTGTAATTGACTTTAACACTCTTTTTCTGCAGGAAAAAAAAGTGTCTTTGAAATGAGGAGGTCAAATTACCTCTCCAGTCAGGCAATAAATAAGTCAAACAAGGTAAGGGCTCCTGCCAGCATATATTAGTGCAGAATTCAATTAGTGAAAAACAAGAGATGCGTAGTTCTTCAGTTAGCTATTAGATGCACGTCCTTTCCCATGATGCTCTCATTCTGCACGAGGCAATCAGGGTGGAGTACACCGCTGATGGAGGACGGCTTTAAAGAAATCCACTCCGTTCCAGCTTTAGTGGGAGGGCTTGGCGAAATTACAGGTCACATGACCAGTGCAGGAAAATCCAAGGATGAGATTATTGTTCCTCTTTCTATGCCCTCTCGCAACAAGCCAGACAGCCATGATCTACCAAGCCTAATATTGTTAGAAAGCAATAATCCAAATAAAAAGAGCTGAAACTGGTGTTAAAGGAATAGTCTGGCCAAAATTAAAATTCTGCCAACAATTACGTGTCATTCCAAACCTGTATGTCTTTTTTTTTCATCTGAGAAACCCAAGATAAGATTTTGTGCTATTATGGACTGCATTAACATTCTTTGTAAGGGAAAAAATTAAATTAAATTAAAATAACTTTTAAGTTGTGCAGAAGAACGCTTTTTGGGGGGTAAAATATCACTTCAAAGGGACACTCTACATTAGTGACTATGAAGTCTAAAAATGGACAGGCATAGTGTGTGGCATATTATACATATTTTTTCCATTATGAAGCCAATATATGGAGCAGTTTCCATTGATTTTAGCATGGGACT
The DNA here is from genome assembly GCF_018340385.1 of Cyprinus carpio. NCBI lineage: Eukaryota > Metazoa > Chordata > Actinopteri > Cypriniformes > Cyprinidae > Cyprinus > Cyprinus carpio. The sequence goes on along the minus strand of NC_056603.1, from coordinate 15,841,640 downwards.
GCCGTGACGCACGTCAAGTGTGTACTTGACGGCGGTTGGACAATGTATAGAATTAGAAAGCAAGCTGGGTGCACACAAAAACGCACATACACGAACCCACACTGCAACACACCCTACTGGCTACAATGTCGCCTTTGTGACATAATGCTCCTTGCACAGTGGATTTTTGGAAAATAATCCAACTTTTCCTATCCTACGTATCCAGCAATAACAACTGACATCATGGGTCCAACCATGTGCCCTGTGGTGCTCGTGCACATTTTGCATTTTCTCAGCACGTGGGGGGGTAAAAGAAACACTGTAAAATGGTTATTATATTCCAATCATGGCCAAGGAACCTATTACAGCATGGCACAGACCACATGAAACCCAAGGAACCTTGAGGAACACTGAGGAACCCCAAAGCTCAAAACAACAGACAGTTGAAAAGCTAACAAAAAAGGAGAAAAAAGGAAACTGAGAAGAAAGGAAAACCTACCACCATGACCATGTGCATTTGTGAGATCTGTTTCTCTTTTACTCCAAGGTCCTTGAATGTGTGTCAAACGCAGGTGCTGGGAATCTAGAGAGATGAGAAGCTCCCCTGGTGTTGATACACACACCCTCTTCAGCTCTGTTGGCCGATGATGGCGACGTGAGGTTAACATTATCAGCGCTGAAAGCGCGACTGGTGGGTCACATGAAAGGTCTCTAATTTTCTCTCGCTGGCGGGACACATGGTTCATATTATTCTCTAGAAAAGCTGACCATGCTCCAATGAAAATATCAGGAGGCTTCCACCACCACTACTGTTCGCCACACACTATTTTCAAATGTATCTTAGATTATGTAGCAATGTAAATTTTCCCTCCCTACTGGGCTTCGAAAGGGTAAATTCGGAGGGAAGCCGAAACATAAATAAATAATTGTGGGGAATTGAGGAGGCATGTGGGAAGGTGTTTAAGCGTAGGGGGGTGATGGGAATACAACGAGACACAAGCTAAACACACAATTGACTCCTGCACCTTCTGTTCTAGCTTTATCGAGAGTTGTGTGCGGGGTCGACTTGATTAGCACACGCAAGACGAGGAACTCAAAGAAATGTAGGCTAGATAATTAGAACACGGAAATTAGCCTTCACCTGAAACATCTGCACTTCGCTGCTGTTTACATGGAATATGTGTGTGTGCATGCTGAAAGAATCCCATCTGTATATAATACGGTAAAAGTCAATGCGAAGCTGCTCCTATTTTGTGCAGCTCAAGTGCACAACAAAAGTGAGTGAAAATACGACTCTTTTCTAAAGTCTGTGAAAAGGCTGCAAGATAAGCAGCATTTAGCCATAAATTCAGAGTCGGCCCTAAGCTTTTTTTTATGTATAGCTCACAGAGCGCAAAACCATGCCCTGCTGAAATCAAAAGCAGTAATAGTCAGGTTAGCCACTGTCATTCTAAGAGGGAAGTCGGTTGTGAAATTGTAAAATTGTGAGGCTCTCGCTGTCTATTTCACAGCCTACATTTTATAAACGCTCGCTGAAATGATTTATAAAATAGAGGCTATCACATGGCAGCCAGTGTTTGAGGCTCACAGAGGTGAGGGGAGAAAAGGCTCAAGCAATTCTAATCTGCCCGCTGAAGACGGCCGCTAATAATACGCTCCTTTATCTCCTTTGCTTAAACAGTGCATACCTTGAAGTTCACAAAAACGTGTGATACTCATCGAGCTCTCCAAGCGCAACAGAGTGGAGAGCAAGCAAGAAAGAGAGAGAAAGAGAAAGAGAGACAGAGGACAAGGCCTTGCCATTTTCCCCTTCACATTCCTTGCAGATTCAAGTCCAATTTGCTCTGAAAGTCCTCTGCATGCCAGACTGATAGAATACGAAAACAAGAGTCAAACTCTGTCCATTCCTCCCTTGTTTTCTCCCATTCATAATCAGCAGCCGTCGCACAGTGGCAGAACTAAATCAAACTCTTCAAACTACACAGGGGAAGAAATTTACCTATGACATATTCAGTTTAAAGCTTAAGTTAATAAAAAAAAAAATGAATTGTGGCTTCAGTATATATAAAATGTAAAATATAATTTGCACTCTCAAAAAAAAAAAAAAAGTGGCAAATATTTAACTTTGGAGGTACAGATCCAGTTACTAGCTGCTTTTTAAAAAAACTTAAACATCCCAATGTACTTTTAACTTTAAAAAAAAACTACATAAAAATATGTTTTAAATATCTACTGTTGTGAATAGCACTGCATCACAGGTTTAAGAGAGAGGCTGAACATTAATGGGCCGATATCTGTATGCATATTTTCTGCCCAATAGCTAAAGCTGAAAGGGCCCAGATGAAATCTGTGCGGTAAAGATGATATCATAGGATTGTGGTTGCACAGCAGTCTGGCAGACACATACCTCACTCTAGAGAGAGAGAAGAAAAAACAAAACTCTAAATAATATTTCTCCTTGCCGTTCCCATTTGAATATTCATCCCGTTTCCACGTCCCCAGAAACTCTTCTAATCAGAGTCACTTCCCCTTTAATCACTGGGGCTGTAATTATGATTTGATAAAGCATTTTAGCGCACTCTTCAGTGTCACTCACATATCTATGCTTGGAATACCGTATTAAGAGCTGTCAGCCCTTAAGGGGAGCACTTCCCAAACAGTGCTGATCCAAATATGGCAAACACGCCCATCGGCTCTAATTGAAATTATTACAGGTTTGAACATGCTAACGCTACAGCTAATGTTTCCCCTGAAAGCAAGCGAGTCGAGGGGAAAGCAATGAGTCTAGCAGACTCAACTAAGATTCCTCTACTTTAATCTGATGTGCAGTAATTGTTTAAACCTGAGTGGAAATGGCTGAGTGCCTTTTTTCGCCGTACGCCAACAAAAAAGAAAAGAGAAACAGCCCTGTGTAGCACTTTCCTATTCTGCTTTTCACTTTCTAATTCCGTCCAACACAAGGATCGAAGGAAAAGCCTCTCTGGTTCCATGTTCATCTTGGAAGAGCGAGCGTTCGAGGATGATCGTTGACCACAAGTTGATAATGATGACGATTTAATTAGAAGCCTCTCTCTGGTCTGGAGTCGGCCCAAACTCCTCCACCCTGCAGATGGAATAAATTTAGCAACAGTGAAGAAGAGTAGGGCCATCTTTTGCTTCTTTCTTCCACCAATCCCTTCCCCCTTACAACTTCTCTTTCTTGTCATCTAAGTACCACCTCCAATCAGAGACAGAAAACATTCTTCCTCTCTGACACCGCACCGCAAGTCGTTCATGCGCCATCATCGCTCAAGCTTGCATTCTCTTCGTGCGCATGCGCCTCAATGCTCTACAATTACCAACATGTGGCGCACTGAAATATTAATATAATGCTCACGTTAAACTAACGTTAAAACAGCATTATAATAGTAGAAGCTGCTAAAAAAGGTCCAGGAGGAGAGGAGTGCTTTCAAGGTAACAGCGGGAACAGCTCACGGCTAGAACAGAATAGAACAAGGCAAAAAGATCTGGCTCTAGGACGACCAGTGTTGTGGAGAAAATGTCTCATTTGCATCCTGGCAGGCCCTGGGGGTTTAGTTTAGCCCTGTGTCATAGTTTCGGTTTCTTTCCTGCTAGAGAAACAACTTGTGCTATGAGTGAGCTCTTTTCAGCTGCAGGTCCGTGACGGAGCGCTGCAAGATGACATGCCTGCCGGTGAAAAAAGGGTGGTGGGACTGTAAACCTGCCAGGATCTTTCCTTATTCCGGCTTTTTGTAGAGATTGTATGTTCCTGAATGCTGGCCTGCGATGAGCTGTTTTGTGTGTGCCAGTGTGGGTATTCTGATAGATGTCAAAGAGGCTCCAAGAAAATGCATGGGAGGCAAAACCGCAAGATTTTCTCCAGTATTTTGACAGATTTCTGCCATTCTATATATAAAAAAAGATCACCACATTAGAGTTCACTTATTTAGCTTGACTTGGCTTTAGCTATAGACAGCTCTCTGACACAGCCCTTTGACACCGGCGACTACTCATAAGAAAAATTAGGACTTAAATTATGTTCGTAGCCCTTCCTGCCCAAAGACTTAACATGACAAACTAATGAAAAAGAGGGTCATTTTTTTAATTGAATTTCAATTTGTTTTCCATTCCTCCACAAGAAAATATTCACTTTTTCCAGCCTGGTGTTTTCACTTTGGTGTGGTTAATATATCCTGGCAAAGCCAAAAAGAGAGAGAGCGGAAGAGAAAAGACTTCACTTTGAATATACTGCAGGATTAAACTGAAGTTAAGGCACATAGAATTACTTCAGTTCAGTTCATTGAAGTTCGAATTACTTTTGTTGCACTACACAAATTTTCAAGTTAGAGTTCACCAAGCCTTAAGCAGAAAATGAAACGTCTATGAATGGAACTAAATAGAGTGCGAAATCTAGTGAGTTCATACTACTTTGTTAAGATTTTTTCATTAAGGTGTGGTCACAGTAGCAAAATTTCCACAAAATTTTGTAGGCAAAAATGGTCCATTGTCTAATGTCACAAAAAAATTCCTGATCACCTGGATTCATATTAAAAGAACGAGGGATGGGGGGGGGGGTCACTTCAAACCAAGCAGTTTTCTTTTGGTGAAACCATCAAATTAGTGTAATCAATCTGAACATGAGCGACATCTGCGTGGGGAATTTTGTGTTACAAAATTCCGTACCACACAGATTTCAGCTGAAATGACTGTAAATGTGACAGCACCTTAAGCCGGCGGTTCCATGACCCCTACAGGATCTTCTGAAACCCTCCTCACAGCTCCAAAGCCACATCTCTGAATAAAGACATCATGACATCATTAGCTGCTGCGTCCCTTCACGTGGAGACCCCTCAGAAAAGCAGCTCTCTAAACTGTGAAGGCAAGAATGGCAGATCACACTAACACACAGACTCACACACTCTCTCATCACATCAGCTGCTGTCACTACTTGACCCGTCATCAAAGGCTGTTAATGGACACATCCATAACGGTAGTCAAGTGCTTTCTCTCAGGCTGTCTGTTTGCTGCTGCACTACAACTTATTCCACTGACAGTCAGGTAGTAGCACCTTTCACTTCTTCAGAAGGAAAGAGAGAAGGAGAAGCCATCTGCTGAAGCCATTTTCTCGTGACGCACATGTACATCGATGGCAGAGAGCCTTTAAAACTGCGAGCGGGTGCACATAATCACAGCATAAGGAAACAAAAGGGGCTGGTTTCAGAAATACTTCAGCTGAACTACTGTCAGAAACACAGCCACAGAATTCCTCTCCTCTCCTTACCTACCTCCTTTGTCACTTTAATTTGCTTCTGGCTTTATGCATCTTGAGTTTCCATACATACATGGGAGATGTGATTTTGGCATCTAATTTTTCCACAAAATTTTCCAGACTTTCAGATGTCCTATCAGCTAGTATTATGAGTCTGCAATTAGCTACCAGCTTCAGCATTTCTTCAATCTAGAAGATTCTTATCACAAAATCAGTGCTTAAGTGATTACAATACGGTTTAAGAAGACAGCAACAGGCTCTGTTTCACAAAACAGAAAAGTCCACGAGAATTCAAAGGCCTTTTTGTCTTGACAGTAACTCTGCTCTGAACTTCAGGGTGGATATTTCTTTAACACAAATATATCTAATGTAAATGTAAATCTATATTATATGATTGAAATAAATACTCATTTCAGACACAACCTTTAATCTTTTTAATCACATGTATACTAAAGAGTAAGGTAAAGGGCAATTTGACACCTTGATCTTACTTGCTCACATCTGATCTAATGGCATAGCATTTAAAGTGGGCGGAGTCTTCTGCTGGGGGCCGTACAGATCCCTTTGTAATGGAAAACATAGCATCTTAGGTTAATGATCAATTATTCGCTACTACGAAAGGCCGGGATTATCACAAATCCCGTGCTAAAAATAAAAAACGCCTAGCTCCCAACAAGAGCCTGATTCCCTTAATCTGTGTTTGACAATGATTTAGCTAACATAGTACACTTTCACCATAAGATGATGCAATATGAAATTTATGATCTGAACAAAAACATTTACTTGGCTTTGTAAAGCAGCATTTTTGTTAATAAATAAACACTAGAATAAAAAGTCAGTAAATTGGGTGTTTAGTTTCAGACATAAACATTACAGGAAATTACTAGATCTCAATTAGAACAATTTAATGTTTATTAAATTTGCTCATCGATACATGTCATTCATACCCCAACAAACCTGATGAAATCATCACCTGTGCTCAGAGTTCTTCTTATTAATAACAAAAAATGAACAAGACGCCAATGCAAAATCATAGAACCTTCCAGTTATTTTCATGATGCCTATAAAACACGTCATACAGACCTTTCAGCAACTGCAATAGTGAATTGCTTCTTTTAAAAAAATAAAAAACAAAACAACTGATCCGCCATTCAGCAATATTTGCTACTAACTAGTTTGAGGATGAAAAAGGGTGAAAGAAAAAAGCAAGAACAATCGCGAGCAGAGAAGGACTAGTCCTAAACACAGAGTCCATATCAAAAGATTTATTCTCATTATTTATTCATGCACCAATTAAAGGTTAAACATGTGCCAAAGCCTGTGTGTCAGAGAGCAGCTGTAGCGAGCGAGAGGGAGAGAGAGGAGGCCACAACAAGAAGGTTAAAGAAAAAGCAAACTAACTTTGTCTTGAAATGGTTTTGGCTAGGAGACAAGCTCTCCGCAAAAGAGTACGGACTGGCATAAACATTTGTACAAAATTATAAGTGCATTTGGAGACGCATGCAGGAGTCAACCGCCTGCACACGGTTCCCCGCGCTCGCTCTCTCCCAGCAAACCCTCCACCCCAGAGCGTGTGTGTATATACGGGCTCCAAACCACTGCATTTTAATTACTGCCAGCAAGCACAGCAAACCCCTTTGAAATGGAAATGGACCCAGAATCTTCCTCTGCACCGCAGAAATCTTCTTCTGATTTGAAAGAAAAAAAACAATATGCTACACCAGAGCCTAGACCTGATAATGCTGATTATAACCACCAATAAAGCCAGTGTCAACAACCTCAAGCTCCCAGAGATCCCCAGCATTAAATCTACATATTCATGCATGCTCATAAAAGAGCTATAGGAGATATATTCAATAATGTCGAAGGTATATTTGTCATGCACCTAATTTCACATAAAGTGCCACGCTACATCAAGTTCAAGACATTTTGATTCGAGCAATGGTGTGTATTGATGGGATACATTCAAAGAGCAGCTCTGTATTGTGCTAGCACATCCTGTTATCAGGCAAATGCTGTGAGAAGATGAGGGAAAAAAAGCATTTAGTAATATTTCAGAGTGAAAAGCTTCTGTGTCTCTGCTTTATTGTGCAGCATCAGGCCGTAGGTGAACTTGTGCTTCAGTAGTGGGCAGAAAGCATGCCCTTCCTTTACAAAGAGTGTCCAAGACATCAAAGGCGTCTTCAATTTTTTATTCTCACATGATTGTAATGTCTAGACCTGAGGTTGCAAAAGGGCAAAAAGCATAAAACATTGTAAGAAAAAAAGGCCTTTTCAGCGTGGACTGTCGCTGAAAGACACGGCCATCTGTATTGGCATTTCACAAGGCCTCCTGAGCTATAGCTCCACTATCTTTTTTTCAGACGCAAGACTGCAATTTGGGGCGTGTTGTTAAGCCACAGATAAGTATAGGTTGGATAATTTGTACTTGCACTGGATGAAAGAAATACTTAAGTCCTAATGTTAAAGGTCTTCACAAGACTACAAATCTATTTATTTACTATCTGTCATTTGATTGTTACAGCTTTGATTTGATTTCGGTGTGTCCAGGGTCAGCATTCCTGCCTATGTAAATCATTAAATCATAGAAGATACTGGATGCCCTGGGGATCTGGAGCAGCTGTCAGCGTGCCATCCTCAGTGATGACAATGGATCTGTCATTCTGTAGGAATGCAGCGGACGGCTGCGAGAGAAAGCTGCATGTACTGCATGCATTCAAACGTCAGCATGTGTATAAACACCACCAGTTATGAAAGTGATGCTTGCAAAAAAATAATAATAATAAAAAAATCATGCCTTATGTACCATCATTCAGGATCTGAAAATCACCTACAAGAAAGCTACATTTCTTGTGTCTTCCTCACTTTGCTAATTAGTAGCCTAAACTTACTATAATTAAAAGTGCAGCAAAGCTTCAGTAACACATTCCAGAAACTTGAGAGATTCTGCCACAAAAGGAAAAAAAGCCTTCTAATAAACATGTTGCCATCGGTTTTGATCATTGTTGAAATATTCCACAGCAAATTAGCTAACACTTATAAAGACAGATGTCACAACATGTGCTGCCACATTTCCTCCTCATGCATTCCTCCCCTACGGCTGGCGTGCTGCTTACCTTTACCAGGCCTGCTGTTGTTTACCTCCAGTGTTGTTTATCATTAGGATTCTGCTGGCACTGTTCTAACCCCTCCACTACAAGACACAGCCAGACGAGATTTACACTTGAGCATCTTACACTACCCTCAACACGCTCCTTTCCACTAAATACTAAATATAATACTGGCTTATGCACTACTACATTACAAAAATAAAAACTAGAGTATTGTAAATTAATAAGATGAAACATCATTTTGAAATTGAAAATAGTGTCTGATAAGAACGTGGTTGCTACACTTACTTCTCTCACTGTATTTTCCAGATATTTATCCACTTAAGATGTATAAACATCATTTAAACATTAAAGATGTATTGCTGTACTAAAATAAGAAACGATAAGTAAAGTGAAATTAGGTAATCAAAACTGTAAATAATAAACCTTTGCAATAAAAAAATAAATAAATGCCAGAGCTGTTTAAAACCACTGAAAACAGATAACAACTCAAAATTGCTGGTAGGGAAATCTGAGACAATATTTCACAAGTACTAAAACATATGGCAGACAACCTCTAGAAACAACAGACTGTGGCACATGAAAGAGAATTATTCAAAGTTCATTTACTGTCCAGATTTTAGGACTGATAATGCATTCGAGTGCATGCCAGTTTGCAATTAATGTCTCCAAAGAAGCAATCACAAGTCTCTTCATAACAGAGACACACATATGCAGCTGAACTTACAATAAACTGCATGCAGAGAAAAACTATTCCCTTATCCAAAAAATACATTTGTATTATGTAGCCTACCTAAAAAATTAGAAGAACCCACAAAACACATTGCATGAGGGGAAAATATTTTAGCAATAAATAAATAAATAAATAAATAAAAATTGAATGCATTTAAAGATTAAATTAAATTTATTTTGGTGGCATGAAATTACAATCACTCAGTCACTGCTTAAAGTCTCATACTGACTCTCTGCAACAGTCACAGTAACAATTTAGATTTAGAGATAAATAGATCCAATGCTTCAATTAAAATATAACTATCAACACTAAAATTAATCTGGATGAGCTATAAGAATGAGTAAAAAAAACAGACCAACAGACCAACTTCACACATTTCATGTGTTAAAATACATATTCCAGCTGTCAATATCTATTCAAATTCAAGCGAGATAACGCAGAACAGAATACGGTCCAAATCTCTGAACTTACTGGCACCATAAGCGTTCGTCTGCGATCTGTCGGTATCTGCTCGCCGGATCCACTTAGGAAATGCTCCTTGCTTGCACAAAACCACGAGTTCCTCCCCAAATCCACGGGCAGAAAGTCCTGAAAAAAAAAAAACCAACAGAGATCGTCATTATCTCAAACGCTTTAATCCCAGGGAAAATGAAACTGCGTTTGTCTGTGATATGTTATATGAAACTGCACATAAACCTTCATTCATACTTAATTTCTGTCCACAGGAGGGGAAAAAAAGCATTCGGGAACATCCAGCATGTGCATGGAAAATAGAGTTGAATGAAAACTGCGTTTAAACTTTAAACAGCGAGCCGTGAAGTTTAAAAAAAAAAAAAAATGTTTACACGGATGCGTACATTTGTGGAGTGTATTAATAATGAAAGAGAAGGGATTTTCATCAGTTCACACCTGTAATATTGTATTTGCAAATAACACGTTTAATTGATTTTTAAATTTGGATGAATTTACAAACGTGATCATGGTTTGTCTTTTCAATGCATTTCTTTAGAATAAGTAAATAAACGTAATGGATAGGCAACAGACACCCTTTCTCAAAGGCAGTGAATAAGTCTATCTCTATTGAGTGAAGCATATCCCTGTATAGCAATCAGGACAATGTGCTGAAATGGCAGTCTAATTATAAATGTTCCATTGGACTCCAGTGCCATCTTACCTTATGAGGGAACAGCTAACAGCAACTGCTCAAAACAAAATGCCATTACGGGCTCAACTTCACCCCAACAGAGGGACAAGCCAAGGGGATTGTTTTTCAAACAGCCCCCTCTCACTTAAGACAAGAATGTATTATTAGACACCCGGTTATTCTTACAGACTGGACACAATTTCAGGAGAGAAAAACTAGCAAAGTTAAGCTGTGTTTAATTAAGGTGTCAGGTTCCGTCCCTGCGCGAGAACAACAAAGCTTTTGTGTTCTGCTCTGACGTTTAAAAAGCAAAAAAAGGAGGAGAGTGTCTGGCTTTCTAGCGCCGGAAAAGTGTTTAACAATAAGTAATCTATGTGTTTTCATTTTTGTAATGTCCCGTTTGACGTGTCTGATGTGCTTCAGGAGTTTTTAAAAACCTTTCAGTTCCGTCATACGTCGGCGTGCTGTGTTATGTTCCGTATTAAAATATTATCGCATCTCGTGCAGCAGTCGAAAAGAGCTTATCTGTGTCTATGAGGGTCTACTTTTGGGAAACACCCATGAGATGGTGGGCTATCTGTGTCCCACAGACTGAGTTCACACACATCGCGCTGCATTTGTCCTCTCAATACCTCATCACACTGTTTCTGGAAATCTCAAAAGCATCATGTAGCACAAAACCAAAAACAATGGCAGAATAAGGATAAACACTAATTCAAAGATTAATTAGCATATAATGGAAAATAAACATTGCATGATATTGCTGAAATTATTTTTAATAGAAATTCACTGTGCATGTCATTTTAAACAACTCTCTAATTAAGCTGTTTAAAGTTTTTTTTTCTCTTATCTTCTTGGTTTTAAAATAAAAACGCTAAATAATTAAACAAACGGCAGATATTTTGAATAAGTGCTAATACATCGCTCAAAACTAAATTTTTACACATTCTGGTAAAATAAATAAACACGTAACAATTTCCGGAGTTCACTTACTTTCAGTCTGAATGCAGTGTGTTTCAAAGCACCGTTTTGTTTTTCAAGCTGGGAGACTAAAAGGAGTCTGCTTTTCCAAGTTGCTTATTGTCTCTAAATGGATCAGCTTTGGATGAGTACTTCATTTTAATTTATGGCTTATGCATTCTTCAAAGGTCAATATGCCTGACCTCGAGAGAAAGTTGAGAAACAATTCCCATGCTTGCGTCAGAACAATTTTGCCTTCAAACTATTTTTCTTTAAATTAGCCTACCTCTCTTACGGACAGGAGATGTATCCGATCTTAAATACACAAAGCGTATCCATTTTTATAAAACATAAACTTAAAACGACGTCGAATCGGATTCTTGCCAGTAGGCTACTGTACCTATAGCAGCGCTTCTCCCGTTATTGTCAATGAATAGTACCGCTTTGTGGACAAACGTGAAATTACCTCCCGTGCAGGGAACTTATCCACCGTCCGGATGACAACTACGGGCTATCTTTTACTCAGAAATGAAACTAATTAAATAGTACCGCGTCCGGAGTAATAATCATACAGACATTGTTAGTAATTAGACCTGCGCGCATAATTATTGTTTCCGATCGGCGCGTGCGTTTGTGAGCAAGTTACACTACAAGAGTTCAACAGCGGACAATGAAGTACAGACAAAACATTCTAACGGCTGGGATAACATACAAGAACCACTTGGATCATGTCTGTTGAACTTTTTTCTTTTAGTCATCGAGATTTTTGCAGGTTTTTGCGAAGAAAAAAGCTCATAATCGCTCCTCGTCACATCGGTAGCTATACGGAGTATCACGCGACACTCTTCGCTGGAAATTACCGTCAAGACAAATATCAATCCTGGACAAGCCAAACGTTTCAAATAGTTTGGACATCTCCTGTAAAGCGTCTGTAGTGAAAACCTGAATGCATCAGTGCAGCAGCTGCTGTGTTACGACGCGAAATGACGATAAACGTAACATGACGAAGAGACATGAAATCACGGACGACAGGTTACCAATAATAAAAGTTTACCTTGATGTGAGCAGGGTACCAAAACAAGCGCTCGTCTTCGTCGTATCCCGTTATTGGTACTGAAACAGGTTAAAATAATGTACACTGATGTGTAGTAGCAGAGAAAGAAAAAAAAGCTGAAGTGTATCGCTTCCACTGACCGTAGAGGGAATCCCGCTTTGGCTGTATGAAGTTGAACTGTCAAAACTGCTGAGAGCAGTTATAAGTAGCCTATATTTATCGCGTTTTTCCTCTCTACTCTAAACTGAAGCGACAGAAGACGATGGTTACTGCTGTCAATCTTGGCAATCAATGCAAGCGGCCATGTCGCAAGTATTCAAAGCATTTCCCGTCGTGCAACATCAGAAAGTGAGTGGCCAGGGCATTGATCTGAGGAAAGAGGCAGGGCTCCCCTCCCAGACAACACGAGAGAGATAGAGAGAGAGAGAGAGAGAGAGAGAGAGTCTTTAACGGGGTGGGGTAGAATAGTGTAGATTGTGAGAGGGGAAAAAAGTCAGAGGTGATACATTTTCAAACATCAGGAGCCACATTTGAGTTGTATAGTAGGCTATTTAGGATATGAATATTTAATACATATTATTTACTATATATTGTTATGTAAAAATTCGCATAAAAACAACACTAATAGACTAGCCTACTTGCGAACACTCACGCGATATTTTTTCAAGTTATGTCTTTGCAAATATTTGGTTATAAAGAAAAATCATTTAAAAGTAAGTTATTGCATTTTAAACAGTTCCTTAGTGCTAATCAGGTAGGCCTAAAAGGCTTATTTTTTATTACTATTATTTTAAACCGAACTCTGTGCTAATTTTGTCATACTGAATTAAGCTGAAGCTGCCCAGGAAGCCTATCAATAAATTTGGACATAAACATGGACATATGTATAGATGGGGATTTTTCCTCCATTGCGTTACTCTACTTTTTGTGGATAAACACGTCGAACAAAGTTTAAGCGACTGCAAAGCTCTTTCTTTTTTTATTAAGAGTATGATATAGGCCTAGGCTTTAAGAAATCAGTCAGTAGTAGGCTATTATTATTATTATAAAATAAATAAATAAATACATTTCACTTTACTTGGTCTGCTGATGAGAAATTGCTCTACGAGCACTTTGATGGAATTTGAAGTAACCTAACCTAAACCAATCCTCACTGCAGATGGAAAATCGTAATGTCCCTCACACAGACACAGTTTTTATTGTTATTAAATTGAAAAATGGTTAACGTATTTTCGCTAAAAGTATGATTGCTGCGTCTATTTATCCAACGCGCCTTCGTCTTAAAAGACTGTAAAACAATGTTTTACACCTGGAACGATTATTGAAGTTAGTCTTGTGCCAACAACCAAAGGCCATCTCAGGTCATTCTACAAAACCGAATGTAGAAGATTCCTGGCTGTTGAAACAGCACCATGTTTGGTAGAATGGTTCAGTTATTATAGCAAATTATTTGATCGACATATTGATGAATTACAGAGAGTGGGCATCCTAAACTCTTCACCTTTTGTGACTCCCTGGAACTGCTGGGAAATACTTGCATTGTCTCATAAATGCAAAAATAAAAACAAAGATTTTTTTACACAATATTTAAAATTGTATTACAAATTATTTTCAAGGAGACAAGCATGGATTCAATCATTGTATTCGAATTCAGGTAAACGACTTTGAAATGTTCACAGATGTTTCACAGTATCTTAACTTGATTTACTCGTGTAATTAATTATATAAAATAATAATAATAAAAAAACATATATAACAGAGTTTGATCTGTTTTAAGCTGTAAAACGGTTTCCTTTACACTTGCACAAAAATATTTAAGAAATTACCAGTGAAGTGCATGAACAAAATCCCCTCACTACGGAGACATTCCTCTCCATACAACTTTTTAGACGATCCATAATTATATTTTATCAAGTTGTGAAGAAACTGCCCGCTCTTAAATCTGTCACAGTTCAGGTCAGATGAGTTAGGGATATTTACATGTATAGCGCATTTTAGGAATGCAGGTAACAGACAATGAATTAAAAAGAAATCTACAACACTGACAGACATAAGCAGAGATCGTAAACTATAATACAGTCCGGTTCGATACATACAATGACAGGCAGTAAAAAGTCAGTAGTTAAAAATAAAAGTAAATAATCGCATCTATAGCCTAAATATTACTATATTATAACCGTGAGCTGTAGCGTTTTTAAAATATAACTCCGTGCATCCTATTTTAAATGCATGTTTATTTTTTGCTTAAAATATCAATACGAAAGAAAACAATAGATACACAATACGATGTTGTACTTACAAAGATAAGGGCAGATGCAGAAGAAAATGCTGTTTGTTAACTGAAGAGTCACACAGGGCTAAAGAGAGGGTGAGAGAGGGAGGGCGGAAGAGTGTGTTAGAGAAAGAGAGAGAGAGAGAGAGAGAGAGAGAGAGAGAGAGAAAGAGTGAGAGGATTAAGGATGTAGAGGGCATGCCAGAATAGATATCCTTTCACAACATCTCATCACATCTGTTCTGGCTCTTGTCTGTCTTTCATTTTCACATTCCCTTTTTTCCTGAGAAAAATCCTATCCACGCGTCACATCTTCATACACCAAAGAGAAGATTAATTATTCAAACAAAGCATCGCCTTCAAGGCAATAACACCAGTGCACTGAAACTTTTCTCTTCTGCAGCCTGTTCCAGCTGACACCGAAACTATTTCCCAAATACTGTAAAACAATGTCTGAGTGAAAAGTTTCCATTTTCAAACAGTGATAATTATTAGCCTACTTTTAAATAGCTATTAAACTCGTCTTGCTGTACAAAATTTCAGATTAATATATAAAGGTGCAGACACATTTTCTGACTGGTTCAGAGACATAAAATGTCGATGTTCTCACAAGAGCTGAGAAATGCAAACAGGCACATTCAAACTGCCACTTCATAGAATAAAATAAAATAAAATAAAAAACGCAGTCAACAGTCTTTTAAGGCAAGTGTTTCTCTGACTGTAAACACATTTGTTTCTCAAGGTTGTGTCTCAGAACCTAGTGAGCCGCCTCACTAGACAGCATTTTTAGGAGTCAAGTGTAGCTATTCGCTGTCTAGGTAGGTAGCTCAAGCGGTTTTGAGAGACCCTCAGACATTTAGTAAATATCAGGTATCAATTATTTAATAATTCAATTTTAAAATGTATTTCGGTGTCATTTTAGCGGATATTAGGTATTGAAAGGAACGTCTTACTATTTACGCACAGCGCTGCGCTGAATTATGACTCCTGCAGAAGGCAGGTACAGTGTCAGGTAGACGCCGCTCACCGATGTACAGGACTAATGCGCCACCCATCGATTACTCGAGGAATTGCACCTCTGGATGCAGTGATTTTGTCAAGTGGAAAGTGTTCTTAAATCAACCCTTGTTTTTTAATTTTAAGTTAACGGTTAGGGTTGAGCTTCAGCAAGATTCTTATACATAATTTTATTTATTATTTTACGCGTTTATTTATTTATTTATTTTACGTGATATGAAAATGCAAATGTAAAACGCAAGCGGCTGCTATCAAGTTATTCAGTAGAGGACCTACTGCACCAGTAAGTCTTAATTAAAAGAGAAATTCTGACTAATGAGTTCTTCCAAATTGCAAATCTGATAGAGTCAATGTGTAAAAGACCACCAAACGTACTAGAGAGCTGTGATAAAACATCTTTAAAAACCAAATTCTATTCATGAATAAATTGTGAGTTTGTTTTATTTAATCCTTGGTTATTGCTTCTGATGTAGTTTGGCCTTGACTGTGGAAAACAGTCACTCAAATACTTATAGGTTTTAACAAGGACATGATTCATTTTCATCTCTCTTATAGTGTTCAGGTCTTAATTAATTAGCTCAGAACAAATGTATAAGTAGTTTTTTTGCGGTCCCTTTGACAAAATCTAAAAATCACAAGCTCTTTTCTGAACTATGGGCGTGTAATTAAGCAGTTTGCGGGTGTGAGAGAGCAGGTTCAAGCCTGTAGGTCTGGTTTGGACCAACGTTCTGTCCAGCTCGTTAGAAAAAGAGGCAGCATTCATCACATTAGCATATCATGAAATGCTTTGATGCATCGTGAAATTCAAGCCTAGCCTATTAATATTTTAAAAAGGCCTGCATAAAAATCAACATTTTTGTTACATTAAATTAACATGTGTTCTTCTCCAGTTGTGCATGTTTAATTAGGCCACACTCTTCTGTCAAAGGAAATATGGAGGCTGCCATATGATTTTGCTGTGATTACTTGAGAACTAGCAAACAACACTTCACAAATATATTTGTCTGGTAGATTCAAATGCCTCACAGAGGATGTGCGTACGAGAGGCCTCTATTAAAATCTCATTTCAGACATTTCCATATCTGCAGGAGCCATGGAAATACGTCTGATGTGTTTAATTAATGAGCGATACATTTTTAGCCGAAATCTGCAGAACCGTGTCTGTGTTGCTCCATGAGATTTAACACCAGATGAAGATTCTGCAAAACATCTTCTTTTTAAAACATGCACGGAACAGCCCAGTTGTATAGTCCAGAGGGTTTCAGCATCACTCAGGGTCTGTGTAAAAAAAGAGAAAATGACAAACTGCAAACCATTATGTGGCAGGAAACACAGGATGAGGTATTTTAAATGTCAGTGGTTGGAAAACCCAATCCGTTATTACCTTTTGAAGAGTTTATGAGCATTTTAATTAAATATATAAGTATTGTAGAGCAGACGTGTGCATAGGATTTGTTCTTAAAAACCTAATAATGATCTTCAATATTAATACATTAAGGTTTTAAACTCTTTGGAGTTAAATGCTCATTATCTTGCATCTCCAAAGCTAAAGATCAGAACAATTACATTTAAATAGTTAGCTCACACCAAAATACCAATTCTGAAATCATTACTCACTCTCAAGTCGTTCGAAACCTGTGGAACACAAAAGAAGATATACAGTACCGTTGCACTGTAAGAAATAAATCTGTAAAATAACAGAAAAGGTACTGGCAGCTCATTACCTGAACATTATCCAGTAATTTTAATTTGCAAAATTCAAAATACAGGTAAAACACCTATAAAAATACTAAAAAATCCTTCAAATGAATACAGTACATTAATTACATTTAACACAGTGCCCTATTTGTTCTTTTTCTTTTCTTTTTTGTTTTTTGATATTACAAATTAAATAGACTCTAAACAACATTGGACCCCAATAACTTTATTTTAGTTTATGGATGGAAAAAAGCTTTAGAAAAAAAAGTAAACACAGTGACATCATTGCACACACACACACACACACACACACACACAAACACACACACGTCTTGTATGATCACTCATAAAAGGAACAAAAAGAGTGTATTATAGCTTTTTTTTTTCAAAATGGTTATATCTGAAAATTCTTGTGGTTTAGATAATGCATGAGTTGTAAAACCTAAGATGTTTGATGAGAAGCAAGTAAGATACAGTCACAAGATTTTTCAAACATTTGATTGCCCTTAAAAAAGACTCTAACGATCTGTGTTTTGTGCTGTAAGCACAATCTTTCTCTAAGGTTACAAAGCGAGGGAATAATGGCAGAAGAGTGTTGTGAGAGCGGTCATTATAAATGGAGTTTGTTCCACAAGGTCAAACATAAAACGGTTTTGTCACTTTGAATCAGAGGACAAAGCGCTCTATCTTCCACATGCTCCAAAATACAGTTAGCACAATAATCTCTGACAGGCCCCTTATAGGAAGCAAGAACAGCCAAGAAAGCATTGCACTTTTACAGTAAAGTTATGTAATTAATACATGACTCGTTTGCGTACATGCAAATCACCCCGGTCCCATTTGGATCTGCAAAGTGGGACGCTCTGTTCTCATTTGCTGACCTAAATATCACTTGTCACTCTACATTTCATCAGAGCTTTTATTAGTATTATCATTTATATTTCCTTTTAAGTTAACAAGGAACAGTTGATTGATTAAATGTTTAAATGAAAGAAAGCTACATGCTCTTAATTGCATCATGACTGAGGGCTTCGGCTTCTTTACTCTAGGATGGTTTATGAATATGTTCTTTCCAATTAGTGTAAATCTACATAAATGCAAATCTAAATGACGGAGTGCCAGATCCCCTGTCGAGACTTTCGAATTTGATCTGACTTTGATCAAACACCAATGGTGCAAGACTTTGTCCAAGTTTTACACGGGGACAAATCAAACTGCCCTGTGTTTCTGATCTGACAAATGCAGATTCAAGGTTCAAACGCAGCAATAACAGAACAGTTCTGGTCAAATTAGACTATTGATTCTCAATTGAGCTTTTTCAAACTGAAGCTAACTTTAAAGCAAAGGCTATTAATATTGACCCTGGAAGACAATTTTCAATACAGCAACTCTGAGTCTTTGTTAATGGAGGGTAAATATGCACATGAACTTCCCATCCCTTTTTAAAAAAAACCTTAAGTAACATGTAGCGCAGAGCTGGTGCAGAACACTAGAAGCTTTAGGTGAGCCTCATTAAATGGTTTCATCAATGATTAATTGGCAGGTTTCGCAAACACAGCAAGAAAATGAAGCCGAAGTGTTGTGTTTTTCTGCCTTGAGACAGTGCTTTGCATTAATTTGATGTGAGAGGTGCAGCAAAAAGGCTTCCTGAAGTTAAAAGAACTGTTGGATCGACTGAAAAGCCCAAGGACATTTACCTCATTTATGTTTACAAAAAGCCCAATTCACTGTAGGTATTGTAAATGCCGGGCATTTAGGGAAAATGTCTCATTGCTTTGTTGCAAACAGCACTTTTTACACATGCAGGAGTAATCGTATGTCTGGAACGATTGCATTTTCTCTCTCATCTTGTTCGCTTGTTTGAATCAGAAAGCCAAGACGTTAGTCTCAGTGAATATTAACATCTTTATTGTTGTCAAGAACAAACAAAGACGGCTTGACATTTTAGATCGAGGGTAAATCTTTGCTCTGCTGTACTACTGAAGCTGTGGCGGGACTCGGAGGTATTATCTGCCTACATTCTGTTCTAGTTTTATCTATTCTTCTGTTAGATATGCAGGCATGTGTATAAAAGAACACTGAATGCTGTTGAGCCCACCTCCTCAATTATTCAGCATCTCTCTCCGAAAATATAGATAGTAAATCAATGGTGATAAAAGAGCATAAGATACCATTTTGGATTCAAAGTACCTTTTGTATTAGAATCTCAGCCTCCCTTAGGTGAATGCATAAGTCAGATGCATGCATTATGAGAATCCCTGCAGTGTTGGGAACGCCATGTCGAGACAACACGAAGTCTTAAAACACAGTAATTGTGTGCCTTTGAATTATTAGCGCCCGAAGAGACATGGCTGGATCCAGAGAGGAGTGAATTTGTGATTTCATAGCTGATTTGTTGGGTGCACACAAAGGATATCGCAGTAACGTCTAAGAGTAAGGGAAAGAAAATGACTGAGTGTAGAACAGGTGCATGGAAATCATTAACAGGCATATGCTACTCGCCTTGGATGTATAATGTGGCAGCTTGTCCAACTCAATATGCTCCTATGCATCCATACAGGTTTGGCTACAGTGTGACTCGTTCCACAGTCTGGAGGAGCTTCAGGGACTGGAGAGACACTGAAACTAGTTCAGAGACACCAGACAGGGATTCTTCATCCTCACAGAAGTTCTCAGAACATCAATTCCACCTCAGTAAAATACTTTATACTGTATGTATCAATTACATGTTACCAAGTGAATGATTGTGTCCTTATTTTAAAAAATATGAGCTGACATCTCACTTAAGTTTGATATTTACCCACTACAATATGCATTATGATACCATTTCACAAAAGAAAAAATAAACAAATTAAACTGTTCAAAAGTTTGGGTCAGTAAGAGTTTTTTTTTTTTTTTTTTTTTAATGAAAACTTCTTTTTTTTTTTTTTTTTTTTTTTTTTTAATTTTTTAGCAAGGGCATTAAATTTGTTGAGTGTGACAGTAAGGACTTTTACATTGTTACCAAAAAAAGAAAAAGAAAAATAGAAAACAGTTATTTTAAATTGTAATAAATTCAGTCTTGGTGAGTATAAGAAACTTCTTTTAAAACATCTTACTGACCCAACACTTTTCAGTGGTAGTATATATATGTTGGTACTGTTTTAATGATAACATTATTAATTAATATCTTTTTTTTTAAATAACTGTATATATTTAAACTATGCCTAAATCTATGTAATACTAAATTCTAAACTGTTTATAATATATAATAAACATATAAAAAAAAAAAAAAAAAAAGAACAAGTGTGAGCATCTCTAAAACATCTAGGCTTCCATTATTTTTTATGGCTTCTGATAAAAAAAATAAAAATAAAAAAAAACTTGAATTGCGTATTGCATTTTATCACAATGAGCCACATTTTGTCATGTTACCAAAAGGCAACATCAGAGTTCTTGCAAAACCAGGCCTAATTTTGTGCAAACTTTACGGCATGGTTGCATCCACACATTAGGTTCATGGATTGTATTGTGCCTCTGACCTCACAGGGGCCATCTGTAGTCTTTCACCACTAAATGCTCTTTGGCTTTTCTTTGCACACTGTTTTATCTCTGTTTATTCCACAGATGAGCAGCAGTTTTCTGTAGCTTTGTCAGGCTTGATTCAAGAAAGCAAAGAACAGAGCTTTTTGTCAAGCTGTCAAACTTCAGGGTCAACATAGCTTTCATTCCTAAGAAAAGGTCGTAACAGTTCAAAATCGCTCCGGCCGCTCAGATTTCACTTTGAAACAGGTGGCCATTTGCAGAATGCAATCATTTGAGCCACTCC
Organism: Cyprinus carpio; assembly: GCF_018340385.1. Lineage (NCBI taxonomy): Eukaryota > Metazoa > Chordata > Actinopteri > Cypriniformes > Cyprinidae > Cyprinus > Cyprinus carpio. The sequence goes on along the minus strand of NC_056603.1, from coordinate 15,820,596 downwards.
AAAACACATCATGTTTTGACAAATTTATGGAGACTCGTGGAGAAATGCTGCACACAGTTTTACGCTAATTAATTCAGTCACTTCTAGACATTTAGTAAACAGTCGCCTCCAATTCACCAGAGAGCATTTGGAGTAGTCCTGTGGAGAGAACACCACCCAGATTCATGTCAATATTGACAAATAGTCTATACTCAACTGCATATTTGTAAATGATTCTTGGCATAGACTACAGCTCTTGCCATGGACATTATTGCTGAAAATCCCCACAATCCTCCTGAGAGTTATCACATTTGGTTGGGCGGTGAATAAAGAGCAATGTTTTTTCCCCTCCAATCTTTTCAATCTATCATTCATTCATTCAAATGAAGGACATTTATAGTATTCAACTTTAAATACAGCATTCCTTCTGTATTTCCAAGAAACTTCTATTCTATGCTAAATAACCACGCATTCATCCAAGAATTGAATTACATCGCGGACACAATAGGACCTGTGACGCGCCACAACTTTGATATGGAATAACGCAGTAGACACTCAAATGAATTGGATTGAACAAAGGTTAAATGTTTTTCAAGCACTCAATGCCGCAGAAGCCTTGGACGACAAAGCATCTAAATACAGTTGTAGGCGTACATACATTTAAATTTCTTTGAACGAGGGTGAAATATTTTCTGCTGCATTAGTGCCTGAGACATTCAGTGCATTTAACAGAACAGGACAGAATTTGCATAATGGGTTTTTTCTTATTCTCTTTGAAATCCAGAGTGCGGAATAACAAATGTATATGAAATAGCAGCCAAACATCAATAAATGGAAATGCCACAATTCTCTGTGGATGGTCTTGGGTGGATTTCTGCTGGAGGAGGAAAAACAGCCCGCTTATTGCAAAATAAGCAGAAAAGCGGATGTGATCAAACTCATGCCCACCAGGCTCGCTAATGCACGCACACACACACACAGTATAGCCCACCTCTCACTTCTTCTAATCAGATGCAGTGAGATGTGGCAGCTCCTGCTGTGGAGCTATGGGAGGAGCAGCATGTCTCACAGGTGCATTCAAAGAACAAGACATAGCAGTGGAGAGACTGTAATTACTCTCCAATTACAGATAAAGATCTCACTTGAGGGCTGCAACATAAAGTATCCTAACAGCCGTGCAGACCCACTTACACTACGACTTAAAAAAGTCCAATCAAGAGTGTCTTAGGAAATGCCCTTTGCAGGTACAATGATAATCACGATCATGTACAGGATGCTTTTTAATTGCTGTGGTTTTCGTACTGACTCACTAACAGATAAACAAAAGTGCCACTGAATCAGTCAGCAAAATGTGGAGTTGAGAAAAAAAGCATTCTTATATGTACTTTTTTGGTCAGCATTTAATATATATATATATATATATATATATATATATATATATATATATATATATATATATATATATATATATATATATTATACTGTATATATACAGTACACACACACACACACGCATGTTTGTATATGTTAATTGTGTGTGTGTGTGTGTGTGTGTGTGTGTGTGTGTGTGTGAGAGAGAGAGAGAGAGAGAGAGAGAGAGAGAGAATACAGTATATACATATCTTAAAATACATAATCTATTAAATGTTGAATATATTAAATATATTATATAATTAATTTTTATTATATTAAATATATTAATGTAGAAAGATGTGTACAGGTATGTGTATTTATGTATGCATGTATGTGTGTGTAGACACATACATTAAATGAAGATCAAAAAAATGTAAAAAGCTGTGTGAAATTAAAATCCTTTATCTTTATAACATCTTACAACATAAAGAGGTCAGAACACTTAATGCACATTTTAAAGGAAATCCTTGAAGCAATGACAAGAGCACATTTCACATTTATGGGCAAAAACCTTTGTTCTTCATAAAAATAAGAGGTTGTTACAAAACATACGTGGAAAAGGAATTTCAAAATGAGGTTCTCTCTTCATGTCCTTATATTATATTCTTTTATTCTTTTAACCGAATATGTATGGAAGGAATAAAACACAAGGTGAGATCAGAAAATATTCACAAAACGTGTCATTTCAAATTACTTTGTGAGATTGAAGTTGACGACTGCTTATAATGTGATGCAAATGTAAAACCTTCAAATCATTTCATAAATTCCTTATTTGACATCATTTTTCTTCTGAAGCTGAAATTCTTTTCTCTCTTTCCTTCATTCTTTGAGACCACAAACAGAAGACAAAAAGCTTGTTAATATCTTTAATATTTACAGTTTCTTTAAAAAAGTATGTGGCATTTCCCTCCCCAACCCCTTCCCCACAAATCCTGTCTGAAAATATTATTTAATGTTATTTTTTCCTTAACTTTGTCAACAAAAATAAAATGCATTTGGCAAGCTAACTGGAAACTGGCAGTGCTGGATACATAAAAATAATATTTCAAGTGATTTGGTGTAAGAATATCATCTGAATTGACAAAATACAATCGACATGACATTTTTGTACCCTTCATGTTCATAATGCATTACACATGTATAATACTTTTTTTTTAGTTATTACTTTACCGTTGTTTTCAAACTGAACTCCGTCCAAACATCTGTCTTGCCTTGAGAAGTAAAACATGAGCTTTTAATGTTCTCTACAATACGGTGCATATTAAAAGTGCAGTAATGTATATAAAATGGCTATCTGGGTTATCATGGTTAGATTTTGTACAGCATATGCACAGCAGTTTCCACAGCAAAAAGTCCTCTACAAAAATGCATTTCAGAAGTGAGTTCCCATGTGAGTCCAAAAGTGCGCTAACGTCATCTCTAAATGTGAGCGATGGGATTCGGTAAGCTGAGTTTAAGTTTGTCCACAACTAGTGGGGTTTTCAGAATGTGACAGCACCTCAATACCCAGACACAGCTTTGGCTGGAAAAGAGATAAAAAGCGAGAGATGTGAAATGTGAAGAAATAAAGCAAAACAAAACAATACAAAACACTGAAAAAAGACCCACACATTAGAGTGGACTAAAGTAAAACAGAATAAAGGTTCATTAAAACCTATATGGTGCAAGTACCTACACTGCAAGATTTTAAATACAATTTCATTTAATGTTACTTACTTATTTGTAATTATTTGTGAAACATACAAGTAATTCACTAGAAAATTTTTTGACACCACTTCTTCCCCCAGTGTAGTCTTTTCAACTTAACTGCCAATTTTTTTTTATAACCCAAGAATTACCTTACTAAATAGTAGACAGGTAAACACTCTCCACCCTCCTTCTCTCTGTGCAGCATGTTACATAGAGAAAATGCTGAGTTAAACACACTTTAACACATGCATGTGCATGACACATGCAGCATGCAGCTCACTTTCATACAAATGCTGCTGAAACAGCAGAATAACTCGGCCAGCTCAGGCATTCAGAGATTAAATGGATTGGCTAATAAACATTTACAGTAAAATGTAAAGTTATGCACTGATTTAAATCTTTCGTATAGTATTACGGAGTGTAATCACGTCACTGTCCAACAGAGTACGGTACAAACAATGGCAGAAGATCTTTAAAATATATATATTTTCTTTTTTACCTCAATGGGTCAAATTAAATATTGTTGTTAATGAGGTGTTTCATTTTCTATTCAATTGCATTTTTTGTGATATTTGGCACATGTCTGAATATAGTTTAAAACACTAATGATTTTGTTATTTTCTAGCAAGAATGTATTTTTCTTTGTTTTATATTAGTATTCCTATTCACACATATATACAGTAATGTACTGTCACTCAGTAGGAGATCTATAGTTCTATTTATTTAGGTAGTTATTTTTCAGTATATTTTTTTTTTCCTGGGACATCAAAATAACAATACTATAGTCTAAAATCATAACCAGGATCAAGACTTCTAAGGTCAAACTAGCTAACTTTTCATACTGAGTTTATTTACATGTTAGATAATGATTAGCAATCTAAAAATCATGACAAACTAAAAAAAAAAAAAATGTGCCTTTAAGACCTATTGGGGCCCAAAAGTGTACCGTATTTGTGGACAGTGCCTCATATACTCCACATAATAGCTCATAATTAGCATGTGTCAAATATGAAATCATGGCAGTTCATTAATTTGGGGCATGCTGAGAAGCAGAACACACAATGCAGCTGCAGGTCATGCTCTTTTTAATGAACTGCACTTAAATAGCTTTGGAGAGATGCACACACATATAAAGTGTCCAAAGACGAAGGGCCATGTTTTTCCTTTTTTCCCCACAAAACCCTGACAGTCATTCTGCTGTTTACTGTATTTTAGTGAGTCACAGACATCAAAACACTAAAGCTCTTTACAGATTACAGATGGCAAAGCAAGTGGTGTTTGGCAACACAACAGCATGTGCTGCCTTAGCGATGCCCTGAGTCTTTGTTAATTACAAACAACTCACAAAAGACAGCATTTGTTTATGGCTTTTTAGGCTTATCGGCACACAAAAAGCCAATTTGCACACAATTCACACACCTCTCCATCTCCAGATGTGGAGGCAGTTGTTAAAGGGGGGCCAATCTACACTACTCATGAAGTTACTAAATACTACAGCACAAGCCCTGATGAAGCACAATCATGCAGCATGCAGACAGAAAAGGTGCCAAAACACACAGGGAACAATTAGCAAAAGCGAATTTGCGTGCTAAACGATTAGCAGTTAGTTCTTACTTTGTTTTTCTCTGATTAGACAAAGGTGTAGTGAAATCCATTGCTCAGGGGAGGGGGAGCAGACTGAGCCGTAGAGACGGCAACAGGAGCGGGGGGAGGAAGAGGAGGAGGTGGTGGAGGTTGAGGGAGTGAGGTGGGACTGTTAACCGGCGGTGAGGCTGAAGCAGAAACAGGAACAGGGGAGTGTAGTAACACACGGGGAGCTAGTGACAAAGTTACAGTAATTGCTACTACTACACACAACAAAGTGCTATTTGTGAGTACATAACTACAAGAGCGATCTGAGGACATCAAGGTAGTCAAACTTAGAGGGATATTTATCAAAAGAAATAAAAAATTGGGTCCCACTTTATATTAGGTGACCTTAACTACTACATACTTGCATAAAAAAATAAGTACAATGTACTTACTGTGTTTGTATTGTATTGCAAAACACTTGCTGCTATTGAGGAGGGATGGGGTAAGATTAGGGACAGGTTTGGTGGTAAGGGAAGATTTAAGGGTGGGATAAGGTGTAAGGGATGGGTCAACAGTGTAACTATAAATGTAATTACAGAAATGAATTACAGATATAATTACATGCAGGTATTTTTTTTTTAATATAAGTAAATGTAAAAACATGTATGTACACAATAAGTTAATTGTACCAATTTTAAATGTAAGTACATAGTTAAGGCCACTAAATTTAAAGTGGAACCAAAAATTCTTTCATCATTCATCACCTTCATGCCATTCCAAAACCATGATTAATAATAAGAAGAAATATTTCTTGAGCACATGGAGGCCTGAAGAAATACCATCACAGAAATACATTTTAAAATATAATAAAATAGAAAACAGTTACTTTAAATTGTAATAATATTTCACATTATTAGTTTACTGTGTTTCTAATCAAGTAAGTATAGTCTTACTAAGAAAAACAGATGTCAAATCTCGCCAAGCCCAGTCTTTCGAACAGTGACTTATTTTCAGTGAATCAGAAGATCCAGTTCACAAAACTGGTTTGAATATGAATGCTAGGACTCTCAAGTTCAGCTCACTGACTCAGTGATCCAGTAGCAGTGGTTAACAGCTCACTGAATGAGATTATTCTCAGCTAATAATGACTTTGGTCTGCTCTTCGTTTGACTTCAGAAAGGCTGCGTTTACACTTGGCATTAAAGGGATACTCCACCCCAAAATTTAAATTTGGTCATTAATCACTTACCCCCATCTCGTTCCAAACCCGTAAAAGCTCTGTTCGTCTTCGGAACACAATTTAAGATATTTTGGATGAAAACCTGGAGGCTTGAGAATGTCCCATAGACTGCCGAGTAAATAACAGTGTCAAGGTCCATAAAAGGCATGAAAGTCGTCGTCAGAATACTCCATCTGCTATCAGACGTGCAATCTGGGTTATATGAAGCGATGGGAAACACTTTTTGTAAGCGAAGAAAACAAAAATAACGACTTTATTCAAGAATTCCTTTGTCTCCAGGTTTTCATCCAAAATATATAAAATTGTGTTCCGAAGATGAATGGAGCTTTTACGGGTTTGGAACGACATGGGGATAAGTGATTAATGACAAAATTTTCATTTTGGGGTGGAGTATCCCTTTAACATGCGATCTGTATCCGCATGTTGTCCACATACACATTGAAAAGACAAGTGTAAACGCGCTTCTGATTGGAATGTAATCCAATCAGCGTGTCCTGGTCCAGAGATAGTCGAGGACGCATTGTGATCGGAACTCAGTGTAATTAGGAATATAGCACACAAGTCACATATACCACCTTGATGGTGCTTTTGCATACTTTTTGAAGATTGAAATCCTCTGTGCCAATAGGCACTATGTCCTCCTTTTTTTCTTTGTTAGAAATAAAGTCACATGGGTTTGGAACGATCTGAGGGTGAGGAGTACATTTTCACTTCTGGGCAACTATTCCTTTAACCAAGGTGGTCTACCAGCTTTAACCAGGATGTCCTTGGCTCCTCCAGCTGGTAGTCCACCTAAACCAGTTTGGACCGGTTGGTATCAATTTTAGCTACATCTGGCCTTTTCTACCATTTGTATTCATAGAACAGACAAGACAGGGTTAGTGGAACCAGGCAGTGTCTCAAGCCAACGCGCATTGCCCGCATGAACACCACAATTCGATATGTTAAGAAAATGTGCTTACATGCCACAGCTCTGACTATTTTAGATGATTTCTGTCTGCACTCATAAACTCAAAATAAATGCTCAAAGTGGTGCTGACCTGCCTTCACAGATGAGATCCCTCAAATAAGGTATTCTGGCATGTCCTCCAATGGAAACACTGTGATAATTGTTGACTATGCCAGCCTCACACATTATGATCCATCACATCAGGACGAATTGACTGTAAATCTGTGTGACTAAGAGAGACACGTTGCACCCTGTCTGAAGGTTAGACCTGGCAGAGTGAGTGAGGCCTCTGCAAGAAGTAAAGATGAAACGATGGTGTGCTTTTATGCCAGTTCAGAAAGATGTTCAAAGTGCTGCCACGGGATGCAGAGTGAACAAGCCCCAGTGCATATTCAACTGGGTCATTGATCGGCTCTGAAAAAAAAAATGGCCTCATCAAGAGATTCCTCCCAGCCTGAAAGATCCGACATGTCTCCCAATTAGCAAGCATCTTTACTCGTCAGATCTGCGCTAATAAGGAATAATGTTCAGTTATTAACGTTGTGGCTGATAGGCTTGGTTTTGCTCTTTCTTCTTCCTCATCACGCCTCCAATGCCGATGTTTTGAAACAGGGTGGACTGTTTCTCTCAATGTTCACAGTTAATCAGTAGTTGTCAGTGTGATTATTTAGGAACTTTTATCGATACTGTCAGATTTGCATTACAAATAACAATCTCTGAAGTGTTTTCTTCACATTTACCTTGATCTTTTCAGAGTATCTGAACTTGTCAAGGTGTACTGCAGAGCATATCTGAAATTAATCTATTCAAATAGAGCTCTGGCAGTCATACAGGTGTGAACTGTTGATTGTATTTTATTATGGGACTCTCTTTCAGCGTCCTTAGCCCTAACATGCATTGTGCACACTGAACTCTCTGTCCTTGCTATTGCTATTTAAAATGTTTTGTGCTTTTTACAATAAGTTTTGTAAAACCCAGTATATGCTTCCATAGAAAATGGAGTGTATTAACAAGATCATTTCAGGTATCAGTAATAATAATCAGTAAGAATTTAAGGAATCAGTTCAGGTTAGTAGTAATGGTGCTGGTTAGTTTACCTGCCACTTGTTTGCTCTTGAGCGAGGCCTCTGATGCTAAGGCATAGGACATGGTGATGATTCTCTCTTGCTCCTGGAGAGCCGAGTCTATGCCCGGCAGCACCGGCTTGTCTACTGCTGCAGGAGGAGGCATATTCTGGACTTATATGCACACAAGAAACAAGTACATTAGAGTAAACTCTCAGAGAAAAGTGTAACAAATGTTAAAAATAAATTACATTTTAAGTGATATTTAAATATAAAACTTTGTATAAATTGTAATAACAACATTTCACAATATCGTTTTTAGTATTCTGATCAAATAATTATACTTACAAACCCCAAACTTCTGAATGGTAGTATATATAATGGCAAGAAAACATCTATAAAGATGAAAATAAGAGCAGCTGGGTTAAATGAGACTGATCTGCCAGTACCTAGACTTAGCCAGGATGCTCTTGATTCGTTCCACTTTACGATGTCTGGCCTCCATTTCCTGAGGGCTGAGGGGCTCCTCTGGATCCATGTCCACATAGCGCTCAGGGATGGCCACCTTTTGTGGCTTTGCCAGCTATACAGTCATTGAGACCAAACACACACCATCAAATCACTTAATTCTGAAATCTAACATCCAGTCATTTAAGTTGAACATTTTCTATATTTTGATAATTTTTTGTTCTCTTGAAATAAAAAGCCTAGATTTTATATAATATGAAATGAACTCAGGATAGTTCAACCACAAATGAAAATTCTGTCTGGATTTACTTTCTCTCATGTGAAAGAAAAGGTGAATTTAGGGAGTGTTTTAAGTACTGTCTCACTCAACATGAACATTTACTGCATCTTTCTCTATAAAGCAAAAGCACATAGTGACTGAGGCTTTTGTTCCACACAACAAGGAAATTATATCAAAATCTTTTTCTTTTTTTTTTGGTGAACTATCCCTTTAAGCAGTGGGGTTACCTCTTTGCTGAGGTCCAGCTGGTAGTCCAGAGGCTCCAGATCTAGCTCTCTCATGGGTGTGCTGCTCAGGGTGAACCATTCGTCTGAGTGAGAGCGCTGTCTCTCTTTGTGCTCGACTGGTCTCCCTTCACCCTGCACGGCCCGCTCCAGAAGCTGCAAATCAAAGTCCTGCTCTCTCCTCCACTGAAGGCACACAAACACACAGAGCCCTGAGACGGCTGATCTAGACCTCACATACATCCAACTCGGGACATGAAAATGTAATATTTTGGTTCTGAAATGGTCTTCACCTGATTTACAGGCCAGGTTAAGCATAGAATAACATTTCCAGTTACACTGGGACAGATGTGACTGAGTATTAAAGCCAAAATGACCTCTGTGCTCCACATATCAGCTTACATCCAACATTCTTTCTTTACATGAAATAAAAAGTTTAAAGAGAACAGCCCTGCACATAAACAACACACAAAACTGGGTTAAACTGCAACCTTGAGCTTAATGGTATATTGTCCCAGTGCGCTCCTGTACCTCTGTACCATGTACAAGTGATTGGACTGATTGTGCGTGAAGTGTCTCATGTTCAAGCTCTCAAACCGTAGCTTACAGCACTCCTGCAAACCAAGAAAGATGCAATAAAATGCTCCATCTGTGACTTCATTTACATGCTTCATTCCCAGGCTTTATTGTGCTTACTGAAAAGAAAATAAACCAGTGTGTCGTGAAATAAACTGTGGTTTCACATTCACAGTAGAAAGAAAAAGAACAATTGCCTTCTTGTACTTTTTTTTACTAGCAAAGTGTTTATTTTCTTATGTGCAAAAATCTACATAAAAGATAAAGAAAGCAGAGCTGTGCAATTGATTTTCTTTTTGCAAATTGTGCTACAATCTGCTGTTATGCTATTATGAACATACAAGTGATTAAAGAAAAACATGCTCAGTAAGTAGTACAAATATAAACATATAAGTCATTCATAGATTACCCAGGCCATTCATTGTGCACACATTCAATACATTTTGGTAAAACAAGGTGTAAAATTATAAAAGTATTTATTTAAAAAAAGCCTGATAAGCTAAACCAAGTTATAAAATCATGTTTTGTAGAATGACAGTTAAATTGGTAAATAAAAAACATAAAATGATCATGTCATTTATTCTGTGCACTCAAATCAGACTCAAATTGCAGGGGAAAAATGATTTTGCAGGTTTTGTAAGACTTATTATTAGAAAGCTGGATGTGAAAAGTGAAACTGGGTGAAATTAGTGTAAACCAAAAATATAAATGAGTGAGGTAAACACAATAAAGTCTGGTTTCACACTTCAGTTATGCTATAATTATTGCGGTTGAGTGATGAACAGCTAAAAGGTTTGAGAGCTTGTGCTAGAAATTTAGTTTAGTTTATGAGCCCACTAATACAGCAGACCCCATTTCCCACAACTTAGAGCATTAGGTTATTGTTATAGAGGTGTTAAAAGAGCAGTTTGATGTTAGTGTTGGCTTTTCCCTATTCAAAGAGCCCCAAGTAAAAGCACACTACTTTGATTCACTATCCCAGATGAACATGGGAGCCATGTCCCAAGGTTAAAATTAAACACTAATACAAGTCATTAGAACATTTTGAAACTACATTAAGAGTATGAATCAGTTGCATATCAACTTTCCTCATTTATCTTCTAAACAGATCAGTCCATGTCTTTCATTGGCAAATAGCATAACTCCCATCTGTACCTATTCTTTAGCCCATCAATGTGGCCCAGCAACATATAATAAAATCTCTCCCATCTCCTTCTGCAACACCTCCCACATACCCACTTACCTGCGGCAGACACTACTTCACTAAAATGCTGATCATGTTAACGCCAAATCTTACAGTTCTCCATCAAAACAGTGTAAATAGTTGAATGTGCATTTATGTCAAGGCGATAGACAGTTCTCTCTGGAGGATAATGTGTCATTGTGCTCTAACGTACTGATCCCAGGTCTGCAGACACGGTTCTGGATGTGGAGGAGGAGGAAGCACGAGATGAGGATGCCTGCCGCTCGCCCTGGCTGAGTGTTCTCTTGCGCTCCCGTACGAGAGCCTTTTGGTGACGCTTCATCCTCTCCAGCTGCTCTTCAGCGCTCATGCGTCCACGCTGCTGCACGGGCTCCCCAGAGTACAGCCGCTCCAAGGCACTCTTTGGTCTCTCCTAAGAGACACCAGTGGATGTGTTAATAATGCTGAAACAAACCGCACCAAAGAACAGTGCGGAGAGAGAAAAATCAAAGAGAGAAATGTGAACAATTTGCAAAAGTGAGGAAAGGGAATGAAAAAGAAAAGGGGAAAAAAGAGAGACACAACCACCTACGACCCAACCAATATTCACTAGATGTCTGTCTATGCCTTTATTATATTTTTGCTGTTCACGTACAGTTTTTGCATGTAGTATTGCAATGTACTGTATTTATTGTTTTTTAATGTTAATTACACTTCCATTCAAAAGTTTAGAGTGAGTATTCAACTTTTGTTGAAAAAGAAATCTGAATTAATCTGAAGCTGAATAAAGTTCTATTTCAAATGAACGCTGTTCTTTTAAACTTTCGATTTATTAAAGAATGCTGAAAAAATATATACAGTTTTCTCAAACTGTTTTCAACATTGATAATAATTAAGCACCAAATCATTATATTAGAATGATTTAATATACATTAATTCATTCTAATGATCATTTTCAAAAATCATGTTTTTTTTTTATTTTGCATTCTCAATCAAACTGCAGTTGGGTAATTTTGATTAGGTTTAAAAATAACAAAAAATACAGCTAACTAACACAATAAAAACATGATTTTTGAAAATATAAAAAGAGTTATCTGTTTTTGCAAATAAACTCTTTATATATATATGTCTATTTTAATAACTGTATGTTTTATAGCTATATATATATATCTATATATATATATATATTATGTAATTCAACTTTTTTTTGTATGAAGTGTGTTGTTATTAATGAGTGTAAAACAGTCAGTCAGAAAGAGAGAGGCAGAAGGAGAAAATAAAGTATCAGAAACAGAGGAGTTCATTTCGAAGCTCTGCTGTGCTCATTTCTGTTAACATTTTCTGCATGAATCCATCAGGGTGGGAGACACACACTGTGTTCACAGTCTGCATGGCAACACTACCGCAGTAATTCATTCGCAAAGTACAGTCTGGCCCAAGCCCACACTGGCTGCTTTTATTTCATGTGCTCAGCGGTTTGTACTCCTGCTGCATCTAATCAACCCGCTGTTTGTCAGCTCTGCCAAAGCAAACTATGACGGACACTTTATGTCCCCCTGCCTCTCAACAGACACTTTCAGGACTTTTTTTGGCTTCCAACCTTCAAGCTTGTGGTGGTGAGTCCTCTTCTGAGGGTGACAAACGATGAAATGTTTGATGACTGGTTCAGTCTTGAAGATGAGCCTGTCAAACCTAACAGAAGTTGAACTGGATTAGACAAATCTCATAGGTTTCTCAGGAAATCCTTTCTAAAATTCAGAGCTGGGAGTTCGTACTTTCAAACTACATGGTTAATTGTCAACTGTTGCCCACTGAGCAGCCTGATGTCACGTTCACACTTGGTACACTTGCTTAATTGGGTGTTTCTTCAACTACAGTATGGTCACTTTTGGCCATGTGGACTCAAACTTTTGAACAGCAGTGCATTAAGCCAAAATTCTGTCATAAACGTTTTAACCACAGCATCATTTCCTTCTCAAATTATGTACAGTGTTGTGTTAAAAAGCATTCTGTGATGAAAATGATAGTTGTGGAAATAAGAAATTTGCACCATTTTTGGCTCCTTTGTAATGTTAAGGCTAAATTCACTACTAGCTTCTTATATAGCGTAAACACACACAATTAAATATTATTTCAACATTCGCAGAATTTGTCAAAATTTCTGCTCCCATTGGGAATGGCGGAAATTGGGAAGCGCCTCCACAAGCTACAGTGTAAACAGACAATATAACTAGCGATTTAAGAGCAGGCTGTTTTCATGTCATCAATAAACTGTACTGTGGTTTACATGAACCAAACCTTGTATCCCCCTTTTCAAACGAGTGTTGTACACTAGTGTGTGACGTGTACGGGTCTCTGTGTACCTCTGTTTGGTAGAGTTTGGTAGCCACTATCACGGCTCAAGCCACCAACTACTAGCAGTTCAGGTTCACTCAGGAACGCTCGTATCTCAACCTAGGGTCCCAGGAAAATAGAACTCAGAAATATACTGACATTTTACCATATACACAGATGAAAACTGTCTGTATCACTGAGTGGCACAAACCTTATGGTCTCCATTAGGGTACTGTCCGGTCTCACGATCACGCTTCCGCTCATCAGACTGTCGTTTCAGGCCACGAACTGATGTGTGGCGGATGACGGAGGTCTCTTTGGGGAGAGGGGGCACAGCCGGGGGGTGTTCGTCTGGACTGTAGAGGTGAGGGAGAGGGGGTCTGGGTGGAGCGTCTTCTTCAGGCTGCATTGTGTAAACATGAAATGTCCATAAATACAGATAAATGGACTGAAGGAGAATCCTGATTACTTTGTTTCACTGACTCGCTCACCCATTTTGGCTTGTGCGCTGTACGTGAGAGCTGCAAGGGCTGCTGGGTAGACTGCAGCGGGCTGAGATGGGGGCTGGACTGAGCAGCTTTTAGTTCACCCATAGATGGGCTCGCAGAGAGAGAAGGCACTGCGGACAATGACGCTGAAGGCACGAGTTTCCTCTCTGGGTCATGCAAATATTCCACCCGTTGATATCATATGGGCAAAAAAAACACATGTATGATTATCAGTTGCATCTGTATGCAGTAAGCAGAGCTGCACGTGGTGCTGTTTGACCTCAGTACCTCGGTCTGTGTTCCAGTGCATGGGGGTGATGGCAGGCAGGGGCCCGCTCTCACCTGGATTCCGAACAGAGTCAATGGTCACTTTGTAGTTGGCTTTGCTGGAGCTCAGGCCTGCAAGCACGTCCTCGATCCGCCACAGCTCCTTCCTCAGCTGAGATTTCTCCTGCTTCAGTAGCACAGAATATAATTGTTTGTTTTAATTTAGAATGAAATAAAACAGATTAAAACAGGAAAAAAAACTGAATGAAAAAGTAAATATAAGAGACTGGAAAAGGAAGGAACAGAATACAAGTATGCATACTTTAGTATTTAAGTGAATGTAATGTATTTAGCCAAATAGGAAATAATTCTATAATTCTATAAAAATCGATATATTATTAGATACACAAATAAACACACAACTAAATTAAGTTAATCTTACTATAAACACTCCTACAATATGTAATATTATATATATATATATATATAAATGCAACATTATTTTTGGGAATACATACATTTTTCTTTATTACATTCAATATAAAATATAAAAAATGAGTGTCTGCCTTTCAGTATGTTAAAATACAATATAGTACATATTATAATATAATATAATATAGTAGAGAACAACCATTTCTTCAACAGAATCTAAAAGCTAAAATTTGGAGTAGAACAGAATAGAATAGAACAGAAGTACCTTCATACCACTGCGATAATTCTTAAAAAAATATGACAACCCTAAGGCTTGTCTTTGATTTTCTAAGAGGCAAATTTAGAGCTCAAAGGGGCACTGAAGAAAGGATAGGATTTTCTCTTATTTGTATTTTCAGAACAAGCCATAATTTATTGACTGTGTCTGTGTGTGCTCTCACACAAACACTTGAGAAATCAATAATCTTAGACACTGTATGCCTCGTTCTTACGGCTCTATCACGCTGATCAAAAACTGACATTAGATCTTCACTCCGGCTCCGAGAGCTCCATATCTCTTTCATCACTTTGTTCTTTCTCTATCAATTACCGGACTGAGAGGTGCATGCTGAATAGAAAAGGAGGCTGACACGGTTTAACATCTTCTGATACACTCTGCTGCACAAACAGTATTGATACTTTAGTTTGGAAGGACGCGTTAAAGAGATAAAAGCTGAAATACAATTTTGGTCTTGAGAAAAGAAAGACTGTGTTTCATTTTTCAACTTCTTTCTCTGGTTCTGACCTGAGAGAGAGCACTGTGTGTCATCTGGTCTTGAAGGGCTGACCGCAGTCTGTCCACATCTCTCTCCAATTGGCTGTACTCAGCCCAAGCGTTCTCCATCTCCTGTTTAACACAGAACAAGCCTCAATGAGCAAGTGCAATTAGCTCATATTAGTATTGCACTGACATTCATTTTTGGCTTAATGTGATATTAGTATTTCATGGACGTTCTTGAGTCTTCTGCGAGTGTATTAACACAGGTACATTATGTGTCCTCACCGTGGACACCTGTGAGATGTCCGCCCTGATGTGGACCACGTCCTCCCGTAACAGCTTCTGTTGATAGGCAATCTTCTCTGCATGGGCGGGCTGATCCTGGTACTGCTCCATCTGCTGATGGGAAACATCCAGAACTGACTCGAGCTTGTCCTAGATTTGAGTGAGAAATAGAAGATGATGCAGATCAAGAAGTTAGAAAAAGAACTAGGGCTAGGGACCAAGACATCAGGTTGGACATTAAGGCTGCACAATTGTTCAATTCTGAAAACAGCATTCCACTGAGGTCAAAATTTTGCTTTATGTAGCAACATCTAAATTACATATTGGTTAAAATTGGTTATATTCAAGTCAAAATTGTGGTGAAATCAATCCGACTATATTAGGTTACATATATTAGGTAATTTTAAAGTTTTGATAAACTAGAAATAGATCTTCAAGTGACTGACATGACAAACCACAATGTATCCATTATAATCAACAAGGCATAGACACAGAATAAATCATATTTTTATTGTGCAGTGCAACATTTTTGGGATATTCAAAAGTTTAGGGTCTGTAAGATTTTTTTATGTTTTTGAAAGAAGTCTCTTATTAGTCTCACCAACAATAAATCAGTAATATTGAAAAAATTAGATTACCATTTACAATTACTTTTCTTTTTTCATATATTTTTAACTTTTATTGGCAAAGCTGGAATTCAGCAGCCATTGTTTTAATGGAAATTGTGATGCACTTTTAACAGGATTCTTTAATGCGTTATAATTATTCATAATATGCGTTGTAATGCATTACATATTGTCGTAAAAATTTATAGAGTAACAATGAATTCATAAGTGTTATAATGTATTAACTGTGGTTACAATTATTCATGAGATTGTACAATGCATTATAAGGTGCATTACAAGGCATAAAACTACATTTATAATGGATTATACATAAAAGCTTTAAGTGTTTCCAATAAAAGTAATACAAAATAATTAAAATATAAATCTTACTGGCTCCAAGCTTTTAAATGGTAGTGTATACAGCTTAACTGATATAAAATTACAGTTATGATGAATCGGGTAGTCCTGCTGAAAACTAAACAACTTTTAACCATTCAGTTGACACGCAATTCAATATCCTCAAAGCCTGATTTAGAATACTGAATTTAGATGGGGGGGGCACCTTATCTTCTTTGAGTGTGCGTATCCTGGCCTCCAGCTCTTGTAGGATCTTGTCTTGCTCGCATAACCTACTAAGCTTTACCTGGAGAGACAATCACAAGCAGCAATAAAACACGGTCACCAAACAGAGGCCACGACTGAACTGAATCCATTAACACATACAAACATATCAAACAGAGGGCCGACGGAATACATTCTTCCGCTATTCCATATTCAACATTTCCCACTATTGAAGATATCCATTAGCATAAACTCCATGCACCCAAGACAATTCTGGTGTCATTATTTGCAGAAACAAACAGCATTTTCTCAGCGAAAAATGGGTTAGGGTACGTGTGCGTGTGCGGCAGAAGTGCCTTGTTTACAGTCTTCTTCACACTGCCTGTTTATTCTCTGCTGTTTATGGTTCCCGCCGATTAATTATTAAGCTGTTATTATTTTACAGCCATATATTGTTGTTTTAACAACATTAAATATTCATTACGCAGATAAATCCACCAACAAAATTCTTATAAATTGTTAAACTGAAACAATGTTAATGATGAAAAGCCAGGACTTCCAGATTATTTACCTCCAATCAAACGAAAAACAGTGAGAGCACTGGAATACAAAAATCAAACTGAAAAATTTACAAGCCCAAAGTATAAAACTCCCATTGCATGTATTTTTCTCTTTAAATTGAGCATTGAATATAAAAAGCCCTCGTCAATAATTTCAATTTCTTCTTTACACCGAGAGAGAGCTTGCTTCTCCCCACAGCGTGTACCAGCGCCTCACTCCAATGCCTGTGTTTACTTGCACAAATTCAGGCTTGACTAACAGCTTTCTGTGCAAAGCCAACAGAGAGATCGAGAGGGGAGACAAGGCTCAGAAAATGGGCTTTAATAAACAGAGAACAGAACTTACATCTATGTCACTTTCAGCTATTTTAACCGGCCGAGGTGGTCCATCTTTAAGCGAGTCACGTCCAGTTACCTGTTGACGAAATGCAAAAGCTCATACACTTTCAAAGACATTAGCATCAACATCAAGACTAAGAAGCTGTACGGTTGCATCGATCAAGCAACCATCAACACTGCACAGCCTATTGACAAAGGGTTGTTGAAATCATATAAACAAACTCATAATATCTCGAGATGAACAAAACAACAACAACAAAACACACCAACACTCATTTTGGAAGCTCTGCGATGTGTTTATGTGCAAACAGCAACTGGGGTATTTGGTGAGAGCCGCAATGATCCACCCAATGCGCTGCTCTTGATTTGGCAAGGTATCAATACTTTTCATCAGTGGTGAACTTGACATGAACCATGTGGGAGTGAAGCCTACGACAAGCTGCAACCCACTGAAAGACTATCATTTAGTGATAAACAGGGGTTGGCTAAAGGATACTTTATAAGTAAGAGCAGCTGTCTGTAAACGTTCACTCATTAACAGAAAACCTCAGACTCTAGGGTAATTCCTTGATGCCTAATGCCTTCATGGAAATAATTAGCACAGCCTTTACATAATGTTCACAATTAGAGTGCAATTGCTATAACAATCCCTCATCAGTGCAGTATTGATATTTTACCTAAAGAACAACCCTGGGTGTCCTTGAAAAAAAAATGAAGCTGTCAAAGTAGCACATGCGCATAGGAATGACTCTGCAGAGCAATGATAACGGTCCAGCGGCTTTACATCACTACAGCAGGTGAAGGCATGAAATGGTCACATTTGGTTATGCACACCATCCTTACATTCAGACAGAACGCACTGTGTACCGAATAGATGAGAGGTTCAATACTTTTCATCTGTTTGAAATGAAGATAAAAGGGTTTTTGTGAACTGTGGGTATAAATTGAGGCAATGCATACATTTGAATTCTGAATTAATAATTAAAGCAGGTAATGCGCTCCATATCAAACAGGATCGGAAAAGTCGGTGAACATAAAAAGTTTGTGACAAAAGTGGAGAAACTCTATATAAGAGCTCTAAAGGCCACTGATGCCACTGGACATAAGAAAAACTACTTCTAGCAAATCAAAGAAAGAAATCTGCAAAGAATTTTACTGCTAAACTGCAGCATCAAATCAGACTTTTAGCAGTAAAAGCTTAAAATCACATAATTCTCTCTGTGAATATTGACTGATGTATTTAATCATCGATTTCAAAATTAACTCTACACATCCTTCAGGGTTAGAGAGCAGAGCAGCTGTTATAGAGAATAAAAAGAGGGGGAAAATCAGGAAGAATTTATGCCTTGAGGAGAGAGGGAGAAGATGAGAGGAGGAGGCAGGTGAAGGCAGATCCACTAGAGCCCACCTTCAGGTCTAGATACTCCAGGTCCTTCTTCAGCTGGATGTAAGTGTCATCTGCCTTTAAATGGGAAATGAAGAAACAGGTCACATGACACATGGTTGAGAGTACTATGTGCAAGACTAAGACTGATTTTCATGCACACTGTAAATTCAAATGCTGGTACATTACACATTGTGCAAGTGCATGTTATCACGATGGTTATTTAGGAAAATACACTACTTTTCCAAAGTTTATGGTATTTTTTTACTTTAGAAATTAATACTATTTTTAGCATACAATGTAACATCATTTAACAAAGATGTATTAAAGGGGTTGTTGACTGTTTTTTTTTTCTAGGCTTGATTGTGTTTATGGGGTGCAGTTTAACATGTGTTCATGCTTTGTTTTTTTAAAAACACATTATTTTTCACATAATTTACCTTTATTCCACACCGATCTGTACCTTCTCTGACAAACACCTTGATTATTTCCTATTATCATGAAGCCCCTCCCTCAGAAATACGCAATGGGCTGAGATTGGTCAGCTGGCTCAGTGTGTTGTGATTCGCTCAGAATGTGCAACAGTGGTATTGTAAACAATGGCGTCCTCTATATTGCTTATCAATTTAAGCCCGATTGAGATGCAGAGAATATTAATGAAGAGCATCGCACAGAGAGGATCGCAAGCACGGCTCTTAATGGTATGTTTGTTTGTTGTTGTCTCATACTTTTAGAATCACTGTTATTCGTAAATGCTACTGCTTCTGTTAGCTTTTAATATACGGTTTTATTCTGATTAAAGCTTTAATACAGCACAGCAACCGTATGCGCGTCCATGTATAACGATTCTCATTGCGATGTGAAAATAAGTGTATAAATGGAACAGTTTGTTGGAGCTGATCTGACAATCTCAATGAGAGAGAGAGAGAGAGAGAGAGAGAGAGAGAGATGCAGAGCAGCCCGATGCAAGGAACAGGATTGAGAACCTCTGCTTTAGAACATTGGTTTTGAAACTTGTGAATCCATTAGAATCGTTAGAAGATAGAATCGCGATTCATATATGAACAGATTTCTACGTACACTCCTAGTTTTCTCTTCCTCTTCTCTAAAGCAGCACAACATTGCACGCCCCCTTTGTTGCGTGTTCCCGTGGGCGGGGTTTATCTGGGTTTGTGATGTAACGGACCCGGGAAGAAGCTCGTTGTAGTCCCTTACCAGCCGTTTTTGTAGGCATTAAACCGCCAGAATTTTAAAAGACGATGTCTCCGTTTGCATTGAACTTTCGGCACTGCAACTTTGCAGATATTGTTTATGCTCAAACAACAACATTACACAATAACTAAAGCTAAAAAGTGAAATCGCAATCAACCACCCCTTTAAATTGATCCAAACTAAAAATAAAGTCACAGATCGGATGATTTTTTGGATAAGCAAATATATATATACATATACATATATATATATACATACATATATATATATATATATACATATATATATATATATATATATATATATATATATATATATATATATATACACATTAGTGCTGTCAAACGATTAATCGCATCTGAAATTGAAGTTTTTGTTTACATAATATGTGTGTGTATTGTGTATATAAAAATACATACACACATAGCATATATTTAGATTCATATTATTTATATCATATACAAATATATTTCATATTATAAACTTAACATTTTCTTAAATATATACATGCATGTGTGTGTATATTTACATATACATAATAAATATTAGTACACAGTACACACATATTATGTAAGCAAAAACTTTTATTTTGGATGCGATTAATTGTAATTAATCATTTTCATATTTCATATCATATTTATTAATGATAATAATCATATTTATTATATATATATATATATATATATATATATATATATATATATATATATATATATATATATATATATATATATATGTGTGTGTGTGTGTATAATAATATATGCGCTATCTGAAACACATCTCTATGCTTGTGCGCACTTTGGGTGTGTGCGAGAACAGCACGTGAGTAACAAATTGAGTTTTCTTCTTCTTGTACATACGTATCACAGATCAACTGCAATCTGTGTAACCCCTAATAAATATATGACAGACCAGAGCAATCTTTCATTTACTAATTGAACATTTAATTTATATGAAATCATCAAATTGATACTCCATAGCAATCGTATACAATGAAAATACAGAATAAGTATAACAATAATTAATGCACAATAAATAACAATGTGTCGTATCTGTACACATTTTTTCCCAGAACAATCTTGCGACCCGATAGCAACTCTTCCACAGCCCGGTACTGGGTCGCGACCCGGTTGTTGGGGACCTCTGCTGTAACTTATGTGCTGACAGATCTAGAGAGTGTTCTATCAATTTTTTACACTAATTCTTGTGTACTTTCCTGACATTTCATATCCAAAACTGCACACAAACAAGTAAACCAGTGATGTTGTTAATACGTTTTCAGTTCATAGAAACAATCAATCATGTGAATGCAGGCAAGTCAACAAGCAACATGCTGTTATCTGATGAGCAATCTGACGATCCAAAATACTAGAGAGGAAGAATCTACAAAAAAGTAAATGCAAAATGTGGAAGAAAACATCTTCAAAAACACAAAACAGACTGTTACATCAAATTGCGCAGTCCAAGCTATAACATTCTACTGCAGACTCCATGCTAACGGAAAGCTAACACCAAACCAACACAATCATAACTACAACCAACAGCGTACGATAGTAAGATGAGCACGTAATGGGAGTTAGGAAAGGAGGGCATGGTATGCTCAGATGGGAGGGGGGCTCAGGGTGGGTTGAGGGGGAAATGTGACCCTCTAACCTGCAAACTGGGGCCTAAGAGGCCGTTGTGCTGGTTCTGCAGGTGTGTGAATGTGTCGCTGCGCACGCTGGCCATCTTGGCCCGGTGTCTCCTGAGCTGGATGAGCAGCAGGGTCAACTCCTCCGGCTGCAGGACAGCGGGGAGATGGAAGAGAAAGCACTTCAGGAGGTTACCACCAGGGCGGCGCCAAGATGTTGTGAAATTTGGCCAATAGAAGTGGACTAAGGCGAACTGTAACTGCGTGTCTTTAATGACATAGCTCACTGTCTCAAAACTAGAAAGCAAACAGCTCCTTGTGGCCAAACTGTCATCTACCAAGCAGATCCCCTACATTTCCTAGATAGTTTATCTGAAAAAAATGTGCTCTCTATGGAAGTCTTACCGTTTTTCCATGCAGACTTGGTGCACTGACTGTGTGCGTGATGTATCCCATTGTTGGCATGGATCTCCTCTCTATTTGTGAGGTCTGTAAAGACACAAAAATATTAAAAATGGTGACGTTTACAATGAAAATCACAGTTCTATCACTATTAATCACAAATTCTCTCTTTTAGTTAATGGATACTGTACATTTTTAAAGTCAAGTATAAGTCAGTTTCAAAGTTTAGCACAAAACTAGGGCTCAGCAGAGCACATTTTACTCATTCATCTGTTTATTTAAGCTAAGCAACTGTGTGCTTGATTTCAAATGTGCCACAGGGCTTTGAGGGTTTGACAGTTTTGCTTAACATACAAAATTCTTCATCTAGGCCCATCATAGCACCTCAAAAGGACACAAACAACAAGAGATTTAATTAACTACACATAAATTATCTTTAACCTTCTTTCTTAAAATAACATTTGTTTGCTACCAGCAGAGTAGCACTGTTTCCAATGCGAATCCCACGGCACTGCATTTTTGCTGTATAATAGGTTTTTTATTTAAATACAAGATCAGAAGAAAGAGACCACTGCTGAGGAGGTTCACTGGGCGCTTTACTTAGCCTTTGGCGAATTTTATCAGCTAAAACCAGTCTAGTTATCATCCATAGAGATATGCTCCATGACAGCAGCCATGAAAACACACCCTACCAAACACACTAACTCAACAGCGCTATGAAACACACTCTAGTCTTTAAAATGCACAGATAGACATCTGCAGCTGGGTAGTCGATATCACAAGTCTAGCAGTGACAGCGAGTCCCGCTGTGTGATATATACAGTGCCTTGCGAAAGTATTCAAACCCCTTCATTTTTCTCAGGTTTTGTTATGTTGCAGCTTTATGTTAAATTGCTTTAAATTACTTTTTTTCCAAATCAATCTACACTCCATACAATGTACAATGTACTTATTTCATTTATATATATATATATATAAAAAATATGCAAAGTTGTGACAGTTCTGTTTTGCTTTGCCATTCTGGTGTATGGAGTGTAGAGTGATGCGGAAAAAAATAATATAAAGCAGTTTGACATAAGGGGTTTGAATACTTTCGCAAGGCACTGTGTATATATATATTTATATATATATATATATATATATGTTCCACATTCAAAAATACAGTAAAAACAGTAATATTATGAAGTAACATTACAATTTAAAATAACTTTTTTATAATTTAATTTAAATTATAATTTAAAATTTTTAATTTTAAATTCATTACTTTTTTTAATTAATGTAATGAAACAATAATTTCAGCATTTTCACTAGCAGACTTTTGTGGTATCACTGCGCATTGACTGAAGGTCTGTTTTTTTCTTTCTATCTGTTTTTTGACAGCTTCTGAGAATCTTTCTGTTGGAGGCATGTAATTAGTGAGTTCACACGAGTCCTGACGTATGCAGAGCAGAAATGGTAGTGACAGTATGTTAACTTGTAAAAGGCACAGAGGCTTCTATGACTGCTGTTGCGTGTGAATGTGGCACTGGGAGCGGCGCTCTCATGTGGGGGGTGTAGCTGGCAGATGCTACTATTTGTCACACACGCATCTTCAGCGACACACACAAACAAAAATGCTCTCTTTTAACACACCCTCTGCACCTGGGAATCAAGCCCTGAGTGAAGACTGTGTGAATCTTGTCACAAAGTCTGAATCAAAGCTTGAGTAAATGGAAACTCGGTTTTCCCATAACCCTTAACGCCTTTGGTAGTCAACACTTCTGTGGTCTGAACAAAGAGAAGAACTCACCACAACTAATTTGAAATTGTGAGATTATGTGAACTGCTCCACTTTCCCTACCTTTGAGATCTGGGAACATATTCCTCTGGGAGAACCCAAACTGGGAGTGTCCACGGTGGTGAAATCATCCAATGGGCGCACGGTCACCCTGTCTACGGGCGTATGGGGCCTGCGTGGGGACAAGGACTTGGAGGGGTGGCCGGGTGGGGGTATGTCACATGGTGATGGTGGCACAGATATGGATCGTGGCATTTCCAGAGTAACTCTGAAGGCAGACGTGTCCATGTAGTCAGGGCCGGTGTAGATTGGTGCAGTGGGGCTTCCATGGCGGAACTGTTGACGCTGCTGCCATTCGTACAGCTGCCACACCATGCCCTCTTTAGTGGCCATCCGCTCATCAGAGGACATACGAAAGTGACTAAGACGGTCGTGAGCATACTTGTAGTCACTAGGCAGGTTGCGGGGCACTGGTGGGGAACTGCCTCCGGAGTGGTGGCGAGTGGTCTTTGGCAACGACTGGTACGTCTCCATCATGACAGACTTAGGCTGGAGAGGTGGTGTCCGTCTGGGTAGGGTGTACTCAACAGTGGGATGGCTGTAAATTTGCAAAAATAAAAAGTTATTTTACTGTTAATATTCTGTCCTTCCCACTTTCAGTTACACAGTATTTACATAAAAACATTTAATTTTTTTATTCATGATTTTACACTGGCCTGAGCTGCAAATCTATTGTTATTATTATTATTAATCACCAACAACAATAATAGCTAATTTATTAACTATTATACAAATAATAATAATATTAATAATAAAAATACTAATTATTATTATTATACTAATAAAAAGATAAAAAGATATATATATACTTATAGAATATACACACACGCACACACACACACACACACACACACACACATATATATATATTTATAAATGATAATTATAATTTATTAATATATTACTGATATAAGTTTAAGTGGAAAAAACTTAAAGGTAAAATGCTAAAATCTGTTAAAATGCAGATATGTCCCATGGGCTTTTATTTTAAGTGCAATAGTCTAAATGTGATTACTGGATGGTTTTTACAAGAAAAAAAAAAAAAAAAAAACTTATAACCAGAATGCTGTTGCTACAACACAAAACATTCACTTTATTATTTAGTGTGTTTACATCATAACCACTAGTGGGAGCTCCTTCATAAAAAGAATCTATATGTGAACTGAATCCTACAATGGCTCGAGTTCCCAATGTTACATCATTTAATTAGAGTATTACATATAACCCTGTATGCTTTTCTAACATTTTTTTTTCCCTTTTCACAGCACAAACACACAAAACTGACCTTTTGGGGTCTCCTTTCTGCACCTTCACCCAGTGCTCGACCTGAGCCAGCGCAGTTTTCCTTTGCACCTTTTTCTCTGTGTCTGTACGGGGGACGAGACCCCTCTTATACACCATGTTCCCGTTCTGATCAGGGGGTATGCCCGAGGGGGGCAGCCCATTCCTGTGAGTGGGCACTGTGGAAGGTGGGCGAGAATGAGCACCTGATTGGGAAATCCCTTCCATCTCCAACTCTCCAGAGGAGATTTGAACAGGACCCTCCATCAATTCCTTGCTGTAAACATAGCAGTCCTCCCCATCTCGTTCTGGCCTCAGCTCTGCCACCTCCACATGCACTGCCTGCTGGAGGCCCTCAGCCTGGGAGGAGCTTTTGATGCTGCTGCTGAAATGGTTGGTCTGAGGGATTGCTTGCTGCTCAGATTTGAAGCTTCTTTCGGCTTCTCTGTGAAAGGAAAGAGAGTTATTTAATAGCAGAAAAATAGTTAATATTTGACCTTTAACATGAGATTTAACTTAAGACTTATTTCTGATGATGAATCAGTATTAGGAAACAAACAGGACAGAACTGAGTTTAGACTTTTGCATTAATTATACAGTAACTGACCTTGAACCGACTGTCTAGTTTTCAAAATCTACCCTAATAGCAATATGACATTTCAAACTTACATGGCATTCTTTCTTCTGTGGAAAATCAAAAGAAGAATTTAGCATAACATCTGAGCTGCTTTCTACTACACAATAAAAACATCAGAAAAGAAGTTTGTGTGACTCATGCACTTCTGAGTATACTGTATTATATATAAACTACTATTCAAGACATTAAGGTCTGTAAGATATTTGATGTTTTTGAAATAGTTATCTTACGCTCACTAAAGCAATGTAAAACCTTGTAAATGTAAAAATATTTAAAATAACTTTTTTTTATTTTAATATATTTGAAAGTGCTGTCAAATGATTAATGGCGACTAATCGTATCCAAAATAAAAGTTTGTTTACATAATATATGAATGTGTACCATGTATATTTATTATGTATATATAAATACAAACACTTGCATGTATATATTTTAAAAAATATGTTATGTTTATATATTAAATATATTTATATATAATATAATAACTCCAGTCTTCAGTGTCACACGATCATTAAAAAAATCATTCTAATATGCTGATTTGCTCAAGAAATATTTCTTAATCTCATCAATGGTGAAAACAGGTGCTGCTTAATTTTTTTTGTGGAAACCAATCTTTTTTTGAGCCCAAATGAAGACAGATTTGGTTTCAAAATATTCAAAATATGTTTTTACTAATTATTCCTTCCTAAACAGGTGATAGGTGGCATAACCTGATAATTTTAGTATAATTAATTTACAACTTTAATATAATTAATTTAATTTCATCAGTTAATTTAAGGTCATCTTTTCAGCTACTCGTTTTCTAACTACTGTATATCAACCCAAACACATTACTGACAAAAGCATTCACTAATTTAGAAATGATTTTAAAAGTTATTATTTAAAACACATTTATGATACATTTACAAATGAAACTCAAAAGGAAACTTGAAATGCATCAAAGCACATTAAAAATCTAACTGATTAAGGTGAAGTCATCATGTGCAATACTGTCAATCTATCCCTAGATGGCACTGTTATATTACATTCAAAATTTCCCTCATACAAATCAAGGGCCTACAGAGCTACCTCAAAAGAGTACTGCAGCACTAACATTGGCATTTCACCCCTCATTGTGATCAGACAGGTGGTCTGGCATTAGATTGGCAAGTATAGCAATACTGCCAACAATCCACATACTTGTATAAAAGCATTTGCCTACAAAATCCAACAAATACAGCCACTACACTAGCCCTACCAACCATAAATCACATTATAAACCACCTTCAGGGTTATTAACCAGCTACTCTCCTTTTTATGCATACTATAAAAGCCCAGCTATAAGGAAAGCCCTAGGGACAAACCCTCTCTGCACTCATGGAAGTGAAGAGCATGGGGGCAGCACACTAACATCACGCCCCAGTCCGAGTGCTGTGTTCTGGGCTGGTGGCCCACAGTCAGCTGGCTGCAGCGTGCCGCAGTGATACTCCTCCCCAGAGCTGCAGTGTCAAAGTGTACACAATTATGGCACTGTGCCTCTGCACCAGCACCACAGCAGCAGATGAGTGCGTACACCATGCTGTTTTTGCTGTACCCCTAATCTATTGATCACATCAGACATGAGCTTAAAGGAATAGTTCACCCAAAAATGTCAATTTGCCGAAAATGTGCTCACCCCCAGGCTATCCAAAATGTAGATGAATTTGTTTCTTCATCAGAACAGATTTAGAGAAATTTAGCCTTTGATTACTTAGTCACCAATGTATTCTCTGCAGTGAATGGGTGCCATCAGAAATAGAGTCCAAGAGCTGATAAAAACATAACAATAATCCACAAAATAAAGTACCATTTAGAAACGAGTCATGTGGATTACTTGTGGACTATTGTATTGTTTTTTTTAGCAGTTTGGACTCATTCTGATGGCACCCATTCACTGCAGAAGATCCATTGCTGAGCAAGTGATGTAATGATAAATTTTCTCTAAATCCATTCTGATGAAGAAACAAAATCATCCACATCAAGGATGACCAGAGGGTAAGTAAATTTTAATTTTTAGGTGAACTAATCCTTTAAATAACTAGTCCACAGCATACAGCTACAGTTCATTAATGCCATCAGCATTTCCAGTGACTTGAATGCCTATCTTAAAAAGGACGGCAAATTGTCCCCATAATGAATTTTTAAAAAGTAAAGTAGTAGCAATTTCAAATACACAACCAAGTCAGCACAAAGAGCAAAGCTGCAGTCATACTGAGCCTAGAAAATTACTTTAGACCCCAAAATACTGCAAACCAGGCAATTTTTAGGTTTGTGTATGCTTTGAATTCAGCAAAGAGGTCAATTTATGATGTTTAGATGCTCTTTAGGTCCGTTATAAGATTAATATTTTTGTGCTTTGTGAATTCGCATCTCAGAGCTTACCTGACTTAAATCTGAGCACACAGCGAAAGACGACAGGATTTTTATTTATTTATTTATTTTATTTTGCATGTGCTTGCCAGCCTCCTGAGCTGAATACAAATGAATGGAGCTCAAAGTCAAGAATGACTTTGACAAGAATGAACCCCGATAGATGGCTGACATCATTGGACAGCCTTCACTAGATCAATTAAACTTAACAGTAGTGCAGAAACCATTTAGACCACTTCACTTCTATTGTGCATGAAATTCTCATAGCTGGAAATATCAATCATCACATCACATTACACACAGGCCAAGGCAAAAGAACAAAATATCAAAGAATTAGGAAAATAAAGCTGAAGTGATAGTAATGAATGTTAAACAGAGGAAATTCAAGTGTGAGGAGAATGCAGTGGAGAGAAAAATGAATACTATACTGGGTTATTTTCTCAAAAAAAAAAAATTAACTTTTGATTTTTTTAATGTGACATTTTTCTGAGAAAGAATATGTAAGGGAACCTTTAAGGACATCTGTGGGGGATCTGTATGGACAAAATCCATAGTGATCTGACGGGACCATGGGGGAGTGAAAAATATTAAATTTTTCTCCAGCCATTCAGTCTTGGCCATGTCAGCAGAAAAGAGAAGTTTTCTTTAGAGGACCTATTTATTAAATAAAGTGTATTTCTATGAATCCAACACAATCAGGAAGATTTATTAAGGATGTTTTTTTCAATCCATTGGTGTGTATTATCTTATATTTTTGTCTTTTGATGTATTTTGGATGTTTTTATGCATTTGCTGTCTGCTTTTCCTCATTTGTATTATATCTGACTATTAAAATCACTATTTGAAAAATAAATAAATAAAGTAAGGGTTGTCCTGTTGTATTTAATGGAATATACTGCCCAGGTCTCTAGATACTGATCTTGTTTCTAGACACCAGCCCTGAGAAAAGATTTGCAGCAGCAGGAGGTGACTGACCTCTTCACGCCATGGCTCTGCATCAGCGCAGCCTGGTTCATGGCCCGGATCCAGCCATTCATGTCCTCTTGTGTGTCAGCGCTGAAGAAATAGGTCCTCATGCCACAGTGCTCGGCCTGCGAGCCAATCAGAGAATTCTTATTGTAAATGTAGGAGCGCATTCCCGTGTGGCAGGCCTGAGGGAGAGACAGAGAGAGAGGGGACCATCAGCTTTGACCATACATAGAGGTTTCACATGCACGCGAGGCACCAGACCAGCGGGCCCCAGTATTGCTGTGACAGCATCCCTGTAGCAAGCTCAGAAGTCATGCTCAACTGGTCTGTTTTATTTTGCTCATCAGAGCTGAGGAAATGGCCTTTAAGAGGATTACCAACCAATGATAACTACATTATCATTGTTACAAATTCTACCATGCACTTCAGTCAAATGATCTGCACTAGTGGTCTGTACTGTGCAAGCATTTGAGATTTTGTTGAAAAATAACAAATTAATAATTGTTGTACTGCAGTCAGACTATGCTTTAGAATATGGAAGCCCATTATGCCTTAGAGTATAAAAGCTGATAAGAGTCATAAAGTTTAAAATAAACTTTGTGAGACAGAAAGTTGTGAGATATACAATACAATTAAAATATTTTTGGGCCGGTAAGTTTTTATAATGCTTATAAAAGAAGTCTCCTACTCACCAAGGCTGCTTTTATTTGGAAAACAGTAAAACAGTATGAAATAGTATAATGTAATAATTGAAAACATTTAATAATAACATTTATATTTTAATATATGTGATTTTTGGATTCTTTGAGTAATAAAAAAGTTCTAAAGAATAGCAGTTATTTAAAAATTTTAGTCTTTTTTTATTATTACAAATCATTACTGTAAATTTTGATCAATTGAATGCATCCTTGCTGAATAAAAGTATTAATTATTTATAAAAATGTGGGACATAAAATTTCTAAAGAATAAAGTTGTAATTGGATTAAATGAATTTATAATGTGGATATTAAGTTGCTATTTTGAGTTAAAACATCAGTAACCTTTTACTTTTTTAACCCTGAGGTAGAAACAGGCTTCCATAGAATAAAAACCCATCAATGTCAGGAACTCAACATTGAAGATCTGAACTCCGACCTTCAGTACACAGCAAACAAATGATAAATCAATACACTGAGCCGTTCCTGCAGAGAGGAGAGATGACTGAAATTCTTTTCTACTTATTTCATGTATTCCAGGAGTATCATATAGTTTACTTTACACACAAGTGTCTCTGTGCATGCCCTCCCCCTCTTCATTTGGTTAACAAGTGTACACATAAGTGTTCAAATACATTCTGGGTCAATTATACATGCCAAACACACCACACAAATGTTTAAAAAAACACAATATTAAAGATGCACACAAATACTCACATAAACAAAGCTGTTAATTCTCTTACTCTGTTTAATGCCAGGGTTAACAGCCCCCCCAGCTAAACTAGCTCCATGCACCTTCTGCTACTGCCAAAATGCAACTGTTGGTCTAATCTCTCTGATAGGGGTACGGCCACCACTCACACATCGAAACGCTTTCAAACAGAGTCCAGCTCAGCGCTTTTGCCAGTCCCACCCAGACCCATTCAGACAGGCGGCAGACCCTCCTTTCCACCTCTACAACAACACACACAGAGCTTACATCTGGTTACACTGACTCATTCTGTAGAAAGTCAATGCAGTGGCCTTTGGGCTACATGGAAGGTGCCTCTTAATTCACAGTTTGACCGGCACATCTCTCTTCTGCCACTCCAGGAGTCTATTATCCAGCCTGTCTAATGATTAAAACAGATCCTCCAATGTCCGATATCGGCTCCTGAAGTCTTCATATTATCCTACTGTTTTCTCATCGACTTTGTTGCAGTCCTATGCCTGATAACACACATGCATTGACCAGAGAAGTCTATATGATGTGTCATGTCACCTGAAAAACATTTCAGCAAACCTGAACACTCAAAAATGATTGACAGACTGTCTAAACAATAGTGTCCTGCATTCTTCTGCAGTTTACAGACCCTAGGGCTGTCAGAGAGACACGTGTCATATCTCAGAATACTTGTTTCAGTGATCTGTAAGGACATTTTTTGAACTTTATTCTATTAAAAAATGCATATAATTTAATATAATAAAATATCTTACTCATATACACACATCTTCACATACAAATATGAATAAACAAAATAGCAGAAAGGAAAAATAAGGCACAAATATTGTAACCATTAATAACATTTTATCATGACAAACAATGAGAAATGGAAGACATAACCTGGGCAAGAGAAAAGTGATTTCAGTGCCTGTTATAATATATCAAGTATCAGCTGCTGAAGGAAAGCATGTCTGCTGATAAATATTCTTCTCACATTCCTGTCTTTAAGAAGTTAATGACCTTAGATTACCCATCTAGTCCTGGGCTTTCATTCAGCGTTATCCCTCTAAGAGGGATATGCAGTAATTAATCAGAGGAATTTGCTCAATCACTCAACCCCTTCAGAGGTTAAAGGAATATTCTGGGTTATTTACTACTGAATATATCTATGGATGGCACAAAAAGCAATGTTCCTAAGGTTGTGAAAAATGACCAAAAACAGAACCATAGCTTAACTGTTATGAAAGCAGGGGTGCCAAAACATATAAAATGTACAACTGTTGCAAAAGAACAGCCATAAAGAAAGTTATTGTGTTTGCATTTAGGTTATGTCCAATATGAAAGTTTTTTTTTTTTTTTTTTTTTTTTTTTTTTGTCAGAGGGACAAACAAAAGGGACGAATCTTATAAAATCAAAGTTATATCTGTGGTATTCAAAAACTGCCACAAATGTTGTCCACGGATTAGAAGTTGCAAATGACCTGGAAATTATATTTAAGTTAAGACAATTCATACAAAAACACACAAAAACACTAAATAACAATACAAATTCACAATACATTAAACACAAAAAAAAACTGAATAAAAAACAATACATATTATACACATTAAAAGTTTGGGGTCATTAATTTAAAGAAATTAATACTTTTATTCATCAATAAATTAATCAAATGTGACAGTAATTGCTATAAATGTTACAATGCTGTTCTTTTGAACTTAATATCACAGTTTCCTAAATAAAATATATAGCAGCACAACTGTTTTCAAAACTGGTGATAATAAGAAATGCTTCTTGAAAACCAAATCAGCATATTAGAATAATGGCCACTGAGAATTCAGCTTAGTTTTCACAACAATAAATTGCATTTTTAAATATTTTAAAATGTATTTGAAATATTAAAAATGCAATATTTCACAATATCACTATTTTTATTTTATTTTTTGATACAACAACATTAAATAAATTTTACTGACCCCAAACTTTTGAACGGTAGTGTATATACAAAAACATTTAAATATAATATACATACATTTAACAACAGAGCACTTTATATTATAGTTGCAGTACTGAAAATTGAAAAGTGACTGAATAGCATATGAGAGTGTAGAAATGTGTGGATGATAACCAACACTGGAAACACTGATGCATGTGATGAAGTGAGAGGAGGAATTGAGCAATGCCAGTCCGCAACAGTCCTTATCTTTACTATGGGATCCACACATTCATAAGGACATATCAGCATATCCAATATTCACATCAGGGAGATGAATATGAAGACAGGATTGTCGAGCTGGCATTGCCTGTTCCTGAGGAAGCAGAATGAGTTGCAGAATGCATGCTGAAACACATCAATGCACATGGGCTATGTGCATTTTTCATCTGCCTAGGAAAATGCCATACAGGGATGGTGATGGAGTGGAGATCCGCTGATAGTAATGAATGGAAATTAAAGTACCTATTCATGCAAGAGGCTGACTCAGGAGACGGCCCTTCCACCAGATGCACCCGGTTCAGCTCCCATAATGCACCAGGTCACAACAGGAAGCAATAGGCCAATAGGAATGAGAGAATAAGTGTGAGTTGTGCAAAAACAGAGGGTAGGTGAATCACGGCCTATGTGAAAAAAGTTAACCAAAACTAGAAGATGTGTTGAAATGTCCCTGGTTGTGAAATATCAGTCAGATAAGCAGGGTGAGTGGAAAAGCAATTAACAGTAGAGGCAGCAAAGCTAAGCAGAAAAACGCCACTGGGAGAGCAAAAGTACAACACTCCAGAGAACAGGATAAGATGATTAATAAACATCATAATATTTAATTGCTGTAGCTGAATAAATGAATCAATTGAAGCTAAGAACCGTGAGTTTTTCTATGCTTGAATTCAAATACATGTCATCATCATTTCCTACATGAAATTTCGTAACTTCATGCTTCAACTTCAACTGTATTCTCAGATCTGTCAACAATAAGTCATTTGATTCTTTAAAAAGAACATATTCTTAAAAATCATTTTCGGTATTCAGGCACCACTGTATGTTTTTGATTCAGTAAAAAAAAAAAAAAAAAAAATTGCTCATACTCATAAAGTTGCAGTCACATTTACCATTGTTCTGTGAATTCTTGTGTGCGAAATCCAGGCATTTCAATAGAAATTCACACGGTCTTGAATTTTGACCAACAGATCATATTTAAATATAGAAATTAACCTTACTACAAACAGTTCTAAAGATATCTTAACATTACAGAAAATAAACACACTCTTCTTCACATGTACAGAATGCAGACAAGCTAATTAATTGCTGACTAAGAGAAGACAGTTAGTGCAGAAAACATTAGAAAAAACAGCATACCTTAGGGTCGAATTCACATGAAAATAAAGCAGCCAGATGTTCAAATAGCTGCTGGCTAGTTTCACTGATGGAGATCTCCTAACTAACAACCTGCTAATTAACACCCAGAGCGCCAATGAGAGAACAGGGCCCCTCACCTTGCTCTGGTACATTACAGACTGTAGGGCAAGTAGAAGGAAGAATATTAGAAATAGAGTAGATGTATAATTAATCTGCCTGCTGGCACAATAGTCAAACAAATTCCAGCACTGGGGAATATGGGCAGGGTAATGGAGTTTGAACGATGCACTGTGTACCCATAAGGAAGAATGACTGAGCGGAGGAAATGAATGAACTGCATTGATGGGATCAAACATTCCTGGAGTATTGTTCTTTAGAAGAGGCTTTGCTTCAGGAGGAGACCGAGGTAGATTAAGCCAAAATGTTCAAAGTTAGAGGTTAGCTATCAGTGAAAAAAATGCTGTTTTTTCCCACCTCTGTGGTACAAGGGCTTAAGCCAGACTTGATTTTCCAGAGCATTAGGTATAATATAAATGGTTTTTAAGTATTCTGGGATATTCTGTTCTTAAACATTATTTCACTGTCCGCCAGACCGCAGTAAACAGTGGGAGGTTGTTTGTGAGGCTCAATGGAAACTTGCCATCAATAGGCCTCACTCAGAGAAGGGTTTAGATAAAGATGTTCCCATGTCTGCTCTGTGAAAGAGAACAGGACTGTGGAAAACTTGTTGAACGAGTTGGGTGGAAGCTCAGTGTGAATTCCTGTGAGCAAACAGTAGCTTCGGTGATGACAGCATTGTGATAACAGACATCGAGGGGAACAGTACCAGTCAAAAAGAGATGGGCTTTTCCAAATTTATAGAATTAAGTCATGAGCTAAGCATTTTAATAGTATGCACAATGTGATGCATTCATATAAAATATGAGACGCTTCTAACTTGGCTCACTCTGAGGGTCTTCATCTCCAGGACAAGAATATATTAGATAACTGAGTACAGGAACATGATGCTATTAGTTAAAACAAGCAGAGTTTTAGTTGAGTCCCTTGTGAGGTTGTGAGCACCCTGAGCAGAGAAAGCTTACTTAGTGGTCTGTGTGGTCAGAAGAGGGCAGAGAGAGGAGCTAAGCAACTGCCACATTAATCAGTCATCCCTGACTGCTGCCCACACAACACCACTGATAATATGCCACATGACACAGACTTCCTGAAGGCGTAGCCAATGAAGCCAGTGTGGGTGAGCCTACACACAGGAACAGAGTAGCATTAGAGTGCAGATTATCATGATGCTCTTACCTTGAAGGCATACTTGCGGCTGATGTGGTCCTCGGGTCCCACGGGGGAAATGACATAGCTGGGCAGAGGAATGCTTCCCAGAACCGTCTCCTCTCGACTATCTGTGAGCAAAGTACAGTTGTTAGGTGAAAATATTTGAAAATGGTTGAATTACAATTGAACAATTGTTAGTTTGTTTGTTTGTAATACTCTTTAACACAGATGACAGCAAGTAAGTGAGACTCCGCTCTGCCCACCAAAATGATTAATGATCAAAACAGTGCTATACTTAATGTGAACTGTGTAAAAATCTTATGATTATTCAATATGATATGTGCAAGCAATAGGGATAAAAATAGTAAATGAAAAACCTGCTATTGCATATTAAATTATAGGTACTCTCATAATAATGTATTAAAGAAATGGAGTGTTTTACTTCTAAAACATGATTATTGTGCAATAAAATTAGAGACTGTTTTAGATCATTGCAGCTAATTAAAGCTGAGTATTATAACTCACCTTTATAGTAAAACAGGCAGTAATCAGACAACACAAACCATTTCCTCTTCCACAGTCTCATGCCTGAGCTGTCCTGATAGTGGAAGAACAATAATCAGCCCACAAAATCATTTTCAGAAAATTAAAAAAATTAAATAACAGTCAGTTCATCATTCAACATTACTTACCAATGTAAATATTAGTATTAGCATTTAACTGAAGGCCCCTTTGTTAAGACTGAATATTTCTTTAATATGCTATGTTGAATAACATGTTCAGTTAATGAGCTTATTGCTTGTGGGTCTTAGTTCATCATAAGGCCTAATTAAGAACTAATCTAACATCTGAACACCACTCAGTTCAGATCAAAATTAGATTTTGTAATCACTCGCATTAGGGTTTCACTTTTGAGGGCCGCACCTGTTTGTAGAGCCATCCTCTCACCACCACTGGGACATTAGGGTTCCTTTTGATGGAATGGTCACGCTTGCCAAAGCAATGCACCTTCCCACTGGGTTTCAAACTCTGTGGTATTTAAAAGAAAAAAGAAAACCACTTGCTTCATTTGATTTGATTAAAAATTCTGCATACACAGGCATCAGTAAGGAAAAGTGGCATCCAAAAGCATTTGGATGCTTGAATTTGTTATTTTTTTAAGTGTGGCCAAAGTGTCAAAAAACATTCTGGAGCCAATTTATGTTCAAGGGAAATACTTTGACTGCAAAATGCTTACAACAACAGGATTTGCTGCATTTATTAATCTTGATCCGTATAAAGTTCAATTCAACTGATCATTTGTCAACCCAAATGTGTACAGAGTGTTACTTAAGAGTAAAATTAGATTTTTTTTTTGTTTTTTTAAAAAGCGAGACAATGACTGATGCCCACCAGGAGCCTGGTTTATTCCTAGTAAAGTGTGTGTGTGGTCCTGGTAAACCCTACATTATGGGGACAAAATGTCTCAAAGATGG
Organism: Cyprinus carpio; assembly: GCF_018340385.1. Lineage (NCBI taxonomy): Eukaryota > Metazoa > Chordata > Actinopteri > Cypriniformes > Cyprinidae > Cyprinus > Cyprinus carpio. The sequence goes on along the minus strand of NC_056603.1, from coordinate 15,784,106 downwards.
CAATATCCAAATATCAATTTTTTGTTCCCCGTGAGGAAACAAGCTTATAAATAAAACAGATTTTTCTTTTTTTTTTTTTAAATACTAAAAGTTTCCTGTGAGAGGTAGGTTTAGGTTGGGGGAGGGGAATAGAAAACACAGTTTGTACATTATAAAAACCATTAGGCCTATGGAATTTTCCCATAAAGCATGAAAACCCAACATGTGTATGTGTGCGCAGAGATGAAGGCCTCTGGGATGGATCGATCAGTTTGTGAAAGCTCATATGATGCTGACACAGTCGTCATTGACAGGCCAGCATCAGTCTCTTTACCATATAGTGACACAGCCAATGTGTGTCAGTCCAGGCCATTAAAACTTCAATGTGCCAAAATCACTCTCTAATAGGGAGGAGAAAAAAAAAAGAAATATCTGCATTTCTGCATTCCCATTACCAGTGAAACTTGAGAAATGTATGTATGCATGCAAAATGAGTTATGACAAACAACATACATGTTGTCTAAAAATAGAAATGTAAGAGCTTGTCAGTTCTTCGACCTCTAGTACAGCCCATGTTCTTTAACGCCTGGAAAAACTCTACATATGGCAGTGTATATTAATGCACTAGACCAAGACAGAGTATTAGGGGGACCAGTAAAACAGTTCTGCTGCATTTACACCTAGAGTGTAACTGTGCCACACACGCTCAGATTTAATTAGCAGGAAGTAGTGAGAGGCATTCTGTGCATTTCTCAATCCCCTGCAGATGTTCTATGCAGTATTACCTCATGACCCCTGCACAACGCAGCCGACCCGCACAGAAGATTAAGTCCAGCTTCTCTTGTGCTAGAAAAATCAGTAACCTATTACACCTTCGGCTTGGGTCATTTATCAGATTTGGAGGAATATAGCAAAAATAGATGAGGCCAATTTACTCTCCCCATTATCTAGAAAAACATTATCAGATTTCAATGATTTAATATCAGATACACACACACGTTAGTAATGGTGAGGCTTGCTAGATAATTAGCCAGCTTGGCACTTTCAGGAACCAGAAGTGCTCTTTGTAAATGTTTGCATTTGCTGAGAATCAGTACAACTACCACATTAAAACAAATAAAATCAGCACTAAACAAGGCTGGGCTTCTCACCCTGGATCCTGAGGTGGTGTCTGCAGGGGATGAGGAGACGGCGGCAGAGGACTCGCTGACCATACTGGGAGGCCTCGGCTCTGGTGGTGGCTTGGACATGCGTAAATTTGCCCTGCAAGGGTTAGAAATAAAAGACACGATCTTTACCAGGTATAAAGTGTGATTACTAATACAAGGTGAAATTATCAGTGAAAAAGGTACATTTTTGTAATTTAATAACCAAAAAAGTAAAGCAGAGCCTTGGGATGCATGCAAGTGTTCAAAAGAGGAAGAGACTCAAGTAACACACTGACAAACACATTCTCTGAGGGCAAACTACTTAGAGACCAGAACAGGAGGAGTAGTCAACAGACAATATCATAACTCAGTATACTCAACTCTAGTGAGAGTATTAGTCTCAGGTGACCTAAAAATGGTAACAGTGACAACAACAAATTAAGAATATCTATCTATCATTTTATTAATATATCACTCTATCTATCAATGTATCTGCATATCTACATATTATATATTTATCTACCATTTATCTATGTACCATACATTACCTATATCTATCTACTAACCTACAGAATATCTACATACCTATATTTATCTACCTACCTAGCTATATCTGCCTATAACTAGCAATCTACCTAACTTTATCTACCTATACATATCGACTGTATCTACATCTACCTAAATACTAGCGATGTGCGAGAATAGATGATTAGCCAACTAAACAGAACTGCTGCTGCTAGTTGACATTGGAAATGAGTCGACTAGTTGAAATGTAGTCATTTTAATGTTGCTTTCTAAAAATAACACATTATTTTGAAGTGTGGATATCTGGGGCAGATAAATTCATTTCATTTCACTTCAGACCTTGCATGCATGCGTTTTCTTCTTGTCACTCGTGTCAGCGTATTTACCAGTTTAAAGGGGGAAACAATATGAATTAAAGGGATCTGACTTTCTTTTTGTTGACACTTTTTTAATGTTATTTCCATATAATGCCTATTAGAATAGAGTTTATCAGCGGAGTGCTGATTTGTTTACAGGGGTAAACACAGTAACCACTGTATTGCTACTTGTCCAAAAGCACCACCTAATATCAGAGAGTGAATTTGCATTTTCATTCAGCACGTCTGCTGCTTTTGTTGCTGTCAGTGATGTTGGAAAATAAGAACAACTCAATTAAAATGGTTTCTGGAATTATTTGACTGTTTGATTAAGTATTCCAAATGAATCACATATACACACAATGTTTTTGACTGTCTTCTCAGTGTTTCTTACTTTTAGACCAGTCAACTAGTCGGTTACAATATTTCCAATTGAAATCCCTACTAAATACCTACCTATCTATCTACCAAGTTACCTACCTACATATCTACCTATCCATCCATCCTCAATCCACCTAACTACATACTTATCTATTTACCTTCCTACATCTATCTATACACCTACCTGCCTACCTACCTAGTCAGAACAGGGTTAATATCAATTGTAACAGTGACTTATCTGGAAACTAGAGAAACCCCATATTTAGCTCTTCTTGTTGTGAGCACCCTGTGGATGAGAAGAGCGGAGGAATGCACTGCAGCTGAAGAATGCAGGGCATCTGCAGAAGTCACATTACAAGTCACGGTCACTACACTCAGTCTAACTCTGCATGAGTCTAACGGTTCCACTAGAATTACAGTAAAAAGAGTGTAAACACTCATATCAAAAGTGATGTTTGTTAAATAGGTGTTTAATAATAAATGATTAACCAAATGTGAAATGCCAGAGCCACAATCATTGTGATACAAATACCTTAATGCCAGGCTGCTTCCTGGAAAGTATTTGGGTCCATTTTTCTTTCCTAATAAGGAGAACTGCATAAAAAGCTGCATTGAGATTCAGGCAATGCTAATGTAAATCAGCAGAAAGAAGAGTATAACGCCACAGAGAGATGAGGGAGAAGGGGGGGAATAGATGACAGAAGAAAGGTGAAAAACTGTCAGAGCTGCCACTGCAGGCAACAAATAAAAAACTTCTTCCAAACACTGTCAAAGAGAAGTGTCAGATTCAGAGACTGCAGGGAAAGGTATAACCTAGAGCGAACTCCACCAGAGAGCTGCACCGTTCAACCAAACATCTGTCACATTCCTAAATCTCCTTCAAGTAATTGACAAGGCATTTTGGACTGGTACCCAAGGAGTTATAATTCATTGGATAGACAGTTGCCTTTTCCCATAAACATGCAAAATTAATTTGATATTGGGTAAATAGTTTATACGATGGGCACTTTGAAAAAATACTATGAACAAATGCTGTGAGCAGACCTAGAATCAGAGCCAGACAGCACAGCCACAGAGTGCCTACAGTCTGTCTGATGCATATTACACACAAAATTGCCAAGCGCTGGCTGAAATAACCTACTGCAATGGGATTGGCTGGCTCAACACATCTTTCAGAAATAAGGCTGCATAGGGTTTTTTTTTATCAGTGAGCCTGGAAACAAAGCTGTTTAAAGGTACCAGACTGCTCACATCTCATTTATTTTCCCTTCTTCTACCTTGTAAGCTCTAGCTCTGGTTTCAGCTTTGTATACCACTAACACCTCATCTGTGTTGCGGAGTTTAATCTCTGCAAGTTTAAAGTTTAATTAGAGGCACTCACTAGAACCAGATATATTATTAATTAGAACTGTGTTTCTGTTTTGGTGAGTCATAAAAATACAGATAGAATATACTGCACTAATACAGGGGTCTTTATTACTTTCCAGACGCACTACAAATAATTTTCTGCTTTTTTAAAAACAGTTCCTAAATGGCATGTAAAAACAAAACAGATTGCATTTGGTATCTTACGTGCTAGTCATGCCGTCTCTTCCTGTTTAAGTGGGTGAATTAATGGCAGAAGTGCACCAGACAGTCAAAAGTCTGGCTATGCGAGACTAAGGCCTACAGTAAGTGAAATAAAAACAGCACCACTGGTACTCGAGCATATAATTGAGTCTATAAAATGTAGTAGACTCTCTTCAGAGTAGTAACAAAAATCTCTCTTTCTAACAGCTCTGTCTCCCAGGGACACTCTTTTAGAGAACCATCTGAAACTTACACCATCACTGACATCACAGAGAAGGTGTGGACACATATGGTGAACTCTGATGTATGAGTGGGTTAAAACTAGAACACACTGAGAGAGCAGATAAGTAGGTTTTTCCTACTGCTCTTAAATCATCGGCTTCATAAATCAAATAACACACTCGGGACATAAGGGTATAATTGACCTAATGTGAGGGGAGAAACTTTGGGAAATGCTGTAATAGCATAATAGAGCTTTTGCTGGCAGAATATGATTACTTTCACTTTGACAAAAAAAAAAAACATGAATTTATTAGTATTTATTAAATTATTAGCATTTTATATTATGTAGATTTTTTTGTATTATTCCACAAACATAACATTGTTATAACCCGATAAAATATAACAAAACTAAACCAAAAATGATGTATTATAGATTTCTAAGGAATCACATTTGAATCTGAGGCAGTTTTATTTTTACCACAAATCTACAAATACAAGTGCTGATAATAGAAAATAAACCAGTGACAAAAAGAAATGCATGATGCAAATGAACAAGGTCATCAATCCAAAAAAAAAAAAAAAAAAATTGATTATGCTGCTAAAACTCACCAAAGCAAACAGATTTCCAAGCCACATGTCAGGCTGACTCCACGCTTTTCATGGGTGCTTACAGTAAAACACAATAACCCTGTCCAAAAACTGACAAATGCACACGCACAGGCAGCCCCTCAACAAAATCATAAACAGCTTTTTTTTCCTGTGGAATTTGAGCGGTTCCTGTAGTGTGACAGAGTCAGGAGGAGTTTGTGGCCTGTGTACAACATCAAAACAGCAGGAAGCTACAGCAGCATTGTCATGGGAAGAGCCGCGGACAGAAACAACGCTGCTTTTTTCTCCCCCTCATTTTTCACCTCACAAACTGGCTTCCATCCAAAATAGTTTGAAGTATGTTTGCACCCTGGGACTTACTAGTGTTTTATCTAGGCTTCAAATTATTTACCTGCACTGTCTTTTGAATGGATGGGCACAGAGGGCCTTTAGTTTATGCTGGAGAGATGAAAAAGATCCTGGCTGAAGCTCAGCAAGATTTTAGTCTAAAGAAAAAATGCCCGCATTCTGTTCCCAAATGCTCAGAAGTCCACAGAGGGGGAGCCTCAGACACAATAACCTGGTTAAGTTGCATAATACATAGCATACAGTGGTATATAATGAGCTCTACTTACTTTACATGATGATACAGCAGTTCTCAAACTGCTACCAAAAAACAACAACATGAGTGATGGAATCAGATACACAAGTTCTTTGTTAGGTACCATGCACTCAGTGATTATCATATACAGAAACCTTGATATTTAAATGGTAATTTTTGTTATTGATGACTGTATTCTAAAAAAAAAAAAAAAAAAAAAAAAAAAAACAATGACAGACTGACTGTACAATATCCTGCTTATTGCACAACTACCTAACAAATATATAAATAAAAGGACATGAATTATTCATTTGTTTAGATTATTGTACAGTGTGACAAAGAGACATGAAAGTAGGGTTAAAGGTCAATTAAAATATTTTAGAAGCCACTAAACAACAATAGCAAAATGCCACAACTGACCTATCATTATTATTAATATTTATATCCAACATAATATAAATAAAAAGTATTCTTCAATATGAAATCTATAATATATAACAATATATTTAATTTAATTATACCAGTACCACAGTTATTTTATATATGAATAGGTTTTTTGTTGTTGTTCATTAATAGACATTACATAATCTTATATATATATATATTTGAGATGTTTTTCAAAAGTGAAATTAACTGTAATGAACATGAACTGAGGATCTGTTAATGTACTCATGTTTATTAATTATGTGAATAAAAGTCACCAATAAGTGTTGTATGCAGTTTAGCCATTAGAGAAAATAGACATTACATAATATTTCACAGCAACACAGTTCATTTAAAGAGGTATATTTGAGATGTTTTTCAAAAGTGAAATTAACTGTAATGTACTTGAACTGAGGATCTGTTAATGTACTAATGTTTATTAATTATGTTAATAAAAGTCACCAATAAGTGTTGTATGCAGTTTAGCCATTAGAGAAATTAATAATTCATAGAAAAAGACAGTCAGCCTTTGTGCAGGCAATGCACCATGCCCTAGTGTGTGTTGAGATGAGCACTGTGTTCAGACTAGCCATTCAGATCAATAGTGCTGCACTACCAGGGGATCAGAACACTTCTATCTCTGCACATGTTTCCACTGACATCACCACCAATGGGATCACAGAACACATTTTAGCCCTTCACTGAGAAGGGGTGAGAGTACGCAGCGCTATTAAAGGCACTCAGATCAACTGAAATATCAGCATACCACATATTTAGGTAAGATGTGTCTTTGCCAGCGGACCATAGTAAATACATATTCTCCAGAATTCGGGATCTACAACTTACAGCTAATACAGCTAATACACACCCATGGCAACTTGCAGCAACATACTGGTTATGATGAATGATTTTGATATGTCTCTGCTGATATCATGACATATTTCAGGAGGCTTTTTCCAAAGTTCAGCACTTATCACAGCTGTTAGGGTGAGGTTAGTTTCCATAGCTGGATTACTAGAGGAAAAGGCAGGGTTGATGGCGAGAGAAGAGCGAATGAGGCCGGACTTGTGCTTAAAATAGCACTTATGAGCAGCCAGGAGTGGTAAGTATTCCAGTTATGTCCTCTAACTTCACTATCTCTCTCTTCTACAAACCACAGGCATCCGAGAGCCCACAGAACATTAAGAGTCCCGCCGGCTTATCGACACAGCTGCAAGTGACAAACACGTTTGGCCATGATCTTTATCTCTTGGGCACTCAAACAAGAAGTCTGTAAGCTGGTAAACTAATAACTAGATCCCTCTGTGACACAAAGCTCAAGTGACTCTCCCGATGATGGTTAATCTGAGCCTGAACCTGGCACAGGGCCTCCACGCACTGTGCCCCTAATGAGAAGCATCAATCAACCCTGACAGCAACATTTACTTACCTGTCATCTGCATGAGAAATGGTCTTCATGGCCATGTGCGATATTCCTATGAGAGCCCAACATTCTGAATCCATGAGCCCTCCTCTATATGGAGAACATGGAGTGATAACAGGGAAATCGAGGTAGGCGGCTGAACCCCGTAATAGTTTTCACCTGGGTTATTGTTTCAGCAGGCAGCAGAACATTCAAAATAAACAGCAAACTCTCGGCTCGTTCTTTCCTCTGGCGTTAGCGAGTAACAGAATGAGATCTGTCTCAGCAGGGGATGTAAATCTGAGCTATCTTAACCCTCACAGCACTGATGAGGTAGAAATCCCAGCTCAGCTTACTGGCATATGGGAAGACACAGAAATTAATGGAAAGGAAGAGGAGAGGGACAGGTGCTGTGGTACGCATTTTAATGGAATATTAAAGAAAATGAACAATTATTAATATTTTAGTAATTTAACTTTGATTTAATGTATATTTATGGTTGATAACATCTAGTAATCCATAACAGCAAGCCTCCAATTCCACTGAGTCATTTAGGTTGCTTATTGATTCCATTAACATTCCCCTGGTTCTCTGTTTATTCTAAGTTGGACTTGAGAGTAAATGCGGTTTGGTGGCTAAATCAAGAACCACTTTGAATGAGTTGATTGATTGATTCAAACCAGCAATTAAGGCTGCATTTGAAATTGCATACTCTCTGAGTAGGTTCTTCTTTTGAATAAGTACTTCACAACAGTTCTGTATGGTATAAATGTAATCCACATACTGTTATTGGCAGTAAAGCAATTCATTTGTAATATTTTCATTGGCAGTAAAGCAATGCAACTTATGTTGGTAGGTCATATGACATTCACAAATCCTCTCTCGATGCCTCATTAGATAGTATAAGCACACTTCAGAATCTTGCCTGAAGCAGTAGGCCATCCAGGTACTTTTTGTCTACTGTTTAATTTGGACATACTACTCTTTTCCCATACTGTTTTTCACCTACTATATGGTATAAAAGTATGCAACCTGATTATGCAATAAACTGATTAAAAGAATCAATTCATTAGTTTGCAAATTGGTCTACATTAGTGTTGTGTGTTTGTTACCTTTGAGAAGAATGCAACAAAAAAATGTTGTCTACTTACACTCGATCTTTCTCCCTCCTCATGTTCAATTCAATCTGAAAACTAAAACAATTTCTTTTTCCAAGATGCTGTGAAATTTGTTGCAAAATATATTTAACTCATTTCTGTTAATAGTTTATGGCGTAGGTAGTTTCAAATTATCTTCCCCAACACTGTACCCACCTGCTTTGCAGTCAAAATAAAGTACAGGTTAGCAGATGACTTTATTTCAAATACTATTTAGTAGTGCAGCTTAAAGTAAAAAAACACCCACATCACCTTCACAGGAAAATGCAATAACAGTAATGGCCATCATTAGCATTACCTCTGGACATTTCCAGCTGATTTGCTGATTACAGCACAGGCATATGATATCAGTGGCTCGTGAAACATTACTATACATCTCATTACTCGCGCATCTGTTAAAGAACAATTCAAAAATCCAAGACCCTTAAGAACTTCATAAACATGGCTAACCATACAAATAACCTGCACTGACCTCTTAACCACATGCCCTCAGAGAATGCAGGAAACTGTGCATCCTAAAGTACATTTTGTGCAATAAAAGGAAGAGAAGCACTCACTGGTCCTGTAAAACGAAGTCAGTGTTTTCTGAGGATATATGTCCCGTCACAGGATGCCTGAATGTCGTCGTTCTCAGGTTGTGGCTGGATCCAAGAAGTAAGGGAGGGAAATGTGGAAAAACAAGAGAAGAAAAACAAAATGAGCAATCCAATATTATTCATGCTTAATTTGGCACTTACCTCCCCCGCTGTGGGAACTGTAGCCGTAAGAGCAACATTCTACAGAAATACACTAAGTTTGAAGGATTCTGATGACTTTCCCGCAGGAGCGCAAAATGTGTGGCAGCGCTGAAGCCTGGCCAAGCCCCTTCATATGATTTAACACAAAGTGTGGGGCTAAGCATAAACCGCTGCAGAAACTTTATTGATTTCAATTATACAGGGTCATTCACTGTTTTAACTAGAGCATTAAAAACATCTCACTGTCATCAGATGTAATAAGACAGAGACAGGGGGCTTCTAAGGGTGAGAGGACTGAAATAACACATAATACGCCTGCTGTCATTGATTCAGTTATTTATTCTGTCTTCACACTGTGTGTTGGCTGAAAGGGATCGAGTGGTGGTAATTTGATGAGTAAGAAGGATTCCCACGTGAGTAAATGTGGTCCTATATGAGGGGAAAAGCTCCACCACAAGTCACTTATCTGCCTATCATCATTTCTATTATGTTTAAAAAAACTATATTAAGTCACTTTGCCTCAGTGACTCTCTGTGGACTCAAGGATGATAGATAAGGCTAAAAGAACAGGCATAGTCATGCTTCAGGTTTGCTAGCAATTGTATAGATTGTATTAGATGTCCTTCACAGTAGACAGATGTTAGAACAGATGTTAGAAATAAAACTACACTAGTAAAAAAGTAATACATTTAAAAAACATTTATTTCATAGTAAGTGTACAGTGCAAATCTATTAACATATTTACGGACATATCACTTGAGACTTTCTGATATAGAAATTATAATTAAACTTTTTTGGAGTACTACTTGTGCCCAATGCACATTTCTTAATATTAATGCCTAAAATGTGTTTTAATGTCACTATTGATGAGGATTGTATGATCTTTGAATCATATCGGTCTTTAAATACAATATATTTAAAAAGTACCTGAAGGATTCTTGCAACAGTTCCACTTTAGCACACTCAAATATACTTCAGGATATCTTTATTTGGACTTCAGCACTACTTCCACACAATTAAAGTGCATTAAGCACAAAATTAGTTGTTCCAATTCAGCAGATTTGAAGTATACCAGATTAGTATACCAAAAGTACAACTGCAGAGTATTTTTATTACGTACATAAATCAAATAAATAAAGCGTATTTGAAGTATACTTAGTATTAAATAAATGTATTTAAAATACATTTTAGTATATTAATTTTGCACTAGGGTAATGAAACAAGACTGAAAAAAACTTAAACTTGCCTCAGCAACTAAATGACAAAATTGAAGTGCACAGAAATAAAATGACCAATTAAAAAATGCTAATTGTGTATGCAATTAATATGCAAATGTGTATGTATATATATCTTATTTTTCCTCTTAGCACTTAGTTGATTGGAAGACTAAAGAGATGACAGAAAATAATATGAGCTGGACTCTAATCTGCTGCCTGTATGAGCAGCATGGATCAGAACACTCAAACTGCTACACAAAACATTAACAGCAAGTGATCTATATCACAAGAGATATATGTCAACATCCCCCAAAAACAGCCTCTCTTACAAGCCATCCTTCCAAGGTGGTGGCACGTTCACCATGGGAAGAAAGCTTCGGCATGCGCCTTTCACAGTACACTGTCAAATTTAACAGGGTGTGGAAAACGCTTTTCTGCCTCTGCGAAACATGTCATCATACACCCCCAGTGACACAATATTGTCAAGTTCATTCTTTGGTGAACAATCATACCGCAGGAATCCGAGGTACAAATGTCCTCATATGATAGTTCAGCTGAATGCAAACATATGTCTCCAAACACTACAACAAGCTTTTATCTCTAATTGAACATTTAGTGCATCAGCAAACTCTGCTGCATAAAAGCTTTTCAGTGGCTGCATGAAAGAACACTTGACATGAAAGCATGTACTACAACGCCTTCACTACAACAGTGGTTTTATGCAGTCTGATCCAGTTCCTGAATAAACACTATCCTACAGTCAATTCTGCTAACTCATCTGTGAAATTAATGTATGTAATGATCAATATCATCACAACAAAACCAAATAAAAATTTTAATGCAAAGAACATGTGCAATTGAAATTGATAAAACCATAGTAACACTATGAAAAAACTCAGAATAAATATTAGCAGCAGAACCAGCAGAAGTGCTCCTGAAATGCTGCATCCTTGGTTTTGCCGTGAGGATGGTCAGTCCATCATTGTAATGTACGTTAAAAGACCCTCCTCTGAAAGGTTCTCCATCACTGCAGGGCTCTCAGCCCTTTCTTAGGAAGCCTGACTGCAACCAGGCCTCTCTTTTTTTAGGTATGCCACCCACATCTAAAAGGAGACAGCCGCAGACCTGCAATCAGACTCCGTTTAATTATATTCACCATTTTTTTCTTTATGTCCCTATAGAGTCAATATGAGTTAGGTATAAGAAACTGAATAATTCTTATGGATTATAACAGCTGGATTTGATTTCACAAAATGACTTTAATCCACAATCATTGTAAACAGATAGAATGCATGGCTAAAATAACAATAGAGTTAAAATAAATATATATACATTAATATTAAAGCTTATTTCCATCACAGAATAAAAAATACCAAAAATAAAAAAGGTATTTGCAACTTTTTATCTCACAGCTCAAACTTGTGTCTTCAGAGTTGAAGACATGAACTCAGAATAGCCAGATACAAACTTCCAATTGCAAGACAAAAGTCAGAATTTTGAGAAGTGTGACAAGCTTGTTTCCACCAAGGAATAAAAAAATCAAAGACAAGTGAGACTTTTTATCTCACAACTCAGAAATTTATTCTCAGAACTGTGGGGACAAACATCTGAAGTGATCTGCGAGATATAAACTCAGAGTTCCCAGAGAAATTTGCAATTAACTTTTTTTTTTTTAATTCCATGGCAAAAATAAGCTTCCATACTACTGACAACACTATAAAAACTCTTCACGTCATAACACAACCATCGTAATCTTGTTTTTAGAATGCCAAACACAACAAAACCAAACATAAGTGCTGATTATCTGAGAAGCAGCTCTCTAGGTAACAAACTACAGTAAAACAAACCAGAAGTGAAACCTGTACAAAAACGATGATGCATGCAAGGTACTGTACCTCGCTCAGTCGTCATCAGCCTGGCAGGCACAGACTGGGGCACCTTCCTGCAATGGGCTACAAAAACACAAGCACATTTCCTCTTTCCCTAGCTTTGTTCCAAAAGCATCATGCCATGCGCTTTGCTAAACTACATCGGACCTTTACAATAGTTTAACTATTTTCCACTGTTAATTAGTAATCTGCATTCTTTAGCTCTTTTGTTCTCATCACATTACTTCCGAACTACTTGCTACGGAATTCCCTGCATTAGCATTGGAGGATAAACAGAATGGCAAACAGTAGTGCTGTTTGTTTAGCCGTGATGCAGGCAGCATATGACATTATGAATGATGACTATGAATTAACACTTCTTCCTGTTGGGACTGCTGCTTTGTCTTAATTCTAGAGACAAGAAAAATGGAAATGCATATGATTAATAGGACAAACTAGACGTGTGTCAGCCTCTTATATATTCTCAATACCTTAATATATTGTCACATGACCATAGATTATAAAAAAAAAATAATCTAATAAATCATGAAAAGTTAATAAAAAAAAATTGTGGAAAGATGGACATTATGTATAGTATTTCAGAAACCACAAGAATGCTGACATTCAAGTGGAAGAAGTTATGTAGTGGTGCAGTCTGGCCTGTTGATATTCATTAGATTAAAGTCCACATAGAGAAGTATTACCTCACCTCTCCACTCCCCATACTATGACAGCTCTTACCCGTGGGATGAACATATCATTTGGCATCTAGCAAGGGCCAAACAGGCAATTGTGAAACCAAAAGCCGTGTTTATATGGAGCTAAAACACAACATTATTTAACAAAACTGCTTATAACAGTACAGCTACACAAAACATACCTAGTACTACAACTCAAGTCATAATGCAGAAAAAACTCCATTGGCACTGCATTGCATCAACAACAATTTTATGGGACCTGTCAATGTCTCATAGTATTTAAAGGGGTCATATGATGAGATTTCAAGTTTTCCTTTCTCTTCGGAGTGTTACAAGCTCTTGGTGCATAAAGAAGATCTGTAAAGTTGCAAAGACTAAAGTCTCAAATCCAAAGAGGTATTCTTTATAAAAGTTAAGAGTCAACCACACCCCCCTAAAATGGCTCATTCAAACATGCCCCCACATGTCTACATCATGATGTGGGAAGATTTGCATAACGCCGCCCAAATGTTCACGCAAAGAAAGAAGGCATAACTTTTAATCTCGCTGCAGTATTGTTGTTGCCGCGCCCCCATGTTGTGGAAATGCTGTGTGTTTCATTGTGAAAGCGAAACTACTTTGTTTGGCCTTCCAAAAGAGCACGATATCCGCTTTGTCATGCCTAGAGCTGATCCGTGCTGGTCGCTGAGGAAATACATCAACTTTACACTGTGAATCACCAAATCGGCTTTAACAAATGCGTTCTTTGTAATGAGTTTTATTGGTTTTGTCTCATCGTGCCAGGAGATGGCATCATAGTATGGCAAGGGGCGTAACATTTCTGTCACACACATGCTTGAGGTATTCGGCCAATCACAACGCACTGGATAGCTGGCCAATAACAGCACACCTCGCTTTTCAGAACGATGAGCTTTGTAAAAATAGACACGTTTCAGAAAGGCGGGGCATAGAGGAGAAACAATAATGTACAGTATGTGGAAAATAATTTGTTTTTTGAACCTTAAACCGCATGAACACATTTCATTACACCAAATACACAACATAATGTTCTTTTTAGCAATGATTGACCCCATCATATGACCCCTTTAAGGTCTGTATCTAAAAAGAACTTAGAAGAAGACTTAAAAAGAAAGCATTTGTTCTTAAATTGATGTATTCAGATAATGCAAATGTTTTGCCCACAAAATTGTTCTTTTAAGAACTGTTCACTGAAAGGTACTTTGGGGAACCCAAAATGGTTCTTGTATGGAATCACTGCAAAAACACTAATATTTAAGAGTGTGTATTTAAATGTTGTGGTTTTTCTAATGGTCACCATTAATGGCCAATACTCTTACATGAAAACACTATAAAAATTAACAGGCATTTTTAATGCCAAATCAAGATAGCATTATCACAAAGCACTATCAAGGGGTTTGTAACTAATCAAATGTAGCTTCCCTGACTGATTAACCCAATTTCACTTCCCATCCAACACTTAAAAATAGCAATAGCAAAAAAAAAAAAAACAGCACTTAAAATCTAGAAATATCCTTGAACCACGGTTTTTAACTTCATATTTAAATTCATATTATGTAAAACCATGTTCATACAATGTAAAATCCCTTCTCTAAATAGGCCACTAAACAGTTATAACATAAAAAAAAAGAGATTTATATTGTCACTGCAGAAATTTAGAGTCCAACGGTCAGCTAGCAGGCTGTACTGAATTTCACAATGAACAAACTCAGGGGTAATTCTGTATCAGATGTATCAGAGCTTACATGGCTAATCTAGATACTTCATCACTTCAGGTGTACTATACTAGGGAAACAGAGTATAAATGTTATAGGTTATCATTCAACCTCATTTTCAACTCTTTATCTTTTTCAGAGCATTCTACCCTAAAGTTGTCTCACCTGCACGAGCGCAGTTTTATCTACCTCTTCCTGGGCACATTCCGGGTTTGTTCTCTGAAACGGTGGCAGGATGAGAGAATCGCTCTGATGGGAAAGTTGATATCCTGCTGAAGTGAAGCAGCCAAAGCTCTCCAATCTCCACGAGTTCTCCTGAGAACAGCCTGCTGGGAGTTTCACTCACCAAAAAAGTATTTGACGGCCGTTAAGAGATCAAACTCTTTCATGACCAGAACCAAGCTGAGCTACACAGCTTATCAGATCTAGCCCTCTTCTCTCTAACTCCCACCCTCTCTGTCTCTTGCCAAACTACAGCCCATTAATGAGGACGTCAGTGGGCAGAAAACTAAATTGGGAGGTGTTTCTGTCCCAAAATAAATATTTCCCTGAGCTTCATAACCCAGACCAACCCGGTTCTATCACACTAGCCTGTAGCCCTCCCAGAAACTATCTCTTGTTTCTGTTGTATTGCCATTTTCTTTGGCAAAAGCACAGAGCTGATCGTTATATTGTTTTGAGAGTTTCCTGTGCAAAAATGACGGACAATTAGACAGAAAATCCCTGATGTTTTGACAGTGTCACTATTTTGACTGTAACTTTTACCATATTCAACAGCCAACAGAGGAAAGCGTTTCCCCTCTGTTAACCAAAACCTTGTTCTGAGTCAAGGCACACACCACTGCACCTGCGTCAGACTCTCTCCAACAGCATGTTTGCCACATTTCAACCTACTGGCCAGACTGTGGGCTGTAAATACTAGTTGGTTGGCTCACAGGAGATAAAAAAAATGAGGAATGCAGTCCAGGAAAGCAGGTGTTATTTGCACAGCTCGAAAACAAATATTGAATCAGATACCTTCAGCTCAATGGAACAATGGCCTTTACAGCCTTATTTCAATTACCTTTGCACATTTAAAATAGTATTAAAATGCATTTGGATGTGAAACTGTAATGAGTTTGCTTAGATTAATATGTATATTTGTGTGTAGCACTGTAGGATTTAAAAAAATGGTGCAACAAAAGCTCTGAATAAAATAAAGCCTAAGTCAGCAGCAAAATAAACATTATGCAACTTTGTACAGAACACATCACATTAGGCATGAATTTCACTAAGAAATATACTCTACACTATAATAATCTATAGCTTTATGAACATTATATATCTTAGTCAAGAGTGGAGACTGAGGAAGAAAAGATCAATTGTAAGAGGAAAGCACTGTGGGATTTGGTTACTCAGCCTTGCAATTAATTACTTTAACTGTGCCATTTTTTAGAAGAGAAATTGTCCAATTGTAATTCATTTTGCCAGGGCGGTTTTACTGGATGATTTTAAAGGTTTTATATAGTGTATTCAAAAATCTTATACGGCTATAGATCCTATTATTCACAAGTAGTTTTTTCCCCATATATTTTAAGGGCTATGGAAGAGTCACATAAGGTAAAATATATTATAGTATTTTAAATATATATATTTTTATAGTAATGTTAACAATAATAATAAGATATTTATTTGAAATATTAAAAAATTACAATTATAGGCGTATTACAATTAAGGGTGTAACAGTACACAAACATGATGGTTTCAATTACTATTTATTTTTAACTATAATAATCAACACTCAAATAAAAAATTTGTGTGCAAACATTTAAGTTGCACATAATGCAGTTTTAAAATGAAAGTCTAAATTAAACAATTTCTATTTGTTGCTGAAATACTGTATAATCCTTTACATAGTGGCTGTTTCATAAAAGATTTATTTAAACATACATTAAAAAATTAAGACATCACTAACAGGTAAAGTAAAATATAATGAAGTATATAGTCTCTAGGAAATAAAGAGCTGGAGACACTGATGACTTGCCTGAGGTAAATGAAATGCTACATGACATTTTGTTTGCAAGCTGTTTTATTGACGTCTTTCCGCAATTGAAACACTGTGTTTACATGAGATTTTCATTCATGTTTATTTCACGTTAAAACTAACTAGCAATAAAGAGGAAGGTATGATCACGCTCACTCCCAAACTGAGGATTCTATATGCCACATCAAAGAATGCCAAAATGGCATGTCTTGTCTGAATTCCCTTGAAGTGGAAAGCACATGCATACCGAACCGAAAGACCCGTACCGATAATTTTCGCTATGAAAACGTGTATCATTACACCCCTAATTACAATGGATCGATCAATGCCAAGGTCATGAGTTTGTTTGAATTAGGGGTGGAATGGTTCAACTTACTCACGGTTCGGTTTGTATCACAGTTTTAGAGTCACGGTTGTAGAGTGAACCATTTTTGGTACGGTTCGGTATTAGGGCTGTCACTTTTGAGAAAAATCTAATTCGAACGGATATCGAATATCATGCAATGTATTCAAATATATTCGAATTAGGGAAAATCTATACTGTCAAATAAAAATAAAGAAAATATAAATAATCTGACTAAAGCAACAGCACAAATAAATAGAATAGACTAAAGATACAAATAAAATAAGCAGTGATTTTCAGGTTTTTTAGGTAGGTCTAACATTAGTTTTTAGGTACAGAAATTGAATAAAGTAATGAAATGTAAAACAGCATTGCATATTTGACTATAAATTAAAGATGAATCTTTATTAAAGTCACAAAAGCTATTCAATCAAGAGCAGTGATTGATTTCTTTGTTGTTGCTGTTTGATTAATATTAAGAAAGTGCTGTCACTTTAAGAGAATGCACTGATACAGTACGTTCAAGCCGGCTATGTCTGCTATAGGACACTTACCAAGACAGCATTTTGATATTATTTTGTGTTGATATTATTTCCAGCTGCTCCCCGGCCCTTGACGAATGTGATTCGCAGATTAATTGCACAGCTTAACCATCATAGAGTGAAAGTTTATCATTTGCATGTGTTTTTAAGTCCTGTCAGTTTAACAGG
This sequence comes from Cyprinus carpio, assembly GCF_018340385.1. Classification (NCBI taxonomy): domain Eukaryota; kingdom Metazoa; phylum Chordata; class Actinopteri; order Cypriniformes; family Cyprinidae; genus Cyprinus; species Cyprinus carpio. Next base: position 15,766,426 of record NC_056603.1, on the reverse strand, counting down.
GCACATATAAGAACGAGCAGAACGAGCAGAGAGAGAGAGAGAGAGAGAGAGAGAGAGAGAGCAAGAGAGCCCTGGCCGCGCGCGCATGCTCACCTTCACCGTCTTCAAACAACACGAGCGCTGTCTTGCTCTCTCTCCCTCGTGCATATTAATCAAAATCAATTGACACGATGGTGTCGAAAAAAAATGGTTCCAGTGATGAAATGTTTTCTGTGTTGTCAAATCTTGTGCGATATCCTAAACTTCCGAGATAATTACACAACGCGTCCCGTACATGTCTGATTCACGAACTAATGATTCCTTTGAACCGATTCAATTTAATGAATGGTTTAAATAATTGACCTGTCCAACACTGAACTCACGAGACGTCTGAATTGGTGTATAAAAAAAATCTGTAACACTTTACAATAATGTTCTATTTATTAAACTATTTAACTACATTATTTAACATTTACTATTACTAAACTGCACTTCTACAACATTGTTAATTTCAACATTTAGACTATAGCCTTCATTGTTGAAATCAAAAGTTGTACAGTATTTGTTAACATAGTTAATGCACTGTGAAGTAACATTACCAAACAATGAACAGTTGTGTTTTTATAAACTAAGATAAACAAAGATTAATAAATATAGTAACAAAAGTATTGCTCGTGGTAAGTTCATGTTAGTTAATATGTTAACAATTCAAACAATATCCTAAAGTTACAAACAAATAATTTACTCTAATTTAAATAATACTCTGGTGTTTAAATCATTTAAAATGAGAATGTAAGTGTGCTCACACCATTTTTGTTTGTAAGAAAAAAATTAGATTAGATTTCATATCGCAATATATATCACAGAAAAATAAAATATCGCAATGTCATTTTTTCCCAATATCGTGCAGCCCTATTCAGAATATTTGCATGTGTTGTGAGGCGCGGGTTTGCGTGCTTCGGATGAGCGCACGCACAAATGTTCTCACTGCACGCGTGAGCTCGCATCCTCTGGCTCTAAAATGTTTAAACTGGCAAAGCTTAAATGAGTCTAATTTAAATACCGATATCAACGTGTGCTGTTCAGGTCTCACCTGTGTGCACACGCTATCAGCACCCAGGTGATGAAGGAATAAATGACTGCTTATATTCCAGCATACGGCATTCGCATTGAACAGGAGTGAATGGTTTGTCCACATTTTTTGTTTTTTTCCATCGCTGTTTTTGTAATGTACTGGGAAGCCAGAAGGCGCATCCATCAACAGAAACATACATTAGCCGAACCCTGTTTGTTTTACGTGTTACGTAGCATCGAGCACCTCTCTCTGAACACACTGACCACCCTTTCAATATACAGCCCCTAATCTACTGCTGAGTGACATCATGATCCCAGCCCTAGTAAAGCATCCCTCTTATAAATAAAAAAGGGTTGCTTCAGGGTGCCGTCACTGTGGGGCAAAAGAAAACAACCCATCCATTCTGGCTACCTCAAGCTTCCATGATAGACAGACAGTTTTCCAATATAAGGACACTTGGCATATAAAAGACCTCACAGGCCCAAACAAGCCTTGGTACAGGGGATTCAGAGCCCACCCTGTTCATTACACAGCACATTTCAAAGGATAGCCCACAACACTGAAGAGCACCCCAGCAGAAAGCTAATTAGAGCGGAGTGAAAGGACAAGAGTCCCGGGACAACGAATGGAGGATTTAGTTGGCCACAGACACAAATACTGTTGTTCACCCCGCCTGGCTGCAGTACCCAGTCCACCGTGATGGACTGAAGATGATGTACTAAACGACAAGCAGTGAGCGTAAAGAAACACTTAAAAGGCAACAAATACTAATACATAATTACCGAAATGATTAGGTCAATTTCCTACGCAAACAAACAGTAAAAGCCAGTACAACTACCCCATCGTAATTTATGAAATATCAAATCTCTAATTACGCAGAAAATAAACCCACATGTTTTTGATGTAACCCATTTAATTTCAGACTAAACAGATTAAAATTAAAATCCTGCCGGGTGTTTTGCTCGCTAACAGAGCATTACCATGACAACATTTGCTCAGATGAACTCCTTCGTATTTCAAAGCCCCCGGAAAAGCACGTTCCAGAGCGCCTGGAGGGGAAACTACAGAAAACTCTTCAAAGTTTGAGAACAGCTAACAAAACAAAAGATGAAAAAGTTGAACCCTTGGCCTTGAAACAGTCCTCGTTTATGAGGTAGAGCTTCTTATGGTCAGCACTTCTGAAGGGTCTTTTAATAGCCTAATATTAACAACCCCATCAAACACCTTGTCATTAGTCGGCGAAAAAGTCTTAGTTAAATAACTACTGATCAACAAAGCGCTATACACACCCCCTTTGTCCATATACCGAGTTCTTCACGATGGCCTGAGGGAAAAGATGCGCCCGTAGAGGTACAGCAGCATCAGCACTTCCATCACTTCACTGGCACAAAATTAGCCTGCTAATAAATATTTATAAAGAACTATTTCACAGCAATTTATCACAGAAATAGCTGTTTTATGGCCACCCAGACGGTAACAATGAAATGAATTTCAAAGGCACTTAGAAGATCAATATTGACAGCAATTTGTGTTTGGTGCAGGAAAAAAAAGTTAAAGTTACCCGGAACGAAAAACAATGGGGGATCGATAGTGAGCTCTGCAAAATCAGGGGAAACAATTAGTGAAACACGCCTAAACCTGCTTTATCTAAATCAGGAACGGTTACCTGTGCCGGGTTCATTAAGAAACTTTGGCGACCCCAGCGACAGCCTACAACACGCCTCCTGAGTTGATCTCAGTTTGGCACAGCCTTTCAAACTGCCAGGAAATTTTAGCTCCACTTCTGAAACATTGATTCACATCAGCTAACAGCTCACGTCTCATAGCAGAGGCATAACATTAACAAAAACGTCATGTAGCTTTTATGGCTTTGCTAACACATATGGCGAGATGGGACCTTATGACAGGAGAGACGGAATGAGATGGACATGAGTGGCTTTCATAAGTAATTCTGAGTCAAACAAATGTCAGACAGGCAGAAAAAAAAAACAAATAAAGTCACAAACCATAAAGTTTTCACATCAACCCCCCAACAGATGCCATGTCTAGGTTTAGTACCTCAGCATCTGCAGTAATAGCTGCAGGATAAGAGTGACGTGTCCTGAGACTGCAGCAGAGCAGCAGCACATATGAATATCTTCATCTTAGTTCAGTAAAGTCAACATTCTAAGTAGAGAAAAACATCTTACAATAATCAAATAACATCTGAAAATGTATTATAGTGGTGACTATTCAAATTCATAAACTATTCCATGAACTGCAGTAACAAATTTGTTTTTGGAATCAGGGCAGAACAAAAGATGCATATGCTTGTGAAACTGTGTTTCCAGTATGTTCCTTCCTTTGTGTGAGCATTAGTGTGAGCATTCCTCATCATTATCAATGTTGAAAATAGTTGTGCTATTAAATATTTTATGTGTAAACTGTAATATATATTTTTTCCAGAATTCCTCGATGAATAGAAAAAAAAAGCATTTATTTAAAATAGAAATCTTTTTGTAGCATTAGAAATGTTTTTACACTTTTTGTTCATTCTTTGGTGAATAAAAGTGGTGGGTGAAAAAAACCTAATGACCCTAACTTCTGAATGGTAGTTTCCACACATAGGGCTCTATGAAATCTGTTTAATTTTTTCCTGAATTCCATTTTTTTTCTGCTTTTATTCAAATTTTAAGCAAAAAGCATGTCTAATTAATTAAAATCATGACACTTACACAATTTAACAGCAATTTACTAAGTTTAACCAAAATTACATACTTAAGGCCCTATGAAATTCTCAAATTTAGTTTTATTTAGATCAAATTCTGTTTTCTATTAATTTTCTAGATTCCATTTTAATAGTTTTATTAAAATAAATTTATTATCAAAATAAATTAATAACCAAAGCATCTCTAAATAACTGATTTTATTAAAAACTATTTTTTTTTCCTTTTTTACATAAATACTGTGTTTTTTTATTTACATTTTACTGGTAAATAAGTTATGGTAAAACTTTCTGGTAAATATCCTTAAAAATAAAGTTGTATTAATAATTGTATTGTTAGTAGTAGTACTATGATTACATCAAGTAATATATTTCTGTCACAGTTTCTTTAAGTTAACCGGAACTTTAATTTTGACGGGTTGTTGTGAAGACTTTTAAGTTTCTCTTTTTATATGACATGACAATAGTTTTTTGTTTTGTTTTTTCAAAAGAAATGGTAAAATCCTCATGAAGTGACTCTCAGAGATTAGGTTCATGTGTTCATGTACTCATATAGTGAGAAGGCAGAGGCTAAAAGCACCGCGAACTTCGTGCGCACTTCTGTATGTGTGTAACCACGCGTCTGCGCCATTCATTCACACAGAGATGCGCAGAACAAGCTGGATTTATATTTAAATAGTATTTTTGAGGCTTAATATTCACAGACACTAGTCCATATCATGTTTTTATTGAAGTTTTATAGAATTTTTTTTTTATTACTGACTTACTTTTGATTTATCCATCCAAAATTTAACAAACTCTGTGACATTCTGCATTATACAGAAAATGGCATTTTTAAGACCAGATTCCGCGATTCCATCTGCGTTTTCCGCATTGCGGAAATCATAGGGCCCTACATATATCACAAAGGTGTTAGCGCAAGGGTCATGTTCTTCACAACTGCATTCTCTGGGCTACAATAAGATGCTCAATCTTGATTGTGTGCTGTTTGTAAGTTTGAAATTGAGTGATTGTGGCGTTCAGTGATCTGACACAGCTAACCAGTAATGACAGAGCGATTGGGCTGCACATTTGTCGCAGTAATAAGGACGCATGCGGTCTGTAGTCTTAGACAGCCCCAGGCACCACATCACCACTGCCATCCAAATGAGGCTGTCATAGAGCGAAATTAGAAATGCTGATACTGATTATAATGCTGCAGATTAAATTCACAGGTGCTTTAAAAAAATGGGGAAAAATATCAGATTCTATTAAAACGCAAACACTCAGTCTCATTTTTCTTTGTAAATAGGACTGTTCCTACTTAAGAATTTAAGCCCCCTGTGTGTTTTGTACTAGCCTAAGAGCACAAACTATAATTCCTTCTTCGTCTGAAAGCCAGGTAATCAACAGCAGTAAGATTCATTTAATGGCTCAGCATCAGGAATACACACAAGAATGCGACAAGGCACAAACAAAAATTAAAAGGAGGCACTTTTACCACTTAAAACATCTGGAAATCCTGATCTTTCGGTTTGAGACACAACATTAAAAAAAAATATTTAAATTAGGCACACTGCAATAAACTACCTCCTGTTTTAATTGGACTAAATTGACTCTAATGAAACAGTAAAAAACCCAGAACAAATATACACTAACCATGAATGACTATCCTCATCATTTATATTATTATAGTTGTCAAATGTGGGTTTCATATTATCAAATAGATATGTAAAACACTGACTTTGTCATCAGAGCATGTGACTGCATCAGTATTCTTGGGATCAGTGACATTCAGAGTGACCTGCCAGTGACCTGAGAAAATTTTAACTTGAGATTAAATTTGAGACGCAATACCTTCTTTCTGATTGTCGGAGTGAAAATGAGATGAAGTTGTGAGACAATACATTGTCAGCAGAGTGCTGGAGGGGAAAATATTGCTGTGGCAGTTGTTCTCTGGGCATAAACATGTTCCTGTGGCCTCCACACAGTCAACATCAGAGCAGCCCTGAGAATATCTGCAGCAAGGACACAGTCTCAACCTCCGCAGGAGTGCAGAGTCATACAGGAAATACACATTTCTCTCAGGACACGCTCTTCCTACTAATAAGAGCTGTCAACTGCCCATCATACAGAAGGCATACAAAGAATGCTAATGGTGTACTTTAAACTCACACTCCAACTGGAAACTCTTCACAGATGTCTTGTTTAGGACATTTTGGAGGTCATAAAACATAAATATGCATTGTTGAATAGACTGGGGTCAGTAAGAAGAAATGAATAGGCCTATTTTTATTCAGGTAGGAAGCATTAAATTAATCAAAAGTGATTTTATTCATCAAAAAAAAAATCCAGAAAAAAATTTATCATGGTAGGCAGCACAACATTGATAATTAAAGAATATAACAATAATTCTGAATTTCTGATTTCTGAGCAATGGCTCCTGAAAATTCAGCTCAGCCTTGCCACCACAAGAATAAATTATGTGATAAAATATATTAAATAAAAAAAGCTTGTATATTAAATATTAATACAAATAAATATTATATTTTAATATTTCACAATTTTAGAGTTTTACTGCATTTCTAATCAAATAAATGCAGCCTTGTTGAGAATAAGATATTTATATCAAAAAAAAATTAAAACAACTCTGCAGGTGACAGTGATATTAAAAACTTTTGACTTTCAACTACTGCAGAGTCTAACTGTAGGGAAAACTGAAGCTAAAGAAAAGTAACCCAAGGACAAAATCAAAGAGCAGCACAGGAGGAATATATTCCCCCTGTCATTTCTCAGGTCAGATGACGGAACTAAATTATCTGTGTTTCTGTAACTTCAGTCATCTTGTAATCTCAAGCGCTTTGCTTCTGACAAGTCCTCTGTGCAGTTTTCAGCTCATCTCTTTAGATTAGAAATGTAAGGTCCTGTGCTATTTTTGGGATGCTCTGCAGATGAGGTTTTGACAGGCGATGGCTTCAGTTCAGCCAAACACTTAACTGCATTTATCACTGATGGTTCTTTTCCAAATGTAAGCAGACTTGTCGCAATGTTAGGCTTCACATTGCAATAAAACAGATTTACAGCAGCCCGAATACAGCACTGGCATCAGAGCCAGTGTTCAACCATGCTATTTACCAAAAACAGTAACTACTGTATGGTAACACCAGTGATGGGATGTTTACTACAGTGTTTTAATTTAGATTAGCCAAAAAAAATGACCATTTAGACGGTAACCTCTTATGTTTGGCTGTTAAACCAAGTTATTACTTCCTATTAGCTAAGTCAACGGGCCATTAGATTTTCTAGTAGTAGCAACGATGCCTTAAACAACCAATTAACATTTGGAAGAAGGGGAAAAAAATAAAAAAATATGGTTTTCCTCAATCTAGGGACAACTGTGCTCCATTTAGCAACATGACCTTGTTTTTTGTTTTGTTTTGTTTTTTTACTATTGCGCATTGCAATCCATTAGACACTGATGCTGTTAGACTGAATACACAATGTGGAAACAGAAGAAAGTTTTTAAATGCAAATATTCCAGCCTCAAAGAACAAGCAATGACTCACACTTAGCTGCACATTTTTCTATAGATGTCATACTCATACTGCTGTACCTGAGCAGCTGTTTTCTGGCAAAATGCTGTTTTCTTCTGGTTAGTTTGATTTCAATGGAAAAAAAGAGAGCTTTCAGGTGTGATAATGACTGGCCAAAGAAATAGAAAGTGTACTTTACATCATTTTTTATCATGTTTTCTATCATAGTAAGGAATTTCAATTGATCTCTAATGTTTTTATAGCTTGTGATACTTTATATTCCCTATCTATAAACCTTACTTACACAAACACTTTTATTTTTTCATTAAAACACTAAGTTATTTTGTATGTTTACAAACCTTTTTTCTCACAGTTGGTGAACCACTCTGAGACACAAACACACATATACAAACACAAACCACATGTTTACATCTGGATTATATTTTCCATCTATGGACTAAATCTAAATCTTGGGGGTGGGGGGAGGGGATATCAACATAATCCCTACAGAAATCATAAGTCATTCCAACTTTCTGAATCTTAAGTCTTGAAAAATGTGTGTTATATTGTTGATGCTAAAAATGTTCCTTCAGCAATATCCACTACACATAAAGGCCAACACAATCTATTATGTATAAGGAGATGTAGCTCACTCTTAAGCCCCCGACTCCACGCTCTCTGCACTGAACAATAAATAATCACTGAGCTCAAATGGAACTAGCACTAACAAGTCAATTAAAAAAAATCAATAGATTACCAACTCACACTAAAGTCACATAAGCCATAGGACTCTCATGGTATCACAGGTTAATGTTTGCATTTACTAAAACTTTCTAAATAGTCTGATTTTGGATTTTCATCATTTGGAAACAGGAGCTCACCTACTCACCTCACTGCATCTACATGAACTAAAGAGCTGCAGCCTTGCATCTCCTGCTGTGCAGGACCAGAGGTGAGCTCTAGAACAGATGCAGACTCTATTTAATGGGCCCTTAAGGACATAGACACAGACAGAAAGAAAGCTGTCTGATGTCAGACACAGTATTCATTTCAGTGAGTCTGCCAGACGTTTCTCTGTCTTCTACAACTACTCATATAAATGCAAAAGAAAGAAGAAAGAATCCACCCTTTGAGATGGGTCCTTTATCTTAATTATGAAGATGAAATATGCCTTGCTGTGCCACTAGATACAACAAGCAGAATTGCAAAACAATAACCGTTTTCAAATGGTATCCTTAAATCCCTGTCTGCCAATTGCTCATACAAAATCACGCCATTTCAGCAAACATTTAAGAATGTAAAAACACTGATAGTAGAGTCACAGATAGGGCTGTCAAAAAAAAAAAAATTTCGAATATTCATCGAATAAAAAAAAAATCCACATTCAAATGCAAAAACATTACATTTGAATTTTAGGTCTGCGTCAGCCGTCAGGCAGTGTATCACAATGTAAGTGTCATTGCATTTAAATGCTTTTGTTAGCCTATCCAGATGAACCCACTAGATGTGGCGCTGCTACGTTGTTCATTCAATATGGAAAACGAGAGCATCAATGTGGAGAAGAAGTTGCTTACGTCAAAATTGAAACCAAGCCGTTCACACAGAACAAATATTTATCACATATTTATCACAGGGACATATCAGCGTTGCACTCGTGTCTCACACAAGAGAGCGGCATGTTTAGAAAGCCATGTAAAATTAATGTAAGTTAAACTTTTAAATACATGTCTCAAGACTTTATGGTGTTTTTTCCCCATCCCACTGTATCTCATGTTTTTAAATGAAGAAAGTAGCCTACTCTTTGTGATTGGTTTTTGGTCCTTTGTATTAAACTATATATACATACATGGTGCTGTTTTTTTTTTTTTTTTTTTTTTTTTATTGTTTAAGCAACTTTATTAATTATTATATGGTTTATAAAAATTTTTTTAAACATTATGCACTTTTTTTTCCAAAGATAGTCATGTTATTTTATTACGCTTTAAAGAAACGTGCATAATATTTTGCGCGATGCACCCTCTTGCAGCCTCAGGAGAGAAGCCAAAAGCTTTTTTCCCCCTAACTGAAATTATGTCTTTTAAATTCAAATATAATTTGAATTTTGATAATATTTAAGTAGAAAATTCGAATTTAGTTTTTCAGTCTTTTTGACAGCCCTAGTCACAGTATTTAAATTTTAGGAAAACATATTTTAATACTGAAATAAAATACAAAATTGTAATAATATTTTATTGAAATATAATAAAAATTGTGATATGTGATATGAAGAAATTAAGACATTTTTTAGTCAAATATTAGTATAGCAATTTATCAGTTGTCACTTACCAGAAATAAAAATGCCTTTTAACTCACAATTACAATTTTTATTTTTCCCCAGTGCAGCCCTACTTTCATTGTGTATAAAACTGAGTTTTCCCTTTAGACATGAACTGGCAACTGGTAACAAGATTTGTTTCACTTCACACTAAACTCTACCTAGTATATGATGCATAGCCAATGTAGCTATGAAACAGTCATGCAAGATTACTGAAGAACAATAACCATGTGACCTACAGCCAAGACATGTGTTGATACCATAATAGGTAGCATTTCTGGTCTGTTTTAGGTAAAGATTTGAATAATTTTATCATGAATAATCAGCTATTTTTCCATCGCCAGTGTAGAAAAGAAAGATATAGATTGAGAGAGACATAAAAAAAATGGTGAAAACAGTGTTAAAGGGCTATAAAAACAAAACATTCACAATCCTATTCAGAGTCAGCTGTTGGCCTTCGTCCTTCTGTCACCTCCAAGTCAATACTGTCACACAGACAAAACACACTGAGCGCCGTACACACCAATCCAGTTATAAAACCGCCAGTCTGGTTTTAATGCATATAGATATGTATTAGCCTTGTGAACACTCTACCCGTACACACAATCAGCTCTGACTAAAAACAGCACTGATCAGATAAGGACAGGGACACTGCAGAAAGGTCAGTAAGTGGAATGTTTGGGCTGAACGAGGTCTGATGGACACAGTGTAATAGTTTAGAACAAGGAAATATCAGGCATATAAAACCAAACACAATACAGTCTGAACGGGGGAAAAAATAATTGGTCATTTTGGAATTATCAGCCATATGTCCACTAAATCATTTTTTTTTTCCTGCTTGATTCTAACTCTATATCCAGCTTTATTTTTACTGTACTTTCTCTCTCTCTGAGTTAAATCTCCAGGATGAGTTGTGATCAGCTAATAAAAGGAGAGCATCCACACAGATCAGTGACACACACTTCCTTAAAGGGATACTCCACCCCAAAATGAAAATTTTGTCATTAGTCACTTACCCCCATGTCCTTCCAAACCCGTAAAAGCTCTGTTCGTCTTCACAACACAATTTAAGATATTTTGGATGAAACCGGGAGGCCTGTGACTGTCCCATAGACTGCCAAGGATGCACTGTTTCTACGTGTATTTAGCTTTGATTAAAAAAAAAAAAAAAACAGTGCATCCTTGTGGCGCGGATGACACAGAAGAGCATACGCAGCATACGGTGATATGGAGAGACACAGAGGAGACTGTTGACAAAGGAATTTTTGAATGAAGTCATTATTTTTGTTTTCTTCGCTCACAAAAAGTGTTCCCGTCACTTCATTTAACCCAGATTGCATGTCTGATGGCGGATGGAGTATTCTGATGATGACTTTCATACCTTTTATGGACCTTGACACTGTTATTTACTTGGCAGTCTATGGAACAGTCTCAAGCATCCAGGTTTTAATCCAAAATATCTTAAATTGTGTTCCAAAGACGAGCGGGGCTTTTAAGGGTTTGGAACGACATGGGGGTAATTAATGACAAAATTTTCATTTTGGGGTGGAGTATCCCTTTAAGTCTATCCCTATTCTCAACTTAGACTGCAGTGGGGAAGACATTATTTCCTTCCCAGAAGAACCCTTTCTAACCTGCACCAGTAACTCAACCTGTACTTCATTAGTTAAGAAAGCAAACAGATGTCACGACTGAAATGCTCGTGAAGAAGATAATGACTACAGGGTAAGCCAGCATGACATCAAGAGACTATTACTTTAACAAGTGAAGCTGTAAATGTAAGTGGCAAATCTGATGAACAGACATGAATGTGATAAATCCCTGGAACTGAGATAATAAGTAAATGACATACATTATAGAGTGCAGAAAGTACTCCAAATATATGAACCCAATATTTTCAGATTTAGCAAAAAATAAAAAATAAAATTCCATTCGTCTTTTTATACATAAATATTTCAAAAAGTACTATTGCATTTATATCATTATTCTATTTTTAAAATGTTAAACTTACATGTAAATCTTAAATACAAATCTAAATGTAAATTTTTACTATAAAGCTTGATTTATTAGCGACCCTAGACCTTCTTTGCCAGCGACATAAAACCAGTGCTACAGGCAGCAGAAATTTTGTTTTTATGTAATGTGCACCATTTTACATTCAGCACCCTTTAACACAGTGCCTGCTAATATAGTGGTTGGCTTTTATGTTGAAGCCCAAAGCACTTAAAGTCTTACAAAGATAATAACACTTAATCACATAATTTTCAAGCCGTTTACTGTGAGTAATGTACTATGGAGTAAAGTAAAATAGTGCATGGCACTGCATGAAGCCAAAACAACTGATGCTTGTTTAGTCAGGACAGCAGACTAAAATCATATCAAAGTGGAATGGCATGTCATCTCTAGCTTTATACTATACCCAGGCCCTTTGTTCACAAATAATTCCCTCCCAGGACCTCAACAAAGACATTCTGGGATTTTGGACAATTTCCTGGAATTCCAGATTCCACTGTTAAATCACTTGAAACAAACACAGGTTTAATGATTCTATTCTAGGAATATCAGATCCAGGCCTCTCCTCAAAAGGGTGTTTTTCGGTCTCAAACCAGAGTACCCATGACTGATTGATTGAATTTCCCCCAGTAAAAACAGTCTCTGCAGCTCCTTCCAGGATCCACACTAAGACCCAGTGGCTGTACCACAGATGACGGCTGGAAAATGACATGAAGTCTAGGCCAGAGCTGTCACTGCGGTTTCACAGTAGAGGTAACAGGAAGGGCAGCCAGAGGGGGTAATGATAAATAGATGGGGTCTATTTTTTCATAACCTACTCTGTGACACCAAGACCCTTTCGGCATCCTAACAATGAGCAGGTCAAACAGTATAATGACAGAGCAGACAGGTGAAAACTGTAAAAGTTTAAAAATAAAGGTAAAAACAAATATAGTAAAAAATATTATAAACAATATAAAGACATGAGACATATAAGAGATTATAACAATGGGACCTATAATCCATTGTAACTTAAGTAGATTTAACATGTTAGTTTAAGTTTTTAGAAAAAGTTGTTATGATTATTCATGAGATGAACTATACAACAAAGGTTTTATAAAAAAATTATTTACGCATTAAAATACCCTTATAATGCATTATAAACATATGCTTCATACAAAACTGTTACCAAACAGGTTTTTTTTAATAAATTAACCACACTGAAAAAAGTGAAGCTATCATGGCCGACCAATGGTAGATGGGTGGGTGATCAGGAAAAATTTTGAAAACAAAACTAATTTTACAGTTCCATAATAAAGCTATATAATAATAAAGCTGATAATATAGCTACCCTAATAACTCTGATCTAAAAATGTGAAAAGTGCAGTTTAGAGCTATGTTTGCAATAATGTATAACAGGCCTATAATATACAAAGATGAGAATTTAGGAAACTGTTTCACAAATATGTGTGTGAGAGAGAGATTAAATGAGAAATGTGTGTAAGTAGCTCCCAAACAAGAAACATAATCTCAGCTTGAATCTCACTAGATCTGCCTGCATATCCCAGGAGTATCTCATGGCTGTATCAATAAACCAGAAGCCTGAACAGATCCCACACAGATCGTTCCGCCAATGACCCTTGAATATTTCACTTGCATAATTCAAATGATCAAAGCAGATAGAAGCAGAGAGCACACAGCTACAGCAAGCATGAATAAGCACAGGCTGTATTCCTAAAGGAAATCTTTGAGTCAACATCAGCAGTCAATTAAAAGCCTAACAGTATCAAACAAGATATCCATCCTAACATTAACCACCATGACGGGACAGTTTCAACTTTCACGTATAAATCGGCACATGCATAAGTCAGTATACCTGATACAGGTCTAGATCTGCAGATCTGTGCTTCTGATGCTGGAGAAACAGAGCAGATACACACCTGTGCGGCACATTGCAGGAGCGCTGCTCGGATTGAGGGATGTGCTCAGAATAACTCGCCCGGTTCCACATGCTTGCCGTAGGTTTGCTAGCTTACGATAAACACTCCTCTGAGCGGAGCACAGCTGCTGTTACTGCTGCAGACAAGCACTGCCCAGCTCACGAGTTTCATTTAAACGGCCTTCCCGCTCCCGGGATCTCCCACTCACTGACAGACACGGGGGGGATGGGGATGGAGCACAAGCAGCTAGCATGCACATCAAAACACACAAGAGCAAGAGTGTTTCACCTCTGGTGCACCTTGTACTCTTTCACGCTTACGTTTGTCACAGTTAAATGACGTGAGGGTCTCTATATACTGCGGCATGGGAGACCGCGGCAACATCAGCAGAGATTGGGATGATAGAGATGCAAGATGAGGAAAAAGAGAAGGGGAAAAGGACAGAGAGGTGGGAGGCGGGAAGGAGAAGAAATTAAATGAGACAGTGATAAAAGGGATGAGACTCAAGATTGAAGTAGGCAGGGAGCAGAAAGGTTGAGACAGAGAGAAAAGAACTGATTAAAATAGACAGAAGGAGAGAACAAGAAAAAAGCCCTTTTAAAAGAACAAAAAGGCACGTTTTAAAGCCGCAGAGGAAGGGAAATGGCACGGCTCCAACTGGCGAGACTGATTATAGGCTGTGCAAATGGGCGCTATCAGCTAATGAAAGAGCGGCTGCAGGTGAAGGATGAGTCTCGAGCCTTGAGGTAATCCAGAGAGGTAACAGGCACCGACTCTTCGTTCCTCGTGCTCATCACAATCCCCAAATGAAGAAACCCTCTTGTACCACAGATCCTGTTCTGTTCCCACAGCCCAGATGTAAAATGAGATTCAGTGAGCATCCACAAGTATGGGGTATGGCCCTCAATTACAGTGGGCTCCAAATATGTGAAAAACAACACTAAAAATCTGGGACTCAATATTATAGTTTAAACCTGAAAATAAACAAAAAGTTTCAGGATTTTGAAACAAATAAAACAATGCAATATTATTATCTCAAATGACTAAGAAATGTATGATTCTGTACTCAAGGTCACATAACCAAATAAGCAAAAAGATATTAACCAATCATTCTATTTTAAAACCATAACCGATTAATTCTCTTTTGGGGACCACACAAAGGAAACACAATGGTAATTCATAAGACACCAGTGGGTGATTTAATGTGTTTTGAAGCAACACGATGTGTAAGAGAAAAATACTAATATTTTATAATATTATTTAGCTATAAAACATCACTTCCAGCCAATTGTCATGCGCACATTTGCATGACATAAACAGTGTGAACGTCAACACACTGGGAAGCCACAAAAATCAATTATTTTTCTAAAAATCTTGAGTAAATTGAGTGAGTAAATGAGATTTTTTTTTTTCAGTGGAGCATCCTTTCAATTTTTACTCTTGTTTTTATTCTGGAAAAAAAATTGAATCATCCAAAAAAACAATATAGCTGCAAGCAGCAATTACGGGGTTCAAGCGCTTTAGGCATTTAAGCACATAAGGAAAAAGACATTACATATTATTTAGCAAGCCTGTAACCACCTAAATCAATAATTAAAATAAAAATTTGGGGGCAAATCCAGGCAATGTACCGTAGAAATATGATCTTTTTAAAACATTCATGACTGTTATAGTGGCAGCTGTGGTCCGATCTCCCTGAAACTTTGCATGCTTGTTTAGAATCACCTGTCACGTGTGCTCACTGGGTTTTGGGAGGTTTTGAGTTTTCGTTTAGGCTTTATAGGCTTTTGGGTACATTTGGACAGGCCCCTTTTCTAAAGGACCCCATTATAGCTTCCCAAAGGTTAAATTGCAACATGTTTTTGATAATTATTGACCTAGGGAGTCCAGAGAATTGCACTGCGGTGTTTTTTCCAGATTGAGTGAAAAACCTAGGACTAGTTTACAAAAGTAGGTTTCTCACATCTTCTCAATCATTTAAAAAACGTTTGATTGACAGCAGTGTTTCTAGAGGCAAAGTTGTTCAGAACGAGGAGGTCTATCATACGATAAGAATATCACATGTATGTGTGGAAAACCGCGCATTGTAGAATCATTTACGCACTCAAAAAGTGTGATACCGCCCCCCAGTGGCTGATATCTTTTAAATTTCTCACAGACCTTTGGGGCCATGAGTCAAACAGGCCCACCGAGTTTCGTTCCAATCGGCCTCCGTTAACCTTGTCTAATAGGTGCTCAAACTTCATCTGCCAATAGCGTCCATGTTTTTTTTTTTTTTTGAGATACGCAAATGTGCAAATGTAGACAATTGCGGCATTTTGGACAAAGACCGTGCATAGTAATTTTCATGTTGACAGGACATATGGTTGCCTAGTTATAGCCATTTTATGTTTTTTTTTTCTCCTATAGCTTCACCAAGTAGCCAATTCGCATTTATTTTTTTTTCCCGTGACCTCAGCTTGAGCTCTTACATAAGTGTTCTGAGTTTGGCAAAGATATCTCATTCCGTTCAGGAGTTATAGGCATTTTACTTAAAGTGGCCCTGCCCCTATCGGACATTTTGGCATCCCCCTTTGCGATGGTGAGTTGAAAGTTTTTTGACAATTATTGATATTCACTCTCCAGAGAATCCTTTGGTCGAATTTAACTAATTTTAATTTAGTGTGCGTTTTGTCCAGCATGAGCCAAGGATTCCAACAACATAAGACACTTCAGCCTGCGACTGACGGTTTAGGAGTTATGACCGGTTTCATACTTTCGATCGCTGTAGCGCCCCCGTCAGGCCAACTGGGGCGAGCCTCAGTTACATTGTAGGTGGTGTGAGTACTACCATCCCTCCAAGTTTCAGGTCTCTACGATTCACGGTTTGGTCAGCATTATCAGTTTTATGTGGAGATCATTCATCCGCGACCATTATAACAAATACAGTAGGGTTTTAGCGCTACACACTTGAACCCCTAAAAAACAAATGCATTTTCACTTGTGGTCTCAGCTCAGTCTTTTGTACCCCACAGTATGTCGTTTTGAATGCAATGCAAGTTGCACTATAACTGGCAAAGGGCAGAAGAGGGAAAAGATGATAGGATCTCTTCTGGTTGAATTATGAAGGATGCTCAATCATGCACATGCATCTGGCACTCACCTGAGTGAGTAATTAAAATCAAACATCACATATGCAGCTCACTAAACCCATTACTGTCCCACAGCCCAAGGGGACCTTCAGCCATTAGCAAGGTGGCAGCCTCCTCCATATCCATGCTGCATAAGCCGCTAATTTATAAGTAATTAAACAGCAAATGAGAGGTTATGAAGCAATTACTCCCACATATACGTGACATAAAAACACATTCTTCAAATTACATACAGTTTCTTGTAATAACATTACTTTAAAAATGTTTTAAACTTTCCTGAAATTAAAAGGAATTAATTTTCTCCTTTCTAATTTTGTAAAATAAAACAAAGTCGAATGGTAACTCTGGAAATGCTATGGGGACTGAAAGTCTAAGTAAAAATGCTTCTGTTTTTCTTTTTTCCCAAGTTAATATAGTTTTTTTTAAGTTTCTTTTTTTTTAATAACATGAATTTCAAATACATTTCTTTGTAAAAATCTGATGACAATGATGCCAAATTATGGCACTTTAGAGGAAGCAAGAACATCTGACCATTTATACAAAATTCACATGGCCAATATGAAAAATTTAAATTGTATGTAATTTTACAGTAAAATACAAATTCAAGTTTTTCGGAAGTAAAAACATCTGACCATTTATACAACGGAGGCATTTACATAGTGACATATTTACTTTATTAGTTACCTAGAAAGAGTTTGTAACATTTCTATAATTATTTTTTTTTAATTGTTTTAAATACTAAAGCATTCCAGGTTTCCAGGTTTACATAAAGTTTTTTCTATATGGTCTCAAACTTTTGGACCCCACTGTATTTCTCATGCTTATCATTAAATCAGCCTTGAGTTGCCCTCCACTGACATCTGATGTCTGGCAAAACAAGTTACCTCTGTGATGCATCAGACAGTATACAGCTGATAAAACACATTACTTTTTTTCTTTTTTGACACATAAAAAAGAAGATCTGTCAGTGCCAGAAATTGTTTGTGTACAAGGGTAGTTGTCTGACAGCAGGAGATAGGAAATGAATCATCCAACAATATTCCGCTCAAAGCCCTTGACTTAGCCTTTACTGTCACACAGTCATTCCAAGGAGATAAGTTAATCACAATTATTACTGAATCATCTTCATTCTCACATCCAATAGTGTCAATATAGAAACATTATGACATTAAATTTAAGTCCCACAACCTTGCGGTTGAATTTAGTTTCTTCAGATTGTAAATGTGCAACATCTAAATTTTAATTTGGCAGAAATGTATATCTGGAACATTTGTATAATTAAAGATTTTAGTGTGTGTCCATCAATTTCATATTAAAAGATAAACTTTAAAGGTGCCAAAATAAGTTCAAACGTCATATTAACATCCTGAATCCGTTTTTGAACACCGTTCTTGTTCAAATGAGCATTTTACACTCCTGCAATCCACATTAAGTGTGAAATAAACAGATAATGGTTTCATTTAGAAACTATATGATATATTAACCATTGCCATAGCCTTAATGGATTTCACAGCATCCTTTCGAAATTATAGTCATAACCATAACTTTAACACAAGTTTATTGGCTATCCAGTTAAGCTGTGGCAATATTGAGCAATAATAATAAAATATGACTTCCATCATGACTGCTTTAGATCATCCTTAGAATAAAGCAATTTAATCATTTGGTAATTAATGATCCTTTGTTAAATATAATCTGCTGAATCGACATCTTCCTGTCGATAAATCTGTTCAAGGGAATAACAGAATTGTATGGTACTCACCACTTATTTGGCCTTGAAGACCTAAGGACACACCACAAAAGACACAACTATGCACAAGTGCTATCTTCAGTTTCTCTTATGTATATGCCTCAAGAAGGTCAGGATATCTGACGATGAACTTTATCCACAAATGGTTATTCTCTCCTCCTTTATGTATCTTCTGGTACGTGCTCTGGGCATCCAACAAGACTAATAGTTCTGATCCTCGCAGCTATCTAAACTCACTGAAATGTTACTGAAGGTATATGCCACAGTGTCTCATGTGCCAAAAATATCCCGGTGCTAATTGTTCATATGACCTCTGTTTGCTCCAGTCTCTTCCCACAAACCCCCCAGCCTGTCTGTAGAGGGTGTGGAGTGCAGAGTTGGATGGGTGAAATTAGTGCTGGATCAGCCTGAACTGAGCCGCCCCCAGTCACCCAAAGTCATCCCGTCAGCACCTTCTCAATCTCCCTTGTGAGCCTCTACAGGATGAGAGGAACAGAAAAGAGGTCTCATCCCTAAGTTTAAACAGAGAATGAAGGGTCTGACCATACGCCCCCATCCTCAGTGGTCTCAGGTTACACCTGCTGAAGGGTTATCCATAGTGTGCCGCTTCAAATCAGCAGGAACTGATGAGCTTGCTGCCCGGATGCAACCAGAACCCGCATCTGTCTCTGCCTTCAGGTTTATCTGCCACAGAGCTGATCAACTGATACAGAACAGAATATAATATGATATAATTAAAAACTTTAGGGTCACTAAGAATATTTAATGTTTTTGAAAGAGAGCATAAGTGTCATATGCTCACCAAAGGTGTATTTATTTGGTCAAAAATATAAAAACAGTAATATAGTGAAATACGTTTACAATTTAAAACAACTATTTTCTATCAGATATTTCAAAATGGAATTTATTCCTGTCAAGCAAAGCTGAATTTTTAGCAGCCATAACTCCAGTCTTCAGTGTCACATGATCCTTTAGAAATCATTCTAATACGCTGATTTGGTGCTCAAGAAACATTTCTTATCATCACAGCTAAAAACTAGCGGTGCTGCTTAATTTTTTGTGGAAACAGTGATATTTTTCCAGAATAGAAAGTTCAAAAAGAACAGCATTTATTTGAAATAAACCTTTCTGTGATATTATAAACGTCATATTATAAATTATATTATAAATGACAAGTTTGATCCATTTAATGCACCATTGCTGAAAAAAGTATTAATTTCTTAAAATAAATCTATCTATCTATCTATCTATCTTACTGACCCCAAACTTTTCAATAGTAATTTAATTTACATTGTTAATTCTGAATGTCAAAGGAGAAAGACACTTTTTGTTCCAAATGGTGTAGTTCCAAGCATTTACCTGCAGGGGTCCTACTAACCCATTTAGCCTTGACACCTTGATAAAAAGGGGAATTAATCAAAACCAAAATTACTAAAAAAAAATAAATAAATAAACAAGCAGAAGGAACTCAGATCAATTATTAAAAAGCAGATGGACATGTTAAAATGCATCACTGCACTAGGCCAGAGGTTAGAGCCAGGACGGACATGTTAAAAAAAAGTCTAGATGGTCTACTATCAGTGATGTAAACATTAAAGGATAGGCAGAAAGAAAGAGTAAGAGAAAAATCCAAGATTATCCAAAATTACTTTTTAAGGTATGGGAGAAACACAGGCTAACTCTATTTTGAATTCAGTAAATTGGATATAAATTATAAATGAGCAAAAGGGAAAAGCCTCCACAAGCTGTCCATTTAAATCCTGAATAAGAGTCGGTCCATTGAAAGGAATCTAATCCCCCCTCTCTGGGGCTGTCCACGTGTGACCTATGAAAGTCAAAGATTCAACAGCATTCCCTGGTGGTTGTCTTGAGCACAGCAGAATGTTACTACATTCCACACTGCAGCTCTCACGCTGCTCTGGCCCGGCAGAGGATCATTGACTCTGACAGAAATAACTTCATTCTCTCACCGTAGATATTTCTTCCAGGCTTTAATGTGGGCAAGGTGGGAAACTGCCGTAGCTAGTGCTGGGGCTATTTGTCCTGTGATCAGTCCTGGCAGACTGAGTTAAGAATGTATGTGTGGGTTAAAGCTGATGGACCTGAGAGAGCTACAGACATGCACTGCATGGCTATAATTAGGAATATAAATTGCCATAATCAATGTCACCATTACAGCTTGCTCTAGTATGAAGAGCAGTCAAACTTGATAATGTATGGATAGATTTAGTATGCAAAATCAAGACAGTATGTTACTGTTAAATTTTCTCCACAATAAGCACAGAAAAGCGCATAGAGAAAATAAGTACCAATAAAATGAATTTTCTTTTTAAATATTAGAAAATTTTCAACACTAATAATGTATGTTTTTTGAGCAACTTAAAATATGGATTTATATAGTTATTATTACTACTATTCACACTTCTTCCCACACAATCTGTGCTAGAGACATGAATGATAGTTCAAATACTGTGGCTTGATGAGGCGTGGTATTACTTTAAGCAATCAGACTTAACATTGTCACCTGGTGGACAATAAAACAGACAAAAAAAAGGAGACATGAGTTATGGACTAGAACTAGAGCAGTGTTTCCCCAAAGTGTAAGCTGAGCCAATCGTATTACAGAGGAGCATGAGTTCACCGAAAATGTATAAAATTATTATTATTATTAATATAGCCTTGAAAAAATACACTATTACATGCAGAACTCGAAGTGCCCTGTGGTTTTACACATGCAATTACCACTCAGATTTCATTCAGAAAATGTACAATCTAGTTCTGGTCATTATAATGTGACAAACAACATGACTGGGGTTTTAATGAATAGCATAGCATGCAATTTAACAGCAGGCTGATAGTTTTAACTCAAACTGCAGTCTTAGTGCGGTTGTCTGTTTTTGAACATTTGGACAACTTCACTGCTCGCTGTGAAGCCTTGTGGTGATGGGCAGAAGCTCTGCCATACAAAACTAGACATGCATGCTTTTACTCGCTGATTTGAGAAGACATGTATGCATCATCAGCCTTCTGAGATGTGCAGTTTCTTGTTTAGAGAAGTATCGATGACTCAGCATAACCCAACTGCTAATACTGATTGGTTCATGTTTCTCCTCTCAGCTTCCTAGAATCAATTATCAGATGCTTTGAGGAAAACGCTGTTGTTCCTACAACACACTGCCAGCAAGAACTCTGTAAATCATGTCATTAAATCACTTCAACACAGGACACAGCACTACAAAACACTAAAGTCCTGCCCCAACAACAACTCACTTGCAGGAAGACTGCGCTCTCAAATGGTACTTGGATAAATCCCTGGTAGCAAAAGGAAATGAATGTTTTTCTGGATAGATACCTGCCTCCTCTGACAGTACATCCTCCTGAGATTGTCTGTGCTTTAGACTAATTACACATATGGTCCAGTGTAATGTTTTCTTTGAGGAGTCAAAGCAGTAGTCATCAATAGCTTCAAAAAAGACAAATTGTCCTCCACACCATTTTAGAGAGCGCATATTGATTTTTTTATTCATCAGGGCGCTCCTACTTCTATGCAAAATACAGAGTATTTATGGTATCAAAATTTTTAAAACCTCATTTGGAAATGTTGTTCACACTTACAAAATACGAAAGCATAATCTGCACCTTTTGTATAAAAACACCACGTACAACCCAGCCATTCGGATTAAACAAAATATTTGAGGCTTTTCTTCAAACACGCACCCGTAAGACTGTGAAGATCATAGTTTGATAACAAAACCCCAAGTATTAGCCAGTGGAATTTCCTTTTCCTTTAAAAAAAAGGAGGCCAGCTTCATGGTCTGAAAAACATAATTCCTCATTCTAAACCCCGCAGACTGAAATGGCTGGAGCAGAGGGGAAAAGACATTGTTTACAAGCTCAAGTCATCTCAGCAACTCCTTTTATGTGTGAAGTTAAGGCGAGAGAAAACTGCAGTTCTGCAGTCAAGTTCATTTGCTGAATCTCTCCTGACAAAATGCTGCAGGAGGCCTGACATCTGTGTTCAGTTACAGAAAAATATAACTTTGCAGCACTAGGCTTTTTGGGTCAACGTCAGTGTTTTTTATTATTATTATTATTATTATTATTATTATTATTATTATTATTATTATTATTATTATTATTATTATTATTATTAACTAATACTGAAACTATAAAAAAAATAGTTTTCATTAATTAAAATAAAGTTGAAATCAAACAGAAAAATAATATATATAAAATATAAACTCAAAAAAATACTAAAACTAAAATAAGACAAAATAATGAAATTGTCAAAAGCACGACAAAATTACTAAAATTTTAACTACAGTTTAAATAAACTCAAATATAAAGCTCAATCAAAATATTAAAGAAAACAGTACTATAACAGCATATAAATAATAAACAAGCACATTAGACAAAATAAGAAATAATCATTCATAAATTCTGAGAGTTTGCCATCAGTTTTTTAAAACTTAGAGAACCAACAGAACTGATTAATTCTGATCCTCAATCCACAGCTGTTTACTTTGCACTTGAATTTTAAAACTATTAACCTACTGTGTATAATATTCTCATTACCTTTCCTCCACTGATGTAGTTTCATCCTCTTCCTCTCTGATAGTTTCCAGTTCAATCTCACGATTAACATCCTTCTTGTTTACACGGCCCAGCGGCAGGCAGCTGCACGAGGTACCCATGTTGGTGTTGACTCTAGCATCTCTACGGCTCCTGTGTCTGCTGGTTCTCCAGCCTACAAACTTTCTCATGTAGTGCGACTTGCATGGTTACATCTCAGACACATTTATGAATTCAGTGTGGGCTGGAGGGTTAAATACGACAAGTCAAACTGCATCTGACTGAATGGTCCTGGTGACATACTGCAAAACATAAGCAGCCACTGTCCCCTCTCTCAATCCCGTCATTGTCTTTCCTCTGTCCTTTCCCTTCGTCAATGCTCTGTTATTACAGCCAGTCCCATTTGTTTCAACTAACACAAACAATGTGTTTTTAGCCTGTCATGGCTTTCATCTGTCTCGGAAGATGTGACGGTACCATGGCACTTTGTATCTGGTGCCTACTTCTTTCTCAAAGGAAGTGACATATGGTGTCTGGACAATATGGATTGCTTGAGGCTACAATACAACAGTTGTAAGCAGAAAATCAGCACGACTGGTCTCCTACGCTCCAGATTAGATCAGAATGTGGCTGAGAGCTGCCCTCTGGCAAGTCATTTCAACTGGACTGGCTACTCCAAGGTTGTGTGTGATTCATTTTGATTTCAGAATATGAATTGAATTTAGCACAGGATGCTGAAAAAGTGTTAATGTGACGACATAAAAAAGAAAAGAAAAATTGTTTCCCAAAGCATCAGAGATTGTCCAACCAAAGGAAAATGGAGGGAGTGTAAAAACACAAAAATATATAAATTTATATGTTAAGTAAAATTATGTTATAAATACGCTACCATTCTGATCTAGGGTCAGTAAGTTTAATTAATTAATTTGTTTTTACATTTTTTTTTTTTTTTTTTTTTTTAATACTTTAATAGAACACATTAAATTGATCAAAAGTGATAGTACAAACATTTATAATGTTCCAACAAAAGTCTATTTCCTATAAACATTGTTCATCTGAATTTTCTGTTTAAGAATCTGGAAAAAATTATTACGGTTTTCACAAAAATATTAAGCAGCACAACTGTTTTCAACAGTAATCATAAGAAATGTTTTTTTTAGAACACTAAATCAGCATACTGAAAATAGTTGTTTTAAATTGTAATAATATTTCATAATATCGCTGTATTTTTGATCAAATAAATACTGAATGAAGTTCTCTATTCCAATTTTCATGTCAATATTTATTTGTAAAAAGTTATCTGAAAGCCATAAAGAGTTATCTGAAAATAATGAGAACATACTGTGGTGCACATTGTGTGAAAGTATTTATATATCAGGAAATTAATAGGCATAGTCAGACAAAAATCAATAATGTATATAATTAAATAATCAAAAGTAAATATTTTATGCTGCAAAACTCGTTTAACTAGTAAAAAACCTCCATTTGTGAGACTTCAATTCAATGCATTTATCTTCCTGTCATTCTGATTCAAATTCTAATTCAACCTCCTGTGAAACATGGCCAATTCAATTGTAATTCCTACTCATGAATGGAAAGGAAGCCAATTCTTACATCTGGCCCAACCCTGAACCGCTCAAAACAATCAGTCATGCCTGGATTCATAAGCAGACCCCCCGCTGTTGCTGGTGAGACACAAATAACGCAATTTCCACAAAATAAATGATTCATGCTGCAGGTAGTTCAGAAGGAGCATTTCTCTTTTTTCTCATGAGCAGTTCAGTCCACTGCGGCTCCACTGCGCACAGCCCCCACCGCTACAGGAAAACATTAAGCAGTCCCGTCACAGCGAAAGGCTCCTGCCTCACTGAAAAACGCAGCATAATCACTTTATCCCCTATTCTCTTCAGAGAAAGAGGGTAAGGGGGAGAGAGAAAGAGAGAGAGGTAATACTGGCACAAACATGCTGTCTCATAATGCCTCATGCGTATGCTGAAAAACATCTGAGGGATCAAACAGAACTAGTAAACAAGTCGACACTTCGGATTTCAAATCAATCTAACTGAAGTGAACAACTGCTACTGAGTAAGCATCCATCCTATGTAAACATTATAGTATGAAACAGCTGACTGAGATAAGCCAAAAAGAGCTACTGCACCTATCATATTTGCAATACTTTGCTTTCACTGCAATATTTTGTCTGACGTACTGTGACAAAGCACGACCACTGCTCGGCACTGAGGCTGACTACAAAAGTGAGCCAATCACATGTAGGGATTACACAAAGGAAACAAACAAAGTTCAGTGGAGCAGATGTCATGTAAAGGTCACAGACATTCATAGTATTCCTGACATGGCCTAAAATAGCCCAACAATGCATAGCTATAACAAAAATCACACACAGACAGAAAAAAAATCAAGCAACTTTAAAAGTGAGTTTGTATCTACCTGGTAATAAACTGATGAAGTGTTTATATGACTGTATCTGCTTTCTCTAAACACTCGGGAGGGCATTGTTTGTTAAAGGGGCAACATCATCCAGTTCAGTAAAAGTAGATAATGAAAGAGTTTAGAAATATATTTTTAAAGACTAAAAGCTTGCACAAAAAGTTTGCCTGAAACAATTAAAGGGGGTCATATCATGAGAAACAAAATTTTCCTTTTTTAAGATAAAAGTACTATTAAAACACAAGAGAGCTCTTGGATTTCATCAAAAAATAAATTAATTTTTGTGCAGAAAATGAACAAAGATCTTACACGTTTGGAAAAACATGAGGGTGAGTAATTAATGACCGAATTTTCATTTTTGGGTGAAAAATCCCTTTAAGGCAGAATAGTAATAATACTGGAAAAAGTAGTATTTGCACTGGAACTATTTTGTGAATTTTTCCCTAAATACACCCCATACTATTGATTCTCCATAGAATCAAGTCTAATCTCAAGCATAATTTATTAACTCTGAACTGTGAAGAAACTCAGGATGTTCTGGGCCATACTAATAGGTCTCTAGATTAAATCAAACACAATATCTAGAGTAAAGAATGCAACTGATATCCAAAACATGACAGTTTACCTCAAAAACACTTAGTTGTAGGCTGTTCTGCAGAGTGAGTCTATCTCCACTTTATTTCAAAGCGATGTGACAGCAGGTAATGTAGCATGACTACACCATCAGAAAATAAAAAGTCAAAAGGTCATTTGCAGGATGAGTGAGCTTTGCCTCTGAAATAAAGGTATGGGACTGCTTAAAAACACATATCCACTGGAACAGTGACAAGTGGAGGGGGATTGCTGGTTTGGCACAAATGGTGCTCCACTGACATTGCTGGGAGATGGTGCCTATAGGGAAATCCATCCTCTTTAATCAACATTTAAAGTGTTTTGCCTCCATTCTACTGAAACACATCATGGTTAATTAACTGATGGCGTCCTAAGAACTGCAGGAGACTGAACCAATAATCGGGGGGGTGGGCTCAACACACCGTGAGCGAATCTGAAGAGAAAGGGCAATTGAGGTAAAAATACCAAAAACTGAAATTCTACATTTTTTCCCAAGAGTTCCAACTGTGGGATTGTCGGAGAGCTGGTGTTTGGGAATCTGATTCTCTGTAGGCAGTCAATTTAGGGCTACAGTCTCATGGAAATACAACACTTCCACTGCAGCTCCAGTGGGATGTAAACCCAAATGACAAAAAGGATATTGTCCCAATAAGACACCATTGTGTCTAAGTGCCTTTGGGGAGATATAGAATTGCACAAAATCAGTACAGAATGACTTTTCTGAGTATCCATTGGCTTTTTGGGATGGAAAAACTGGGAAATCCACATTGCACAAGGAAAACAAACTTTTCCAATCAACTGGTGGGTAAAGTAAATCAAATAAAAGTCTTAAATAATAAGTGAACCCAATTTTTTTTTTTCCTTTCCAAACTACTGACCACAAACGTTTGAATGATAGTGTATATTCTCAAAAGGAGGCTATATTTTTCCTGCAACAGGGCTCATGTACTGTAAATGAGTTTGATTTTACTATAGCCGCTCATACTCAACAGTCCCGCCATTGTGTTGCCTCCTCTTATTTCCAAAAACCTGCTGCACAAGCAGCGGCTGTTGTCACGGCAGCGACATGCAGACTTGGCCTGAGCTTAGGCTGTTGGATGAGCAGTGAAGTGAAAGAAGGGGGTCTGGAGTGGGGGGACTTCTCAAACAGAGTCAACATGGACCTTATCACCAGAGATATTCATATTTAATTTGATGTGAATGAAACAGTCTATTCAATAGTTAGTATAGAAAATACACCTTTCCAAAGAAACATTGATGTGAAAATCAAACAACTTTAGCTAGAACAATTTCTATTCCAGGTAACCTGAGAAACATGTTCTGAGAGAAAATATTAAAGTAACCGATGGAAGAACTGGCACAAGACACAAACTTGATCTTAATATTCTATTTTTCTTCTGTTACAGTAAACGCAGTTTCCCATGGCTCTGCCAGAGTTTTGCTATACCACTGCCTACCCAGAAAATTCAGCCACCTCACAATTACATAGTCCAAGTAAGCAACCCAACACTACTTAACAAATAAGCTTTTCAGCATTTATTCTCTCAATCTGACAACTGAATTTTACTCAAATCCTCCTCAGTCCCACACATTATGTTCAATCCCACCTCATGGACCTTTGCCGATCCCATTGATCATAAACACAGCTCAGAGGCTTCCTACCAGTGGCCATTTCAGTCAAATGTAATTTATGCAATATTTCAAACATTTAACCCACGGGGGGAAATCAACCCACAGCAGCAGTTTAGGGGTGTTTTCACATATAGTTTGTTTTAAAGGAACCAAACACAGTTCACTTAAAGTGAACCAGAAAAGGAACCAGCTGAGAGTGAACTCAGTCCATTTGGTGTTCACAATACAGAGGACTCAATATAGAGGACAATTTTTTTCTTGGTCCTCTTCACTGAAGCACAAGGTTTATTCATAAAATAACTTCGATACTGAATCGCAACATTATATTTCTCAGCATCTAGGCAGTAAAACTGATGCTTTGAAGTAACGAAACTCACAACTTTACTATTTGCAGAATGAGACACACAGACGCAATTCACACACACAACTTTCAATCCTCTCTCTCTCAATAATTACTTTAAAATCAATGCTAAAAATTAGGAATAAACAACATAGTACCGTCACGATAAAAATGTCTCCACGATCTGCTTTTGAAGAAATATCGTAGTATCGTCCTACAGCACATTCTATCAGCTGCAGTTCTGGTGCCTCCTTCATATACTGTACAACACCACATGCATTCACATCAGTGTTAACTCAGCTGTAGAGTTACTCTCACAGGAGTTACGCTCTCATTATTTGCATGTGCTTTAAAAGGTTTAATTCGCACAATGGTCTGACCTGTGATTTTTCTGAGCGCTGCATACACCTGAAGCGTGCGTGCTAAAGCCTGTCAAACAGTGCCTGATTATTGAATTAAGTTATCTTTTGCGCTAATACTGTCAAAACACACAAGGTTTACATGTAGACACAGTTGGTTATGTCTAAAATGAAAGTAAACAGCTGAGAGAAAAAAATATGCATGCCTGTATATTACATGCGTGCAGGAGTTAAAGGGACAGTAGGCCTATTGCAAAACATGCAGTCGACTGTCATTAGGGATAGTTCACCCTAAAATTGAATTTGTCATTATTTACTCACTGTCACGTTGTATTAATTTCTTTCTAGTGCTGAACACAAAAGAAGATATTTTGAAGAATGTGGGTAACCAAACAGTTGCTGGTCCAAATTGAATACTATGGAAGTCACTGTGGACCAGCAACTGTTTGGTTTTCCACGTTCCTCAGAATAGCATATTTGTTCAGCAGAAGAAAGAAACTCATTCGGGTTTAAAACAACTTTTGAGTGAGTAAATGGTGGTATAAAAATAAAACACTATGACAGAATTGACAGACAGCTGACAGAATT
The DNA here is from genome assembly GCF_018340385.1 of Cyprinus carpio. Lineage (NCBI taxonomy): Eukaryota > Metazoa > Chordata > Actinopteri > Cypriniformes > Cyprinidae > Cyprinus > Cyprinus carpio. The sequence continues at coordinate 15,737,478 of NC_056603.1, read as the reverse complement.
TGTATTTTTGGGTGAACTATTCCTTTAAAGTTAATAAAAATAAATAATTTAATACAGTTGCTTTAGGAATCAGTTTATATAGCGTTTTATTTTTATATTTGTTCATTCAATTTCTTGAATGCTCCTGCTAAATACACCTATTGTACCTGAAAAATAAAGCACTGTTTGTTTTATTTGTATATTATGTGTAGTTGTAATGTGCATCTTTGTCATTCTTTTATCTGTGTTATTAAAAATAAGAACAAAGATTTTTATCTTCACCCTCTTTGGCCTAAATATCTACCATTCTTTTTTTATTTTGTTACCTTGAAAGGCTTTGTTTTTATAATAGGGAAATTAGTTTGGCTGTAATGCTCAGACAACTTGCAAAATAGTAAAACCAACATGACAAAGAATCGTGATTAAATCGTGAATCGTCATAACTCTAAAAAATCGTGATATGATAGTTTTTCCATATCGCACAGCCCTAGCTATAATTCATGCATTCAAATACATGATCTTACCAGGCAGAATGCTAAATCTCTGATGCGTGTCGGGTTGTTCTTTGCCTCCATCATGAAGAGAATACTTAGCAATGTATGCATTAAATAATTGAATGCACAGTTAACTGTAGATTACATAAATGACAACAGAATCATTTTGTATTCTTAGAGTTAACAGTCGGTTTATTTATTTACTTGTTTATTTATTTTTGAAAAATGTAACGAGATTGAAACGTCTGAAATGACACTGATAAATGATAATAATGATAAGAATTAATAACAATAATAATAATAATACATAACAATATAGAAATAATAAAATGCTTAGTTAAATCTCAAGCATTACTGTTATGTTGGTCCATACAAAGCTTAGCGGGACCTCATTGCTTTCACAAATCAGGAGGAAATCATACCAATGTTTTTGGGTCCTTTTAGGGGGGTCTGAGATCACATTTTTGTTCACATATACAAGCTGAACATCTCTGAGAGCGTTTGCAGGGCTCAAACGACCTAAGTGTAAAAACATCCTAAAAGTAGCCCAATTCCATGGAAAAACATGGACTTGACAACCCTGCATCAAACACGAGCAAATAAAGTCAGAACTTTAATTTATAGTTGATCTAAACTGCTAACACAGTTTCAACAATCATTCAGGAAGTCAAAACATGAGGAATGTATCTTCTGAAGCAGGTGAAATTCCTCTATTCTTCAAGAGCCCATCACCATAGTTACAACTGACGCAATCAAGAGAATGTTGAAATACTGCCAATTTGCAGTACAATGCTTTAACTATAGGATATCACAGTATGCACTAATTAAGACCTCTGCCCCCTGACTGTCCTAGTAAAGACTCTCTTAGGTGTGAACCTGCCAATATGAGCCCTTGGTAAGATGAAGGACAGACAGTCACAGATAAATAACACTGACCCTCGAAGCCTTCTGAAAAGCTGCTGAAGCGAGACAGATGTAGAGTGGAAAGGACATCTGCACATGCACCATTCCTCACACATCTGATCGTCCAGGCGGGAGCAGAGGCCTGCTGAGACCTCCTGCCATTCTCTGAATCTGAATCATCAATGCAGGCTACAGAGATGAATCACCTTGACTCTTTATGACTCAGCCAAACCCTTCTGATGTACGCTGAGTTCAATAAAGCATCCCTCACGCTCAGCTGACCTTTGTGGTCCTTTCAGAGATCATTTGTCCTGAGTCACAACCTTCTAATACAATCACATAGGTCATTCTAAAAAAACAGGTGTATGTGTTCCTCATATACTGTATTTACATGTTAAAATTACTGTGATGAAAAATATATGAAAAGAATATGTTTTTGAAAAAGGTCTCTAATGCTTACCAAGGCTGCATTACAAATACAGTAATGCAGTAAATGTTTTCTATTTTAATATATTTTAAAGTAATCCATTCATATCAAATCAAAACTTTAATCACACAATACACCACTCCAACTCCACACAAAACAAACCAATCAATTAACAAACCAATCTATTAATCTATTATCAATTAACTATTTTTGTATTATATATACAATATTATATATGTTCAAGACAACAAACACTACTTAAACAGTACTATCTTCATATTCATAAGAAATTGCATAATATTAACACAAATCTGCTTAAAATTTACTTGAAATCTCCTTTTTCAAAAAATGATCTATTTTAAAGGTCAACTCAGGATCCACCTTCAATCTCCTCTCCTGCATACAGTGATGGAGAACATGTGCCTCTGTACTGGCAGCAATGTCTCAAAATGAGTGGGAACATCTGAGATGCTTTCCTTCCATTCATATCACTTAATTAGATGAATGCTGGATGGGTACAGACACAGAGTAAATCCATTAGCTATACATTATGGGACTTATTAAATGTTTGGCATAATTCAAGCCTGCAGTATATCAAATATAATTTGGATAATAATCCAGTATGCCGGACACAGAGCAGTCCCTCATGAACCACAAAAATAATAATCACATCACAGAAATTATGGTCTCTGCGAGTGCCTAATGTAACCCAAGCATGCTTTGTCTCAAGGACATTCTAAGCATCACTCTCTCCGTATTCCCTACTGCTCCACATTTAACAACATTTAGTACTCTACACTATGCAGTCTTAGCCATTAATGTTGATTTATAAAATTACAAGAGGATAAAAGAAAAAAATATCTTTTTCTTATAAAGTTTGAGTGAAGGAATGCACACACAGCCACTTACGACTGCCAGTCTTGACACAAATGGTGCATGCTAAATTCTTTGGCATAAGAGAGTCAAATAACCACAGACAGTAAGCAATGCAATTTAAACCACAAAATGGACAGATTAAAGGGCTGGAAGGCACTCACCATACCTAAAAAGGCAAAAATAGGCAACAAGATATGCAGCCTTTCCTATTTTAGCATTCTTCAACTAAAATAACACTCAGCTCCCTTTTCTAGCCCATTAACACAAAATGACACAAAGACAATGTCCAGCAGGATCAAAACAGGAACTGTAATGTCATTTAGCCCACAAATAAGTGCATTACTTTACAGTCTTGACATTTCAGCTCTCTAAGGCCTCTGAGCTGCACTGTTCAGTATTTGACTGTGCCCAGACACAGCACAATGAGTCCCTTCACATGGCCCACAATAAAACTGTCAGCAATAACACATTTCTAAAATCATTTTCTTTGACCTTTAAAACACCCCCTCTCACTATAGCAGCTTTGACGAGATGCAGTTTTCTGGTCAGACACCAGTGGAGCATTGAACTAACAAATAAACAGTTTTATGTGAAAGTGGTGCTATTTAGATGCAAAGCAGAGAGCAAGACACTAAATGCGTTCTGGATTGCATGGGCTATGTTGGTGGCGTTTTGAGATAACTGGGTGATTGCCGTTATGTTCTTATAAGTAGATCTGTCAGATTTTGGCATCTGTGTGCATTGAGACTTACACTGGATAAAACTACTTAATGAGTAATACAGAGGAACAATACATCACAAAGCAATTTTAATAATAAAACTGGGTTACCTAAAGCACCATCCAACAGGACAATCCTCAACAGCCCTGTTCCGTCACTTTTGCACTTTATATTTACTCTGTTGAATGAATTCAAGAGCTCTCCAAAGCTAATACTGAAAATAAGCCACAAGTAAACATTCGTTTTACTGCAATCCTGCAGCAAGTCATTGTGCAGAAGCAAAAACAGGCTCTTTTACCATTCAGACACAAATCCATAAGGGGAAAAATCTTATCTAGTAGCTTCACATTGCCTCTTATTCGCACATGCTGCCCCAATTAGTTTGTTAATATTGCATTGTGCAGCATAAAGTGCAATTACATTGGCTGTTTACTGGCAGCTGTCGCGTTGATTTCTCAATTTAATTAAACGAGCCAGAGCATGCAAATGATTTACTGAAGTACTGTAAACAAACTAATAATCAGTCAGGCAAAAAACATTCTTACAGTATATCTCAGATGGAGCAGGTCATACAATGAAGGACAGTGAATGGCTATAGAAACAACAGCTATTATGATGGTAGTCTGGTTGTGGTTTCTACATTAGCGGAGCCAAATGGGTAAAGTGACTTTGGAGAGCAAAGCCACCATGAATTGGCTGTGTGATCGCACCATACATCTCTGTCATTCCACGGGCATATGGGCACACGCTCGTACACACGTTCAGACAGGGTACAACATCCGCTAAACGGGGAAGGTTAAGGTCCAGCACATTGCCATACATGAGAAGAATTTTAATGGAAAAATCTATCCTGTCTTGCTGGGCAATGCCCTTCATTTCCTCCATTAAGTGGGCACAGAGAGAGGTAATGGGCTGCATGGATGCCTATAAACAGTGGTGAGGGCTCTATAATTAACTAGCATTGCTGCAAAGACAATGGTAAAGGATTCTGCTAACTGTCACATTTTAGCTCTCTTTGTCAGCATATACCTTAGATCAAAGAACCAGATCACCAAGTCATCCAAGTCAACTAGACAGGTAAAGCTATAATACAAAACTTCAGGGCTAATGCAAGCAATAAGCAAATGTGGTATCGCGTCAATCTGAAATTCTAATAAGGTTAAAAATCATGTTAAAGTAATGAAATGTTTAAATAACGTAATAGTGAATATTTCTCATATTCCAACTTGAATACAATCCATTTCAGAGGAAAGACTGAAACAGAATCTACTGCTTCCTAGGGAAATCATCTTTCAGAGCATGAGCTGGTTCATTAATACAAAAGTATTTATTACAATTACACAGAATTATCTTGGGAAACATTTCATAGGGAACAGCTGCAATGTTCACGACATCTAACTGCAGGGAGGACATTACATATTTTGCTTTCATTTCTGTACTATTCATACTACCGAAGCATCTCTGGAACAACTTTGTTTAAAAACTGATCACACCTGAAAGGAAGAATACAACATCAAGATCAATGTAAAAAATCATTGGCAGGCTGTGCCAAGCCACACATTCTGTCAAATTCAGGAGATACTGCCATTGGCCACAGCACTGACCACAGCCCCCGGAGCTCTCCAATACTCTCACGCTTATTCCCACCAATTTTATGGGATTGCAAGTTCTGCCTGCCACTGTCATTGAAAATGATTAGTGTCCTAGCAGCTAATTTTTTTTTCCCAGGCAGCTCCCTAAGCAGTACTTCTCTCCCTGCCACAGTCTACTTCATCTCACTTCTGCTGCTCACTATCTGCCCATGAGTCTCCTCATCTGCTGGACAAGGTGGAGATGGATGTTGACAAATAGATGGATTCACTGATTACTGGATGTGCAAACAGAGAGATAGACAGATAGCTAGACATAGACAAACTAGCATTTTTTCATTTTTTAAAAGAATAATAAACATTTCTAAATATGCTTTGTATTATTTTACCTTGGCATTTAATTACAAAAACATATTTAACTGCTGGGAAAACGTTAACGTCTGAGGGAACGATAATAAATTTGAAATCTTTGTCTCTTCTGAGTGCCATAATAAATCACTCTATATTTTATTTCAAGTTGTGGAGAAATGCTATTGAGTGTGTGTGTGTGTGTGTGTGTGTGTGTGTGTGTGTGTGTGTGTGTGTGTGTGTGTGTAGCAAATCAGAATGCAAATATCATATTTGTTACAGAAATTTACCAATCAATGACAGCTTCCTCTTCTGAGACATCCAGAAATGTGAAAAGATCTAGATGGATGGATGGATGGATGGATAGATAGACAGATATATGGATGGATGTGAATATAAAATGATGGCCACACTGATGAATAAATAAATGACAATCAGATGGATCACTGGATAGATAAACTACCAGACAGTTAACTGGACAAACCAATGGACAAACAGACCGAGAGCTCGAAATCACTTGCCCGATGTCACTGCCTCACATAATCTACACTGAATAGCAAATCAGCAGTTAGCATTCAGTCAAACCTCTGACTGGATTCAGTTATCTGTCTTTTCTTGACTCGTGAAGGTACGAGCAGACAGCGGACACTGATCACTGCGAGAGGCGGGAGTGAGTGAGCGCTCGTTGGGGAGGGCTTTGCAGTTGCACTCGCATCCTCACCGTCTCACAAGGACAAAACCAGAAATTTACTCTCGCTTACTTTATAAAGTAGCTGGCGCCTTCCTCGGTGAAGCCCTCTTCCCATCCCCGCGGTAAATCTAAGGGGAGAGAAATATTTGTACAATACTCCATTAAGTTTTTAATGAAACAGAAAGTAGCCAACCATCAATTATGCAGAGGACGTGTTTCCACCACTGTTCACTTTAAACTAAACTAAACACACTTACCGCAGTATCCGACTAAGTGTGCAAAGTTTAGCCTAGAAAGCATAGTTTATTACCCTACCTGATCGTATCATGTGTCCCGAGTTGACAGGCTCACCAGTGCGGGGATGGAGCCAAGTAGTGCTGCGAGTTTTGTCGCTGGAAAACAGAAACACCTGTTACGAGACCCATCGGAAAAGGTGCGGATTCACCAGAACCACGATCAAATGCAACAAATGTGATTAAACCCTTCATAGGCTGCTTACTTGATGAAAAAGACCCTGCCATCCCCACACACTCCGTAGGACCAGTGCTCAGGTAGTGTGTCCCGCCCGAGCGGAGCCGCCATGATCCCGGTTTAAAGTGAGAGCTGCGCCGCAGAGTTTCCAGGGAACCGGACAGTCCGATAATCACCACTAGGGCTGCACTGCTGTTAAAGGGGCAGGCCAAACTTGGAGAAAGTCTTTGTCCTAGTTATAAGCCGACAGAAAAGAAAGGGGGCATCATTAATCAGGCGGGATGTTGATGCTGGGAGTGCACAGATGTCTCCGACGAAATTCTACCTTTTATTAAAGCAAAGCCCAGTCTGTAATTATTGTAACTTCATGCAGATAGAGTTACACTTTGAAAGCATGGTCAGATTAACATTCCCGCAATCACGCGCGCATTCTAAATCAGTTGGATACTTGTTTATACCTTGTAAGATTTGTATTAAAGCCAGACTGCATTGGACATTTTGTTGTGTTGCGGTCATGACAACAGTCTTCACAGATTTGAGCTTTTTGGCAGGTAACACGTAGGCGAACAGTGGCTAATGATTTAAATGACAATAGTACGAAGTGAGTGATTATTTAGTCAGGTTAAACCTGTCTATTAACCTAAAGCATCTCCTACGTGTTTCCCAGCCAAAAATATCCGACTGAGAAAACATATATTGCGGAATAAACATTTTTTCTTGAGTCTTAGACATGCTGAGAAAGTCTTGTTGGCTCCCTGCTGACAAAACCAGCGTAAAGTTGCTTTGTTTACATTTTCGCGTCACTCTGTTCGAACTATCTGCGTCACCGCGTGCGCGTAGGTCATTTGCTTACCTTTAAATATATCTAGACATGAATATTATTATTTAGCTACCAATGCAGGTATGTTATTTATATTTAATTAATACTCAGTGGTAGTTGATTATATGCAAGAGCCACTTTTAAAAAGTGTCTACACTGTCTCATTTTATATTTCAGAGCACTCATAAAGATATAGTAACTCAAATGTTTATAGTAATTCAAAAAGTTTTTATTCATTAGGTAGCATACATATTTTTATACTTAAATATATAACCTAATAAATAAATAATATTTACTAGACAGCGGATAACCTTAACAACTGGTTATCTGATTTAATATTAACTAACTGGGCTATCCAAAACATTTGTTGGTAAATGGACACATGAGTTTGAGCTAATATTTGGACAAGAATCCATTTCCTCATGAAAGCAAACGTGCCAATACGTCTGTACTGTATGAGAAATATCTGACACAAAACTCATACCTAAAGACTCTCCCATACATTCTTGATCATAACCGCAGGAACACACCCGGTCAAACTTCTCACTAAGGCAGGGCAGAGTCACTACAAAAGAAACAATCCAACTGCAACAACAGCTGATTATCCTTCCACTAGGCCATGCTATTTATAGCCACCTACAGTCTGTAGTCTGGCTGACAGATGATGGTTGACCTTATACTGTAAAATACCTCCTTTTCTGTATGTGGAAATATGTGTATAAACAAGGTCAGTTGCATCTTTCTGCAAATAAAATGTCTTCAACAATTCAGTAATTATATCTTTTGAAATATTTTTTATAATTAATATTTTTTATTTATATTTCACAACTATAACAGAGGGAAAACATTTACTTTTTGGTGAGTGAAGGAAATGGCAAACAAACTAAAGTGATTAATAATGACATTATGTAGGGTCCAGTTCAAACAGCAGGTGGGGATATTTCCAGACTGTATTCTGGAAATAAACTCAAAAAAGCCATGCAAAAGTAAATGTGTTTTATTACTAATGTCATTGTAGAAATATTCTCAGTAAGCCATTGTTAAATTATGGATCATTCCCCTTGTAAACATGTCCAAAAATTGAGGTTTACAGAGAAAAATTGTTCAAGTGTTCAGCTGGTCATGCAAGTTAATTACAGGCAATCAGTTCAGTGTAAAACAAAGCTGACGTTTTAAGACAAAGAACCGCTCATGTGAGTGTACATCACTGTAAACATTTTTTAAAAGTGCTCTTGCCTATACATAACAGTGCAGAAAAAATCAGAGTGCACCTCTAAGGTCATTCCGTGCAGGCAGCAGTTAATATGGAAGGTCTTGATGTTTGTTCTTGTTTGTGTGTGTACCAGGGTGAATATAAATGACACAGCTGAGGGTTTCAATCTATCAGCTCCATCACTTATGACCGCCTTTGGCTGCAGTGAGAATGAGCCATCTCAACCATGACATTACAATAATGCTTACACTGCGCCAAACTGGACTTGCCCTGTCTCCTCATGCCATCCATAAATTTCATCCTGGTATAAGAGGCACTGCTCAAAGTCACACTACATATGTCAGTGTACCACAAGACAAGGACTGTATTAGTGGCAAAGAGGCAACAGTAAAATACATTACATCTAGTGTATTCACTATTAATAAATTAATTGTCATCATAAGATCAGTGCGTGTGTGTTGCATTTTAAAATAACCTGTAAACATCACTTCATGTTCAGAATTTTTGATTTTTCAAAGAAATCTCATACGGATAAACATGATTTTGTTTTGAAAAGACATTTTCCTGGTCCTAGAGCATTTGTATAAAAATGAGTTGTTACAAAATATATGAAGCAGCACAAATGTTTTTTATGTTGATGATCAAATCAGCATATTAGAATGATTTATGAAAGATCATGTGACACTGAAGCCTGTCATCACAGAAATAAATAACGTATTGAAATAGGTTCAAAGAAAACCAATATTTTAAATTGTAATAATATTTCACAATATTACAGTTTTTACTGTAGTACAGTTTTTTTGTTTTTTTTTAATTACAAAATAAAAATTTAAATCTTACAAAATCTTCGAAATGAATGTTGTTGCAGGACCAACAGGAATGTTGATCCAGGAACATATCCGACTTGGTAAAATCATGGTTACCATATCATATGAACTGGCTGGGATAAAAGCATGGATTAATGGGAATGTTGTGAACCATTTCCCTTGAACAAAACAGGAATTATTCCTTGTATCCCTGATTTACACTCTGTTTTTACACTCTGTTCTCGCCAAGAACAGCCATTTGACTCCAGTTGTGTATCTACATCAAACACTTGAGAGCTGTATAAATATTTTAGCACAGAATCCCTTTGGAGTTGGGGGAACTTTTGTCGGCAAGCCTTTTGTTGGTTTGATGCAACATTTCCCCCTAAGGATGACTTAAACTCAAACAGAAGAGACATTGACGAAACAATGGCAAAAGATGCTTGTGGCTGCAGTAATATTTGCTACAAAGGCAGCTGCTGTGGGTTTATTTCTGTTTATTTTCTGACAAATCATTTCATTTCTTTTACTGATCTTAATAATAAAGCATCCAGCTTCAAGCATTTCTCTCACTATGGTAATACATAATTAATAGGCTAGATTATTTCGAAGGAAGACATTGGCATTGATTCTAAGACCCCTAAAACATTTACATTTTCATGTAAAAATGAAACAAAAAATGACATCTGCAAAGGGCACTTTGATATGGTGTCAGCAGTTTTACACAGCCTGTGCCTTGGCTTTGACTGACACTTCTTAGAGGCGGTCGAGTGGATTTGGGAATAGCATCCTGACAGAACTGTAACCCTGCACACCAGCACCGTAGTGGGACCTGACCGCGTTCCGTGTTGTGGCCCTAGTCCGTCTGAATAAAATGCCATATGCCTCCAACAGAGCACAGCACATGTCCGGCTAATAAGCTTGTTTGAATTAGGGGCTTTCTGTAATACCACTTAAGAGGTCTTCCGTCTACTCTTTTGTGTCCCTCGCAGTCGCACACCTTTAGTAATGGGGCGCACTCCTGCGCAGCTCTGCAGTATTGTACTGCTGATGGTTTCCTCACCACTGCCAGCAGCTCACAATGCTGCAAGGTGACTCGGTGTTACTTTTCTCTCTTAGGAGAGGTTCATACAGAGGCAACTGCAGTTAAATCGCTGCATGCAGAATAAAATGATCTGCAACAGGAAACTCTCAATACGTCGTCTTCCTCTCTCGTATTATAGCTGCAAATGCGTGCTAAACAGTGTCAGTGCGTCATATGACATCATGTACACATTCACGGTGAAAGCACTATAGGAGCTACAGTTTGTGGAAAGTGTATGTTATTTCATTTCACAGTTTAAAATACCACATCTCAGTGATGTGACCTCTATTAGTACTAAATGACTTTTAATGAAACTGAAAACGAGTCACGGTGCCGACCGCCAGAGCTTTTCAGAAACTGCTTAAAGCGATGATTTAAAGGCTTTTTGTATAAAAGCCAGACTTCATTAATTGAACAATGATACAAATCAAGTTTTTAAATGATATAAAAGGTGTCGGTTATGAAAGGACGACTAAAAACATCCTTAACCAGGACATATTTTCACATATTTAATTAATGTCCATTTGCTTTGCTTATTAAAAAACATACCCTGTACACCAGGTGACTATTTTTAATAGACCCTTTTCTACATCGATTAATGCAGACAATACAAATTTTGCCATTTTACACTTTTGGAATATTTTTATTTCCATTAGAACACATTTCAAAAGGAGAGTGAGCACTGACCTCTAGTGGACGAGCTCCTTAGCGCCGTCACTTATTCAGTGTATCAACATGCAGCACCTTACAAAGAATCGAGTTTTCCCTCTCTAGTCTTTCTCTGTATGAAGAGTTACCAGTCTTAATCTAATTGAATAATTTCCTTATATACTAATGACACACACCTAGTGAGCTAGTAAACTTTTATAAACTTACTGAGCCATGAATATATTCCTCAAAACAGTAGCATCTCATGATCCAGTACAGGTGCGCAAACATTTGATTTATTCTTCTTTTTTTTTACAAATAATGGCATATAGTTATTTTTAATCTGGGTGCCAGCTAAACATGTATTTAGATCTCTGGCCATTCATTGAAATTAATGTCCATGAGACAATACCTAATATATCAACATGCCTCTTTTTTTCCATTTTGAGCAATACTTCCAACTCATTTATTCTCAATGTTCTTACACTGTCAATAACACAAAATGATACTGCCCACACACTACAAAATGCTGGCCACAAAACTTATTTTAATATCTATAAAATTATCATTTAAACAGAAAAAATAAATGCTCAAAAGATTCACAAATCTTTCCAACTGCATCAACCATAAAATAACTTTGTTTGAAAAGAGCAAAGTGAATATTCAGTTATGATGGATTCTGAATGAGACGTCTACGTGACAATACACACATGTAACCGTTGTATTCTACTAAAAAAAAAAAATGTAACTGCAGCAGTTCTATACCCAACTGGAGTACAGCAAATCAGTCTGACAGAAATAACAAACACATGAATTGATCAAGATATTTTATTTGTCCAAAAACTGCAAATTTATGCCACCAATGCAGAAGCTGTGGAGGATTCGCTGTGGATGAAAACAAACAAATAAATCCGATAAATTCAGGAAAAACACATTTTTGAAAGACAAAGTAGTTTTCTGTGTGAAGGGGACTGGCAGTGCTGGCACAATAAAGCCAAACTGCTAATTTACCTCCAAGGTTTATCTAGCACATCAGAAATATCTCAGTTCTTACAAGGGAAGAATGGGACAATGAAATGTGCACTACATATTAGCCAAAGAATTTCTTGTAATGTCAAAAAAAAAAAAAAAAAAAAAAAAAAAAAAAAAAAGGTCAAACACTCACTACTTCCAGTTGGGGGCAAGTACTCTCTTGGTCTTGTAGTAGCGGGCAAGCCTGTGGATTCTGCTCTCAACCAGAATCAGGCGGAACTTAGCATCCTTGTCCTGCAAGACCACAAGTGACAAAGATGAGACAAAACAGCTGAAACACATTGGACTAATTTTTCCATGATTCTTCAAAAATGATCATCTGCACTGTAAAGATGCAGGTAATATGAATGTCTGTTTTATTACCTTTCTGTTCCTTTCCAAGTGCTTCCTCACAGCGACAGCCTTCTTGATGAGGTGGTAGAGATCCTCAGGCAGGTCAGGGGCCAGACCTTTGGACTTCAGGATCCTGAGGATCTTGTTGCCAGTGACAAAACGCACCTGAGCAACACCATGGGAATCCCTCAGAATCACACCTAATGAGAAAACGGCAGGTGATATTAGTTACACAATGACATTGTGCAGACAGACACAACACAGACATCTAATACACAAATATGAAAACACAAGATAGAAAAAAAAGGATGTATAAGCATCTATAAGCATTGAGCCTATAGATAAACATCAAATTAACACAGAAGCATTCTCTTCTACTGGAAAGCAGCTTACAAATGTCAAATGTGCGTCCGCTGTAACCATTTTACTCATTACATTTATTCATATTAGTAGATTGTTTCCTTTAATGTTCTTAATTGATTTCAAACTTGTCTTCGCATGATCACGGTGTTCTAAAATGCGCTAGAACAATCTTGAGAAATTATTGTTATACAACGGACCTGACTGCACTTGGTAAGAGTCCTTTGATATCAATAAGAACTTACCGATCTGTGAGGGAGTCAGACCCTTCTTGGCCAGTTTGAAGATTTGCTCTTTAACATCATCGGATGTCAGCTTGAGCCACTAAAATACAAAACAACTGACTATTTTAACAGCCTTAACCATTTAGATTTGCATTATCGTTCCACACAATTCTGAATCAGTGGACTTACTGTGGGGACACTTCGTCTATAGGGCAGCGCCGACTGGGACAAACCCTTGCTAAAAAAATAAAGCATTTAACAGTTAAATACATTGTCCATAATGAAACCGTAAATTACAACTTATACAAAAACTCCCTTTACCTTCCGTAAGCCACAGTGTAAACATGTTAACTGATAACAGGACATATATATAAAGCATAGATAAGTGAACAAAATGGTATCTTAAATCTAAAGTGAACTTGAAATTAGAGTTTGACTATTTAATGCTCTGATGAATGCATAAAAACAATTTAGGAGGTGGTCTGATAAGCCCTAACTAACCGCCGAGCACATCTGACACACAAACGTTAAAATAAGCGACATTCTACCAGAACAATCAGACCGCAGATAAACGGTCAATGTGAACTGAATCAGTGAGTAAAGATCCTTCACGTGCCCGTCCCGCAGCGCCTCAGTCTACATGTGCTGCCCTCGCGCTAGACAGGGGAAGAGAACGTGGGACTAACTGTACTCTCAAAACCTCTTCTCTAGCTCCAGTGGAAATACATATTCCAGACTCAGCATATGTCATAAAGAGTTAACAGTATTTTGGGTTGGTAGTGTGGCCTATAGAGTGTGTTTTTAGCGTAAAATAGACGTTTACCCAGGAGCGTGCATACGACCCATGATGGCGGTTTTGCGAGCGAGGAAAGAGAAAGACCGAGCCGAGGCCGAGAGGAAGTGAAGTCTGGAGGCGGAAGTGATGTCAAATATCACTTCCTGTCTGTTGATTTCAGGGTCTTTTAAGTCTTTTTCCTTTGCTTTTCATTTTCTTTTTTCCACCTCTTCTTTCAGACTTTAGTTTAGTATGTTAAATCTGATTTTATTATATTATTGTTTTTTTTTTCAGTTATTTTTTCCTATTTGTTTTCTGCCGTCTATTTCTGTCATCGATAAATGCAGACAAGTTCGTCATTACATTTTACATAAAATAAATTTAAATGACATATTTTTTTCAATTCAGAAATTATATTTTATACTAAGTCTCTTCTCTCTCTAATTGCGAATAAACATTTTGGGTTTGATCTAGAACGGTTCTTTGCCATAAAATCCTATTGTAATTCTGTCCATTGTGTGATGTAATGGGTTCATGTTTTTATTGTCTTTTTTGCATTTTTCAACATTTATTTTATTACTGTCATCCTGTTATACGTGTTGTGCTCTCATACAGTCTATGGTTGTGCTTTGTCGTTTAATAAAAAATAAATAAATACATTATTCTTTAAATGTCCACCGGCTGGTGGCGCTATAAGAAAAGCCCACCTGCTGTAAGAAATAGAATAAGCGCATAGAACAGTAGCAGCTACAGATTTATGAAATGGCCGGAGCTTAGCCGCCCTGATAAATAATAATTCTCAGATTTATAACTCTTCACTGTGTACTTTTAAGATTATTATCTATTTAAAGCTTCTTATTGTCATCATATGAGTTTTAATTATTATCCAAACATCTATTATTATAATTATCCCAACACGTACGCATAGTTATCACCTGTTAACCGTTACATTTTTCAGCGCTGGTCAGGATGGACCAATCACAGGCGTATATGATGAATAAATAATGTTTTTAAAATATTTTTTATAGAGATTACTCGGAAAATATTCTGTTCGTATGAAATGTACTAACCATTATAAGCAACAATTTTTAATCTATCATACTTCAAGTGAACAAATGTTTTAAAAGAAAAGATTATATTACCTGAACGCGATTGAGCGAGGATTCGCTTTCTGAGCCACCACGCGCCACCTTCAGGAAGCCTTCTATATGCGTCATAAGGAACAATATCACTAAATCCCAATATGCAATTCAAGCGCTGTAAATGATCTACGTGGACGAGCCCTCTGTCTACTCCTGCTGCTCTGTTCTGTTAGCTGAGCTCGCTAGCTGTTCTGAATCCGTCTCTGTAAAGTCATCATCATCAGTCCAAGATAGCGGACAGTCAGGAAGCCGGCGGTAATGAACGGAAGCAGAAAACAACCGAGATAGCTCGATAAAAACCAATCTGACACCGTAAGTGCTATTAATTAATTGAGAATTGCCTTAACCCAAATACATCATCGACAATTCAACTTTTCACTAATAAAATGTCCAGCGAGTTCGCTATAACGTCTGGCATAGACTTCACTGTCAAATAAAATCTAACGAAATTAGCCTCTATGTATCGAGATCAGCTACACTTTCGAAACACATTTCTGTAATGCAGTATGGCTTGCCATACAAAACCATGTATATTTTGAGCGTCACTTTAATATAATGACCCGCTTACTGCCTGTTAATGTTGTTTATCCTTAGTAACTTAACGGGTTTATTGGAGAGCTGATCTGCCACTCATTAGCTAGCTGTGTCTCAAGCCCTACTGAGCTGCCTACCTAGACCCCTATTCGAATTGTGAAGAAGAAAATAGTTCGATTCGAATCTTCAGATTCACATGGGATTCCCAAAAATGGTAGTCTGCTCACTAGGGTTTGCGACATAACCAGTCTGTATCGCTATTTAATATGATAGAGCTGTCATCTCCGTCTTATGTTTCGTCTATACGTGTGCTGATTTTTCCAGATGTCCTATTTAAAGGGGCTGCTCACTAGCTGCCTTGTGTTGGCGAGTGTGATGTCCTGGGCCAAGGCAGTGCCAATAAGCATAGATAAAACTAAGGTGAAGCTCCCAGAGGAAACAGTCAAAGAGCCTCCCCAGAGTGTGGTAAGATTTTTGATCAGCTAATTGCAAGTTATAGTAACTAGTCTTGTAATTTGAGGATGCATATTAAATATGTATGGTTATATCTGTGTGGCAATAAGCTCACAATTCTGAAAGCATTTACAAAGAAAAAAAAGGCACACTGTTGTATTCAATGCATACACACATATTATTTATATTTGTAGGACACTGGACTACATTATGACCGCTATCTCAGGGAAGTTATCGATTTCCTTGAAAAAGATCAACATTTTAGAGAAAAGCTTCACAACACAGACATGGAAGATATAAAGGTAAGGAAACAGCATGGCTTTATTTGTGTTGTGTTGTAAAATACAAAGGTCACACAGAGCTAATCCGTTCATTCCTGCTGATTTCAGCAAGGGAAGTTGGCTAAAGAGCTTGACTTTGTCAGCCACCATGTGAGAACCAAGCTGGATGAACTAAAAAGGCAAGAGGTCAGCCGTCTGAGAACCCTGATCAAAGCCAAGCAAGATATTGAAGGAGGGAATGGTAAGAATGGATGTAAAAATAATTACAGTTGAATAAGAAGTCATTTCTCCTACGTAGGCATATTAATGAATGAACAGACCATAAACACAAAATGGGTCTTCAAAACATTCTCTGAACACTGTTCTCTCTCATGTTCATCAGATATTGCAGTAGATCACCAGGCATTACTCAAACAGTTTGAGTATCTGAACCACATGAACCCACACACATTTGAGGTTGAGGATCTGGACAGACTTATCAAATCGGTACGTCATTACTTACAGTTACCCAGCTTCTATCATATTTCATTTAATTCTGTGGCTGTTACTGAAAATGCTTGAATATTCCCTTAATTTGATACTTGATTTTGGTGCTTAAGATAATCCTTAAGGTCAAGAACGATCGATGTCCGATTTGAACATTTCTTAAATTTTCATGTTTTCTATAAAAGTGGGTCTGATATAACTCACTAAATATGGTCTGTACTGGTTAAAAATGTTTTTGAACTGCGTTCTACAAATACACTCTAAAGGATTTCTGGAGTCTTCCATATGCGCTTAAAAAGAACACCAATGTAATACTCTTTGTTTTAAATCCAAGAAAACATCTCATGGCCATTTTCCTTCTTTTCGCATTCATAAGATAACTGAAGATGAAAACATGTCAAGCTATTATATTTTAGTCATATTTATGATCTTGCAATATAGGCTACAAACGATCTGGAGAACTACGACAAGGAACGGCATGAAGAGTTTAAAAGGTACGAGATGATGAAAGAGCACGAGAGACGGGAGCACCTGAAGACACTTGATGAGGAGGGCAGGAGGAAAGAAGAGGAGCACTATGAGGAGATGAAGAAGAAACACGCTGATCACCCTAAAGTCAATCACCCCGTAAGTCGCTACGTATTTATTTATCTTAAAGGTGCTGTATGTAGGATTGACACCGAGTGGTTGAACTAGGTATTGCAGTCCAAATTCAAAATATAGGAAAGGGTTTTTTTCACCCGGCCCCTCCTCCTCAGACTTGACACAAGCAGGTTGCCAGATTGACTAAACCAACAGGAAGGAGAGCATTTGACGATGAATGAAATGAAATACGCTGTGTTTTCCACCAACTGGCAACCCAGGGTGCTGAAATACAATTGGGTAAACTGGCAGTGGGCGGGTTTCACAAACCAAAACAGAGACCCACATTCTGGCCCAGAACGCACATTTTCAAAGGAGAGTAACTGACTGTAGCATTGTTTTTCAGATAAACTTAAATATCTGCAAATATATGGTATTTTTATGTTTTAGTAGAGTCAAAAACTTACATACAGCACCTTTAATGTTTGTGATTTCATTGAGGATATGCTCAAGTTTTTCGGATGTTCTGTTATGTAGGGTAGCAAGGATCAGCTCAAAGAAGTGTGGGAAGAGGCTGATGGCCTGGACCCTGAAGATTTTGACCCCAAAACATTCTTCAACCTGCATGGTAAAATATTTTTTTCTAGCTTAGATGAATCCTGGATATGAGAATGTTAAAAATGACATGCTTAATATTACTCTTTTTTGTGTGTGTGTGTGTATTGCAGACACAAACGGAGATGGCTTCTTTGATGAGCAAGAGCTGGAAGCCCTGTTCACGAAAGAGGTATGCATTGTAATTATAACAGTTGCGTAATTCACCACAGAATAAACTTAAAACATATATAGTAATTGTAGTTATAACATGCTCTGCTATTATATAGCAGCAAATGAAATGGCTTCTATTGTGATTTTTTTTTTATTTTTTCTTTCAGCTGGAGAAGATCTATGATCCAACTAATGAAGAGGACGACATGGTTGAAATGGAGGAGGAGAGGCTGCGAATGAGAGAACATGTCATGAACGAGGTTAAATTATGAATTCTCTTTGTATGACCTTGAAACTTCAGGAAGACTGACAAATCCCTGGGGGACAAAAAACCAAAACATCTTTCTAAATCTGTAATCTCATGGCCTTTACAGGTTGACACTAATAAAGACAGACTGGTGTCCTTAGATGAGTTTCTGGTTGCCACAAAGAAAAAAGAGTTTCTTGAACCAGACAGCTGGGAAGTGAGTATGGTCACATGCTTAACAGATATTTAGACCATTGCTTAATACCCACTAATACATGCTTTAATTTTGGCCTAATTTATTGCCTAAAAGCTTAGTCCTTTAATTAATAAGGAACAACTTAATAATTATCTGTGATGACCCCAGACTCTAGAACAGAACCAGGAGTATACTGAAGAAGAGATGAGAGAGTTTGAGGAGCAGTTGGCCAGGCAGGAAGAAGACTTACATCAGAAAGCAGCTGACCTTCAGCAGCAGAGAGAGGATCTGGAGCGACAGCAGGAGCAGCTCAATGCTCAGAAAATGGAACTGCAGCAGGTGACTGAACTGATTTGTCTCATACCTGCTCATTGAGTAAAAAAGAAAAACAAGAAGAGTTGTTTAATACAAGTAAATGAAAAATAAAACTGTTCTGTGCGTCATCCTTATCAGGCTGTGGATCATATGGAGCGGTTAAAAACACAGAAGGTTCCGCCTCCACCTGAGATGCAACGTAAGTAATACTTTCACTTCACACATATAACCAGATACATGTGAATGTTACACTGGCTAGCTATTGTTACACTGGCTTTTAAAGGTGAGATCCACTGACATGTTATTCTAGGTTAACAGTATTGTGAAGACGGTTAAAGAAACGTTATATCAGTTATTGTATGCAGTGGGTTAACATGGTTTCCAGTGTCATGGCTACATGTTGTTAAAGCACAAAAAACATTAAAAATACCCACACCATTATTCCAAAACATACTTGAATTTCAACCATTTAAATTTAAAATGAAACATGTATTTTAATAGTGACATTAAACATTACATTTACATCTAACACTTTATTTTAAAAGCAACATTTTTGGCAAATATACTTTTAATGTTAAACAATTAAATGTAGCACATTTTCAATGTAACATTCTTGGCAAATGCACTAGAGTTTTAAACATTAAATTTAAGTGTAACCTGTTATTCTTGGCAATAATACAAAACACTTTTATAACAGTGGAAGGGAATGCTGTCCCGGAGTCACTAGGACATGACCAGCCTCCTGTGCCCCCTGAGCACCAGCCTCTGCCCCCAGGACACCAAGATATCCCTCAAGAACAACAACAACAACAGGATGCACCCCCAAATCAACAGGATCTAGGACAGGAACACCAAAATGTACCCCAAGAAAACCAGCCACTGCCTCCAGGACACAATAGCCCACCCCACGATTCTCCACAGATGCCCCTCGACCACAACAATGTGCCATAGAACGGTCATATGGTTTTTCCTGCGTGTTTGTGTGGGAAACTGACCTAGTACCAGAGACTTCAACAAACAGTACCTCCTGCCCAGTCAATGATTACCTGCGTTTGTGTGCTGCGGTTGTAACTAGAACTGAATCGGCTGGTTTTGTAAGCATAATACATTTAATGCAGACTTTGCTGTTTGATATAAGTGTTTGATTTCTTTTTGTTATTGAAAGTATCTTTTTCATATGTTGTGGATATTTTATTTTCCAGCACAGTGAATTGGATGCGTGTACGCTTTTGTTTTGCACATTTATTTTTCTGAAATTTTAATGGCCATAAAGAGCTACTTTAAACCTAGTTGTGTGGTATCAGAATACTGTTGAATTGTACTGGAAGTTTTTAATTGATAGGGCAACTCTGGAGTTTAAATGTTGCTTACAGTGGGAACTTTGAGAGTAACGTCAATAAAAAAAAATCTATTTGAAAAATGTTTTCTTTTATGAACAAAAAACAACACATGCAATTACTTCATTTCAAGTTCATTACAAATTAAGCTCGACTGAAGTAAAAATGAAGGTTACGGTGAGGAATATGCAATGATAATGAATGGGGACAATTTCTGGAGGATTTAAAAACAGAAATACGAAGCATTTACCAGTATTTTTAATTCTGTTCAATTTGTGTATAGAGTTGTAAAGATGTTTAAATAAGCATTTTTACATTTTTAATGTTTATGGTATTGTGTCATAATGGCGCCAATTAAAGTTTCAATTAAAATTGTAAACAACTTTACACAAAAAAGGGGTAGGATGCAGCCCCCCCCCCACTCCCACTAATTGCTTACATCCTCTGCCCATAATAATGAAACCGTTCTTGTGCTAATTACTTTTTTTTTTTTGAGTGTAACTTGTACTGAACGCAACACTAGCTTCACAAGTTTCCTGTTATGCTATACTTAACCAGTCAAAAAACATTGAAAAATCTAAAAATAAATAAATGAATAAAAACCGCTTTAAGATATTAAATGCACAAGCAAAAAAGTGTAAAAGTATATTACGGCTTCAAAGAAGATTCTCTCTGCTCTTGTGTCATACCTAATGTGAGTGAATAACTTCTAAAGTGTCTTGTCCTTCAAAAATCATTTATTATTTAGCATTAATTCTAATCAACATTGATTGGAAGAAATACAATGAAGCAGTCGTTCAGCCACATACAGTACAATGCATTTCCTGTAAACCATTTGGCTGAGCCAAAAAAAGAGAAAAAGCACGTTACAATACGTACAAGTAAATTTTTCACATTCACTTAACAGTTCGTTTGGCCAAAAACTAAGTGCCTTTGGTATACGGTGTACTTCACATTCATAATCTAGCGGCTGTTTCCAGCTACTAAGTCGTCATTCCACCAAGCTCAATTAAAATCCAGACACCCATAATCAAAGGCACGTGTTCTGTCTCAAATGTGTAAAGGCTGTGCAATAGCATATGATTGAGAGAAAGCTTTGAGAGCTCTGAGCAATTACAGTACTGGGAGTGCTATAGTCTCATTGATACTGTGTTTTTCCCAAATCCATTGGTTTTGTCCTTACATGCTAAGATGCGGTCATCTAACTACATGGTCTGGAGTGGCACGGCTCGTGTTTGAGAGTCCAAATGGGTGGAGGAGATTAAAGGGTGGAACAGGGCTGATAAAGGCTAAAGGACTGGGTTTAGCTGGTCTGTTGGGCAGCCATGGGACCCATTCCTCTGCTGGACCGGTACGATCCCCCTCGTCCTGAAACCCAAATACATCAGAAAATCAATGAGTTAAATAGTCTAGTCGCATTCAATGATGTTTTAGGGCCAATTACAATGAGATCTTTCCACGCTTTTCAAATGGTATTGTTTTCATAAAACACCCATGAAATATGTACATTATCTATCTTATACCACAAGTGTTAAATACAAACCATCAATCCCGAAACTACACCAACATAAACTTTAGAACAGCTCCATATATCTTTAGAGCATTTAAACACTCTCACAGCTGGACTGCAGTGCAACATGCAACGGTCTGGATTTTCTTAACTAGACTTCGAAAAAAACAAGTGACAGCGAAATGACATTGTAGGGATAAAAAGCACTGCAAACTGAATTAACTTAAACCATCTTAAGCAGCAATTAGAGCAAATGTCAATAGCAACATACATATTCTCAACAGGATTCTCTGAAATAGTCACATGACAGAGTATTCGGTTTATTTTTTGTAAAGCCCTCTTAAAGGCTTTCCTTAAATTATGTACAATCCAACAAAAAGCTTCTACTGTGTCACTAGATTATTCAACAGTGTATTTTACCCCAAAATGTTTTTTTTGCCATGACAATTTGCCACAACCACCCTCATATCATTCCAAACCCATATTTTTTCTTCTGATGACAACAAAAGGAAATATTTTGCCAGATGTTCTTGCACCTCATTTTTATACAATGAAAGTGTATGAAACCAGTAAGAATCAAAAGTGACCCCAAAAATAAATAAGTTTATACAACTTTTATAGTAAACTTTTCAAACTCAATTTACTTTTAATTGTATATAAAAAAACAGTGTCAGTATGGTAATAAATACAGGTTTGGAATGACGTAGAACATTTTTTGTTAACTATTTTTTGGCTTGAAAGAAGCAGGAAAAGCAGTGCATTGGCTATAGATTGATTTGGAAAAGCATCATAGATCATGGAGGCAACCTTAGGGTCATTTTGTTGCATGAATGCTTCTCACCCAATTAAAAGAAACTCTTAATCTTGTTGGAAAGCAGAATATAGTACATGACGCAAGAGGCAGAAAAGCAAACAGCAGAGCTACAGAAAAACAGACCGATAAGCGGACCAATCACCTGCCTCCCCTTGAGATGACCACAGGAAACAAAGTCAACCTCCAACACTTTAATAGACAAAGGGTCACAGGACAGGTGAGAGGATTTTCGAGCATGGAGAGCAAAAAGAAAGCAGCGGCAGACAAGCAGGTAATGCAACACATCTTTATTGAAACATTCTCTCAAGGAGTGACATGAGCATACAAAGGGCAGGACAACTGAAAAAAAAAACTCTTTAAATGAAATGGGGTGAACAAAAAAACAAAAACAAACAATTAATGCCTTCAGTACCCTATACACAGGCAAGAACCAAGTATGGGAAGAGGGGGGACAGGCCAACAAAATATCAAAAACACTCCTATGGTTTGAAACCAACAGTGGCAGTTATCATTTTGCATTTTATTTTATAATAAAAATAAATTAATGAAAATCTTTCAAGTTTACAGGAATATTTGTTTTAAACACGACCTGGCTGAAAAATCACAACACTGACAGTTTCAGCTCTCCATTGTGTCTCTGTAAAACACATTAGTATATTAAAACTATCAAAGCGGGCTTACTTGAATCAATAAGCCAAAAAAACAAAAAACCACTGATAGGAGTAAAAATATAGGCTGGGGGAACCATTCTCAATAACTGAATGTTCAAAGTGGCCAAAAAGAAACAAGTCTTCCCAAAGATTTTAGGATCGCATCGCTTGAGCATTACCTCGAGAGCAACCTCGAGGTCCCTGGGTAGCTCCTCGCTTGAAGCTTTGCTGATATCCATCCTGAAAAGAAAATACACAGGACTTTGAAACATACTCTATTATGGTAACGCATATATGACTTCTCAAGTCTCCACAAATCTGCATGGTGTTTGTTTTCTTGAAGTTACCCGTTGGTAGGTGTTGTTGGAATAATCTCGCGGAGTGCTGAACTGAGTTTGACCGTATCCGGTGTTTGGAGTGTTGGGGAATGGAGCGCGATACGACCCATCGTATCCACCTAAACAGTAAAAAAAAAAAAGAAAAAAAAAAAGGTTGTGATATTTTACACTGTATTTTTATTTTTTCAGATTCTACATTAGATTTCAGACAAGCTTGTCTTGTCTCACCTCTAAATCCATTTGATTGTCCACGGTAGCCGTTCAAAGCCCCTCTGGGATTTCTGGGTCCAGCTCGTGGCATTGCTCTGTTGCTGTAAAAGGACTGACCCGGCCGCCCAAACCCTGTGCCCTGCCCCGAGGGCTGCTGAGATGGAGACTGGTGTCCCCCTGCAGATTGAATACCTTGGTCTTGAGAATGGAAAGGGCCAACTACAAAGAAACAAAAATACATTTTTAGGAACCAATTAGTTACAGTAGTTTACAGTTAAAACTATTAAATGGCACGAATGTAGCAGCAATTCTCTTACCTGACTGGAGGGCTTCTTGAGGCATTTCCTGCTGCTCAGCTGGAAGGGTGCCTTGTGCACTGAAGCCTTGACCGTAGCTACTCTGATACTGGCTGGAAATCTTCTGAGAGTCCATCTCATTGTTTGGAGGAACTGGAGCGTTCATATTGAATACCTAATGGAGGAGAGAAAACATGTAAACACATCCAAAATTAGCATGTGGCTTGTAGAAAGTTCACCTTTATTTGGTCGTATTATGCCATATCAGCCTCTAAGGCAGTGAAAAAAATAGCTAAATAAATTATTAGACATTTAAAAGGAGATAAAGGATAGACAAATAGAATTTACAGTAAGATAAAAATACAAAGATTGTTTTGGTGCACTAGTCGACGCTTTACTAAACACATCCTTTAGAAAACATTTTTCGAATGTTCACTGACTAACAGTAACGGCTCATCCACAAATGATACACAACAGGCTTGAACACGATAAACTCAAAAGCTTCACATCCTTTTAAACAAAACAAGCCTGTCAAGGGCAATTCACACAGAATG
The DNA here is from genome assembly GCF_018340385.1 of Cyprinus carpio. NCBI lineage: Eukaryota > Metazoa > Chordata > Actinopteri > Cypriniformes > Cyprinidae > Cyprinus > Cyprinus carpio. The sequence goes on along the minus strand of NC_056603.1, from coordinate 15,712,973 downwards.
CGTTCTGGCATGTAAAACCGCTAGATGTGGGGCAATGGAAAGAGATAAGCCTAAGTCTAAAGTTGTTTTTTAACAACTTTTTTAGAACACACCATCATGTGTGAGACACCGCAAAAGCTGCAAGACTTGAGCAGAACAATCAAACGTGTCAGTGTAACACTTTTTTTACATAGAAAACCAATGCGTAATGTAATGCAAAAGTGTGTTCTTTGTGAACGGCCCCTTACACAGCATGAAAAACAAAACAGAAGCAGAATGGAGAGACAAACTCTGAGGGGGTGAGTTTGGAGAGGGTGGGGTAGACAGGTTGAGGCCTACCGCTTGCATGGACTGGAATGGAGCTGCGTTAACGTTGATGCCACTGTGAAGGGGTTTGGAGACAGGCTGAAACACCTGGGGCTGAGAGGAAGGGGTGGGGGTCTGCTCAGACGACAGGGGCATGGAGACCTAGGGTGTATATCCTACATCACTCACATATCAAAGCCAAAGTGTACACACAGCTTCTGCGAAACTACTCCGGTGTGCGCTGTTACCTGCAGGGGATCAATGGAGTCTGTCTGTGGTCGGGGTTCAGAGTTATGAGGAGGCTGATAGAGAGGGGGTGTGGAGGAGTAGGCCTCCTTTGGAGCCGAGACCATCGGGACCTGGAAGGCCAAACAGAGTTTTAGGAAAGCCATTTCAGGAATGCAGTTTCAGACAGAAACCACTTGAAAGCATGCTTCTGCTAATTGAACGTACTTGCGTGGGTTCAGGCTGAACAGAAAGAGCATTGTGTTGGGGTAGTCTGGATTCTGTGTGAGCAAAAAAAAAAACAAGACAAAAAAAAACATTGAAAGCATAACATTTTAGGATATAACTGACAGGAAATGAAGTAGTACTTCTACCCTTCACTGTAGCTCTCAAATGAGACTGATTTGGACAGATATTTTATTTATATTCATTGGACATTTGGTCATAAAACCCAAAAAGCATCAGAATCTGATGAATTAATTGATGCCAACCTGACAAAATGGTTCTAAAGATGCCATATTTGATTGAAAAACAAAACAAAACAACCCCTCCCATGTGAGACACCATGAGGGTGAGTATAAAATAATTTTTGCTTTTAGAGCAAACTATTAAAATCTGTGTACCAACCTGGTGGACAGACCATCTGCGCAGGTTTCATGGGCTGCGCCGACACAATAGCAGGATCTAGAGGCGGTCCCTCAAACTCCAGCATGGAGTCCTGCGTTACATTACAGACGAGTTAGAAAAGACCACTGCAACTCTTGAAGTGTTATCAGGGTTCATACAGAAACTGCAAAATGAAATTCCACGACTTTCAATGACTTTTCAAGCACTACTTTTTTGGTTTTCAAGGACTAAAATCAGAGATCTCACTTATCAAACAATATCATTATTATCTTTCAAAAACAAACAAACAAAACAAAAAAAAACAAACAAAAAAAATCAACAAAAAAAGAATCAAATAACTTTGCAACTTTAAAGTTAACATTTGAAAGGATATTATGGCAAAGTTATCGCTTTCCTTATTCCGACTGATTTTTTTTTTTTTATTAATATATGATTGACCTGAATGAAAGCTGTATCATACACTTGGGAAATTATGAGCTATATCACCACTTATCAGCACTAGGGTGTGTGACAATACACTTAGCTCACGAGATATACAGATACTTGGTTCACTAGAATGAGACAATATTTTAATACTATTTTTAAGATTTTTTTAAATGACAAAATATTTGTCTTTTAATCACACAAATCAAAGCAATACAGTTGTATTTTGAAATATCTGAACTAATCTAGGGCTGAAACTAATGATTATTTTGGTAATCAAGTAATCTACTGATTATTTCGACAATTGAGTAATCTGGTATTTTTAGTAATGCAAATAGACCTAAGTGAAAAGCAGGCTCTACGATGACTATTTATTAAAAACTAATGATGAGGCAATAATATTTGGTTCAAATAAAGTATCAAAACCAAGTAATTGCATGGTTTAATTGAAAAACACTGATAAAATAGGCCTACCTAATGTAATATGCCTACACAAAATATGAACAAAACCAACCGAAGTTTATTATGTATTAAAACAAATACCTGTAGAGGGCGCCAACAGCCTGACGATGCTTTCCTTTATAGCGTGATTCAAGGATGTTTTAATCCATGAAATTGTAATATCTGGCCACATGCAAACTCAGAGCAAGGGTTTGAACTTATTTTGAAATCGCGATGTACAACAAATCGCATATTTAGAAATATTGATGTATTCTCCTGTGTTGGTATATGTTTATACATGATTTAAGTAATAAATCTAGTGAGATAACACATACAGTTTTCCCAGATGAACGTTAAGCAATCCAAATTCACAGCAGAGAAGTTTGTGGACCGAGCTGCTGAGATGGAGATGCGCAACACAAAACATGTCAGCCTTTATATGCGTTCCCAAATGAAACCCAAACGAACAGCACATCCAATAAAAGACCGAACAATATAATGCAAGCACTATCAAAATATTAAGAGACCACTTTTGCGAGACCACATATCGCAAGATCTCGAGCTTTTGTGTGCTGCTAAAAAGCCAGAAGAAACGGCTCTGCATTTATGTCAGACACGCTTGTTAATTTTGCATAAAAATATTGATTTATCCAGGAAAAAAAAATAACAACACTAATTTCATATATACTGCCCTTTAAAAATTCAAGTAATTTTCAAGTACCTTCTCAGAAATATAGCTGTTTTCAAGGGTTTTCCAGGACTTGAATTTCGAAAAGCACTTGAAGCACCTTGTACGAACCTTGTGTTATAAATTATAAATTCTGCAGTTTACCTGCATGAAGTTGAAGGTACCCTGCATTTGAGCCATGAGATCTTGGACTGCCTGCTTTCGGACCACGGGATCTGCTGCAGGGGGAGGGAGGACGGCGTTCAGTGTGTGTGGTTCTGAGCTGACCAGAGCTGGGCTCATGGCTGCAGGTGGCTGCTGTGGTTGCTGGAGGGCACTAACTGCCTAAAAAAGCAATGATCACAGTGTAAACACCATTTGGCCAAAGGTTGCTAACAATTCTGGTGCTTCCTTTGAAAAAATCAGGTCTACTATACCTGAGAACTTGTGTTCCACTCTGCTCCTTGTTCTTTGTCGCTGCTGCTGTAGGTGGTTTCTGGAATGAACTGTCTGTTTACAAACTATAAGGAAAAATAAGTGTGGGTCATTAAGAACATATGATTGCCGTTGTGTAGCTTGAAGAATGTTTTCTTGCCTTTCACAAAACCAGGATTTACATAAAGCATGCACATAGTAGTAGTATATATTTATTTAATGCTATGTCAGCATCTTCTATCTGCTATTTTCATGGCAAAAACAACTTAAAATACAAGTATAACAATTACAATAAAAACCAGCAAACAAACAAACAAATTATATTACACAAGATTTTTTTTAAGCATGCACATAAAACAGGGCTTTTCACACTGCGCTTAACACTGATCTTTGATGGCCCCCCCCGGTGGCTGGCTGCAGCACGGGTCATAAACACCGCCCCTTCCATGTAAACGAATGGGGCTTGAGTAAAAAAAAAAAAAGTATTTGCTTCCAATACAATTTTCAGAAAGATGATTTTGGTCATTTAAGGTAGTTATTACGCTCCACCTCATGACACTACTGCGCAGACTCTGGCTCCAAATGACATCATTTACTCAAGATGGCAGCAGCCATTCTGAGATGCTTTGGCTTCACTTTTCTACAGTGGAAGGAATAGGAGACGCATCGTCCATCTTTTTTTTTTTACAGTCTATGAAGATAACCCAGGATTCTGTTTACCTGGGGTTTAGAACGACCGAAGATTAACTATTTCAAAGTGTGAAAAACCCTAAAGTGTGGTAACATCAATTCACACCTCTGTTGCTTCAACCTCAATAGTTTCTGTGTATTCTTGAGCGGTTCCCTCTGTGAAAAGACAAGAACAGCAATGTGAGCAGTCAGCTGTGCGAGGAAGCATTTCTTTTGAAATTCGATGGCTTTGTTTTCACCTGGCTCAGCAGGGCGTTCCTCGCTCTCTGAAGACTCTGCTGCTGCGGCCCCCGTTTCCTCTCCACACACTCCATTCTGATGTGTTTGAGCACGATCAAAGTACCCACTTAGCAGCATCTTGTCCAAGCTTTCCTTAAGGGCTTTGTCTGTTCAAAACACAAAAAAACAGGTTAACATAAGGGGTCAGAGTTATGCAAGGCCCAGTTAGTCTGCTGGCAGATGTTAACTACATCATTTGGACTCAAAAGGCATTTTTCTTCACTGCAGGTAACTTCAACTTAGCCCACAAAAACTACAACAATATCAGCAAACAAGGTCTCATAGGCTGAGTCCGCAAAATTTGATACTATCATGATTCCCACCCTCTCTAGGACTACGCAGACAGGCCCTGTCCATCATTAAAACCTCCAGCAGAGAGGCTTTGTGCAGACCACTGGCTGCCTGCCCAGCTGCTGACGTGGGTCACAAGTCAGCACGAAGCATTGCTGCCCCTCATGGGGGTAGAGCACAGCTTTCAAAAGCCATGGCAAGTGCCACCATTCATAGAGAGGCCAAGCAAGGGATGGCCCAATTGGTATTCAGACTCACTGGAGAGCAAATATTGGTTTGATTATACATTCGGCATTGCTCAAAAACCATTCTGACAATTGTAAATGCAATTTAAAAAATAAAAATGACGACAAGCAGTGACTCGAACAAAACAAAAGAATCTTAAAAAAACGGGTTCTTTTTAACTTTCATGAAACAACCTTAAACTCACTCTAGCGTTACTAAGAATCAGATTCACTCAAGCTATGAATAGTTCAAGAGGCCAAGTTCACAACCGACTCCCTCACAGAATTTTGAAACATTTTTGGATTATGTTCAAAATAAAGCAGAGCCCTTTAATGTCATGCAAGTCCAACAAAACTTAAATGTACATCACTCAATTGACAATGTCAAAAATGTACATGACTCAAGTGACAGATAAAAAAAAATACAAATACATCTTTACAACAGAGCTTTGTTTAATAATAATGGTATTCTTTAATCAATAAATTGCACTCTTAAAAAAAAAATCCATACATAAAAAAGAGACTATTGATTTTTATTTATTCATTCCTGTATGTATATATAAATCATTACAGTTTAAAATGTAAATATTTCAGGTCCAATTGTAAGGCTAAATTGACTGTAAAGTCCGGGAGGAAAAAAAACATTGCTTACATGTGGTTCCAGCCACAGCTTTATCCCTTCCTTCCAAAAGCTCCCACAAATGCATGGATGCTTCCTCAAACTGCTCGGCCAACCTGGAATTAAATAGCAATTTGATAAAGATATTAAAACATGCTAAATCTCAAATTAACGGAACAGGATAAATGAACCGTCCTCACCTTACACTAGAGTCCCGCTCAGGCCCAATTAGCTTGTAGAACTCATCCAGGCCCGTTAGCTCTGACTCTGTGAGTACGGGGGCGTCCCCACTGGACTGAGTCAGGTCCTGCCTCACGCTTTCCTCCCCCAACTGCTCCAGCAGGTATTGCACCTCCAGCACTGCTTTCAGTCGCTTGCGCTCCACTTCCTCCCTCTTCAGCTGATCCCGTCGTGCCACCTTTTTCACTGTTTTCTGGATCTACAAGAAAACAATAAAAACATATTTAATATAAACTCGGCAATATAAACAAACCGAGGCAAAGTGCTGTCCCACAGCATTATCGCTTTGTGAGGACAGAAATATTGCATTGCATTAACGGTTTTAGGCTAGATAGTAGGAGTAAAAGTGAACGTAGATTCTGAAGAGAAACTGAGGCTGGGTGCCAAGTACAAATCAGGGTCATGTTAGGTAAACTTCAATCACAAACACACACATACCTCCACATTTAAAGCCAGGAAGTTCTTCTGCAACTCACGGGCAAAGTCCAAGTTGTGAACCACCTCCGGAGCTTTAGATAAAGCCTCCTACACATATGAAACAAAGCAGCATATGTATTTAATACATAAAGGAACAGAGCTGATATATGTGAGCACAAAGGACTAGAATTAAATAGCGTATACTGCACATACCAGCTGATCCTGGTTGAGACGTTCTCCTTTGTTCTTCCTTGTCTGGTAGTCATCCAGCTTGCTCTTAACAGAGAGTTTGCTCATGTTAATGGCGAGGAGTGGCATGCAGATCAAGATGTAAATTCCACATAATTCATCAGATGCAAGCATCTTTATGTCAAGCTGACACAAATCATACCACTGAGCAGTCCATTTTCACACTATATTTCTGGCTGAAACTCACAGTAAACTAAGACATCAGTCATGTACTATTTTTTTTTAGAAGCATTCATTAAACTTCACTAAAATAAAATAACAGAAACCCAATGCTTTAAGAATACAGTCTTAAAGTGCAAAACTAATTTTAACTGAATTACTGACATGTACAACGTGACATCATCTAAAAAGTATTAAGAAGAAAAATGAAGATGAAAGATATCCAAGTGAAATAGGATATTTAATGTTGAGGGAAAAAATGGATGAGATGGGACATGATCTTATCCATCATTAACTGATTTGGTCATACAAAGTGGCCATTTCATAATATAAATGAAGCCAGTTACTTTATTTGATTGTGGTGATCAACTGACCTACAATAACCACTTTTATAAATGCATTTCAGCAGACACAAATGACACACAGTGTCCATTAAATCAATCCTTATTTGCTGTTATCACCAAAATATTCATTGATTTTATGCTTATCTGCATTATATAACTGTATCAAGTACTGGCAAGATTTTAAGTGAAGCTTTGGTAAAATATAAAAACAAAACTTATCTTCAGAATTACATGTATTAATAAACTGTGCACAATATTCCCAAGACCTGTGAGTTAAGTAAATAAGCTTGATTTCACATTAGCAATGACTTACCTTTTTCTTTTCCATGTTGCGGACCTTCTTGTCGATTACACCAAGTACTTGCTTGAGGGCTTCAGATGGTGCAGCGGCCAAATCCGGACTGGAGGAGTGAACAGCATTGTCGCCAGTGGTCACTGATGGCATCTGTAAAGATAAAGCCAAAGAATATATTTGTTATCATTTTTCTCAGATGACAAAAATAATGATTACCTACATAATGCGGAAAAAAATCAATCGTATTTAATCTAAGGTATTTTTAATGATATACTATATACATAGGTCAAAAACAATCAGATTTAGTTTTTCTAAAACTAGTCAAAATCTAAACTTACTTTTATGGTCCAGAGAGCAAACAAAGGTCTATCAGTTATCCCAAATGAAGACTCAGAAACCCCCATCTCTCTGGGATGAACCTCAATTTTTTCCAATCCATCAATTCTGATATAATCGAATTGCCACTCATCCACAACAGATCAGAAAGAGAACGCCATTTTTGCAGCACATTTAGTGTAATTCGGCGTAACCTTAAAAAGCTTTTAAGTCTAACTAGCAGACTCAAATCTTTCTTCTTGGCCGGATGGTCAGACTGCTGACCAGCAGCACACCCCTTGAGCTCCATTAGCTGCACGTATTAATACACAACAGAAGAACTGAGCAATCAGCCATCACACAACACACAGACGTGAACATATAAACACAAACGCGCTGTTAGAGAATCATACTTCAATCGCGTGCTATCAGATTCTCTAAGTCAGCGGACTGTGAGCGTTAGCCGCTAGCTTCAGCTGGTCGTCGCTTTCATGGATGCAGAACACTGATCTTTCTTATGATGGTAGCGTCTTACCTTTACTTTCAAAGTTTTGAAAGATATATTTGTATGATACAGTTGGATTTCAGTGTTTTAGATGTTATTTTCTGTAAGCACAACAGACGCTCCCCGGCAACTCCAGCAGCTTCGCGAGTTTCGTCTTAACAATGCAGAAGCGCTGAAGGACCCTTATAGGTGTCTGTGTTTGTGCCTGAACTCATCTCCAAAATCAGGTACAATTTAGAAACAGATTTATAAATAAGTTGACTTTTGTTAAAATATTATATATGTAAATATGCAATATATATTACGGAGTATCTATTTCAACATGTATAAAACCCTGTAAATATCTGACAAAGTAGCACACACACACACACACACACATATATATATATATATACACATACATACATATATATATATATATATATATATATATATATATATATATATATATATATATATATATATATATATATATATATATTTATTTATTTTACTACAGAGATTAACACACACACACACAAACGTATAAAATGGTAAAATATGTGCAAATATTATATATGTAAATATGCAATATATATGACGGAGTGTCTTTTTAAACATATAAAACCCAATAAATATCTGACAAAGTAGCCTATATATATATATATATATATATATATATATATATATATATATATATATATATATATATATATATATACACATATGCCTATGTATATATACACACACACACACAAACGTATAAAATGGTAAAATATGTGCAAATATTGCGGCAAAACGATGTGTTATTAGGTTTCCTCCACTAGAGGCCAGACATAGACTGAAGCTGTGCAGTGATTCAGGCAAAAGCTCTGTGAACGATTCTCATTGATGATGGTTACAAGTTTCTATGACAAATAACCAATTTGGTGTGTAAGTCATAATAAAACACTTTCCACCAAGGCAATATCCTTCACATAATATCAAATATATGTTATTATCATTTTGATGTCTAAGGATAACACAAAACATGTATTATTATGATATCGGTTCACAGATGATATAGTTCAGTGGCTTGAAATATTAGATATCTTCTATGAAAACCATGTCTTGCTTTATGTGCAGGGATACTCTGTTTCCTGATTCAGTATGTCTGATGGCCACAGGCTTAAGTTGCCCCGCCATTTAGTGTGCTATAGTCTCGCCGCAAAGTGGAGTGGTAACAGAACCCTTTCGTCTGAGGGATAAGGAATTTATTTGCATTGACGGGAAAGGGGTCTTTTTTTTGTAACCTGTAGAAAAATGACAACCAAGAGTGATGTAGCCACCCACAAACATGCAAGGCTGCACACACGCATGTGTCTCTCATGTATGGCCTCCTGAAATGAATCTTTTTATGTGGACGTCTGTGTTCTCTGAATAATTATCTCTGCTTTATCGGTCAAAATCCCTAATCAGCCCCAATATTCGCACAGCTACGTCAGGCCGCACTTGTGTCTTGCCCAAATATCTGGGTCTGGCACCATCAAGATTAATGATGTTTTAGAGAAGAGCTAGTAAGCTTCTTTCTGTGTCCCACATGTTCTCCAAAAGTTTTTCAAGAGAGTCTGTTTCTGCATCTTTTCCATAAGAGTGCTTGTATTAAAAATGAACCCCACTGACTAGTCTCTAGGTATCATATTGTCCTTGGTGAATCATGAACTGACACTGTCAGAGAACTATACTGTCCTTCCAATTTAATGTATCTAATGCTATATAAATCACTCTCTATAGAGCTCAAAGCTCAAAGATGATCCCGTCAGGGGATTTGAACAGCTCTGTGTCTCTGCATGATTCAGTAATTTATGTTTTTGTTATTCTTCAATATGGTCTGGTTTTGGCTCACCATTTCTTACGGTCTCATCTCTGAAGAAGACTGCATGAGATATGAAAAGCTGTGTGTGGGATTTACTGTCATTACTGACATCAACACATTATTTACGGTACGAACATGCACATAAAATTTGTAAACAAACTCGACTGCAATTTTGGCACATTGCAGCAAGGCATATATTTTTAGTGATTTAGGAAAAGTCAGTGCAAGTGGTCTCTATCAGGAATTACATAAGTTTTTTAAGAGCTTATATATAGCCAAAACTTATGTTATCTAAAAACTATATTTTATATGGTATTTTTACATCATTTTAATATTTTGCAGGTGATAACATTCTAAGACACGGGTGTTCAGCTTTTTTTAATGGTGGATAGAGAGACAGAATTAATTTAATAGAATAAACATTTTGCATTATAATAATTATTGATATACTACCATTCAAAATGATGGGGCCAGCAAAAAAAATTAAGAAATAGCAAGGACTCATTAAATTGATCGAATGTGTCAGTAAAGACAATGCAAAATAGATTTCAAACAAATGCTGTTCTTTTGAATTTTCTATTTATCAAAGACTCCTGAAAAAAAATGTATCACAGTTTCCATAAAATATTAGTCAGCACATTGATAAGAATAAAAAGAAATGTTCCTTTAGCATCCAATAAGTAGGCCTATATTAGGGTGATTTCTGAATGATAATGGAGTAACAGTTCAGCTTCACAAGCCTAAATATTTTGCTGAATTTATTATATTTTTTAAACTAATTTAAGTTTATATTGTATTTTTCACAGACATTAGTTTGAGATCAAACAGTGATTGGTGGACCACAGTGATAACAGAGTGGCACTGTGGTCCGTAGACACAAAACAACCAAGTATAATCTTCATTAGCCCTCCTTCTTTCACTCTGTTATCTCATTTTCACTAATACTAGCCGACGGGAGCGATATGAAGACTGGAAGACTGAAGAGGAGGATAATTGCATCCATGGTTGCCGTCGCCGCCATGTTATTTCATTTGCGTGTGAGGTCCCAGAGAGCATTTAAATCTGTCGTAGTCAGGAGTGGGAGAGATGGCAGCAAAAGACACAAACAAATGGTAAGCGTTTGGATTGTGAAAAGATCCCAACCACATGAAAGAGCTCGATTACTGGTCTCTCTGCACGGCTGATGAGCCCAGAAAAAAGTAAAGTGAAAGCTAGGGTGAAAAAAAAGCAAAGAGAAATACAAAGTCACTGAGGCCACTCCTAGCAAGCATCTTGGAAGCAAGACTTGATGATGGCCCACAAATCTCCAGGCAGAGGAGTGACATATGGAGCTACAAACAGGCTGAAGCTGAGCCTGAGCCAGGAGCAGCATTTCAGACGCAGAGAGTTATGATGGCAATCAGCACTGTGTCCAAAAATGTTTTCTTCATGCTTCACATGGGAGACGAGAGACAGAGAATGTCAGACATCATAGGGAGTTCAAATATTCTAAGTTTGTTCATAAAATCATAAACCTGTTCTCTGTTTTGAATACACTGAAGATCGTCAGTGTTGCCTACAATTGTGTCCACTTGTGATGATACTGTATTTCAGCGTATCCTTGAAAACACTGGCCTCAAATCTGAACACAAAACAAATGCACAAGCCAAACATGGATTTGCTTGAATACAATAATCACTGGAGTTCATCAGACTAATATGCAGCCATGTGAGAGCTGTTTTCATCTTAGCAACCTGAATGTAAACAGAGAAGAAACCTCTAATAAACTGCATGAGAACGTCTGGATTCAATGCCCGTTGCATTCACCCGGTATCCCCTTAATCATATCAAAGACAGACTTCTTGTAGTACCAGTCCCATTACAGCATCTATACATTGGTGAGCTGTTGTTTACTGCATATATATACTTAAGATGTCATGTTGCACATCTAAGATTTAGAGAGAATGGTAAAATAATCTTGAACAGAAGATGGCGCTAATCTCTCAAGAGACACCTTTACCTCCTAGTAGAATGTAAACATGAACAGCAGGGTAATAATGACTATCATCATAGAAAGAAAATAAGTGTAAAACACAATTAGGCTATTGTATGATTGAACTGTCACTGGTGCATAAAAGATTCTGTACATCCATCAGTGCTTCATAACCGGGACCATAAAGGGGACCTAGAAGCTTTAAAAATGCTTTAAAATCAGCTAAAACAACTAAAAATCAAGATATTTCTTAAATCAATTCACCCATAAACTTCTGGAATTCTACAGTTTAGTTATTTTAAATTAAGAATTGAAGTATAATTAGTTTTGCAATTATTTGAATATTGTTGTGGACAGTAGGGGTTCTTGGAGTTAAAAAGGTTGAGAACCACTGCATCATATTTATGCATTTAATAAACACTTTTATCCCAAAGAAATTATTTTGCATTCAAGGTATGGCCTACATTATATCAGTGTGTTCCTTGAAAATGAAACCTTTGACCTCTGTGTTGCTAGCGCCAGCTGAGGTACCAGCAGAGATGAGAGGAAAAATAAACGGGTCAAGGGAAGATGATTTTGCTTAACGGTGACTAGCAGAAATGTTGTAATAATGAGAAGCAGATAACAGAACACAACCTGTCTGTCATGACCCGGAAAACAGTAATAACTTACTGCATATTAGTCAAATTTATTGACATCAGCATGACTAAGATTCAGCTTCAGGTAAAGACAGCTGTGCTGATATTTCAGATCAACAGCACATTATGAGAGTTTTAGTGCTTTTATAGAACAGTAAAATAATAAGTAAAAAAAAAAAATAATAATAAAAAATTTTATGTTTTTGCCCTGCCAGTAAAAACATTTCTAACATCCAAACAAAATCAAACCATGATTAGCCATTTCCAAGCATTGTTTCCGAAGAATCAGTGTCGAATTTGCTGAATTCGAATTGGCTGAGTAAATGATTCAATGACTCACTCATTAAGAATCAGAACTGTGTATTAAATTACGTTTTATGACCCATTTAAAAATGATCAGTTGTCACCACCTTCTGGTGTAACAATGTTATATGTTCTGTGCACACTGACTGCCAAATTATTTCCGCTAAAATCTCAGTTTTATACAAGCTTCCGGTATGGCATTCTTCCATAGTAAACTGTGGAAGTAGCAATCCCTTTCTGTCATATACTATAATGTTTTATAACATTGCATATTCTATATATTTTAAATATAAAATATGGGAAAATTCTTGCAGTTCAAGAATTGAAACTTACTGTTGTTTCATATATGAACACAACAAATTCTTAGTCAGTAACTAGACATCTGAATAAACAAATTCAAGAGATCCAGCTATACTCATGTTAATACAGATATGCTCTCACCCTCTTTTTTTGCTCCACTCAGAAAACACTCTATGAACACTGGCTGTCATTTAGGCTATAGTTAAGTGGCCTGAGCTTCAGGAGATCCATTCCTTTTGACACCTCAGCAGAGCTGTGACTGTCTGCTCGTAGTCTGAGGAAGAGGAGGGAGTTGACTGCGCCGTCCCAGGCCAAGCTCTTCTCTTCAGATGTGGGCCGCTGAGTAATGGCCATACATCCTTCAGCACTCCTCTGCCTGCACATTCTGTCCATATTAAAGACATGCAGTGGATTTATTGGTTGAAAAACCACAGGGGCCCCACAAACACTTCGGCTGAAGCCTTGCTCCCGCTGCACTGCAGACCAGCGCTGGAATTCACCAGATGCCCCTCTTATTCTGCTCTCTCTTCTTCATCCATTCTCTCTCAGCGTCCAGCCATGCCTCACTCTCCTTTTCCATCTTTCCTCTCAGTCTGTCCATTTCAGCCCCATTGACCTGCCATCCATCTGAGCCTGTCCTCATATCTGTGTGTATCACTGGCAGCGTAGCTCGACTGGTCTTGACTTCACATCTGTATTCTAATGGGTTATAGTTTTCATTTTTATTGTGGTTATATGTTTCTGTTCTTTAATCTGCTATGGTTTGTTCTTTCCTCATAATCTACCAATTCACCCTACATGTTCTATTACCTCTAGAAGACCTCAAGAATTGCTTGGTGACACTGTTCTTTGAAACATAAAAACATTCAGTAGTCCTTAGTTATATACTGATTTAAGAGCATTTCATATGAAAAACACCTTTGTAGTGAATAATAATAATATTCTTGTCCTTTTGTTGATGGTAAAAGGTGAGCAATGACAGGAAATATTGAGGAAAAGAGCATGACACAGGATACATTTGAACCCAAAACATCTTTCTTTTTGAAAGAAATGAATTGTTTTATTCAGCAAAGATCCACTAAATTGAGCAAAAGTCATTTAAAATGTTACAAAAGAATTCTACCTCAAATAATTTCATTTCATTATTTAAAAAAAAAATTCTATTAATCAAATAATCTTGAAAAATACATTTGTTTCCAACACTAAATCATCATATTATAATGATTTCTGAAGGATCATGTAACACTTAAAATTAAAAAAAAAAAAAAAAAAAAACTGTCTGCTGAAGATTCAGTTTTGCTTCACAGGAATAAATTCCAATTCAAAACATACAGTATTAAAACAGAAATAAATTATTTTCAATTATAACAATATTTCACAACATTATTATTTTTATGGTAATACTGTAAATGCATTAATGCTGTAATAATGTAAAGACATTGTACTGCCTCCAAACTTTTAAAGGTAGTGTATGAATTTTTAATTCATACCTATTTATTAACCAGTGTCATAATAGCCAATCCAAACTCTGCACAGGCAGTGCATTATTCTACAGAGGTCTATGAGTCTGTGTGTGTCCAGATGTCACAGCATCCAGCTGTGGGGGGTCATGACCAGTAATAATTACCATGGACATTCATCAGGATGCATATCTGTCCATGCACAGGTGGAAACAAGCTCATGGTCAGCTAAGGTTTTCGATAATGTTGAACTTTTTGGTTCTTTTTTTACTTGCCCTTTCTCTTTCTGTGTGAGGATGTTTACCCATATGGGAGAGAGGAGCTGTATTTGGTGCCAAGACTGAAATCAAAGAGAGAAATATTCTTTTCCCCAGGAGGGACCAGAAAGAGAGACAGAACAGCAAACGAGACAGAGAGAGAGAGAGAATGAAGGCGCTAGCTGGAGTTCTGACTAGACGTCTGCTCGCCAGCTGCAATGAATGCAGATCTGCTCTTCAACACTTCTCAGGGGTCTTCCAACACCTCAACAATCTGGTCAGCTCTCTTCCCTTGGTGGCCCTGTTTGTCACCAGTGTAGACTTACATGCATGCTGACTGCACGATTTAAATCAGCCATTTTCCATTTGCTATTTAATGAAAGGTCTTTGCTTGCAGCCGTGATTCACAACATGTGTCATGTAAACTTCAGTGACACTTTATTTCCTTGTAGTGCACACATGGTGAGATAACAGCCTGGGAGAGGATAAAACATAAAACAAAGGCATTTCACTCTTAATAGAAGCACCTCTTTTATTAGAGATGGCTAGATTTCTTTGTTACTGTGGAAAATGTTGTTGAAGACTCGGAGCACCATTTGGGACTTTTAATGTGCATGGCCTCCAAGCCTAAATGAAAGTGCTACAGTGCTTTAAAAGTGCTCATCTCCATAAGGCTGTTAAGACACTCAAAGTTTGCCAGATGAGTTGGCTGAGCATCGTTTTGCAAGCATAGTCCCCCACATGCCCTGCACTCTTCATCCGTGGCTCGAGTGCATACTTTCCACTGGCAGTAAAAGTGAAGCAACTAACATTAAAGCAGGGAACACTTCATTGCAGAGCACATGGTAAAAACCTTGTTCTCGCATTGGCCCACCTGTACATTAAGAATCTGTCACATTAAAACATTATGAACAGCTCATGCACTGAATCATGAACTGAATAACAGGCCACTTGCTACACATTACAGAAAAATGTCTCCAATGTATATGTATATATACACATTATTTTATATTTCACAACTGCAACTTTTACAAGAATTATGTATCTTCTCACACACACACACACATAGACACACACACACACACACACACACATACACACACACACACACACATATATATATATATATATATATATATATATATATATATATGGCTCTTAAATGTTTAAACTGACATGAGTTTAGTTTAAACAGATATCAATGTGTGCTGTTCAGGTCTCACCTGTGTGCGCACGCTATCAGCACCCGGGTGATGACGGAATAAATGACTGCTCATATTCCAGCATATGGCATTAGCATTCAACAATAGTGAATGGTATGTCCAAGTTTTTTTTTTTTTTGTCTTTTTTCATCGCTGTGAAAAGCCAGGATTCGTGTGTGGAGAACCGTACGGTTCATTTTTTTTCCCACGAAGCTTAAAATCCCTACTATATATATATATATATATATATGTGTGTGTGTGTGTGTGTGTGTGTGTGTGTGTGTGTGTGTGTGTATGTGCATACTTTAAAATTTCTATTCATAAGTGAATCCGATAAAAATAATACATTAAAAAAAAAATCACAAAAATACTGATGATAAGAAATGCTTCTTGAGCATCAAATCAACATTTCAATTTTTTATCTGAAGGGTTATGTGACACTTGCAATTAGAACAATAGCAACTGAAAATTTAGCTTTACCATCACAGAAAACTAAATTTTTAAAATATATTAAAACTCTAAACAGTTATTTTAAATTGTAATAATATTTCACAATATTATTGTTTTTGATCAAACAAATGCAGCCTTGATTAACATAAGAAACTTCATAAACTTCATGCAAAAACATATACACACTGCTGGTCAGAGGTTTTAGAATAATTATGATTTATATTGTTTTTGGAAGTCCCTTATGGTCACCAAGGTTGCATTTATTTGATAAAAACATGGCAAAAAGTATAATAAAAACATCACTCTGTGCCTGACACACAGCATGATTCCAGCTGTTGTTACTGCTACACATATCATGAATTCTGGTGTGGTGAGCTACTGAAGAGTTGTGCAGCAGATCCATGCTGGAGATGTGAGTCACTAATGTGTGTGCACGTGTGCTCACCTCACTCGTGACCTCCTCCTCCTCTCTACCACACCTCCCTTCTGAGGGAGGTCAGAGGCCCACACTCACTCACTCACTCACTCACTCATTCCTCCCTTGTTCTATCTCTCAGTTACTGCAGCTGATCTTCTTCCTTTGAAGCAGTCTCTCAGGACTGAGACTGACAGAAAGCAGACTTCTTCTGTGAGGCAGTGGAGTTACAGAAGCAGCGCATCCGTCTTCTGTGACTGAGAAATAGCAAGAGAAAGCATCTTGATTCATCACTGCAAATAAGTCCATTTAGCATCTGCCTATCAAAATGAACATAATAAAATACTTAATCAGTGCTTATTTAAAGACTGGCCATCCAGTTCAAACATGCTGAAATGCACACTTTTTCTGGCTAAAACCTACTCAGAAGCCAATGTTAGAAAAGCTAATGTTCAAATGATTCAGACAGAATCAAGAATGAGTTTTGTTTATTTGTTTGACTGATTCATTGAAAACATTTCGACTCGAAGGAAGTGCAACCTTTGACCTTGGATCCTTTTCTTGTGTAGCGTGACTGGCTGTAGTTTGGACTAAAATGCACTTGGCACTCAGACGTGAGGTGATATTGCATCTACTCTGGGGGGTTATGCACTGAACAGTGCTTGTTGCTGTACAGAATTCACACAAACTTGATCTTATCTCCCAGTATGAAACCTGAGCACACCCTGCTAAAGTGAGTCTGCTAAAACAGAGCAAAGCACAGAGGGCATTCTGGGAACTCCCGGGACACTCTTTCTTGAGCGAGGAGCTTCCCAGATGTCTAGAGTCATGTGACATCACTTGAGCTGGGTTTTCACAGTCAGCTGTCACTCAAGATCACAATGTCCTTCAAGGTTGGATTACTTATAAACGGACTAATATCAGCTGCAAGCTTCTATATCATGAGCTTGCCACCGATTCATGAATAATGGCTGGGAAAAAAGCTTGAAATTTAGTGATTTTTTTGTGGGAAAATACACAGCTGTAGCTGTAGCAAAATAAAAAAATATAAAAAATAAATAACTAAAAAAAAACAAATAAATAAAACAATTAAACAAATAAATTTAAGCCCCTGTAGTAATGCTGAAAATGCTACAAATATTATATATTTGCACATATCATATGTTTTGGGGCTAAATATATAAATATATATATATATATATATATATATATATATATATATATAAAAACATGGCGCTCAGAATCTCCTATTGATAGTTAGATGATTACAGTTAAGTAGTGATACCTGCTGGATCCAACTTTAAGATTTTAAATAAATAAATAAATGTCCTCAAAGTATCTTGAAAATAGGAGTGATCAACGTGCAAATATCAAAACAGTCATTCAAAAGTTAAGGGCCACAGAGATTTTAGAAAAAAAAAAAAGGCCAGACACAAGGATCTATGCTTGAGAGGACAGGATAAGTCAAAATAAAAGTTGTTAACAAAGGACTTCTTTAAAGCATTCAAGAACTTCATCAAACTCTTTCCACTCTACAGAGAAACAGATGGCATCCGCCATGTTTACTCTGAATTCAGATTAAAATCAGTTTAGATGGAAATCTAAACCCAAACTTGGAGCAGAATCGCTTGCACTACAGGTCCATGTTTGTCTTTAGGCTTTATGAAGAGTTTTAAGCTCCCACTGTTACCTAGGGTGAAATCTATCCATATTGGAAAAGCAAAATAGGAACTGATGAAGAGATAACAGAAATGGACATTTCATCCAAACAACACAAACTGGAAACATGTTTGGATGTCTCCTCCTTCCTGCTGAATGTGATGGTATCGGCCAATCACAATTACGTCAGGATGAGCATTCAGCCAAAATTCCGATCTATCTTTGTAACAGGACCAAGGAGAAAATGGGAAATGGATGAAATTGGAAGGAATGGAATCAATGCATAGCTGTATAAAAAATTATTCCACTTTGCATTGACAATGGATCAAGGTTTTGCTAGTTAGTGTGTTCCAGTCAGCCCCTGCTGGTACATGCTGTAACTACAGCACTATGAGAGAAATAGGATCATTTGCATTTGACAGCCATTCAAAAGCATCCTTGCATTCTGAAACATTTATTTATATATACTCTAACCCAAACTTACTCATCACAGAAAACTTTTTTTTAGAAAAAAAAAAGTTTAAGATTTATGAGCAGGAAGTGTCCTCATAAAGAATGTTCACATTGTAATACCCGTGTTATTATACATATTTGTGTCCTCATAAACCATATAAACCTGTACACACACACACACACACACACTCACACACAGTGTACCGGTCAAAAGATCTTTTAAAATGTACTGAAAAAAGACGCAGTGACATCATACACTACCTTGAAAAGTTTGGAGGCTGTACAGAAATATACCGAAAAATTTTAATATTGTGAAACATTATTGCAATATATAATGTGACTGGAGTGATGGCTGCTGAAGATTCAGCATTCACAGAAATAAATTTAATTTGAAAATATATTCAGAATATAATTTTACAATACTTTTTAACTGTAATTATTTTGTAATTATAATTTTTTTAATTATTTAAAAAAATAAAAATGAAATTATTGGCCTATAATATATATATATATATATATATATATATATATATATATATATATATATATATATATATATATATATATATATATATATATATATGTAATGTATAAATATATTATAGGTTTCATGATTGTCCTTGAAACTTTTCACCATCCATCACAGGCTCAAATCTGAACTCCTTTGATGAAAAATAAATACAGTCCATTGTCAAAGTTGAGGAAAGCCATGAAATAGGCCACCAAATGTAGATATCAAAAGTTTTTGCGTTTGGAGAGAGAGCGTCCACATATAGTGGCACACGTGTATGTCAGACTTCAGCAAAAGTCATAACCATATGCCGCAGTGGTATCTGTCACTAAAGAGTCTCTGGAGTCTGTCACCTTATTTGCAGAGAAAGTTCAGTAATGAGGCAAGTTTAATTCAATCAGCCAGGCCTGTTGCTGAACTCCTGGCAAAACATAAACCCTTCATCCTCCCAGCAGGTTTAAGTCTGAAATTATGAAAACAACCCAATGTCCTTCTCCACCCAGCCCAGGCAAAGCAGGGCAGTAGACTGTGGCTTACTAATGGGTATGTGGCTTGACATGCCAGGGCTCTGTAGACAATCTAAGGTCAACTGGCCGATTGAGTGTGATGATTCAAACAGAGCTCTGCGTTACAGCACGGTATGAGACAAGAGCGATCCAGACATGCAGAACACCCCCACAGGCCACAGGGGTCACTGAGTGTGACACGACACGGGTGATCTGGGGAGACGCCTTGTCAAGATTACTTCAGATTGATATTGTTGAAATGAACATGACACCACACAGTGCAGCAGGCTTCAAGGTTTACTTCAGTGGTATATACATGAAGGTCTGATAAATCTTCAGAGAAAGCATTGTGTGTGGATGTCACATAAGGACTGTTTGAAACGTGTACTGCGAGACACATGCTTGAAAAGCAAACAGCTTAACATCAGAGGTCTTCTCTTCCATTAAGTCATTATGGCTTTGGTTAGAGCCTTGTTACTCTTCTGTGTTTGTGACTGTGCATTCATTGTGGCCCACTGTTTCCAACAGGTAAAGGAAATAAACAAGCTATTTTCTGAGCAATTCAAAAAACCTCAGATCGTTTCACAGCAAAATATCCACAGCTTTGTTTTCTGGAGTTTCTTTCTACTTTTCTTTTTTTAACATTTATCTATATGCAATATATAAAATGCTTTCTGTACAAAAGTAAAAATGAGTAAACAACTATTATTCAATTACTAATTAAATAATTATTAATCATTTAAAGTGTTCTACAAGAACTAGAAAAAAAGTGAAACAGCGTGACGTATCCCAGCAGACATAAGGATGCCTCATGCTGTTGTCATGGCAACACAAAACTAACAAACAGCAAATAAACATAAGTGCAGTCTTCCAGATCATGCTGGAAAAAGGAGATAAAATATGCATCATCTCAGAGAAGGAAAAAAGGCCAGGAACAATTATATACTCTCACACAGTCTCCTTACATTAATCAAAATTCTGCAAAAACATCCTCACCACATGTCCATAATGAAAGCATGCCTTCATTGTTTTGTCTCAGCTATTGCTGGAGGTTGTGCGAGGCATATACTATATCTAATTGTTCTGAAAATATTGGTTATATGCATATGGATTTCATTTACATAATCATCAGTATACACAAATGAGAACAAAATCCAATTACAACATACTGGTGGCTGATGAGGATCATGGATGATCTGCATGTAAAGGTCTAATCACTACAGTTTCATCTCAGACTACAGATTTCTCTAGACACCAAGATAAATCTTTGAGGGCCCCCGAGTTGAGACCCCAAAGAGTGTAGGAGAGTTAAAGTTGTGATTTTAAATATGGCACTGTTCAGCAAGGCCAGCGGCAATCTGTGCAGCGTAGAGAATGCACAGTGCACTTTCCTTTGAAAGTGAAAAGAGGGTCTATGAAAAGCATAAACAGAGAACTTCCTCTCATACTCTGGTTTTGATTCTCAATGCAGCTAGTCCCCTGACATGTGGATCAGCTTAAGGGCATACTGAAGTTAAGTGACCTCTGACACATAAATACACAAATACGCACCCTCGCGGAACCGTATGTTAGGCCTTTTGTGAACAAACATGATAGAGGAAGCTGAAAAGTGTCACTGGCCTTAAAAATGTCCACAAAATCTCACATGCCCACAGTAGTTTGTTTATTAATGGGGTGGTTCTTCAACTTCAACTGTGCTTCTCAGAAAATAAATACCACCCCAAAACTGAAAACTTTGTCATCATTTATTAACCCTCATGTTGTGCCAAAGCTGTGTGACTTTGGGAGGCAAATCTTGATAACCAAACAGTTTCATTTCCAATTGACTTCTATTGTATGGACAAAAAAGACAGTGGAATTCAATGGAAACCAAAAATGTTCGATAGAAAGAAAATCATACAGGTGACATGCACATGACATGAAGATGAGGAAATGATGACAAAATGTTTATTTTTTGGGTGGAGTATCCTTTCACCATTTTTCACACTCACACTAAATTAAATGACTAACTTCTGTGCCTTGCTAGGGCTTGATTTCATAGAAATGAGAAATCTTTTTCACTCAAATATTAAAAGAGTTTATGATTATTTAACTCTTTGTTTAAATTATTTTGTCGAAACATAATATTTTTATTTTTGTATTTTTGGTGTTTGAAAAGCATATAAATATTTATATTTACATAAATGATCCATTAAAAAGGTAAAACGTTTCTAAGACAGGTTTAAGGTTCAAATCTTTTTGTTTTAATAAAAATTCACACTTGGAATATAAAACTGTCCAAAGAAGAAACACTCAAATGTTTTACGAAAATGGCTTTGAAAGATGAGAGCAGAAATTAAATAAAAGTGGTCATCTGAAAAAAAATCTTTGAGGATAGACTACATGAGCTAAAAGAGTTTTGGAGGCCCCTGGGTTTACAGCTCATGCTTGCTCGTTGTTCTGCACGACAAACAGAGCATTGCTGGGCAGGGGCATGGATTAATGTTCCCAAACAAATCAGGCACAGGAAGTGATGGCATGGGCCTCTGGGCCAGATCATGTTGTTGGGAAAGTGAGTCAGGCAGTGAGGTTTTCAACTGAGGGGGAGACAAGGTTTAGACGAGTGTTGTGGGGGCTCCTAGAATTAGAGGTGTGAACTGAACACTGCAGTGCGGCCCGGCACCATTCGCTATACCATATCCGTCATGGGAACATCATCTCTATTTTCTTTTCATTACAAGACCAATCCCTCCTCAAGCCTTTCAAACAACAGTGGAATAACAGCTTATTTGTTCTGTGTGGCCTCTACAGAGGGTGGAGGGATCGTAGCGTTGTGCTAAGGTCCTGCCGGATCCACTTCACTATTCCTCATCCCTCGATGAAGGTGGAAACAATCTTTCCTCTTAGTGTAAACTAAGAATCAGAAGAATCAGTGAACCATTACAAGATTTCAGTTTTTCCCATGTTAATAGACCGGATCTTTCCTGGCGCACACTTGTGCTGATTTAACCTCGGCTGTCCGCTTTAACTTGATAATGTGTATAATTATTTTTCAGGACAGTTGAGCAAAAAAAATAGTTCTTACTGTGAGCAGCCCGACACAAAAGCTATAAAAAAGAACCCGTTTCTAAGACTTGATATTTAGACAAATGAACTCCTGATTTGATAACACTGTACATTTTAGACAGAGTGAGCTAGAAGATCAGGTGAATGAAAGGAAAGGTCTTGGCAGACTCAGTTACATTTGGCATAGCACTGGTTTGAACATGTCTCCCACCGGCGGCCTGCTTTAGATCAACCTGACATGATGAACGGTAAGCGGCGGCGGCAGCCACAGGAGACAATCTCTACTGTACGCATCCAGCGCTCAAGACGTTTGAAATCTGCACAGTTGCAGTGAGAATTGGTTTATGATGCGTTTAACTGCACAGGCGAATTTGGCTCTGAAACCTGGCAAGAGCAGCACCAGTCTATTGAAAGAATATGACCACTTCTGGTATATTACAGTGGAAGCAATAATGTTAAGTGATGTCCACCGATCATATTTCACTAGCCAGACTAGGGTTTGAAAGTTATGATCAAGAACAAGCTGCCGCCAAGCAAACATTATAGCTGTAATGTAATTCAAATGTTACATTACATCACATAAATGTTATTGTGCAAATTATAAATTTATCTTCAGGGGAATTTCTATAAGAAGTTTTTAAGATGCAATCTTAAAAATCTTTTAAAATGACTTTATCTAAAATTTATATATATATATATATATATATATATATATATATTAGCCATACAATCTTTTTTTTTACTAAAAAGCTGACTGTCTTAAAGATTAAATCCTTTTATAATTATGCAAAATAAAGTGATAAATAATGACAAGTTTATATTTTGTTAGTGTTTGTTGCCTACTTTTGCAGTCAAGAGAAAATCCAGATCTTGGAGACTTATTAATCTCCCTTCTGTGGTTACTGGAATATTTAAAAACCCTGTTGAAAAATATATCACACATAAATTGCACCCATAACTCACACCTTTCCTATTAGTAAAGGGACTCTGCTTTTTAATACCAGAGAGTAATATTATCAACATTATCAAGTTCTATTATGAAGCTCTTTTCTCTCAGTAACAGTTGAATCTATTCAGTAGCCTATATTTCAGTTTTACCAATAAAAAGGCAAAACATTTTTACCAAATATGTAGTTGTTTTTCAGCAGATTGTAGCATCCTAATGACAATTGTTACTATCGAGAACCACAAAAAAAAGCATACTAAGAAAATAAGGAGCAGATCTGGAAAATATCTGTTCAGAAGTATCACAGGGACAATCAAAGGCTATTTAGCATGCTTTTAAAACTCCCCTCAGCATGCTTAGGTTTTAATATGTAGGCAATCACCACAACAAGATTTTTGAGGCCCAGCCTTCATCCTTTCAAATCCCGCCAAACGTGAGTAATTTTGGAATTCTGGAATGCCATCCCAACCGTGAAGCCCCTCTGCCTCTCACCCGGTACTTCGTGGAGGGCAATTTTCCTCTGGCTGAGCCTCCCAAAGCCGCCTCACCTGGAACCAATCTGTAACACAATCGAAGTGTCCTAACTTGAAAGCCTGCTCCCTTCCTTTGATAGTCTCCTCCTGGTAGTCTGCGTGGCGCTGGAAATAGTCCTTTTGTAATCTTCAGATACAAAAGAGAGCAAAGATGGAGGGCTAATATCGTGCCATCAAAGTGAATTATGCAAATGGTAATGCTACAAAGCTCAGACACTCTCTCTTTTTCCTGTGAGGGAATGGGAAATTGGGCTGACTGTGGAAATTCTCAGAGCTGTTGTCATCTGCAATGTTCTCTGAAATACATCAGGACTTTGCCTAGTAATTGCTGGAGTTATGGTGAAGGACTTGACTGAATGCTCATTAAAGGCAGGTGTCGCTAACCTTGTGCTCAGCCTCTTTTTACTCGTTACCTCTGGATAGCCACGGCTATTTACTTCACGTGAACACGTGATAACTTCCAAAACAGGCAAGACAGGCAAGCAATTAAACTTTAATAGCTGTCCATTGAGGGGTCCTAGGGGATTTTCTCCTGAGTCAACATGCCAAGCTCCATTTCCTTTTCCTCCCCTCTTTTTCTCTCTGCAACCTCTCGCTAGAACTTTGGGATGAAATGCTGCGGTTTTTAAGAGGTTTAGGGCTTTTCATGAGCTAGATGTGAAAAATTTGTGAAATTAGCACTTCAGTTTCAATATATAAGCACACATATATAAACTACCATTCAAAAGTTTGCTGTCAGTATGATTTTTTTAAAAGAAGTAAATACTTTAATTCTACAAGGATGCAGTGCATGAAGAATGGCCATAAAGACAGATAAAATGTTACAATGCTGTTCTTTTGAGCTTTAAATTGAGTAAAATGTAGAGAGAAAAAAAAGTAAATTGAGAGAGAGACAATAAATAAACAAATGTTAAGAAGCATAGAGCAACTTCCCTGCATTTGGTGGTAATATTCTGGATGCTTAATGTGCATTTAAACTTGTAACTAATAGTTGCAATGATTGGGATGTTTTTGCACTGACTGGTGCTATAGATAGAACAATGACTTGAAGCCGTTCCCTTAACATTCCACCAGCAGAATGTTTCAGAGGAAAACAACATCGCTTTCAGTCTGCAGGTTTTTGGCCCATCGAGAGGCCTTATTTACTTGCTGGGTGCATGTGATTTTAATTGTGTGATTAGCGGTTATTGAATTAGCAATTAAAGGGCAGAGTGCATGGATGTAAGTGAGAAAATAAAAGTAAGCGTGCTGAGTGGAGCCTTTGTCTCCCAGCCACAATCGTTACCTTTGAGTGCAAGTCACAAGTCTTGATGGGCACATGGCCAGGGCGAGCGGCTACACTCCAACACAGCCGCTACACCCTCTATACAGGCCTAATCTACTAATGACTCCAACTTTTATTTCTGCTGTTGTACACATACAGACAGCCCGCATCTCTCATCTGAGCGTGTCTTCTGTAATCGGGTTTCATACTTGCAAGTCCAGTAAACCCGTGCAAAGTATTAAATTAACATTTTACCAGACTTTCATCTCGCTAATGATCGTGGGCCGTTTTGATTTCACATTGCCTCATGAGCAAACACTTAAGAGTCTCTATTATCCCATTAAAGGAATCGAAAAGCTTTTAATTGGAAGAGAATACACATGCTAGCTTGAGAAGATCTTAGAAGGAGTCTCACTAAACTGAGATTATGTGTAAAAAAAATTTACAATCCATTAATAACAGAAATGGCCTAATTATAAAAAAGGAATAATTGTGGCAATATAAAGTTTCACACTACTGGTCACTGTTTTACTAAATCATAAAGTCGTACAGTGAAAACATGTGTTTCTAGATGTGTATAGCTCATTACAGTAATAGGCAGCACGTTCAGTAAAGCCCATTGTGTCTGAGTGCATATGGCATAAGGTTTGCTTTTTCTGATTGGCAGTAAAGTTTTATTTCAAATCACTGCTACTGATTCCCAAGCAGGAAGCGGGGCTTGTTACAACAGTTGGTGAGGAAAGGAAGAGGGCAAGGTGGTATGCTAGGGCACCACATGGTGCTTTTCTTAATTTTCCTGTCATGAGATGGAAGCCTGTTACTGACACAGAATAAAAAATAAAAAGGCAATTGTGACATAAAAAATAATAATCTTATTACAATACACAATTAAAAGAAGAAACGGTCATATTATGAGATAAAATTGCAGTTATAAGAATCATTGCCAGAAAAATTCCAAGATATATAATGTTAAAATTATGAGGTTTAAAGTATCAAAAGCGAAAAACAAAGTCACAATTACAAAATATAATGTCATATGGTCATATAAAGCCACACTGTACATTGTAGACATAATTCTTAGCAACAAATTTCAATATAGCCAGATTGTGAGATGTGAAGTCACCCTGTGAGACATAATATTATACGAGGAGTTGCAATAAACTTTTAAAAAAAGTTTATAGTTTTTAAAATTTTTCCCTCTCTAAATCTGAAATGGGATTCAGTAAGATATAACCATATTCTGAAATGACCTGTCCACTCCAGCTGAAATCCTTTACTGTCATTAAAGCACACCTACAGGAAAACTTTGCATAAAACAAAAACTGAACATTCCTAAAAATGTATGTATGTATATATATATATATATATATTTATATATATATACACATATATACATATAGATAGATAGATAGATAGATAGATAGATAGATAGACAGATAGATAGATAGACAGATAGACAGATAGATGATAGATAGATAGATAGATAGATAGATAGATAGATAGATAGATAGACAGACAGATAGATAGACAGATAGATGATAGATAGATAGATAGATAGATAGATAGATAGATAGATAGATAGATAGATAGATAGATAAAAAGTCTTAATAATGTCCTAAAGATCATCGACGCATTACGTATGTGTCATATCAGCAAACAATAGCTCTACACAGAAATGGTTATATTTGCAGTTTAGCGGACAGGATAAGCTTGAGGCAGTTATGCAAACTCTGTCGCTGTAATGCCCTGGGTCCTCCGCGACCGCCACATCATATTCTGTTGTTGACAGGAAGGCCTGTAGCCTTCAGGCACAGCAGACCCTCACCACGGCTTCCTCTCTTCTCTCTGGCTATCCCACCTCTCCCGCCTCACTGCCGGAACTCTCCGCATGCTAAAACAAATTGATTTTACTTGCCTCTTGTGCTCTGAGGTCACATATTAATCTGATTAATTGGTTAACATTGTTCTAGTGCTGTTAGGGAATGTTGGTTATATTTCAACATACTTCAAGGAGGAAGTGGGTTTAGGAGATCTTTGGGGAATCAGGGGTGAAAGGTCTCATTCTCAGAAACTTTACTTTTACTAGAGGATGTGGTCTGATATACGCTAGATGTCTTTTTAAAAGGACTTACAGAATGCAGTGGAGGCAGAGCATCAATTATTAAAAAATTCTTTTTTTTTCTTTCTTTCACTCATTTTCTTTTTTCTTTCTATCCATCCATCTCTGTCCAACTAACATCTCTTTTCTGTCTTTCTGTCTATCCATTTTCTGTGTTTCCCCATCAAGCGAGGCCCGTTTACTACTTTGAGGATCAAACATGCTCACAAATGACCTTTTGACCTCAGCCAATAAACAGCAGTCGCAGCTATAATTGGAATCACTTGCACCTATAGGCAAGATGAAGAAAGCTTTGTTGAGAGCAAGTTCCCTCTTTACTACCTGCATTATTTCAGCAGGATGCCCCAGCCAAAGGCTGTTTTTAGCATATCCAAGAAAAGAAAAAAACATAAACATACAACAATCATCAGTCACTCCAACTGTTCACACAGATAAAATTCCATTACGTTGCATATTCATACATTTTTGGATCATACTCAGAGTTTCTATTTATTGCAACTGCATGGAAAAGAGTGATAAGAGCAGTCTTCAGAAATTGTCCTTTAGTGTTTTCTATGGAAAAGTTTTCATTTTTGAGTGAACTATGCCTTTAATTCAGGATGCTATTTTAGAAAAGAAAATAAGTATTGAGCCATAGTCACTCACCAGACACTCAAGATTGTGCTCTTACACTAAGCTCTAAACATTAAAATGAAATAAAGCAAAGACTGAAATGTATAAAATAGAAATGTATGTGCATGTGTAGAATATGTACCATCTGGAATAAATCTAGTTTTATGGTAGATGGACATAGTACAACCAAATGTTAATTATCACAGTCCTCTGTGAATGGAGCTGTGAAGAAAGGACAAGTTCTTCGATGTAAGTGTCCCCCTAAATTAAATAAGGAACATGACTCTGATTAGGACTCTATTTGAAAGAGCTTCTTTCTGTTCATTCCAGGACATTCTGGGATGTTAGTGGCAGACAGACTCCCTTTGTTTCCTGCTTTGGGTGACCTCTGCCATGGGAGTTGACGCTATTGCAAGCCTGACAGCTCTGGTAAAACTTTGGCAACCAAGTCCACAATAACTACCCGAGCTGCACAGTGTGGTCCGGGAGAGCTTCCGAACAACAGCATTTCAAAACATTCGGGGTTAACTTGACTCAGGTGCAGGTGATCCATGTCACACCGTCTAAAATTCAGAGCAGAGACCGAATTTCCTGGAATCATTGTTTATAAGACTGTATTTTCTAATACAATTGCAGCAGAGACAACATCTGCTAGACAGAATCAAACAGGAGAAGATATTTTTATGACAAACAAAAAACACAAATAATTTGATCCAGCCCACATCTATTGTCTATAATGAATGCTTTTGTTCTTGCCTTATATCTAAGCCAAAAACGAATTAACTTTGCCACGAACTTCGAATGTGAAAAGCAGTAAAATTAAACAATTCAATATGGTGATTAAGTTTTATAATAAAAATAATAAAAAGAATAATAATAATAATAATAATAAATTCATTATTATTATTATTATAATTATTATTATTACACTTCCAAGTGTTTGAAATGGATCAGAAGGCATTATGGAAATTGGCTTCAGTTCATCTGATATTTGTCAAATCTTTTTAATTTTAATTTATATTTTAATTTTGGTTGGTCATGCTATACAGTGTCCCAAAAATTAAAACACATTTGAAAATGTATGAAATTCAATGTACAAACTATGGATTGTTGAGTTTAAGCTGAAAGGTTTATCTTAATTTAGATATCTTTTTTCCCAATTTAAAACCTAACAAGCTTCTTTTTGTTAAATGTTTTCAAATCATTTATTAATTTTTTAAGATTGTCCACTTTTTGGGGCCACTGTACCAACAGTTTATATGTCGTGTGCTATAGGCTGTTAAATTGCTGAGGAACTTGAAAACAATATTTTACAGACCAAAAGGGTATCCAGACTGTGCTTTGCTTAGTCTCAGAAATCTGTGATGACATGATGGCAAAATGATGTCAGCACCAGTTGCAGCGGCTGACCAGAGAGACTTGTGGTCCATTTTGAGTCACCAGACAACCTTGATGTCACACACTAAATTCACTCCAGCCAGTATATAAACCCAACTAACAACAAAATGTTCACTTCGAAGAGTGTCCTTTAACTGCCTGTAAGAATAAAAAAAGACTGCAGCTAACCATGGCCAACAGCTTCTGCCATCATGAAGAGTTTAATAGCAGTGTTTTATGTAAGAAACACCCACTCTATCATTAAAACAAAACACAAGCAAAGATATCAATAAAATTTGCAGCTTGTTGGGCTTCCTACAGAAGCTCCTAAAATTGGAGCAGCCACTTTTCACTGTGTCTGCACTCTGAGAAGACCAGTTTCTTTTTTTTTTCTTGGCTTTCCCTCAGTCTAGACCCAATAATACCTCTGCATTTGGTCCACTGAAATTAACCCAGCAAAGTGAGTGATGTGGTCCAGTGCTTGTTAAACTGGTGAACATAGTGAGAGCACAGTGTTGAAAAACCCCAGTGTGATGCCACTTGGCCAAATCTCCATCTCCATCTCCTCATCAATAGCTGTAAGCCTTTTTCTGTGGCATCACTTTTGAAATGAATTATATGGAAAGCCATGTAAAACGAGATTGTCGCTGAGAGCTTTGAACAACTGTTTCTCTTTTTCAAAATAAATGTTCTTTTGGTCATGGTAATTATCCTGTAGCAAGACCAAAAGAGAGAGTCCACAAGCCTTCAGTGTTACTGCAAGATGCAAGACAGACAGGCGTCTTTCTTCACCACTACACTAAATGAGCAAAATATTTTAGTTGAACCTTTACCAGGACAAAGAATTGGAAAATGCTGTGCTGAAATCATCAGTTTTAAACATCGGTTTATGTGACCAAATTGCCATTAGATAAAAACAAACAACTTTTTTCTTTTGTTTGCAATCAGACCATAGTGTATCATTTCAATGTACTATTGTTAGTATACATACACAAACTACACAAAAACTGTTTAATGAGGACAATGAGACAATCTTAAAATGAGAAAAAATAAGGTCTATTACCAAATTGCTGTTTTCCAAAACCAATGAGGTCAATGGAAAACCTACTTGAGACTAGACTCTGGAAATTACTCAAACTATCATAGCCAGAATTCCATGGAAGAACTCAGATTTTAGGAAAAGACTTGAAGTGTAGAAAGACAAGATTCCAAAGACCAGATTTGTCCAGATTCTATAAACCATAGACAGTCCCACAAGAATATAGCCAGAAAGAGCTATAAAATGACACCTTACAGACTTCACTGTTGATTTAACTCTTTCAAACCATGGATCTATTCCAGTGGACACTGAATTCAGTAATAATTTTAATGTTTTAAAGTAAAATGTACATCAAAATTACATTGCAGAATCTTACATATTTTTATTTGGAAAATTGTAATGCAAAATGTTTCTTAATGTGTGTACAATTTTGTCCAATCTTCACCAAAATCGAGTCAGATCATCACTTTTGTCATCATTTCTTAATAGCAGCCTGATTCTATAACGATGCATGGACAGTAATTTAAAAATAGTTTACATTTTTTTTTAAGTAACTAACAAAGTCTCATGTCCATATCTAGAATTTTCTAGATACTATTATTTTCAGCCCTGTAACATAATTTAGGTACAAAAGGGTTAATGGTTATAGATACCGCTTCATAGATAATACTATATTATAAAAGATAGAAAGACTAAATAACCACAATATACAGGCAATATTTTTCTGGGCTGATGATGATATTGATAAAAATGTGCATCTGCCAAATGCATAAATGTAATATAACATTTTTAATGAAAAAGAAGAAAAAAATCTATCTTCTCTTCTTGCAAGTCAAGATATTATCACATACCAGTCAAAAGCATGCATTCAAGTATTTAAAAAATATACTTGAATTGCTCTACACAGAAGCAGTTCAGTTTAGCTGCATTCTTTTGTCCTGACCTGTGAGTGACCAGACGGTCTCTTCCTGCATGATCCTCTTAAACGAATGTTTAATTAAATTACAGCCAAGAGCCCGAGGGGAAGGCAAGAACAAAAGGGGAGACACAAACCCCAATGATAACGTTTCCACTTGCAGCCCTGATGGCAGTAGGGGCATGAGAAGGGCACGGAAAGGAAGAGAGAGTGTAACCTGGTTTATGTCGAACTGCCAAAGGACAGGTGGGTGACCTGTCTCTCAGATAGGTCTGTTTGTGCGTATGGGTGTAGTTATGCACCTAGGCTTAAGTCTGTGTGACTGACTTAACAGCTTGGCCAAAATACAGAGAGTGAATGCAGTGAAATTCTGCATATCTTGCAGATTTTGAAATGGGGAAAGCCTGGGACTCCGTGACCTCTTCACCCGATTCGATCATTATGAAGAGAGACTGTAGGTTAACCTCAAACAAAAGTCTCAGATTTTATTAGCATTACATTAGCTGAGGCAACAATGAAAATATTACAAATATGAGACGATTTTGCAAAAATTCACTTCTGTTCAAAAATATGTGGTCAGTAAAATTTACTTTTTTAATTAAGCAGTTTTCAACACTGACAATAAGAAATGTTTCTTGATTACTAAATCAGCATACTAGAATGATTTTTGAAGGATCATGTGACACTGAAGACTGCCAAAAAAATCAACTGCCATCACATGGATATTTTAAATAAAATACATTTTAGAAAAACGTTGTTTTAAATTGTAATTATATTTCACAATATTTTACTGTATTTAGGATCAAATAAATGCAGTCTTGGTGAGCATAAGACACTTCTTTTAAATTCAAAACCCTTTCGACTCTTAACTTGTGTAGTGTAGAGTTTTACATTACATTACATTACATTACATTACATTTAGTCATTTAGCAGACGGTTTTATCCAAAGCAATTTACAAATGATGACAACAGAAGCAATCAAAACCAACAAAACAGCGATAATATGCAAGTGCTATGACAAGTCTTGGTTAGCCTAACCCAGTACACATAGTAACACACATATACATACACACACACACACACACACACACACACACACACACACACACACACACACACGTGGCCAAAAGTATTGGCAGTGACATAAATTTTGTGTTTTGCAAAATTTGCTACTTAAGCTGTTGTGGTGCTTGAATTGAGTTGGGCAGGTCAGTCCAACAGGAGGGAACAGTTAGTGTAAAAGTCCATGAAAGTGATTTTGTGCCTCTTTGGGATGGCACAATAATGAGCCGTTTCTGCAAGCTTCTAAAGGGCACATATGTCCTGAAGTACTGAATTTAGATAAACTGGTGCAGACTATATATGCTTTATAGTTTAACACACAGGTAATTACCAGATCAGTTAACCAAAAATAGTTTTTACCCCTAATAGAAGTTATAGAGACCTAATATAAAAGTAAATAAATAAAATATGTTTACAGATCTTGATCTTTGACCCCTATATGAATTTCAGTCCTTGGTCATCTACAATACTGCCTTAGGAGTCCTGGGTCTTACCATCAGTGAGTTCAGAGGTCACAGCGATGACAGCGGGCACCTCACTGTGAGAGTGTGGCCCACCTCACTAAGACAACAGCAGCCGATCTGCTCACCAGCTTCCAAGAGCAGAACCGAGGATCAGGCCTTGGCTTGTGAAAACAGAGCCAGGGTCACCAGATGACCTTCGGGATCACACTGAGCTTTCATCCCTTCCAAATGCTCCGAGGGGGAATGCTGCCTCAGCCAGGCCTGGAGAGACCTACCCTGTTTTTCTTACAATGGAATCATGTTTGACACTGGCAGAAACAAATTATTTATTCTTCACTCTACTTTACTTTACCATTTGCCAGATTCACGAAAGTTCCATTTCAGAGACTAAAAGGAGAAAATGATCTTGAATTGATACTGTGATTCAAAATGAAATAGACATCACATTCACCTTCATTCCCTGACATTGTTTGCTTGAGGATTTAAACAAATCACAATGCATATTATACTGCATGTCCTCCCGCAACTATAAACAGAGCAAATCAAAGCCAATGTTTATTTAGTTGGACTTTTCCAAAAGACCAGGGTTCTTCTAAGGATTTAGAAATGTTCAATGGGCAAGACTGCGGTGAGAGAGCTACAGATGTAATATAGTCTTGGGATACAAATAAAAAGAACTTAAGTGTAGCCAAGTCTATAAATCTTTACTTTACATGGATGTTCCACAGCTAGATCAAATCCATGAGGGAGTTGTTCAAGACAACAGGTCACAAAAACATCAAGAATTTTACATGTTCTATAAATTCATGTAGGAAAGAGTGATGATAAGCCCTCTACTTGACGGAAATGCTCTGAACATGTGGAATCAAAAGCAGTGCCAGTTCTACTCTTGGATGTGTCACAAATCTTTGACCACCCCAACTTTAGCCTACAATAAAAGCACTTATACAATGTTTCTACGCACCTATCATTATTGCCAGCTCAGTGGTCAATGTTCTTGCGTGATAACACTGTAATTCTGTGGTATATTAGCAATTATAATGTGGCAAATGAAAGTGGAAAAAAAAGAAGAAAAAAGTATGTCTGAACATAGTGACAATCGTTCATGATTGAACCAGAATTTTTGAAGGGCAATTATATAATATATAATAATGCTCATGACCCAGTGACTAAGTGAAAAAGAAAGTCTTTCTGGTGGTCATGGAAATAGCAGGGTAATATAATTTTGTGCCAGAATTCCTCTTCTCCACAATGAGGTTTTATATTGCCTTATGGAGCAGATGTGTTCAATATGGCAATATATTGTGTGACAACACCATTCAGAAATTTGACAAGCAGATAATAAAATATAGAATTTTTCATATGGGGGAATTAGGAATTTCTTTTCTGATTCATAGACAATAGTAATTAAATCATGACTGTTTCAGAATTTAAAATGTTACATATGGGGCATCTAAAAAAAAAAAAAAGAACGTCAACCTCAATAACACCAATTTTCTTGTTCAGTATGAGGCACTTAATGATATTTTGTCTCGTTTAATTCTGTTTTCACCTAGTGGACAAAACACCACCACACAATAATAAATGTGCAACAATTTATCTTAATTTTCAGTTCACCTGGGAAAAATCTAATTCATAGGGAGGAAGCAGAGTTAAATTGTTCTAGGCATGCATTAGTCACACAGACCCAATTGAACTATTTTATGAGACTAAATGAAGTTTACTTAAACATTTAGGATCTTGATTCCAATAAACCTATTTTCCAATAAACTGGAATTCCATCTTTTCAGACTAAAAAACAGTGTCTTAATAGTGTTTCCAATTTATTCACCTGATTCCACACAATTTGAACCAAATTCAGGCTCATTTGAACATTATGGGCTTGTTTTCCTTTCTTAAACAGAAGGGAATTGGCAAAATGCAGCAGAATAAGAACAGACCTCAGAAAGTAACAGCCTCATATGAGCAGAATGACAACCATATTGCTCAAGAATAGAGAACTAAAAACATTTTTAAAAAAAATCAGTGCTGCATCCTTAAGCTAAAAAAAAACTGTTAACAGAAGCAATATTGACATTAAACTTTTAAGTCTGAGTCTCTCAAGTCAAATCAAGTCAAAAAGATCATTATTCTTTTCAGTAGATTCAGTATTTCTAACTCACTTCTCACCATTTTTTTAAATACACAGATAGAGCTTGGGAAGTTTTATGTCCTGGTTTCAAATTGAAAGCATTTAGCCAAAAATTAGCTGTCCTTGAGACTGAATCTTTTTTTAAAGAAAATTCAAAGTCCTGGTGCTGCAATGGTTTGCCAAGCCTTGTCCTTTGACCAGTCATAAAAGGCATCCTTGACAAGAAAAAAAAAACCTCCACGCATACCAGATTGCACTGGTTCAGATCAGTCATATCTCAAATATAATAACTCAAAGACATAAGGAATTGTAATTCTAGACAACATAAGCTATTCACAAAGAACAAGATCATCTTTTTACAATAGGAATAGCGACCAAATCAACATAGGGCCTAATAAATGTCTACAGAAGCACAACTGTTGGTTTATTGTCAGACTATCAAACATAATAGAACCAACCACAGCACCCAACACTCCCACATCTGGCTTTTTCCCAACGGGATGAGGGAAGAGAAAAAAAAGAAGACAATTGCCGGACATTTGTGTAATTTATTCAGAATAAATTGCTACCAAAATTGCTGTCTGCAAGCCATTTGCACAGCATTATCTGTGAGAAATGTTTGGAGATTCCCTCAGATACAAAACCAGTATGCTTTTGGGGTGTCATGCATAATATACTTTTTTTTTTTTTTTTTTTCCAGAGGAGCAGCAGAACACATCATCATTTTTCTCAGTAAATATATTTCTAAAGGTGCTGTTGACATGAAATTTTCACCGGATGTTAGTAACAACCCAAGTAATCCATACATACAAAGAAAACAATACAAATAAGTTCAGAAATTAAGTTCTGTGTAATAAAGTATAGAATGATAGGGAAAAAGTATTGAACACATGAAGAAAGGGAGGTGCAAAAAGGCATGGACACCAAGCCAAGACACCAGCAGAAATCTTTCAGTAATTAAAAAGCAATCCTGCCCCTTGTCAGTGGAAATTAATATTAGTTGGTTTAGTCTCAACTGATGGCCTATAAAAAGGTGTCTCATGACCAACGTGTCACACAAGAAACATTACATGATGGGTAAAAGCAAAGAGCTTAAGACCTTCGCAACCTTATTGTTGCAAAATATACTGATGGCATTGGTTACAGAAGCATTTCTATACTCCTAAATGTTTTAGTGAGCACTGTTGGGGCCATAATCCAGAAGTGGAAAGAACATCATTTCACAATAAACCAGCCATCACCAGGTGCTCCTCACAAGATTTCTGCGGTGGAGTGAAAATAATTATCAGAAGAGTTTTCTAAGAGACAAGAACTTGTGGAGATCTTCAGAAAGACCTGGAATTAGCATGTAGAATTGTTTCAAAGAAAACAATAAGTAATGCACTCAACCGCCGTGGCCTGTATGCACACTCACAACACAAGGCTCTATTGCTGAAAAAAAAGCATGTTGAAGCTCATTTAAAGTTTGTGTTACCACATTTAGACAAGCCTGTGAAATACTGGGAGAATATAGTCTGGTCAGATGAAACCAAAATTAAACTTGTGGATGCCATAATACACACAATGTTTGGAGGTCAAATGGCACTGCACATCACCCCAAAAACATCATGTTGTGGCTCTGGCAAAATTCATATAATGGAAGGAAGGATGAATGGAAAAATGTACAGAGACATTCTTGATAAAAATCTGATGCCATCTACCAGGATGATGAAGATGAAGTGAGGGTGGACATTCCAGTGAGACAATGATCCCAAACACAGAAAAAGAAAGTAAAGCTGCTAGTATGGCCCCAGCCAATCACCTGACCTTAATCCAATAGAAAATCAATGGAAAAAACTACAGATCAGAGTTTATGGAAAAGGCCCACAGAACCTTCAAGATTTGAAGACTGTTTGTTTGGAAGAATGGGCCAAAATCACACCTGAGCAATGCATAAGACATTTTTCTCCATACAGGAGGCATCTTGAAGCTGTCATTAACAACAAAAGCTTTTGTATGAAGTATTAAATAAATTTCAGTAAGCATGTTCAATAATTTTTACTTGGGTAATTCCATTTTATTACACAGAACTTAATTTCTGAACTTATTTGTATTGTTTTCTTTGTATGTATAGATTACTTGGGTTGTTACCAACATCTGGTGAAAATTTCATGTCAACAGCACCTTTAGAAATATATTTACTGAGAAAAATGGTGTTCAATACTCATTTTACCTGCTGTATATATATATTATATATAATTATATATATTATATATATTATAGTATTATATATATATATATATATATATATATATATATATATATATATATATATATATATATATATATATATATATATATATATATATATATATATATATAAGCATGCTGCTTAGGACTCTTCTGCTTTCACATACCGCTAAAACTTATCTAACCCATGATGTGGCTGCCATAGAATAAAATGAAAAGCAAGACACTCACAGCACTCATAATTCTGCCCAAGCATGAGAAACACCAGTTATTTACATACCAGTGGCCAATTGTTGGATACTTCTGGTATGATTGGTGTTTCTCGATTATAACTGGGGTCTTTCTGTGCATCTCTGCATTTCACAAGAGAACAGCTGATACAATAACACTCTGTTTTTGACCAAACATGTTTGAATGATAAATAACTGCAGTGACACTGATTCACGGAATGTGCCTATTTTCCATTTCATAACATGGAGTACCCTCATTCCATTTCTTCAGAATACACAAAGTGATTCTTTTGATCAATAATAATCCAAAAGAAGCTGTGGTGCTTCTCTTATTCCTCTCACTCTGATTCTAGTCCTTTTTTTCTTTTCCATTGCTCTTCTTTTCTGCGTTTTTTTTTTTCTTTTTCTCTCTTTTAACTGCCGTACGGCTCATGTCGGGTGTGCTCTGAATTTGATGAAGTGGCGTAATTCACCCAACTGCTTATATCACTAAAGGAGCGATTGCAATATCAAGACCAGATTCCAGCACCAGTCACATATGGAAAGCATTTTTATAAATCTTAATAAACTTTCATCTATAGATTAAGGGGGTCCCAGGCACAAGCATGAGACCTCCAATGTGATTAGCAGATCCGAATCCAGTGAGGTGTCACAAAAAAACGCCTGGGTTTAAATAAAGAATGAAAAAATCTCAACGGTTTGATTTTATATTCTCCAGCATGTGCACCAGCAAATGATACTGAACACCCAACACTGGTTCAATTCCCAAATTTCTCTCCACGGATGAAAGACGATATTTGTCATACACACATCTGACGGCTCTTTGGTCTTAACCACAACTTTATAACGTCTGGCTGAAGAGCTGGTCAGGATGGGGTGTTGAAGGCCTGATTTGCCGCTGGGGGTTAAACTATCTTTGACCATGAGGACAGTGGTGAGAACAAATATGATGATTCTCTCGCCTGGCTTCCTCAAGTCCTGTTTATTCAATTAAAGATCAGTACAACCGCTGTCTTTTTTCCCCCTCTTTCTCTGTTTAATTTGATCAGAAAATCTGCTGATCCAGGCTGCCCCCAACTCATGTGAAACCAATTTCAGCTACACATAAAAATCTTGAGCAGAGCTCCAAATAGCCATGGCTCGTCCTCGCCCAGGAGATGTTCTCACGTCTGGGCGAATCTGAAAGGTCCGTACCAGCATGACCAGGTGGAGGTCAAGAGCCAGACCCTGAGCAGGCTGGGGTGTGGTATTGGTGGGATTGTGTCTCAGAGTGCACAGACACTGCTACAAAACACACACACAACGGAATAAACAAGCCTACAGCCAAGTCTGTGCGTCATGTTGCATACGATCAGGACCACAGCATGACTGTGGTGGAAGAACACCATCTGGTTACCATGGAGAGTTGATGGCAGTGATTCCGCTCCTCTCTCCCAAGCATTCCCGTCCGCCTCACACATAGGAATAATTCTGATGGGAAAAAGATTGCCTTTCAAATGATTCCAGGGTAATTCGGTTCCTGATCACAGTCCCTTAAATGTTGTTGAACATCTGCTCTACCAGAGTGACACTGTAACAGGCAAACAGATATAGAGTTTATACCTAAATGACCATTCTGTCATTGTTTACTCACCTTGTGTCATTGTAAAATTGTCTGACTTGGAACACAAAAAAACCCCAAAAACAACGAAAGAAGATATTTTCCAGAATGTTTCAATAGTTTTTGCCCGTACAATGAAAGACCATGGAGACCAAGAACACTAAACCTCCTTTACCTTCTGTGCATGGACCAAAAAAAAAAAAAAAAAAAAGGCTTGGAATGACATTAGGGTGACTAAATGTTCATCTATCCTTTTAATAATACATATACAGGCATACTTTGCCTATAGACAATGTAATTCAATGTATTTGTGTCCTCTAGCTACATTTCGTAGTGTAAAGTGTTTAAAAGAGTATACTACCGGTCAAAGGTTTGGGGACAGTAAGATATGATCATGTTTGTGAAATCTCTTATGTTCACCAAGGCTGCATTTATGTGGTTAAAAATACACTAAAAACTGTAACAATGAAATATTACTAAAAAATTAAAACTCTACATTACTCATTACTCTTTTTATGTCAGCTGAATTTTCAGCAGGAAAATGTTGAAAACAGCTGCATCAATATTTTAATGATACTGTGACATTTATTTTCAAGATTCTTGGAAATAAAATTGATAAAGTTCAGCAGAACAGCATTTATTTGAAATAGAAATTCCATCAGTTCATCCATTTATTGCATCCTTGCTGAATAAAAGTATTAATAAAAAGAGAGATAAAAAAAAGACAAACCAAACTTTTGAACGGTAGTATATTAACGAAACTAAACAGCATACTAACTTTAACCCATGCAGCTTTTATGGGCTTTTAAGTTAGGAAAAATATAATACAAAGAGAAGAAAAAACATCACTGTATGTTTAAAGTATGTTACCTTGATGAGAAGAATATAAAGTTTTTTTTTTTTTTTTACAGACAGTTAGCATTCAGCTCCTTAAAATCTGCTGTCACCCACTGGAATGAGCTACGAGAGCTGTTTTTGGTGAATTGTGTGAAAAGTGATTGTATCAGTCATCAGGTCATAAAAGATCCTGCTTAACTTATACATATATTTCACATAATTACTTTAAATAGCTTTAAATCACACATTTTGCCTAAAACACCATGACAGACAAAACACACTAATCATTTCTTAATTGAGTCTGTGGAACGTCTCCATGTTAAGTCACCCCAATAAAACACTTTCATATTAATTTGTTTACATTTATCATTTTAAAATCTTCTATCTTCTAAGTTTGAAGTTGATAACTTATATATTAAAATGACATCAACATTTAGCAAAGCTATGGTAAAACAGAAAAAAAGAAAAGTCACTCTCTTTGAAAAAGAGAAGTAACACTTTTTTTTTTTTTTTTTTTTTTTTTACAGTACATTGCACTGTTTGATATTATCCATTATAATTTGACACAGAGGGCTGCGCAACACATTGACATTGCAGCTTTCATCCATGTGCATAACCGAACACATTACCGTGTGGACTGTTGGTGTTAACTGTGATTAGGAAATTAGGATACATTACAAATCAAACGGCGCACAGCAGTATATGCTGTCAGAGCAGGCACAAGTAATCAGACCCAATCTGGGCCACGTTCAGATTAAATGCATGATGTGTATTGCACATATGCACAGGCACAGATGAAAAACTGAACTCTGGTGGGGCCTGTGCTTCATCTGAACATTGAAACGTATGTCAAGTTTGTTTGAGAGCCAATTAGTGTTGTTTATAGCCTCGGAAGGCCTGTTTGGACTCTGGTGGAGATGCACTTTGTACTAAGCATGCAGCCTGTTGAAAGAAAGCAGAGATATAGAGCAATTTAAGTACAATGGCATCCTATTGCCCATGCCCAGGGCAAATTACTCACACTGAGATCGATTCACAAGCACTAAAATAAAATGAGGAACTGCTTTAATGTTATTAGCCAAATGGATTAATAAAGCGTGAAGTGACTCTTCCAAAGAAAATGACAAAGATCATTTCCTTGCTTGTTTTTCCTGCTGTCTGTCTTCGTTGCAACTGCACTGAGAGTTATTGTGAGCTGCTGTTACTGAACAAAACCATCAATTATGACTCATTTGTCACGCCACATTAACATCTTCAAATGAAAGCATCCGCTGCCTTTGCCACAGGCCAGTGCCCCTTGTGACCAATAATGTATTTTCATCAATGGTCAACTAGAAACCGCTACCATAACTTTTAAATATGTTTTGAAAAATACAAAAATAGTTGACCTCCAAATTTACTTAAAGAAGCCCCATTGAAAATGCTGTCAAAGGTCATTTGCTGACACGCTGACCTCTCTTATATCAGAATGAGGAGATGCTTGATAATGACGGAGTGAAAGCATAAATATTATAAAAATAGGTGCAACAAGCATTAAATTTAGAGGAGAGTTAAATTTGTCACATCTGTCATAAATCTAATGTTGTAAAAGAGACGTTTACTTGAGGGCAGAGCATATCATAAAATAATAACCCATGGCATCTCAACACACTAGACTATTTTACCTCAATGCACACCACAAACAATAAGAAACAAATCTGTTATGCTTTATACGCAAGTTAAAAGCTTCAGTACGCATATGGTTTTCCACAGAGCACTGTCAATAAATACAAGATTCATAATATGGCTTGAATCCATGCTTTATCTTTATTTCACAAGGTTGACTTTTTAATATAAACTTCTTGACTGCACCTTTGGCGGAGCAAAACACTTTGTTTCACCTTGTGGTTGTTTATTATTAAAACTGCCAAATTTCATTGACAATTAACTTGATTGAGGGGCTCTTTCAAATTGTGATGGCGTACACCTACTAAGAATTCTTTTAACTGAGACTCTTTTTGGCTCATTAGGCTTGATATTTGTGTATATTGTGTAAGCCTGCGAAAGCACATGTTGCAGAAAGTGCAATATGCATGACTTACTGTAGGTAGGATAAAACCGAACTAAAAGTATGAAGACAGGGCAAGAATTTTTAGAGAACCGTCATGGATCACCTTAAAAAAAAAAACAAAAAAAACTTAAAACTTATTTTAGTGCAAAATATGGTATGTGCAAAGAACTGTTTAGTCATCAAAAAAAATTCTGTGATGCAAAGATTTCAATAATATTAATGAGAAAACTAAAATGTGTTAACATTTTGAGTATTTGTGTGTACTGCTGACAGACCTCACTGTGATTAAATGAATCTAATAAAGTTTTAGTCTCACTCCCTTTGCAAAGGCTGATAAAAAGTCACAGATTTCTTCATACTTTCATATTTTGCCCCCTTTGTCAAGGATTCCATAGAAAACAGCGTGAGATTCCAGCATTGTCTTTCATTGGGTTTTGGGATATGGTTTGTCACTTATGTGAGTGAATGGCTCAAACAAAGGAGTCTTTAGTTTTAATTTATCAGCAAATTTGATGAACATTTCTACTACACAGTCCTCTTACGTTGCATGGTTAAGATGGAAGAATTTCTATTGTTTCTGAACAAAGCATTTGACACTTAACAGATGTAGATAATTAAAGGCTAACTGAGGAGATGACAAATAAAAAGAGCTAATAATTGAAAAAGAAAAATGGCTAATTATGGACACAATAGTTAATGTTTGCTGTAAAACTATACTAGGTTAAAGCAATGTTTTACATAGAAAAATAATTGTTTAAAATTAATGAAAATAAAACATTATGGTTATTTGGTTGGACAACAACAACATGATAATTAAAGCAAACATTTATACAACTAAAATTAAAACCAATGATTTACTTAAACTTTTGCATAATACAAATGCCACTGAATTACTGTTGCAAATAAAGCATTTTGCATAATACAAATGCAACTGAAAAACTGCTGCAAATACAATTTTGCCTTTCTAATATATTGTATATTTTGTGTGAATGAAATGTCATGTTCAGTGTGCTAAATGATTGAAGGCAGGTGGATCTGTGGTTTATTCCAAGCCTTCAATAGCTTTCAAGAAAGCTGATACTTTTTAAATAGAGTGTTATAGTTTACTGT
The DNA here is from genome assembly GCF_018340385.1 of Cyprinus carpio. Taxonomy (NCBI): domain Eukaryota; kingdom Metazoa; phylum Chordata; class Actinopteri; order Cypriniformes; family Cyprinidae; genus Cyprinus; species Cyprinus carpio. The sequence goes on along the minus strand of NC_056603.1, from coordinate 15,669,719 downwards.
AGCCACTTTCACTTTATTAGCCACATATCTGTTCTAGGTTATAATTTGCATTTATACTAATAACAAAACAAATACAGTAAATGAAGCTGGGCATGAGAGGGAAAAAAGTTCTCTCTTGCAAAAACATAAGAATTCTGAATGGACTGGCTTTCATTACAGAGGATCCATAGGGGGAGTTCTTACAATGAAAAGTAGAAAGTTTTTATAGTGTTTATTTATTTTTTATTTTTTGACTGAATTGTAAGAAACAAGGGGAAATCGGGGAGTTTGAAGGCAAAGTAAATGTGATTTCATGATTCAATATAACACACAATTAACCATTTTAGATGCCAAATACACACAAAAAAAGCAGTTTTGTAGCGGTCATTTTCATTCCTTTCGAAGAAAATCAATCTGAAAGCCCCAGCTATCCATAAATGCTCTTTTGCTAATTCTGAAATAACTAACATTCAGTCAAAAGGGTGGGATGACTTACAAGGTGAGGGCATTGTGCTCAAAATGATATGCCTTGACATATGGAGACAGTGATATATAAACATACAGGCACATTTTCAGTGGACTAACTGCCCTTCATATCCAATCAGATGGAGAGAGCTGGAAGCAGACTGTGGCTGGTTCACATTTGTTCTGCTTTGGCATGTGCCCTACATGCAGGATACTAGATGCAGCTCTGCCAAGAGGCTGATCTCTGCCACAATAAATGTCAGGTCACTGGAACATAGCCTGATGAGAAATGTGACATCATGTCTACTGGTAAATACCTGTTCACATGGGCAGTCCCATCCTGCAAGCCTTATGTGTCACAAATACAACACCATTTCTGCACATCCTACTCTAGAATTTCTATTTGTAGTTCATTTTACCAAAGAGCCATCTGTGGAAGCAGGTTCAGTGAGACGCTTCAGTGATTTGTGCCAGCGGCTGGGCTTTTCTGCAGGGTATGGGAGACAGATAAAAATGTATAAAGCGGGCTAAATTCGTTCTATTTTATTCAGCGTGTGAAAAATTGTTAACACGATGCGCAGACAATAAAGAGAGAGGGGGCCTTTTCCATCTCAGCATAATACAGTTAACTGTGGGTTAATTATTATCAACTCGGGACATTTAATTGTAGATTTATAAGTAACATGGATGAGTCGGTAAATTCATTAGTCAGCATATGAATTTACGCTCTTTTTTGTCCGTAGGCTATCTAGTTACGGGCTATAAAAAAATATATAAAAATGTAGTTCATACGAAAATGAACACACCTTTTCTATTAGCCTATAAATGCATGTTTTCTATCTAAAAAAATATTTTTGATTACGCTTTATTTCTTAAAAAACAGTGAAAAGATTTAAATATTTATTTTACAAACTAAATTAAGATAAGTTTTTCAAATATTAATTTGAATTAAATAAAAAATGAAATAGAGTACATGAAAAATGTAGGCTAATACAACGCCTATTAAAAATAATTGCGAAATGCAAAACCAGCAACAAATTCTATACTTCAAGCTGTTCCAAAAATAGCCTGCTCTAATGAAATAATCCTAGACACGTGCGTAGTGCTGAGACATTTAACGGCCATAAAAAACTCGAGATAACAGATCAAAAATGTTAAAAAATGTCCAAGAGTGTTCGCCATGAAAACGTAGCCGGTTCTGACGGGTCTATGTTTATTATTCACGAGGGAAGTCTGAAAATCGAGACCCAAAACTTTAAACCTGAGCTAATTCAATTACATTTAGCCCTGGGTTTGAAACGAATCGAATCAATGCACCTTTCTCTGAAAGTCAAGCTTTGCGACAGATATTTGCACATTAACTGACCCCAAAGTCTGCTAATTGCGAAATGAAAATACATAGGCTAAATATTTGCGTGCATAATTCCACACTCTATTGTACACTGCAACAGTCAACAACATGGGTTTTTATCCCGTCATTTCTTAAGGATAAAATATAGCTAATAACCTATAAGAAGGTGGAAATATTTAATAAATATAACACTATCAATACCATAATCAGAAAATTTAAATAAACTAGAAAATGAATTTCTCGTTTAGGCCTATAGGCTATAAATAGCTTATACCCGTTAAAGCTCAACTATAAATATGACCTCAAAAACATTACAATAATAAAACCAATTAGTCAGTGTTTTATTATCAATGGCAGACAGCTGCGGTAATATTAACAGCAGAAATACTCATCTCAATATTGTTACGACTACAAGTAACCAAACCATTGCAGCAATCCAATTAAGCTCGTGTTTGCTTTATTAAGTGAAAGATTTGGTTGCGGTGGACAGAACGATTAGCCTCCTACTTTTTTTTTTTTTAGATCTTTCACTGATCGCGGAACAATTTGTGCACGAGAGAATTTCAATGCAGCAGCAGAAATTAATGCTCTATTGAATTTTATAAGGAACGCAGCTTTAGCAGACACAGTTTTATGACGCTCTTTATTTCCCCTCACTAACGTGCTCAGCTAAATCTGCTTCTAATGCCACCAAATACAAACACCGTTAGATCACTTTAAATTAAGGCGCCAAAATAAACTATTTTAATCAAGACATCACACAAAAAATAAAATAAATAATAAACAAACAAAAATAAATAAATAAATAATACAATAATAACAGGCGCAGTTAAGTTTAGTTTGTTATCTTGCCCAGGCTTCCCCTCTGCTTTTCATATTCTAAACTAATGCAGGCGTGCTGAAAAAAAAAAACTATACACTTTTTTTTAAGGTAAGTGGTTTCAAACTATTTATTTTAGCTAGGCCTACATTTAAAAAAATAAAAACGTTGAAAGTTTGTCAACTAAATTTATTTAAATGCATCCAAAATAAATTGATTGCGACCACTTATCTTAATCAAATTCAAGGAATCATTTTTTTTCAGGACTACGCCATCACCGTCTTTTGAGTTATTTAGTTATTATGCATGAAGACGGTATGGGTACTTACAGACAATAAAGCAACTGCAATATCTTTATACAATAAATTACTGTCACACGCTGTTTACTCGACTCATTACATAACCAACTTAAAAGCCTAGCTCGAATAGTATTTGTTATTGCGAAAACAAATCTGGCAAAGAACCCTTAGCATAGCCTTTGTAATACATAATATATATATATATATTGATAGACATCTCACTCAAAAAAAAGATCGTGACCATGAACAGGCCTCGAAACCCCTCGTCTCTCTGGATTCGGATTAATTGGTCTTAAAAACCTCTAAATTAACATAAAATTAAGAACCTGCAAAGGTCACATTAGTTTACATTAGTAAACATTAGTGCTGATATCGGAAATTTAGTATCATATATATTTTTTTAAATGTAGGCCTACCCCCGACTGACAGATTTCTAAACAGAAAAAAAAAATGACAGGAAATTTTTATGAAGTGACATATGAACTTATGAAGTCAGTAAAAAAAAATGTGAGCACAAACTTACTATGTGTTTAATTTGGAAATGACAAACAGTAAAAAGTGGATGTGCTTTACTTGACTGATACAACTAAATTTCATGCTGATTGTTAAACAAATAAAAAGATCAAACAAAATACCAACAGAAACATGATATAATGTTTGCAGTAAGAAAAAAAGTGTCTGCCTAACAATAAATGACAAATTAGTGACGAGTTTTACTCGGGCCTGAATCTGTTTGTCTAATAGGCTTTAAAGCAGTCTGTAGAATGAACATCATCTTGTGCATAATTAATCAAGATCAATAGTCTTTAATAGTCTACTCGGCGTTCAAATTTACATAATTAAATGAATTAATAAAATCGATGGCAATATATGATGTCAAACGCGACATCGGAACAGAAGGATCACCACAAACCAGTCTAAAAAGATAACGTCAGTTAAAGTGAGAAAGGATTTGGAACAGAAAAGAAAAACATCAGAGTCTAACAGTTAAAACACAACAAACATAAAAGCTCGTACTGAGCTCTGGCTTTTTTCTTTGTTGGCGAGATTAAGTCTCGAGTTAAAAAGCATTGCGAATCAACCATTAAATTGCTCCCTCCGTGTTGCCCTTCACATTCAATGAGTTATATATTTCATATCCTAATGACATTAATGTCATGTGTTAAGTCCCCCCGCATATTTCCAACAAAACATTTTTTCTTCTTAGCAAAGGTCTGACCTCACCCATTCATTTCATCTACATAATGACCGAGGAGAGGTCTTGACGTGCGTAGTGGTCTATACCGAGGAGATCTGGGCTGCATCTTCACAAGACGCATTTTTCGTTACTCCTCTAACCTTAAGGGGGCTTTTTAGCTTTTGGTTAGCTATCCGTTTCTGGAAAACATCTGAATCATTTTATAACCAAAGCCAGCTGCTGCACAAGTCAATGCATGCGTGTGAGTGAGAGTGTGTGTGTGTGTATTCGTTTGTATGAGGAAGAGGGAGAGAGTGTGAGAGTATCTCTTCGCTTTGCTCTCCAGAAAGGAAAGAAAGAAAGGGGGAAAAAACGCTTGGACGTCTTTTTCTTTTTCTTCCCGAAACTTCTTTTTTTTTTAGGAATGAACGCCGAGACGTGCGTTTCATACTGCGAAATGACATCCATGGATTCATATTATAGCCCATCTGCACCGCAAGGTAGGGATCACCAGGCGAACCCTTTCAGGACATTCCAGCCGAGTGACACCAAATACAGCCCCGCTTTCCTGACCAACAAAGGTCAGGCGTTCGGGGAAAAATCTGGGAGCCCGTTCCAGCAGGAGTGCCAGTCATTGGATGCCACTGCTGGGGAAGGCACCTTTAACAAATACCACCTCTTCATGCAGAGGTCCTCCAGCAAAACTCCCCCAGACAGCAGCAAACTCCAGCAGGAAAGCGGACACAACGGAGGGCTCATCGCGTGTTATGGTGAGTTTAAAACAAGGCATTTGTAAAATAGTTTTAGGACACAGAAAGAAGCAACTCTGAGATGTGTTCTCCCTTTTCGTTTTTATGACAAATAAATGCAGAGCAAGAGTACAAGCAGGTTCTACCTGCAATGACATGTTTTTATGACTCTGCTAAAACAGGATAATCTGCAAAGCCCTTCAGTAAAAAGTTACAGTTAGACAAGGTTATTATACTTGAAAGGCAGTTATTCATATTAATAATCACATCAGAGTAAAGTCCATCTGTAGGCTAATATTTACAAAGCAAATGCAGTGGACTTCACAACTTACTACCAATATAACTGGCTCAGCTATCACAGTAACACAATTAGGAAGAGGCATAACCTCCCCGGCTATTACATTTTACCTTTGAAGACCGAATTAAATTATATTTAATGCGATAATCTGAATTACAATCCTCAATACTGGATCTGAACCAGACAATTGAATTAACACATTTCGTAAAGCAAACGCAACTAATTTTATACGCTTTTACAAGTTGTCGACGGCACAATGAGTGTTTTAAAATGTTCTCTCACTTGTATGATAGCAGGCTCGGATCTATATAGGTTACCAATATGAAAACCCATCAAGGCAAGCAAAGCCAAGACTAGAAGAACATTTTTGCACAATTCTAACAGGTAGGCCTATGCAAGCGCGTACTCCTGCGCAAAGAAAACTGAGTGGTGTGCTTTGGAATTAGCTATATTCAATTAGCTAACTATATTCAAGTTAATTAAAAACGTTATAGTGAAAATCAGGGGCTTTGCGCTGAAAACTGAAATAGCATTCAAAATCAAGAGTTCCTTAACCAATAGGGTAGCCTTCTGAAAGTGGTACAACCAAGTTGTATATTCAGTTATAAACTCTGTAGAGTCATTTCATCTTCTATAAATTGTATATTTAAAAAGTAACCCACTTATTTATTTCTCTCAACACGTTCTAGCAATCTGCGGATGAAGTCTAGTGTTCGTGGATGGAAACGGTCCTGAGGGCTTGTAAAGGAAGCTAGGAAACTAAAGTTCAGCATTAGATGAAATTACACGAAAACTTTTCTCAGGATTACCGTCCTTTTACATCCATCACTATCTCATGCTATTTATTAATAGGAATAATAATAATTATTATTATTATTATTATTATACGATACGAATGACCTCATTATAAAATAAATAAATAAATAAAATAAAGTCTAAAATAGGAGGAAAATAGGAGGGACACGGAAGCCAAAGAGTTGGTAGCGGTAGCCCATAATGAGGTTGGGAAAATGTTTCAATGTGTCCATAAAAAGTCTTCTGCAAATGTTTGTTTTGGTTAATGCATTTTTAACAATGCACATCTTTTAAGCTGACACTAATGTGTTTAAGATTCGACGAATTTTATCGACTTTAAGACGTCAGGTGTGCTGTGCGACCACATATTAAAGCTGAGCTGTCTGGTGCTTAAAATAATAGAAAAACTGTTTTATAATCACTAAAGCCATTTGTAAGAGTGCATTATTTTTGACTCATTCGATAGTAGAATATACTGCCAAAAAAACAAACAAACAAACAAACAAAAAAATCCTTTTGGCAAAGATGTCGGTGCAGAACATTTTTTTTTTGGAAAATGGCTCATACAATTACAAATACATATAACATTATAAACAAAGCACTGGATAATAATAATAATAATAATAATAATAATAATAATAATAATAATAATAATAAAAACCTGATTCACCTTTCAAGAAGATCAGTTTCTGATATACAGTATCTTGGTATTTTCTAATAATTCAAGATACCAGAAAAACACATAACACTGAATGCAATTAGAAAGAGCAAAAAGAATATCCTAACCATATCTCAATCTGTTATAGACACGCGACAATTCTATATGATATGCGTGGAAAGTGCAACAGTCTACGGGGTTACCTTACAGCCTTAGTTGTTAAAAAGACTTGAGGAACAGCATTGTAAAAGAGACCATAAGAACATGACGAGATTATTGTTAGGCATATTAGTGAAAACAAAGAAAAGTGGGGGAAAAAAAACCTTAATAATAATTAAATTATATATATATAATTAAAAACAACAACAGCAACACAATAACAACGGCATTAATAGTAACACTTTTGGAGATATAGGCATACTAATTAAATAATTGTGATCGCATTCACATTTTTATAACGACCAAACACAAAAGCCACCATTCGTTTACAGCTGCAGCTTTCGGCAACGCGCTGCATAATAAACGGATGACGCAACGAGATATCGACATACATTAGATTTAATAATGTCTGTTGTGCAGATGTTGTCAAATAAAAGTCCTATTTCCCAAACTAATCAAAACCTCTCTGACAGAAAAAAAGACCATGTGAGTTGATTAACAGAACCTTACAAGCCAATGACAAAATTAGCTCGTTTCATTTAAAGTTAATCTGTTTTAATAAACACTTTACAATAACTTATATGTCATTATTAATAACATGAAGTAATGCCTTACAGACCAGCTGTTGATTAAGATTCATAAAGACATGTAAACCGATATTAAAAACTTATATTAACCTTAATGTTATGACTTTTTAAAATATATTACCAATGACCTTTAATGCATTATGTAATGTTTGTCCATAAATGAAAATTATAAAGTGTTACTTTGTGATTGAAAGAAAAGCATTTATTTCAGCACATAAAATAATAATTGATCTGCTCACAAGGTATAATATTACTGTCTGTAATATGAATAAAGTGTCAGCTGTAAAAAGAAGGATTTACCTTCAGCAGCTCATCATGCATGAAAAGAAGGAAAAATAGAATAAAATATGGATGTCCATCCTGAGCAGGTAATACTTATTGAAATCAGTTACAACAAGTGCTGATGTTTTTAACCATATCCTGCTTTATTAATGACTATTATTAAATGGTTGCTGCAGAATCCATGCCTTTGGTTGCAAAAAAAAAAAAAAAAAAAAAACGCTCAAAGGATTAGTTTATTTTTTTAATAAGGGATAATGAATGCATCATGTAATTGATCTAGAGGTTACTGAACACTGAGTAACTGACTTAAATTGAAAACATGTCCCATCCATTTCAAAACAGATGATTGAGTTTATGACTGTTTGTGTGCAATATTTATGATATTAATATATGTTTGCAATGGACATGTGTAACTGCTGAATGCTGCCACAAACAAAACCCATTTAATAAAAGATGTTGCTCATATAATTAGGAAAAAGCAACTTGCACAAAGAATAATAATCAAAAGAATAATAATGAGGCTGGCTGATGCAGATAACTACCTTTCATTAGGACAATAAAATTACAAAAATTTGTCTTATTTGAAAGACCATTAGAATTGTCAAATAGTAAATCATAATATAATATTCAGATCTGCATTTTATTTACAAGAACTTGTTTAAAGGTAATGACTCGTTTGGCTCTGAAGAGACATCATTACAGCAACTTAAAAAAAATGTCCTGTCAGAGAAATTTGTACGGCCAAAATTAGTGATTTTGTATAGTGATTTTATGAGGTGTGACGCCTAAAGAGGAAAGACAAGAAGTTAGTGAATAAATAAATAAATGGCTCAGTTTAAACCATGATACTTACCAGCATCGAGCGTGGCTTACTTAATTCTGGTTTTTAAAAGGAGCCGCAGTCACAGACTAGACTTGCATCAAAGTCACATTTCCCCTGGGCATGATTATTTTGCCGAAGAGGGTATGTGGTTTTCAAAACAAGATTTTGACTAATTCCTTCTTTGTGGTCAGCACCAATAACAAAAGAAAATGACACTCTTAAAAGGAAGCCCTTCATCACCTCTTCAGGGAAAGCCCAATTTTACCACAGCATCGTCCACCATTAGTTAACACGAACTCTAGAATTGTCCTTACAAAAAAGATCACTCATATAGGTCAAATGTACATGGACAAGGTTCCCGTTAATGTAGACTAAGCCCAAAAGCAAAGGGAGTCCATGGAATGTCAAAGGATGACGACTTCATACAACCTTGTAAAACAAATGCCTTGGACAAATACACAACGCTTCAACATCAAAGCATTTGGCTTGAGATATTGATGGAAGAAATCACATAAACTTGCAGTAATATTAACACTAGGCACAAGTATCCACTAGATCATATCATGATGAACAGTAAGCAATTCAGTATTAAAGGGGATTGATAGTCGATATTATGGGCTAAAATATATACAGTACAATGGCTTGGCAGTTAATCGGTTAAGGAATGATGATGGCTTGATTGACAGTCTTGTACAACTTGTGTTTGGCTTGGTTATTGCTTCTTTTTCAGTATTATTTTGGTGTTTGTGTGAATCAGTGAGGCTCAAGCTTGCTCATAGTTTGGCTCTGCTGAGAGCAACAGCAACACACAAAATATTATATTAGGTAAGGGAATGGCAAAATTGAAAGTCTTTGATCCAATCAAAACTTTTGCATAAAATAATAGTAATTACATTAAATTTCAAGAATTATGACCTTATATATTCCTAGTTTGTGTGCGACTGTTTCTATACATTGTTATTGCTTGCAAACCTTTTTTAAGCACTCTCAGTAAATCTAGCAAACTATGTTTTTATGAGCGTTTGGCCAATATGATGAATAACTATATCAAAGGAAGTAGCTCAGCTGCATTTCTATAATGAGCATAAACAAAACAGCAAGACCTTTTTTCCCTTTTGTGAAACACAATTAAATACTGAAGGTAAAGGGACAAAAAAACAAATGATTAAAAATGTTCTAAAAATTGACAGGATTATTTTGGGCATTCTCTTTTTTTCAGTCCTATTTGTCATACAAATAAATAAAAGAAAATCATATAAATGAAAATAGAATGAAAAAAGAGATTTTATATACAGTATTTTTTGACATGCTTAAAATATAATAGTATAATAGTGATTTGTTATACTGTAATTTCTAAAGAATATCAGCTACTGATTTAATTTATATTTAATTCATGATAATTGTGTGTGAATTATTACCATGTATTATATGAATTTACTTAAGTAATAACTTACAATGTCTATAGTACTGCAACAGTACTAAATTAATGACGACGTAACTATGAACAAAATATCACCATGTAAACTTCCAAATATCAAAAAAAGGTATCAGAGTCATATACTGTAGCACAAAATTCACATTTCATAGGAGATGAGGCCATCGGTCTAGTTTGGAGCTGCAGTCTGTTTCAGCAAAGAGCAAGCATACTGCACAACCTGAGGAAAAAGGGCCATTCCCATAGCCTGCTGATCTAAGGAGAGGTGACAAGGACTTGGGATCGTTTTACCAGTTAGCTCAAAATTTGGCTTTACAGTTTACATTAGCTTCAGTCTGCTTGCCTGAACGCGGCACGCCAGCAGTACGCTTCAAAGACAAGGCCTTTATTTAAACAGCATAATCAAACCCCAGTAGATTCCTTCTAATGGGTCCTCAACTACTAGTGAACGGCTGAGCATTTGAGGTGAAAGCACATTTTTTAATCAAACCCTTGTTTGGAAATTTGCTGCTTTAATTCTATTGATTACGAACTTATTTATGACAAAATGAAGACACTCATTTTTTATTATTACTATTTTTTTATAGGGATAGTTCACAAAAATAAGAAAATTCTGTCACTTGCACTCATGTTGTACACATTGTGCTACAATTAACACTAGATTCTGCTGACTTCAATTGCATGAGCATATTCATATTATTTTGTTTTCCACAAAAGTCAGTAAGTCATGAGTTTAAAATCATGTAACAGTGAGTAAATTACTTACTAAAACTGTAATATGTCTCTATGCTACATTACCTTTTGGCTCTTTTCTGTATGTTTTTTTTTTCTTGACATTATCTTAAACGAGATTGGTTAGTTATTTACAACATTCCATAGTGCTTGTTAACTACAACACTGCTCCAATGTGGTTTCTAATGCCATCCAGGAGATTCCAGACATTACTGATGATTTGGAAAATGCAATGTCAACTGCTTAACAAACAAAACGGTAGAAAATAGCACAATAAAAAATAAAAAGAGAGAGCAGTACAAGGCAAGCTGTTGCAACGTGTTTAAAGTGATTAAACAAAAAAAAATAAAAATAAATAAAAAAATAAAATACTCACTGAAACCTGTGATATATCTGTACCTAATGATGTTCCAAAAGAAAAGCCACAGCCGAAATCACCAAACTATTGCACTTACACTACTTTAACTCCCTATATTTTTCAGAAAACCACCAAATCTGATCTCTGTAATCATAATTGTTGGAAAGGCAGCAACCTAACCAAGTGGTGTTAGTAAAACCAGCAAAAAGACACCCTGTTTTTTTCTTCTTCTTTTTTTGACGGTGCGTATGGATTCAAACTGCAGTTGATAAACTCATCCTTCAGGTTTTAGCAGTCTTGAGTTCAAATACTTTTTATCTCGGCACTCCAAGAGAGCCGGACGAGCTGTGATTTATCGCGAGAAGCGGCTTAAAGGAAATGCTCTTTCCCACCATCCCATCATTTGCTCTATCCTGCAACCATAAATCATAAATCATCACTAACGACTAGCTTTGACTTCTCACCTCACACCTAACACCTAACTACCTCTCACTACCTGCAGTATTTTCAGTAAGCACCAGTTGAGATGCAACTCTCCCTCTGAAACAACTGCTGTTTTGTGCATCATTTTGGATAGAGTTAAACGGTTCACTTTGAAGTCCGCTTCTAACACAAGAGCGAGAGGTGACTCTGAAATGTAAAGCAACTCAAAGGAGGAGACGTCCCTGTGGTTTGGTCGCTTTGTGTTAAGAATTGAGCTGCTGTTGTTGAATTGAGCATCTGCCTTTGACTATGTGATTTGCTCTGGTTTTGCAAATGGCTGCGTGTGCAGACGTTTACTAATGAGGCTCCATCTCTACTAATATCTTGTGGTGTCACGCTCACAATCACCAATAAAAAAAAAATGGTTCACCGTTTCCATATGCCACCAGCCGGAGCCACTCTTCATATCACAACCTATCAATCTCTCCATGCCGTGTCCGTCTGTAAGAGCCTGAAATAATTAGATAGCGGAAGAGAAGTTCAGACTGTTGGCCTGGCTTCAGAGCACCAAGCTGCCTATTACAATTCAATCCATATTTTAAGCACTGAAAACAAACTTAATTACAGATAAAAACAAAAGCTTAGATGAGCAAACAGTCTTCCTCAGTTTCCTTTACCATTTGCTTTCAGTCATAATAGAGATGAAACCCAACCCGACAATGTCTTATTTACGCGTTTTAATTTTTTAAACATTTTCGGGAGCTTTGGCGTATTTCACCATTAACCCTTCACAGAGACCCCAGGTAGCTTAATTTATAGTGTTTCTTTTATTTGCCTGCTGCTGACCCTAACAATCAGATTCTGTAAAAAAGCATAGAAGATGCCCTGCCGCTTTACAGCTAGTTAAATTACACTTTGATGTGTTCCCCCGTTTTCAGCTGGTACTAAATGACTGCCCCTTGTAAAGATCTGACCCTTGCTAACTCATAAGGTCGAGCACCGACATCCTACAAAGCCAGGAACCACTGGCGTCTCTCATCGGAGGCAAGGCACCTTTTTAGTGCGAGTGGATCTGGAACCACTGTGTGAGCCATTCATGCATATTTTATGAAAATATATAGTGGTGCCCTTTTCTCATGATTTATAGGATATATCAAATGGTGACCTATTTGAAGATATTTTACTCTGGAGTCAGAGGTAAAAGGAGATGCTGTAAAGTGGGTTTACAAGCCCCATTCTTGCTGCGCATATAGGTGTGAATCTACTCAGGTTAAAAAGCCAATTAGTCTTTTTCCTGAACTTCACCCGTCTCCTAATCAAGAGCTGAACAACTGGCAACTTCTGAGGTGACAAAGCCCTCCATGTTGGTATGACACTGCTGTTATAATACATTTAGTGCGGTATTAATATTAGAAATCCAATCAGATTAGATGCCATGTCTGTCTTACCTCATTGCACTGGGAAAGCAAATGATTTCACACATCCCTCACTCTGTAAAGTAGCAGAGAAAAATGGATGTGCAGTCTTTGAAATCAGTGTTATAAAAGTTGACACACAAATAACTAAATGGAAGACACAAAAAAACATTAAATTACAAATAGAAAAAAAACTCTGTCACCTGAAGGGCAATAAAACCCCACACTGCCAAAGCTTGCAAAAACATATTTATATTTACATTTATTTAATTTTTATCCAAAGCTACATACAATTTGGGGAATACATCAAGTGATTCACTTTAAAGAGGCAAATAGACACAGAAAGTGCTCATAATACCAAATTTCAGGCATTGTTCAAATAAGTAAGATAGACTGCGGATTGCGAAAAGATGCAAAGTTTTATATAAAAAAAATGTTATTACATAACACAAAATATTTAATGCAAGCTACAATAACGTTTAAAAGTTTGGGGTCAATAAGTTTTTTTTTTTTTTTTTTTAATTAATACATCTACTCTTCTATGGAAACCCGTTTCCGCCACTAAATTAAAAAAAAAAAAAAATTCTCACAATTCAGATTTTTTTTCACAAAATCAAGATATAAAATAACAAAATCCTGACATAAAACTCACAATTCTGACTATTTCTCGCAATTCTGACTTTATAACTTGCAATTTTGACTTGATATTTCGCAATTCTGACTTTATAACTTGCAATTTTTACTTTATAACTTGCAGTTGCGTGTTATAAAGTCAGAATTGCAAGATATGAACTCACAATTACCTTGTTTTATTTTTTATTCAGTGGCGGAAGCAGGCTTCCATTTTCTTCAGTGACAAATTGTTTAAAATCTATTTATAATGACAGTAAAAAGACAATTTTAAAAACAATTTCTACTTCAAACTAATTGTTCTTTTGAACTTCCTATTGAAAGAGTTATGAAAATGCATCACTGATTCCACAAAATATTAAGCAGCACTAATGTTTTGAATATTGATAATAAGAGGTTAATAAGAGGTTAATAAATTCAACTTTGCCATCACAGGAAAACAAAAATACATTTTAAAATATAAAACAGTTATTTAATAATATTTTATAGTATATAAGATATGAAAAAGTGTAAGAAAGTTAAAAGTGAAAGTGACATGTGGCTAAGTATGGTGTCCCACACTCAAAATTTGTGCTCTGCATTTAACTCATCCAAGTGCACACACACAATGTGAACACACACCTGGAGCAGTGCTGCAGCGCCCGGGGAGCAGTTATTTTTATTAAATAATAATAATAATAATAATATTTGAATATTTTATATAAAACATTGAAATTTTCAATATAAAATTCTCACAACTCAGATTTTTTTGTGAGAAAAAAAAACAGACTCAACAAATGAACAAACTTTTGAAATGGCAGTGTATATTAGACATTGTAGTCAATAATCAGAAAAATCAGCAGTGGTCAATAGCAGTGGACTATATACACTGGTATACACAAACACACATCACACACAAAATCTACAAAAATATATACAATCAAACTACAGCATCAAAATTTACCATTTCACTAATATTTAGGCAGAAGACTAGCAAAATTAGCAAAAAACTGAACAGATTTCTTGTTCTGAATTTATGCTATTGCAGTGCCGAAAAGTCAGATTGGGCAATATTAAAAATATTTTATTTCTTCAGTATTGCTAAAATAATGATCTCATTTGCATTCACTGGAAAATATAGGAGATTTTTCTGTTATCAACTGTGGTAGACATTTATCCTAAAGCCATATATGATCTCATGAAACGTTGGTGTGTTACCGCACCACAAACAAGGTTAAACAGCAGGACCATGTTCAGCTCTGCACTTTTGTTGCAATCTTCAACCGCCACCCCCCTCAGAGACTCAGAAACATTTTGCCATGAGATTTCTTGCCTAGAAGGCAGGTCATGTTACTCGCCCATATGGTGGATCTACAGGGGCAGCCAAGTCTCTGTTCACCTTGAGCAGTGGAGAGCCTGGGTTGAACCCTCGGTGGACTACGAGACTGTCACAATACTCTAGGTCTGCCAAAAGCCATCAGTGACACAGGGTATAAACAAGAGCCTTTGATCGCTAGGCCCTGATTTCAAACAGGCTGTCAGCTTTTCCATGTGGGGGCAAGAGGCGTGAGGCATCTGAAGGGACAAGCTGAAAATATTTATGTTTGAGTAAATATGCTTGCTTAACAAGATGTGTCAGTCCTGGGCAAGAGGCAATATGGGAGCCATTATACCCCCAGGCCTGGCTCCATGTCTGTCATGGCTGAGCCCACGGTGCCTGGAGAAGGCAAAATAAGGAAACAACCAAAAGGAAGCATACACAACCTGTTAAGCCGTCAAGAACAGGAACGAGACTTAAAGCCAGGATAGTTCACCCAAAAATGAAAATTCATTTAAATTCACTAATGTCAATTCAAAATTGCATGACATTTTCATCTGGGCCACAGAATATTTTGAGAGTGTTTTTTCTCCATACAATGAAAGTCAACAATCAACAAAATGTTCTTCAAATTATCTTTTGTGATTCACAGAAGTAAGCAAGTCACACAGGTTTGGGTGAACTATCCCTTTAAGAGAGAGATTCAACCAACAGTTAATGTCATAAAAAAGCTGTTTCCATTTTATGCAGTGTTATATATCAACATAATGCTTTTTCCCTAGACAGAGTCAATTTGCAAATCATTGACACCACACAAAATTCACAAAGCCACAAACATTAGTTGTCTTGATCAAAGTTCACATAGTTATTGGCAACTGAAGGAGTAGAACTTGATGGAGGAGTGAAAGGATGGTTGTGCCAACATGTTCTAGTTGCACACATTACCAGGTCCAGAAAAAAATTATATTTCAGCATGTGGTTGGTGCAACATGTATAGGGCCATACAAAAATATAGTGGGAGATGTGAAAGAGTAAAAAGGATTTCAATTTGTATTTTTTTTTGCTTGGCGGTACCTTTAAAGCTACATTCTTGTGAATTATCTACCCCTAAATGAACAGTTCACCAAAAAATTTACTGTTGTTCAAAATCTGTATGACTGACTTAATTTTGTAAAGCACAAAAGAAGATATTTTGAAGAATGTTCATGCAATATGTCCATACAATGAAAGTTAATGGGGTCCAAAACAACTTTCATTTTTTTTTCTAATATTTTCTTTCTACTGGAGAAAGAAAGTCATATATGTCTGGAATGACATAAGGATAATTAAGTGGTGACTAAATGTTTATGTTTGGGTGAACTATCTGCTTAATGGTGATATTAGTATATTAGAGAGTATATTAGTATACTAGTACCTTAAGGTATTAACAGGTAATCTAAAGGGGTAGATAAAAGAGTACTTTTAAGGGTCCTACCCCAGTGGCAAGCTGTTCACCATTTTTCTCCCAGCAGTTGGCACCACGATACCTTAATCCAGCCCAATACATTACCCAACATGGTTCTGTGAGAAGGCCTTAGGTGCTGAGAAAGGCATTTGTGCCAGCAGCATTAACCCATCAGCCCCTCAGTTTAAACCTGAGAAGGTTTAATCAAGTCTCACATTAGAAAATGAACACATCTCAACACTGCATCACCTAAAATAACTTTCCGTCACTGAGCATTGAGCTAAAGTAAGACATAAAGCTCAGGGTCGCCACTGGATCACATCAGCGGGAATGTTCCCAAGAGAACTCTAATCCAGCTTTACACCCTATTCCTCCTTGCAGCCAAGTGAGCGAAACAGAGCGAGAGTCTGCCAATACCGCCATCAATTTTGTGAGCATTATGATTCGAGTGAGCATGCCGTTCTTTGTAGTACAGAGCATAGACAGGTAACGAGCACTGAGAGAGAGCTGGAGAAATGACCTAATGTACTGGAATCCTCACATTCATTGATCTGACTGAATTTATGACCGGCACGCTGACTGGGGTTTCACAGCTGAGCTGCTGTGTGTTTCCAGTGGCTTGACACAGAAAATTACCACTCTAGAGTCTTGTAGCTGGGCTAATGCGGCCTCATTACGAGCCAAGCTCCATTTTGCACCCTTGCCACAGAGTGTGTGTATGTTTGAGGCTGCGCTCGTCAAACAGGGCTGCAGTCTTCGGATTGTGCCCAGGCGGGAAACCTGTTATTTTCTATCAGTCTGCAATTACAGCCATGGTGTCTGTTTCACATGAGCAGCTGATTTATGAGAGGAGACTGGCAGCCATTACCGCTGTGAGTCTGACATCAATCCATGGGTCTTAAAGACTCTCTCATTCAAGACCCAATTATGGAATAATTCAGATATTGTGACTGAAGAACTATGCAGGACAACACTACATTATCTTGCCCAATATTATATAGGCAATTCTTAGATAAAATACAATAGGTTTGTTTAATTTCTTAACATGCATTGGTGCATTGCAGGTATAATAAACAATATCAATGTAGGTAAATTTTTACATTGCTCGATAAAACATTTATTATAATTAAATTATGAACAAACATGGATTTAAGATGAACAATACCATACATTAAAAATGCTGTAAAAAAATTGTACATTGTTAGTTCATGACACCCACATTTTATTGTAAAATATAACCTATATATTTTATATTCCTAAATGTCACTGCGAAAATGGATTAAAAACTGGAATCACACCAGATTTTTATTATTAATATTTATTTAATTAGTATTTAATGTTTTAATAGTAAAATATAGATATATGCTAATATAACGTGAATTAACATGCATAGAAATGTGTGTATTATTATAATAAATATAATAGTCAAAAATATTTTTTTGTAATTTCAAGTTATTGCAAAGTGTTCGTTTTCAAAACGTATCCTACGTAACAGCACACTGGAGAAATTTGCATAAGAATACAATGAATATAGAAGAAGAGATGCTAATAATTTCACTAAATGTAAAAAATGTATTACATATTAAGACAATTAAGCCAGGTGTAATTCTCAAAAAAATTTTTGGTGATCTGTTTTGGTCCTGCAGAATAGCTTGACTCACACCGCTTTCATAATTAATAACCCTTCTCTGTCTCTTTTTCTGTCTACAGGTAAAGACAGCACAGGGCTGACAGATTCTGAGTTACCCCAAAACAGTGATCCTGCAGGGATGGATGGCAGCTACCTCAGCATAAAGGAGTCAGGAGTGAAAAGCCCTCATCAGCCAAACTCAGAGCTGGCTTCTCCGTTAGACAAGGCAGAGGGAGAGAGCAACAAGGGCAAGAAAAGACGCAACCGTACCACCTTCACAAGCTATCAGTTAGAGGAGCTGGAGAAAGTCTTTCAGAAAACACACTACCCCGACGTCTATGCCCGGGAACAACTCGCACTGAGGACTGACCTGACAGAAGCTCGAGTACAGGTGTGAACCTCCACATATTCATTAACAAATAGAATTCTGTTTTTTTAACCTTTAACAGTGAGGCTAGACCACCATTCTTTCACTACTAATTTTAGTCCAGTTGTAGTCCAAAATGAGGGATGAGATTCAGGTTAAGAACAATATTTTATTTTTTAAAGTTGGTAAATGAACAGTGACACCAGATATTAAACGCATTGACTATTAAATGTAAATAGAAAATACAGAGCAAAAGTGTCTGAAGTTGGCCATCACAAAAGATCATAAAGGAAAAAAAGGCTTTCATATTAGCCATGTCCAGAGTCTGAGTTTATCTAGAGATGCTACCTGAAGCTCTATTTGGAAAACCAGAACCTTTATGTGACCCATCCCAACCCCCAACCTTACCCTACATTTGCATATAATCCCTCCAACACTACTGCTGCATTCCTGCACCGACAGACAGACCGGGAGATCCCTTTACCCGACCCCAAATGTGCGCTTTACTTAGAAGCCCCGGATTTACACTGTTTTTCTTTCATTAATGTCCCACTCAGGAAAGAATGTGTCCCTCCCTGCTCTCAAGGGTAGGTGAGAGGACCTGAAGCTCCTTCGTGTGGTGAGGGTTGCTTATGACCTACATACATGCAAACAACTTTGACTATTACTAAAGAATGATGGGAAACAACCAAAGAACTAAGATGGCTCACTGTAAATACTAATGTCAACACAAATTGGCTTTAAACCTTTTTTTTTTTTTTGGCTTGCTTAATATATTTAATAATAGTATATCTAGATAAATCTAGTCAAAGGTTAAGGGCTTAAAACAGTCAACCTTTTCACCTAAAAATGTCATTTGACACGATGACCACATAAAAATATTATAAATTGCATTTTTCCATAATTACCGTTCTGGAGGTTCAAGGAAAAAAAAAATCTAAAAATGAATGATTTTTAAGTAGAAGAGGTGAGCTTGAGTGACAGCAGAGGCAGACCATCAATCCTCAAAGCTACTCTGGACTTCAAAGCTGCTCTTTCCCCTTTTCTCCTGGGTTTAGTTCAGTGTTTCTGTTCTCTCTCCTGGTGCTGGAACATAAATAAAGCTCTATAATAAGCCTCTAAGCTGCTGTAGCTGTCAACGTCTTTACCAATTACTGTGTTACTAGCATGCATGGACAACATACAAAAGATTAAAAAAAAAAACTTTCTGCTGTTCCGAACAGGTGCTGGTCAAAATTAGTTAACTTGTTAATATTGGCAGGCTTGAATTTATTCAGCAGCAACCACTAAAGGAAAGAATGACAGAAAATAAAGAAACCAAAATGGAAGACCAAGTTTGTGATTGAACTAAAGACCCAAATAATTCTCCATCTATGATCTCTCTCACTCTCCCTGTCATTCTGGTTCAAAGTTGAGCTTTTGGTACACACCTCAGCATTGGCTCATCAGTATGAAAGGAATAAGGGAACATTTCCACCACTCGTCTACGTGCCTCTACCGGGTCGGAGAGTCAGATATGAAAAGCCAGGAGCTTAAGAGTCAGGAAATTAAACATAGAATGAAAACAAACTCCATTTTGAACTTTCATCTTTCTTTTCAAGCTCCCAACTTCCATGCTTAGATTTATGAAGAGGAAGACAGTCTGAGAAAAAGATAAATACAAAGACAGGAACATAAAAGCTGGTGCACACAATGCATATTAAAAAGACGTTTTAGATGCCCAGACAACATCAACAACTAGCATCATTTCAAAAGGATGCAAACGGAGAGCCACAAGAGCGATGATGCCTGCTGAAAAAAATCTGTGCGATTCAGAAAACAAATGTTCTTTTTTCTCAAGGCAGTTAAGCTCTACAAACATGTGATGTGGAGCCAAGGGACGTCGATGTCCGCCACCACATTAAGTGCAAGCAGAGCTGAGGTACTATCAGGTTACACTGAGAGATAGGCTGACATGTTGCTGGCAATAGATGCAAAAACCACAAACTGATTGACCAAAGAGCCATACCCAGATCCAAGTTTAAGCTCCGTGACGAATCGAGATTGCAAGACAAAAGAAAAAACCAATAACAAAAAAAAACTAAAAAACTTTCCACTACACAAATCAATAAACAGATAGTTCTAAACAGAGAAGAGCCGGGATTAAAAGAATGGAATTTTGGCAGCTCTTCAGACTGTGACCCATGAGAAATCACTTTGTGTGTAATTTGTTCTCTAATTCTCAGGTCTTCAAATAACAACCATCTATTCAGGGAAACAATGCATATTTTTATAGAAAAGCAAAGAGGAAAAAAAAAAAAGAGAGATAAAATCCTGACTAGTTCACCTAATAATAGTTCACTGTATGTCACTATTTACACACTCAAGTCACTTAAACCTGTGTGACTTTCTTTTTTCTTTGGAACACAAAAGAAGATATTTTGAATAAAGTTTCACTTCACTTTTTCAACATCAATGGGGTCAAACAATCATAGGGACCCACTGACCTTTATTGCATGATCAAAATATATTCGTGTTATGCACAAAAAAAGTCATGCAGGTCCAGAATGACATGAGGAAGAGTAAATGATAGAATTGATTTTTGATTCACCTTTTCCTTTCTAAAAGCTGAGCGGCAATTTCCTATTCAATCAAAGCAAGCGTATGGTGGTGGAGGAGCAGGGGGACTGACACAGTTCTCTGAGGCCTCTGGCCCCGGTGGGTTCCTGCTTTCTCCTCCCTGCCCCCTGCTGCTGCTGATGGCTCTGATAGAAAAGAAACTCAGAGGAGGCCATCACAGTCTGTCAGCTCCCACGACATCAAACAAGGGCCAGGTCTCACCGAACTGTTTCCAGGAAAAGATGCTGAAAAATAATACAGCCGAGGGGTTTCCTACATGAGCTCTAGACTTACAACTCAAGTGACAGACTCTCTAGGCACCAAAAAAAAAAAAATGCATCTAGACATTTGATACTAAATGAGTTACACAATGTGATCAGTGCATATATACGGTGTAATAATCGGAAGTTTGATGATGGATGTTAATCACTCTGTTTATAAATCTCCACTAAGACAACATTTCCTGTATATGATGTAACACCACTAATGGCCAGTTAACATGAGGTCATTTAATCACTTACTAATGTGATATCCTCGTGATTAAAAATTGATGTCTCGCTTGCAGGTGTGGTTCCAAAACCGCAGAGCCAAGTGGCGGAAAAGAGAACGTTTCGGACAGATGCAGCAGGTCCGGACACATTTTTCCACGGCCTACGAACTGCCCCTTCTCACTCGGCCTGAGAACTACGCTCAGGTATAGTACTGTCTTCAGTAATAGCTGAGAGTTAAGGAAATACCCGTAATGAATATTAATTATTCTTATGAATATTATATATTATTCATTATAAATACATTCTAAAAGGTTCCATTAACAGTTCTTTTGAGGTGCATCTCAATTTGCATACTTATGCACTATTCTATGCTGCTTTTTATCAAAATAGTACCATAGTGTATTCTCACTGAAAATTCCAAAAAATGTCCCCTTGGAATTATAAGGTTCTATCTGACATTATTCTGTGTCAACATATTGACATTATGTGATAGATTTTTTTTTTGAATGTTGTGTACATTATGGGACTCCTTATTTAAAAAACAATAAGGTTCTATCTACACAGTCGAATGGAACACAAAAACTTTGAAGCTCAATATCTCAAAACTATATGGAATGCAGATAGAACCATATAATTCCAAGGGGACGAAAAGGAAAAGTGCACTTAAAATCTCTGGAAGATGCACTTAGTTAACCAGGAAAAAAAGTGTGGAATGTTCATGCACTTAACTGTCACAGCTTTAATTATGTTCTGGAGGGGGAGGGGCTATTCAGACTTTGATGATGGATGACAAAATAATATATATAATTCATACACTAGATGGTTGGTCATCATTTGGTCTGGGATTTTTAGTCTTTTAAAAACAAGTGTTTCATTCATGGTTCTTTTAGTATGAAAACAAATTTAGCCTAATTCAATTGGCAAATAATTTAAATTATATATATAAATCTCACAAAAGGTGTGACACAGGTGTGAAAACTGTCTTGCACAGTTTTTTTTACACTTTGCAGTCTTTTTAGAGTCAGCAAAACTCAAAATGTTTATTTTCAACTACATATTATTATATGAACAATCATTAGCTCCACTGTTTTAAGTCACACACATAGTTGTAAACTGTAAGTGTTTTATTGACTTTAAAAAGAAAAAAAGTAATCTGTTCAAAGAATCATACTACACTTCTTGTGCTTTGTTTTTGATGCAGTACATAGAATCAAACTAAGAATACCCGAATGAATTAAGTTAACTTTTTAAAACTTGGATGTGGAATATTGCTGATAAACATTTGGGAATTTCAAATGAAAAACAATAGGAAATCAGATCTGTGTAACCACTGATAATTGCGGGGCCTGAGGAAGCACAATGTCGAGGTCAGGTCACACCAGGGCTGTGGCCGAGAACGACACGCCTTCACAGGAGAGCCAAAGAATCTCCTGGATTTATTATGAATATGTGGCCGGGTCGGAGGGCAGGGGTGGCTCTTTGGAGAGCGCGCCTGCAGCTGTGGAATGCAGCTTTGCTCACATCTGGGGCATCTCCCTGAGAGGGCTTTCATCTCCCTCCACAGCCCTCCCTCAGACCCCCACCTCCCCAGGCCCAGAGTAGAATACAGCCCTATCAATTCACTCTGTGCTCCCTCCGCTTAGCAGAGGAGGTTACTCTGGGTGTTGAAGGAACGTCTAGAGACAGGCATTCCTCCTCCACACTAGGCAAGCAGCTCCCACTCAGTACAGGACCAGATGAATGCCTCACAGCTCTTGATAAATCTCCACGTTGAGTACCACTGAGGATTCTGCACCTTCGCTAATGCAATATTTCAAAACAAGAGGAGTCGGACTTGATAAATGCTCTCATGACTATAAGTTACATTAATGTTATTAATGCTGAGATTGCAGAATGTAAACGCATTATACCTTAACCTTCTGCGTTCGTCTTTGTTGCAGATTCAGAACCCTTCTTGGATAGGCAGCAGCAGTGCGGCATCTCCGGTGCCCGGCTGTGTTGTACCCTGCGACTCGGTCACTTCCTGCATGCCGCCTCATCCACATGCTGCTGGCGGAGTGTCTGACTTCTTGGGTGTGCCCAGTGCTGGAGGTCACATGGGACAGACACACATGGGCAGCTTGTTCGGGAGTCCAGGCATGAGCACTGGCATTAATGGGTACGATCTGAACATGGACCCCGACCGGAAATCCTCCAGCATCGCAACCCTGCGAATGAAAGCTAAAGAACACAGCGCAGCCATCTCTTGGGCTACATGACTCCCCCAAGATCAGGACATTATCTCGTAGTCCCTCAACAAATAAGAGAAGAAGGAGCAAATGTGAACATCAGTTGGCCACAAAAGCATGACCTGGGAACAAGGAGTGCATGGATTGACAAAGAAAAGAAAAAGTAATAGATATACCAGGAGATTTATTTCCATTTGAAGTCTAGAGAGACATGAGAAAATCAGAGATCATAAAACTGAGAATGTTCTGGGGCTTTAAAACGAGAAAGAAATACAAGACAGACAACAGAAATGTGACATCTGAATGCACACAAGAATTAAATGAAAAAAAAAAATTAATAGAAAAAAAAAACCCTGCACTTATCCGCCACTAGTGTCCCATTTGTAAACACACATAAATTGATCTAAACGCATCTGGCTTCATTTTCATCTCAGCATAATCAAAACCTTTTTAAATTCTTGTTCTGTCACAGACTCCTTTTCCAAATATGCCATCTCTGCCTAGAACGTTCAGTTTCTCACAGTCAGAACTTTCCTATTGTAGGCTTTATCCAAACATATATGCAGCAGTTATCGGGGGAAGCTGAACTTGCTTTTTATATTAACTCCCCATTGACAAAATCCCTCATTGATCACACCTACATTGATTACTTTGTTCATATTAATTCCATTGATCTTGTAGAAGTCTATCAGCAATTTTAGAGAAGTACTACACTTGAGCAAAAGTCTGTTAGGAGTTGCGCATCAGGCATGGTAGACTTAAGAGGGCCAGAAAAGAAAGACATAACTGTCCTGCAGGTAACTAGAAACTCAAAGGAGGCTTCCACTTGCCTTGATGAATTGTGTGTCCCCCAAGAGCAATCTGCTAGTGCAAACCCAAAGTAATATAGTTAATAACTGTCTAATTACAGGTGGTAGTCACTATCCACCTTGCAATCTATCTTTCTCTTCTTTGCAACCACATTTCATTTTTTTTCTGGAAGAAAAAGTTGTTCTAAAGCTGTTTGGCAAGATTTGACAGCCGCATACTAGATACAAATCTTGGATCCATCATACAGACTGTCAAACTGATTGTCAAACATAACTAAGAAATACAATCTACAGAGAATGAAGGATACAAAAATAGGTTGAGAAACTTTTCTTTCTTTGTGTTTTGAATTTTGGTGCCTTAGCTACTCTGCTTTACTCCTTGCTATATAATATTTACGGTGTTGGGGCTGTCTGAAATTTGAGCCATGCTTCATTAATTTTTTGGCATAAGTCCTCATTGCACCATCTCAAATGAAACTATCAACTTGCCAATCTAGGCATCATCCAGCAAGCCTCTGATTGGGTGGAAGCAATACTGGGCTTTGGTAATCACAGACATTCCCATGCACAGAGGTGACAGAAATATAAAGCAAGCACTATTGCAAGGTACTACAAGCTTTCTGCTTTTTTTAGAGTCAGATTTAGATCAGGTAAAACAAAGCTGTTTGAAATCCGGAGACGAATCCGATACGTTCTGCCCTTTGGAGAAGCCATTTCTAATTTGTAAATGAGAACCACATTTCCTTTCCTTCATTCTGCTGTGCAGCTTATCTAGATCCCTGGAGACACTTATATATACACACACAACTTTTTTATTATAATACCAGAGCAGTGACTTACCTGGTTTGAGGGGGTCACAACATGGAATCAAGTTCTTTTTTAGAACGACAAAAAACTAGGCTTCCATTACTTTTAAACAAAAATTCAAATATATAATGCACTGGATGCAATATCATGTTAAACCTTGTAAAATTATCTCATTGCCAAAAGTTAATTAGAAATCACCTGCTTACTGCTGCTCAGTCTCGTGCCCCATGGCCTGGATACATGATATGTTAAATGTAGGGGCTTCCTGAAGTTTGAGCCATGCTTCATTAATTTTCTGGCAGAAATCTTCATTGCATCTCATCACTTAATGTAGCAAGGGACCTGCTAAAAAAGCCAGTGATAATGTTAATGTGCTTTTCATTAGGACTAAAACTAGTAAGTTGATCTGTCCTGCACTGAATCCATCTGCCAGAGCAACAGTTCAACAACCAATTCTCATTGAGAGCCATGAAGAGTTCTGCCAGTGCAGATTTTGAGTCCTGACACTCTCACTTTGGCCTTTAAGAGGTTGCTGAGAGTGTGAAGTGACTACAGTGTTCCGGTGTTCTGGGAAAGGACAATCCACACAGCTGTGTGCGGGGTAAATGCAAAACAAACATGCCTTGCACATGCTTCCCCTTCAGCTGTCATGGCTCTTCTTTCAAAGCCCCATGCTGAACACGACCTGGCCTTCTACCCCAGCCAAAGCATCAGCCCTCAGCGACTCGGAGTCAATGCACACCCGTGCTCTCAGGCAGACTTTTTAATTAACATCGAGACATCTGCGGAGAGGGATTCTGTGACAGAACAGAGCAGTGTTTGCTCTGTGCTAGCCTATCTTTAACTATTGTGGAACCGGGAGAGGCGTCGATGAAGCTCAGGTCAACACTTTCATTAGTTTGTGTAGTATCAGCACACATATACTTCTGTAGCAATTAATGAGCAAATCTCCACATAACAGAACACAAGTCATCACATTTGCTTTTGATACTCTTGTAATTCATTCATAATTCAAACATTCATCAAAACGGTTCTGTAGAGAACAGATTGTACAGTACCCAAAGGAAATGTTAATTGTCAGACAGTACTTTGCAGATGCCTATGAGTTACAGAGATTCTTAAGTCTCTGTCCCATATCCCAAAACTTATACTACTGAAGTAGGCATATCCAAGTACTAGAATAATATAATGCTTTGTTTTGTGTGTGGTCGCATGTATGATTTTCTTTGGATTCCTTTCTTGCATATAATGGAGCCTTGGAGCCTTTCTTTTGTAAAAATATCCTTTTTAGATATATATTATTTTATGTGTGACTTGAGGGTTCTTGCTTTTGTTGTATTGTTGGTCTGGGGATAAAATGCGATATATTTGGGTTTTTGGTATGTAAATGAACGTAAAATAGTTGTGATGGCTTAAAGCTAAATGTATGGCTTTTGAATCCTTTTTATTAATTATTTACTTTCAAGCTTGTTTATGTTATATATATATATTGTGTGATTTTCAACCGTAAGTTATTGCACTTACATTTTTAATTGTTTGAATTGCTTCGAGAACATCTGATTCGAGTGGAATAGCACTATAAAATATTTGTATTCGATCAACTGTCAAGTACTTTGAGAACATAATGGTAAAGTACAGAGGGCTGGTAAACTGTTTATTATCCATGTGCTTTTTCTGATTTGTTTCAAATCTGAAAACAGGCTAAAACAAGTTGTACATTTTGTTTGAACTTAGAACAAAGAGACACACTGTTCCTGGGACATTTGACATAATGTTCTCAGAGCCGGATGTAACAGCCATCTTACATTAAAGACATACTGAAGACATAAACTTCCTGTTGGCTAAAGACTGTGCTTTAAACTAGGCTTTCCTTTAATGGGTTAAAAAAGACACAACGTTTAAAAGTTTAACCATTACAGGTGCTGGGTATTCTACTATGGATGTTTCATTTCATTTGACATTTTCTGTGTGCTCATTTTTGTTTGTTTCTCTAAATCCAGATGAATAAAATAATAAAAAAATAACTAATCAAATATCCCTGTGCAATATATTACTAATTGTATTGAGAAATTGGAAACCATGAATGCAGCTTTCGATTTATAAATACAGAAAAGCTGCACGAAACAAAGTGGATGAAAAAAAAAACTTTAACTGCTGATATTGTACAAGTGGATAATGAAATGCATGTTAATAACAGGTGACAAATGCCCTCATAATGCAGAAAAGTATAGCACAGATAGGCCTAAATGCTAGACTTTGAAGATTAGCTCAGTGATAAATGCTCCCTCTCATACACATTTTTCTGAAGTAGACAAACTTTGCATAAAACACTCTTCACAAGCTGCAGACAATATGGCTCTCTGTGTGTAATTGGTCATGCAGTGACATTTCCAATATTTAACATGTTGCTTAAATTTCCTTACCAGATTTTCACTTTCTTCATGCAGGAAGAGTCAGAACAGGAATAGATTTCTCTTCACAAGTTCACTCCCCATGGAGATGAAATGAATTTATCTCTGACGTGCAGGCTTCTGAACCTAAATCACTCAAAGCGCTCAGACATCTGCTTCTGGGCCCAGACAACAGAGGCAGCTGGAAAAAAGATGACAATTCATCCAAAATCTGCACTAAGTCAACATACCATCAAATTAGGAATGAGAATGAGAATACTCAGAAGTGACAGGAATGAAAACACAATAATGAACATGAACACTTCTGAACATTTCACGCCAATCAAACTCCAGCAACAACCATTCTAAAATGTGCCGAAATGGCGCCTCATTAATTCTGTGATTCGAAATCACAAAAGGATGACAACTTGTGTCAGCATCGTGAAGCGTGTTGAAACCAAATGAATAATCTTGTAACAGTTTTTAGAATTTGAACTATTTTTAACTTGACACACTGTCAAGTAACAAATACCACACTTACATTGCGAGATGACAGAGACCACCATTTAAAAAAAAAAAAAAAAAGCATGTACACAGAGAAAAAAAAAAAAAAAAAAAAAAAAAAAAAGTACTTTCACAGTCAAAATGACCAAAATGCACATCTCTAAATTTAGCATTTTTTTTCCACACTCTGTTTATTACATATAATACATCTTAATGTAAAAACCAAATAAACAACAAAACAATTCAAAGAAACTGAGAAATCAAAAAGAAATGTGACAAGAATTCACTGAGTATGAATGAATTCTTTGCAATTTCATGGCATTTAACCATACTGTTATCAGCTGTACAATATATAACTCTGCAAATAGTGTCTTTTGATATCTAGTAATACCCAAAATACGCATTAATTAGGCAGACCTAAGAGTTGAACTAATTAGGGAACATTTATATAAAATACTTTTTTTCTCCAGCAACTTTCAAAAAGTCAGCCACTGAATATAAAATGAAACGTCAAACTGATATAACTCAAACTTTAGTATTAAAGTCACTAACAGTGACTGTGCAAAACAATATCTCATGTACAATTTAATGGCCCCAACTCAACATCTGAGATATTCAGTTCAAGTTATGCTACAATTTGTTCAGCGTGATGCATATCTTTAAAAATAAAAAACAAGTTAAACTATAAATGTAAAATTTCATTAATATATATCCTCCACTGTTGGCTGTGAATCATCTGTATGCATTTACTTTCCTCACACGGCTATAGTGTCAACCACAAGGAAAGTTTAAGACCTGACCTGTCCTCATCAGACTCGATGTATCGTCCCGTTTCAGAAACCGTCCTCAAGAGTGAAAACATGATAATAAGTTATACAGTGCATCATTTCCCATCACACCACAAGTGGAACGGCACTCCTCATAAGTCATTATGTCAGATACGGAACGAGAAAGAGAAATCCTGGAGTGCCCATATCCTGTTTGAGAGATAAACGTGGTGGTAAAGAGTAGTGGTAGTGTCACAGACTACCAATGTTGGGGAAACTTTTGAGTTTCTCTGGGAAGTCGTCTTTATAGAGTACAGGATCGGCACGGTGCTCGACAACCTTCAGAGGCATGGTGGCAAACACAGAGGCGAACTTGTTTATGCACTCAGACCTGGAAAGAAAAAAGAAAGCGGCTGAAAGAGTGGAGGAAAAAGGGAAACATGGATCATGGATCTGATGCCAATGTCGGAAAATATGTCTTCAAAAAAATGGCTGTTCATGATACAACCTAACTAGCGTTTTGTAGAAGCATCAGAATCATGAGGTACATGCACAATGTAAAACAGGGATCAGATGTTTTCAAAATGCCTGGCATTCCCAGGACCCTGCACTTATGACAGGAAATGTATCGAGAGAGAAGCATAACCAGAGGCAGGAACCCCTTCATCAATCTAAACAAGTGTGACCCCTGGAAGGGTTCAGCGGTCAACGGAGTCCCTGATTGGCTGCTACCACTCTGTATTCACGTCAAGGTCAAACACTCTCTCGCAGGCTGCTTCGGCTGCTTTAATGCCTCAAACACAGCTTGGAAGTATGAAACCAATCATCAAGACTGATTATGCTTCAGCGGATGAGGAAACGGTTGTGATTTTCAAGGAAAATCAATTCAAGCCTTTCTGATGAATGCTTCGCATGGTTCATACTTGAATTGAAACACAGAATGAATTAATGATTTGTGGTAAGCCTCTGACAGAGAGGAAAGTCACAGTTCTTTGAGAAGAAATGTTTTTCGTAAGGTCCAGTGAATCTGAATGTTTTGATCTGAGAGCACAGGAAAGTATCTCCTGTACTGTGCTACAATGAGCCAATTGTTGGTTAAACTCACAATGTGTTTCAGATGCCAAGAATGCTTCCAAAGCCCCCTCTGCCCAACTAAAGGGAATCCCTGTTTATACTGTACCTCTCCACCATGTGCGTCTGGTCTAGGGACAACCCGTCAATCGCTGTGCACTCCGGGCATTTGAATTTCTTCCGAGGAGTAACCTAGATGATAAGACAGAAAAACAAATGTGATGTATTTGATCATTTTAACTCAAGTGTCACAATGAGCTTTTTTTTTTGTTTCAATCTCAAACTAAGTCTCAGTTCTCAAACTGTCAATTTTATTGTGGAATTGTGGTATTCTGTTGTAGTCTTGTAGTAGTGTCCATCTTGCAAAACAAGTCCTTCAAAGTTTGTCCTTAGAAAAATCAATTTCAAAAAACATTTTAAAACATACCAATTTTTAGTAAAGTCACACATAAATCAATCAGTCAAACCCTACAACAATGTTTCTCACCCATGAGTCAATCTGGTATACCCTACAACAATGTTTCTCAACCACAGTCCTGGTGACCCACCTAGCAGAATGTTTAGATGTCTCACTAATTAAAGGGATACTTCACCTCAAAATGAAAATTTTGTCATTAATCACTTACCCCCGTGTCATTCCAAACCCATAAAAGTTTGTTCATCTTCGGAACACAATTTAAGATATTTTGGATGAAAACAGGGAGGCTTGTGACTGTCCCATTGACTGCCAATTAAAATACACTGTCGAGGTCCAGAAAAGTATGAAAAACATCGCCAGAATACTCCATCTGCCATCAGTGGTTCAACCGTAACGTTATGAAGATCATACGTAGCACACGGTGATATGGAGAGACACAGAGGAGACAGTTGACAAAGGAATTGTTGAATAAAGTCGTTATTTTTGTTTTATTCCCGTACAAAAAAATTATTCTTGTCGCTTCATAATGTTACAGTTGAACCACTGATGGCAGATGGACTATTCTGACGATGCTTTTCATACTTTTCTGGACCTTGACAGTGTAATTTACTAGGCAGTTAATGGGACAGTCACAAGCCTCCCGGTTTTCATCCAAAATATCTTAAATAGGGCTGTCAAATGATTAATCACGATTAATCACATCCAAAATAAAAGTTTTGTTTACATAATATATGTATGTGTACAGGGTATATTTATTATGTATATATAAATACACACACATAAATTATATATTTAGAAAATATTTACATGTATATACATTTAAGATTTATATTCTTATATTTTATATTATATATAAATATATTTAATATATAAACATAACATATTCTTCTTAAATATATACATGCATGTGTGTGTATTTATATATACATAATAAATATACACAGTATACACAATATTTACGTAAACAAACTTTTTGGGATGTGATTAATCGTGATTAATCATTTGACAGCCCTAATCTTAAATTGTGTTCCGAAGACGAACAAAGCTTTTATGGGTTTGGAACGACATGGGGGTAAGTAATTAATGACAAAATTTTAATTTTGGGGTGGAGTTTACCTTTAAAACACCTAGTGTTCTAATTAATCAGCTTCTCAGCGTTTTGAATATGGTGACATCAAAAACATTCTCAGAGTTGGTTCCCAAGGAGGACTGAAGTTGAAAACACTGTCCTAAAATATACATTGTATTTCTGTTTTTTGTTTGTTTGTGTTTTTGCATTTTTTTAAATACAAAAACATGAATAACCATCTGAAAGTATATAGAAATATTCATAAGAGAAGAGTATCTTTTCAATCGCCCTATCAACCACAGGAAGACGTCAAATAAACATTTATTTCAGGAAAGCCAGAAAAAAAAAAAGTTACAATTTTGTAAAGGTAACAGCTAAAATTGTAAATATATTGTTAAATGTATAGACTGTAAAACAAATACATTATATTTTATTTGCTATTGTCTGGTGTCTTATTTAATGTATTTTTAATAAAACTGTCAAAAATGCCTGAATATTGTTTGGAATATTTGCACAGCAGCAAATTTGTATGGCTTTTCTATTGTTAGAGGAATCATTAGAATGCAGACTTTTTCTTTTTTTATTCAGTGCATAAAACTCAACAAGTGTTTTATCTGTTCTTACCTCAAAAAATAAAACTGTCTGACCTTCATGCATCTGTATTTCCCAAATTCATGCTGAGAAATCATGACACACTCCTCATATTAAAAAACAATAGAATCTGACAAAGAATTGATAAGGTTGTTTAATAATGAGCTGGGGCTGCAATGATGGGCTTCTGTAAAGTGTGTGTATGTGTGTGTTTGGGAGCTGAGTGGGAGGAGATGACTTGATGACAGGTCATATAAGTCAGATGTAATGAGAGAGCAGTCCGTGCCCATGGCCTAGCTAAATGACCGTATCTGCAGCACTCATTAGACGAATGATGTACGATCCCTCTGCCCCATCCCTCCTTCAACAACACACACAGTTGACTGACACTCTCCACAGTGGGAGTGAGGGGTTGGGGTACTAGAAGGTGTGGGTGATGTGGGGATGTGGAGGAGAGAGGGGAGAAGGTTCACAGCGTAACTGACTGCAGAATGAATGTGCCCCAGTGAGCTTAGAAAAACAGAACGTGCAGGAGAGAGGCAGACAGTGACATCCAGATAACAGAGGTTAAGGCCAGGACTTTACAGGCCGAACAGCACCTGGACAGAGTCACTGTACACAACAGACTGTAGAGGCTTGAGGAGAAAGGCGAAAGCTGATCAGAGACAGAGCTCTAGGGAACACTGTCAGAATCTACACATTCTTTTAGGGAACGCCCACATAAATTTTTAAGGGATAATACTTTTTGCATCCAGATTTTTTTTTCTTCAGTTCATCATGATCTATTTATCAGCCTGTCTGATTCTTTAAATGAAAGCCCTAATAGTTTGCAATATTAACTGTGTTGATATGCTTACAATGTTTCCTGCACTACTTTTTCATGATGGCACTAGACTGCTATTGAATCCCAAGTGCTACGGCAAAAAAAGTAATACATTTCACAAGAGTTGCGAGCTTGCAGTCTTAATAAATGCGATGGGATTTGGTTTCCTCATGGTAAAAACAGAATTGCACTG
Source organism: Cyprinus carpio (assembly GCF_018340385.1). Taxonomy (NCBI): domain Eukaryota; kingdom Metazoa; phylum Chordata; class Actinopteri; order Cypriniformes; family Cyprinidae; genus Cyprinus; species Cyprinus carpio. The sequence continues at coordinate 15,636,787 of NC_056603.1, read as the reverse complement.
CAGTTCAAAAGTTTGGGATCAGTAATATTTGTTTTTGAAAGAAATTAATGATTCAGCAAGGACACATTAAACTGCTAAACTGAAAATAAAGACATTTATAATATTACAACAAAAGAGTTCTATTTCAAATACATGCTGTTCAACATACCATTTCTCAAAGAATCCAGGAAAAATGTATCACAGGTTTAAGCAGCATAACAGTTTTCAACTTTTGAATGGGAATATATGTAGGAAACACTGTAAAAATACCGTAAAGGTTTTGGCTTTTGATATTAGTTTCCATCAGTGATTTGGGTGGGCTAAAGATGGAGCTTTGTGTACTCTTATTTCAGAAAAGCAAAAAACAAAAATCTGGCTTTCCATGATATGGCCCATTTGATTTCCTCCAAAGTAATTACAGAACCAAAACAAACAGGCACTATCAGAACACAATCATATTCTGAGGTTATGTTACCTTTATTGGGGCTTTGCCAGTGATGTTGGCCACAAGGAAATTCATGGCAATATCTTCACAGTTCATATGAGCATCCACCCAGTTCTTAATGTCTCCGGGCATTTTATACGTGTAGAGATAGTTGAAATACTGGAAAGGAAACATAATCCATTTTGATGAAAATAATTACCTTAATTGAGGGTTTTGAATCACAGATGACAATAACCCCTATTGATCTCTGAGGGACAACATAAAGGGAGGACAGGGACATGACAAGATTTTGGCAGAAGTAACAGAGTCAATGAAGGATTTGTGCTGTACCTTATGATAGAACGCAGCTCCAGTCAAGACCATTGACACTTCATTAGTCCACTCAGATTCATATTTCCACTTGCCCATTTCGTGGTCCCATAAGTGGAGCCGTCCAGGATATCCAACCAGCCTATCTGGAAACTCACGCCATACCTACACACAGAACACATCTGAGACATCAAAATCTAAGATCATAAAGGATCAGTCCACTGTTCAACAATTAGAGTCGTTTTAGATAACACTGACTTCAAAGGGCAGTAAACCTTGAATATCTAGGGTTAAATCAATGAAGTTTAGGGATAGTTTAATCTAACGGTTTGTTAATCCCAAAAATGACAGGCATGCCTACTACAGAATATGATGTAGAAATTTTTGAATGTCATTCCAGAGTAGCAAAAGCAGCTTGTGTTTAGCCATGCAGCCATGTCTAAAGCTGTCTTCCATTTCATACAATTATCCATAAATTACACTTCATTCTCTCAATAGTGTATAAATGCCTGCAGGTGAGTTGAAGGCAAGCCTGTGGCCATAGACAGCATTGCTTGTCCTGTCATCCTTCATATATGAAAAAACTAAATTATAAAAAAACAGACACTTCAACCGTAAGGAATGCTTTGAGATGCCGAGCACAGATTTAGGCAATAGAGGGTGGTTTGAAAATCCTGCGCTGCATGTAAGCTCAACTTTAAGTAGGAGTGACCCTAAGAGGTACTGGGATCACAGTTCTGCTCTATCATCATTCTGCATGTGGGGAAGACAATTAATCCCTAGTTGCTCCAGATACAATCCCTGGAAATATTGTGAATTTAGGCAACTACTTCAATCGAATCCATTTAACTATTAAGATAAAAGGTGCTCATCCAGTGCGATAATCTGTAAGTCACATGCAGACTAAGTATGCTACCATTTTCAGAGCTGCAGTCTGTCTGTTTTATTCCTACACAAACAAAACTAAGGAAGGAAAATAACCAGGTTCCAAAGAAAACATCAAATGCTCGAAAAACAAGCTCTAAGTATATAGGGCAAAATGTATTCATTTCTCCCTGAATGCAGTAATAGCTAAATCTGAAATCACAAACTAGTTTTCCTGAATTATAATTAGTGCAACCAAAATGAAAGTTTACTACATTTCAAAAGTTTGGGGTCAGTATATATTTCATTATCAAGTTTTTTTAAATCTTCAAATATTCAGTAAAACAATAACATTGCAAAATATTATTTCAACTTCTGATAACTGTTTACTCTTTTAAAATATTTTAAAATGTAATTTTGTGATTTTAAAGCTGACTTTTCAGCAGTCATTATTGCTGCAGTCTTCATTGTCACTTAATCCTTCAGAAATCATACTACGTTTGCTCATTTTAAGGTCACGAAACATTTATTATCAATGTTGAAAACAGCTGCTTAATATTTTTTGTGGAAACTGTGATAAATTTTTTTTTTCAGGATTCCTTGATGAACAGAAAGCTCAAAAACAGCATTTACTTGAAATGGAAATCTTGTGTAAAATTATTTGTTTTACTGTCACTTTCAATCAATTGAATGCAACCCTGCTGGAAAAAAGGCATTAATTAAAAAAAAAAAAAAAATCTTACTAGCCCCAAACCTTTGAAAAGCGTATGTGCTATGTAAGAGGACTGGTTTGCACCTAGATGCAAGTTCCAATATAGAAGTACAGACTGACTTCAAGCTACCCGCATATTCTAAACCTTCATCAGTGTACTACATATTTTTCGTAGTAAGTACACAAACCGGGAATCAGTGCTTTTACTACCTCATATCCAAACTGCAGCTCATCTGAGGTCAACATGATGATGTCATCATCAATGGCCAGGACAGCTTCTGTTTCGATCTCATCAAATGGGAAGAAGCGATTGCTGAGCTTGTTTTCTTTGGTGCGCAACACTTTAAGAGGTACTGCGACTTTAGGCCAGAGCGACTCTGTTACAGAGAGAAGGAGAAAAAGAAAACAGTGAGCTAATAATAATACACTGTCAGTTTCAGAGAAGATGAAAAACTATGAGAGATGGCAGCAACTGTGGAAAAGAGAATGTGGGTGGATAAATCTAAACACATCACTGAGTAAAAGCACATATGAATCTGACCGCACTTACATTCTTTTCAGGGCAGAAGAGACAACGCTCTTTATTTTCAGTTGTGTAAGAGCTTGGGAGGAGTTCAGAGCACGCAGAAGACAGATGGCACACAGAGTGTCACCTCATAAAACTGACGAGAGAAAGTCTACTGGAACTCAAACACAGAGACCCTAAGACTGGGGAGTCAGCAATTATACCGCTACCCCAAAGCTGGGGAATAGACCCAGGAAATCTCAGGAGATCTGGAATGAGCTCATCTCTGTTAGGTCAATGCAATTCAGCCTTCAGTGTACTTCCACAAGATGACACAACAAACTATGAAAGGAAAAAAGAAAAGTATTTCCTAACTGCCGGAAAACCTCCGTGGCCTCATACAAAGGCGGAAAGAAGAGCCAGATCTTCACATGCAAGTAAGCTGATACTGTCACCACATCCAAGCTTGGCACAGAGGGTTCAACAAAAACTGAAATAAACGCAGTCAAGATGGACTACGAAGACAAGTAACATTTTAACAACTAAAACTAACTGGCATAATCCAGAGCACCACAATGCACAAACTTAGACATTAACACATCATAAATACGCACCATAAGAACTAGCAGGAATCTCGACTGCGTCAAACAACTTGTGCGAAAGCTTTTTAATGGCCTGTAATCACTTCCTTGCCCTGTACTGAAATTTCACTTGGGCTGTACTTTACAGCGGGTAAAATAAGTATTGAACACATCACCATTTTTCTCAGTAAATATATTTCTAAAGGTGCTGTTGACATGAAATTTTCGCCAGATGTCAGTAACAACCCAAGTAATCTATACATACAAAGAAAACAATACAAATAAGTTCTGTGTAATAAAATGGAATGACACAGGGAAAAAAGTATTGAACACACTTACTGAATTTATTTAATACTTCATACAAAAGCTTTTGTTGTTAATGACAGCTTCAAGACACCTGCTGTATGGAGAAAAATGTCTTATGCATTGCTCAGGTGTGATTTTGGCCCATTCTTCCACACAAACAGTCTTCAAATCTTGAAGGTTCTGTGGGCCTCTTCCATGAGCTCTGATATGTAGTTCTTTCTATTGATTTTCTATTGGATTCAGGTCAGGTGATTGGCTGGCCATACTAGCAGCTTTACTTTCTTTCTCTGAAACTAAATGAGAGTTTCCTTGGCTGTGTGATTGCGATCATTGTCTCGCTGGAATGTCCACCCTTGTTTCATCTTCATCATCCTGGTAGATGGCAGCAGATTTTTATCAAGAATGTCTTGAATTCAATTATATGAATTTTGCCAGTGCTACACCATGATGTTTTGGAGTGATGTGCAATGCCATTTGACATCCAAACATGGTGTGTATTATGGCACCCAAAGAGTAAAATTTTTGTCTTCAACATGCTTTTTCTTCAGGAATAGAGCCTTGCATGGTCAGTGTACATACAGGCCACAGCGTTTGACTGCATTACTTATTGTTTTCTTTGAAACAATTCTACATGATAATTCCAGGTCTTTCTGAAGCTATTCACAAGTGGTCCTTGGCTCTTAGAAAACTCTTCTGATAATTCTTTTCACTCCTCTGGCAGAAATCTTGTGAGGAACACCTGGTCGTGACTGGTTTATTGTGAAATGATGTTCTTTCCACTTCTGGATTATGGCCCCAACAGTGCTCACTGTAACATTCAGAAGTTTAGAAATGCTTCTGTAACCAATGCCATCAGTATATTTTGCAACAATAAGGTTGCGAAGGTCTTAAGAGAGCTCTTTGCTTTTACCCATCATGTAATGTTTCTTGTGTGACACGTTGGTCATAAGACACCTTTTTATAGGCCATCAGTTGAGACTAAACAAACTAATATTAATTTCCACTGACAAGGGGCAGGATTGCTTTTTAATTACTGAAAGATTTCTGCTGGTGTCTTGGCGTCAATGCCTTTTTGCACCTCCCTTTTTTCAAGTGTTCAATACTTTTTCCCTGTCATTCTACTTTATTACACAAAACTTAATTTCTGAACTTATTTGTTTTGCTTTCTTCGTATATATGGATTACTTGGGTTGTTACTGACATCTGGTGAAAATTTCATGTCAACAGCACCTTAAGAAATATATTTACTGAGAAAAATGATGTGTTCAATACTTATTTTACCTGCCGTATGTAGGAACATTTTAAAAGAGCTTTATCAAATTATATCCCCTGTGACACCACCATATAAAAGCTCTCCTCCCCTCCAAGTATTTAGCCAATTAAGAAACTCCCTAAACGCAGTCCTATTGTCAGAAGTCGCCAGCAGCTCATTAAAATGACAAACAGTCAAGACTTGCGCAGCTAAAGCTGTTTGAAATAAACAAACATAATCAGCGATGGAAAAGGGTGTGGAGGAAATCCATCCTCATCATGGCCAGAGCTCCAGGTTGACCCGTGAACAGACCTTATTAATTCTAATGGGTCACAAAAGCTTGAGCCCAGCTTCACGACGCCTCTAATCAAAGGCAACAATGAATCATTAGTCTACTTCAAAGGATTTCCCTTCATAATGGCATTACTCAAATCTATGGAGAGGATATATTTAATTCCCTATTCTGCTTTTTTTCCAAGGGACTTCATAAACAGACACATACCTAATAGGCTTGTTAAGCAGTATCATTATAGGCAGAGCCACAATAAATAATTACTAATATCAGCCTATTTTGACATGTGAAATGGGCCATAAATTTGACCACAGCTGTAGGAAAAGGAGACCGTTATGGAAACGATCATTTTGGTTTGACAATAAAGTTTAAGGGTGGACGTCTGGTGAAAACAGGCCATATATCACAATGAATTAAAATACTTAATTTGTCTAGTCAGGAATAATAGGATGCACAGATATTAACAACTCATAGACGGTCAATGAGAAAAGCCAAATTTCTGCCATCTCCTCACATGCATCTATATGCCAGGGGCAGTAACAAACATTTGGGTTCTCACTCCATATCTTAAGATAAACCAGAGAGGTTTGGCCACAGACCAAGGCACATCATGCTTTCAATTCTCCAACCTCAAGAGGAACATGATTTGGCTACTCACTGGCTTATCATTCATCTGTTCCATATCAGGGGTTGCATGTCTTTTGTGAAAGCCGCACAACTGCATTTCATACAAGTGTCACATTTTCATTCTTTAATAACTGAAGCTGTCAGGACAACAGTGAAGTTTTAGTCACAATCTCTTTTCAATTTCAAGAATTTGCTAACCAAACAAAATACATTTAGTCTAACTAAATAAGTTTTATTATCCTGACAGAGAATGGCAATCTTATTGAAGTTCTGGCAGATGTCAATAATAATTTTATGTCAATAATTATCTTCATGCTATGGCCAGTAACAAATAAATGGCTGATATTAAAATTGAGTGTTAGTAAGCTGATGTTTCAAAGATTAACTTTAAACGAGTGTTACATAATGATGAAGGTCATCTAAAGGTAACAATAGGGGAGATGCCCATATACAATTAAACATAAAATGTTAGCTGATACATTATTTATCCAACAGCCGATACACTGTACCGCCCCACACACAAAACCCCAAAGTAATATAGTACCGATATCGTAGTAGTAGTAGCTATTTCTTTTTATTGCATTGTCAGCATCTTCACAGCAAAAACATAAGATTTACATAAACACAAAATAAAAACCAAGTGAACACAGCATTTAAAATGACATATAGTAGAGATATATAATGCAATCCAACAATGTGACACTAACCTTCAGGGGGGCTCTTGTTCTGGTTGTTCCACACCACCAGTAGTTTGGCCAAGCTGGGCACCTTGGAGATCTCAGTGATGACCCTAAAGAGACTTTCGATTCGATCATAGGTCAAGACCACAGCTGTGAACCCTGGTGAACGTGGTGGTATGAGAGGAAGAAAAAGTGGACTGTTCACACTTGTCCATTTCTGTTGAGATAAAAATCAATCAATTTAAATAAATCAGTGGGAAACTCAATTCAGTGTACCTGTTGTCTTATCTTTACAACAAATGCAAAAACTTTCCATGACTTATTTAATGACATGAAGTGCAATAAGATAAACAGCAGCCTCAGCCAAAACGTGGCTTTATTTGGAAACACGCATGGACTATAAAATTTAAAGATTACTGAGAATGCAAATAACCAGCAGTGGTGGGTAGGTGATTAAAAGTGGCATGGAATGTCGAGCGCACAACCAACAAAGTTTAGAGCACAGTTAACAAACAGCTGAAGCAGCATGCCATGACCTTTCATTGCGCCAAACATTCACCTAAACCTTCTCCTTCAGACGAAAATAAAAGGCCAAGATCTCATTCTCTATAACCTAGAGAACTGCTATCAGCTGGACTTAAAACTACCTAATAAAGCTTTCTATCGTGACAGTCTTTTAAAATGTCTATTGCAGTTTGATCCACAGTAGGGTTTTGTGTGCATAGGTGCTAAATTCCTTGCGGTAGTCTAAATTTCAAAAAGTGGATGTTTTCCTTAGCTGACCTGAGTGAAATCTGGCAGAGAGCAGAAGACGACAACGTGAAGATCCAATACACTGTGGTAAGATATTAAGAGCTAAGTGAAATACTTCCTTGCTTCAGGCTCTTTGTCATTCCATGGCATCCGTCCATCCTTTTCCTGTTAACTGTTATGTATCTGAATTTGATTAGAATGTTAAACTTCCTGGTGTTCTTCTTGGAATAAAGCGCAAACATATGGTATCCACTGAAGCTTGGTCAAAACATCAACAGCTCTTAATATTTCCCTTCCTACAAAATAAGTATAGAACCTGAGAACTTAATTCCAGTGTCATTTGTTACGACCATTAGTCAGCACCAATCAGTATGCTTAATGTCATCAAGAGACCATCAACATTAGCTCTGTCTATTACTGATGATCTTGATCCACACAGCTCCAAAATAGAGATCTCTATTACAAACACAATATTTCGCAACCATCCAATCCTCACTTCATAATATTTCTGGACATACTCAAGCTATGAGCTATAAAATAGTTCTAAACCCTTTCTCTTGGGTATAGAACTGTATATTGGCTAGCATTTTACAGCATTTTACTGTGGCTGTTAATCCATTAGACCACCATCAAAGCAAGCTCGAGTTTTAATGTAAAGTGATACACCTATTAATGAGCACAGTTCCCCAATTCTAATTTGGATCTCTTTTGTGGCTATTTATCCCAAGCTGTTTTGTCGAAAGTGGAATTTTATGATCACACTCCAATGAACTCTGGTGCAGCAGGGGTGCAGATGAGTCCTGGCAGGACTGGGGTGAAGCAGGGGTGCTGGGACGCTATCGGCGTCAGTGGCTGTCTCCTGCCAGTGTGGGGCTTGGCTCATCTTCCTGGCCTGCTTTAAAACAGCCTGTAAACTCCCAAAGATGCACGGACTGGAGCCCAGATCAAGTGACGCTGTAAAGTAAATACTGTGAGTGCTTAAAGGGCCTCTGATGCGGTCATGAAGACTGCTGTTTATTGGCCTGAAGGATAAGAACTGAACGCAGACTGAGTACACAGACTTTCTTTACCATGGTCTCTTCTATTTTGTCAGTAGAGAAGAGACACAAAGCGATGCGACATATAACAAACAGCTCGGTGCAACTCCATTGAAAAAAAAAGTCTGAAAAGATGCTTCACTTTTAATTTGAAGACTAATTTGAAGAGTTTTCAAAAAAAACTCCCAATACAAAAGGAACAATTTTGGACCTGGTTTGAATAGATTTAGTGAGAAAGATTATTTGCATCTGGTGTACAGATTCTGAACTCTGTAGCCAAAGCCAATTCCATTTTCATTTCAAAAAGAAAGGAGGAAAAAAAAGAAAGAACACCAAAATCGCTCATTTTGTCTATGTAAAATTCTCACTTTTGGTGTGAGGCCTTCATTTAAATTTTCCTCATAACAGTACTAATACCACTTCCTTTAATCAAGGCATGTGTTTGATTAAAAAAATAAAAAAATAAAAAGGCCACACAAAATGAGACCCCCAAGCAGAGATGCTATGGCGCTGATATTCTACAGCAAGGCTGTGGGCCCGTTACACCCTCATATCCAGCAGCTGCTGAAGGTGCCCGCAAATAGAGAGCCGTGGTTAACCAGCTCCCTCGCAGCGTCCGCCACGGTCTGTCACCATGGACACAGCCGTCCTTCGTACAACATCAGTCAACCATCCTGCTAATAAAAAACAAACTTTATATGCCAATGGAAATTTCTTTGAGGTGCCTGACATGGACACCAAAAGCAGAGGGGGAAATAATTAAAGTACCACTGTGACATATAAGTGGTAAGATGAATAAAGAAGAACACTGGGGTGTGGTTCGTATAAGCTCGGTCTGAATGCTCTGATCTAATTGAGCAGGCTCCAGTGCGGTTCGGCGCATGTCGAGACTTTGTGATTTGTTAAAGTAAATAAGCAGGAAAACAAGACTAATTTTTTATTCCAACAGTCAACGCCAGAATATTTGCTCGCGGTTAGTCAGTGTTCACCTGCTATTTGGAACAAGCCGTAAATGACCGGGTTCTCAACTTTTGGCATGTTTATGTGAATGCAGATTTGCTCAAACCAAAGCCAACCAGACTCTCCAAGGTTTGAAATACGATGCCAAGAAGTGCCATTTAAACTGCTTCATTTATACTTTGAAATGCATCATACGGAGAGAAATTTCACACGTGAAGACAAGTTATTTTCACCCTTAGATCCGAAAGTGTACGGGTTCGATACAATTACTCAAGAAGAGCTTGTTATTGGGCACCAGTATTCTTTTGTCACATGTGAAAAGAAGAGGTTGCAGGCGACTCGAGTGATGGTGAGGGATTGCAGGCCGTTTCATGTGGGCCGAGGGGGCTTGGCGAGTCTTGCAGCTGGGATCATACTAGTACAGCTTTAGGATTAGTCGAAAATGGAACCCAGATGAAAGCATGGACGCCTGTTCAATTGCAAAGGCTCAGTGCGCAGAACATTTACCTCCAGATTCTCATTGAAGCTGATGGGCAGCGATTGCTAACATCACAGAGACTGGGCTAAAATAAGAGCTGCATTCTAAGTGGCAGCGGCTTCCTGCAGATTTGAACTGTCGGGAACAGGCACCGGTCACGTTGCTTTAGTTTCGTCCTTCAAACAGATGAACGGTGCCTGCCTTCTTTCCGATTCCAGAAAGAAATAGGATGGGAAATGTATACATCACTGGGACACACTAGGCACATACAGCACGTTTACAAATCACACATCTAAAGTAGTAGCTTATTTTTCTTCAACTCTATTAACTTTCAGCATTTAAAAAATCTGACTAGGCATTCCAACGAGTGATGTTAAGAATTCTTCACAGATAATAAATGTATGATGGAACATAAAGCATTCGTTTGGTAAGCAGAATGCGAGTTCCTTCAGAAGTCAAGCACAAAAAGCTGCCTGTCCTGACAACGTCTCCAAGGCAGAGCTGGAGAAATGTGCTTTCAATTATGTCCCGGTGGATATAGGGAAGCAGAACAAGAAATGCACTCGATTTATGTACTGCTCCGATTCTGCTCAGCGTGTTTTTACTGAACATTCAGAAAGTATTTAATATTTCCCATAACGTTAGCAGTCAAACAGAGTTAGGACTATTAGCCTCTTGGGGGTCTGGATCCCTCCATTTGATCTGAATGGTAGTGTGATGCTGAGAACTGGTGAAGAACAACAACAACGAACAAAACCCCTAATGAACTCCACACTTCTGCCTTTTCTGGTCTAAGCTTTGACTGTGTACAAAATCAGAGAAATGGAAAAACAATGTTGGATTAGTCAGTTTTCAGCACACAGTATGAACTGGGATCTGTGCTCAAATCAGGACTGACTTACAGACAGACAGATGAGTGTGCTTTATGTGATGCTGGAGCATTGTGAGGCTCATACCCATGTCCAATGTTGTCTTTACAAAGCTGTCTGCTGCCACTGCTCAGTGACGGCATGTAAAATAACATGGAGCTGAAAAGTATAAGCCCACTTCTTTTATGTTTTAATGGCACAAGCTCACTATAACTTTAAATTGTCCATTGGCTACATCTTAATCTAATAGGCAATTTAGATATAAATCTAATTTTCTGCAAACACACTGAATGTCTAAACACATCACAAGAGTCAGTGCCTATAAGACAGCAAGAACTGGATACAAATTCAGATTTGATCCAAAAGTTAGATTTGATAGTGATTTTACACTTTACTTTGATTAAAGGCCTATTCACACCATGTCTAAATTTTTGCCAATAAAACAAGCACAAGTTAAAATTCCAAAAAAGTCACCAATGAAAGATGTAAAATCTGCAATAGACGTGGCATTAGTTATCATAGAGGGTTAAAAATAAATTAATTAATCACTGTGAATTAAGTTTCATTCAATTTGGTGTGAACAGACACTCACAGTCAATCTGAGAGAATTAAGATTATTCTCTAAGAAACAGCCAAAGATAACATGTGGGTAGTTTGGAGAAATGCAATTTGGTCCCAATTTATATTAAGTGACCTTAACTACTATGTACTTACATTTAAATTAATCATTTGGTACAATGCACTTATTGTGTACATACAGTGTTGTGTACATACATGTTTCTACATTGTACTTATATTTAAAAAACACCTGCATGTAATTACATTTGTACTTAATTTCTGTAATTACATTAATTATAATTACACTGTTGATCCCTTACACCTTAACCTACCCTTAAACCTACCCAAACCTTACCCCATCTCACCTCAATAGCGGCAAAAGTTTTTTGCAATACAATATGAACACAATAAGTACATTGTACTTATTTTTTGATGCAAGTACATAGTAGTTAAGGCCACCAAATATAAAGTGGGACCCTAAATTTAAACTGTGAAATGCATTATGTGTTAAAAAAAGGGACAAAAAAAAAAAAAGTTACTTACAACTACAGGAGGATTGTTCCACTCTTCGTAGGTAAGAGCTGCATAGGGGTAAATGCGATCGTTAATGATCTGGAGAGTGGTCATGCCAATAGCCTTCATGGAGCTGAAGTACGCTTCCCAAAACCAACGGGCCTAGGGAACAATAAATGTCATGGCATTTTAATATTTGTAGTAAGAGCAGCAAAGCACAGACAAACTGATAAACAGAAATATATAAGCACACAAAAACCATGTGAAAGATACAATCCAAAGGCATAAGATAAGGCCTAAACATCCCTTTACTCCCACCATCCTGCTTGTGCCTTTATGACCCCGACACAATTTCAAAGGCAAAACAGCCCATTAAAGACTTGGTGACATGACTGCAGGGACCATTCCAGACGGTTATGAGCCCTCTAGACTATCAGTCTTTTAACTTTTCCGCTCAAGTGGCACTGAGACTGCAGCTAAAGTTTAAGGGGAGAGGTCAGGTCATTTTACTCCACACCAGCACTGGGACATGCTGCAATGTAATCACACTTTTGCCATGTTATTTGAATGCTGCTATAATGCTGATTAACACAGATTTGTTTTTGTTTTTTTTTTACGTATTTTTGATACATGTACTGTTCAAAAAGTTTGGGATCTGTATGATTTAAAAAATAATAATTATAATAATCTATATTGACCAAAAAAAAAATCATTTTCCAAAAAATCTGCTCTCTTGAACTTTCTATTCAAATAATCTTGTTTTCCACACTGAGAATAATTTAATTAAATTATTCTTGAGCACCAAATCAGCAACATCAGAATGATTGCTTAAGGATCATGTGACACTTAAAGGGATACTCTATCCCTTTAAGTAATTCAACTAGAACATTATAAGGCGACGAGAATACTTTTTTTACACAAAGAAAACAAAAATAACGACTTTATTCAACAATTACTCTTCTCTGTGTCTCTCCAAATTCAGCGTAGCGCCATTTCACCAAATACAAACAATACGCAGGCGGCGTACACTCTTCTGTGTCAGCCGCGCTGTGCTGTTGCGCTGTTTTCATTCAAACCAAAGCATAAATACACAAAAAACATATCCTTGTGGCACGGCTGACACAGAAGAGCGTACGCCGCCTGCATACTGCTCAGATTCGCCAAAATGGTGCTACGCTGATTTGGAGAGACACAGAGAAGAGGAATTGTTGAATAAAGTCGTTATTTTTGTTTTCTTTGTTTACAAAAAGTATTCTCATTGCTTCATAATGTTACGGTTACTGATGGCAGATGGAGTATGCTTCTGACGATGCTTTTCATACTTTCCCGGACCTTGACACTGTTGTTTATTTGATAGTCTATGGGACAGTCTCAAGCCTCCCGGTTTTCATCCAAAATATCTTAAATTGTGTTCCGAAGATGAACGAAGCTTTTACGGGTTTGGAACGACATGGGGATAAGTGAATATTGACAAAATTTTCACTTTGCGGTGGAGTAACCCTTTAAGACTGGAGTAATGGCTGCTGAAAAATTTGCTTTGCCATTACAGGAATAATTTAAACTTCAATATACATTTAAACATGAGTTATTTTAAATTGGAATAATATTTGCAGTATTACTGTTTTTACGGTATTCTTAATCAAATCAATGCAGCCTCAGTGACAGATGAGCATAAAAAAAAATGTTTTTACTGAACCCAAACTTTTGAATTGGACTGCACAGTATGAGAAATAATTACATAATACCATTAGAGAAAAAAACAGCCTATACCTATACCAGTAATTACCAAATTCTGGTAGCTGACCTAAAATCAACTCCACTTTAAGCTGTAACAATTAAACCCTGAAGGTTTAAGAAAAAGGAAGAAAAAAAAAAAAAAGTATTACAAATCACTGATACTGAAAAAAAAAAAAAAAACAGTATTCACCTAATATGAAGGTAACAATCTCTAAGCATATCCTGTCAATACAAGTACACACACTCTTTTCCTTCTACTACTGATACATTAACAAACCAAAAGCTCCAGGAGTGAGGGGTGAGGAGCACATAAGAGTTAATTACCCATAAAACAGTGCTATCTCCTGCTAGGAGGCGCCATGCCGCAGTGACCCAGCTCCACCCTTCCTGGTACTTTTTGACCCTGTTCTCTTTAACAGGGTCGACCAAGGGCATGCTAGAGGCAGCCTCATTACCCGGCCTGACCGCAAACAGTGTCAGATTAGGTCTAACTACAAAGACTCAAATGAGACCAGGGTGAATATAAAAAACAAGAATAATGGCGTTCCAACATTTTCCAGGGCCAATTATTGAACAACGTCAGAGAGCGCTAATGGTCTTTCTTTTAAAAACAACAATAAAAACTGATTTATTGCGTCATTTGATGAAATAGAGGTTTGTGCAACATTAAACACAGAGAATCCTCCGACCATTCCAGTTACTCTCAAATGAACTGAACTCAGCAAGGTTTTTTTTTTTTTTTTTTTTTGCTTGTGCAGGTCTTTTGCTTCACATCTTTTCATTGGCTGCTGTGTTTGTTGTCATATACTCAACCCAGAACTCAGTTCAGCACATTAGAAGAGTGCAGTCGCCCCCCTTTCCATCGGCCCCTAAGGGCCTGGCCCTTAAACCTTAAAGAAATACAACTACACAAAAACAGCTTTTCTTTTTATGGAGAGGGGAAGAGGATTCAAAAAGACTTTCTGATCCCAAGGGGAGCGCAGCCACCCATAAATCAGCTCGTGATGAAAGTTTCCTTTCCGACCAGGAGAAGGCAGAGAGAAAACCGCACCCACCAAACGCTGAACCCACCCCGTTTGAACGCTTGCAAGAATTTTTATGAGGAGGGAAGAGACGGAATCTCGTAAGAGGATGCTGGCTGCTCTTCTGACACATTTAAGGTTGTTCATATGTTACACTCTTAAACATGCGAGAATCATTCCTTTATCTTATAGGACATCATTCTATAGAACACGTAACTGTATAATAACTGTGGATAGGAATCATAAAAAATTTAACGATTCAGTTCCCAAAAGTTATTAATGATTCTGGTTCCATAAATGAATCTTTTACTACTTCTGAGGAAGAAATATGAAGAAAAAAGCTAAATTCATTGCAAAATTATGAGATAACTTCATTAATAAATGTTTTAATAAAAAACGCTTATTTGAATCATTCATTTAGAAATAGGTTGGACTTGGCACGGTTTGCAATGTATGGTTGAGAATGAGATTCACCAAAAAGAAACAAAACGGATTTGTTCAAGAAAATGTTGGATGACACAGCTTTGTTTTGCATCATTGTTTTGACTCACTAAAAAGAACAGATTCATAAGAGTTATTTGTCATGAAGAATAAACTGGACTACGCTGGTTGGCATGCATGGTTGTGATTCACTAAAATGAGTCATTTGTTATGGGAATCTGAGTATACTTGTCCTGCTGCAAATTTTTTCAGCTTGTTTGTCCTAAATAACTGCCAATATAACAAATAACATCAATCTACATGTTGACAATACTAAATGACCACTAGGCAAAAGTACTGAGCAAATCATGCACGCATTACTAGGGACACGCCGTGCATTGCTAACACTCTTTCAACCATGGAGAGGGCACAACCAATTATATTCAGTAAAAGGACAAGAGATGATTTGATGAAATGTCAGAAACTGCTACTTTCTGAAAGACTTGGCGATCACACCATGAATTACAGTAGTTGGCTGCTCCCTCTGTTGGTCAAAATGCACCTATTCCTCACAACTGTCTGTAATACTTCTGCCTTCTATTATTTGCGGCATCTGCATTTTATGCAGTCCTACACTGAAAGTTCAAGAGGGTTGTCTTCTGGGAAGATCAAGAACAAAGTAGTAGGATTTTTTTTTCTTAAATCCAAGTAAGGTATATATCAAGAACCAGTTCTTTTGTACAATGGCAGCCATAGAATCACTCTGCTGTCTGGAGGTGGTATAGGCTAGTAAGAAAGGAGTGGATCAAGATGTGTTCAAGTGTGGGCTGATATCTCACTGGCTTCATGCC
This sequence comes from Cyprinus carpio, assembly GCF_018340385.1. Taxonomy (NCBI): domain Eukaryota; kingdom Metazoa; phylum Chordata; class Actinopteri; order Cypriniformes; family Cyprinidae; genus Cyprinus; species Cyprinus carpio. The sequence continues at coordinate 15,621,037 of NC_056603.1, read as the reverse complement.
ATGTCATAATTCCAGCGCAAGATGTGTTTCTGCACACTCCGTCCTAACACCACCCAGAAACCTGTGGAACTAAACTACAACATTCTCCTTGCACAAACTATTCAACATCGAGCTGAAGAACTTGAGACTGTTCAAGAAGTCAATGCCAATGGAAGCAGAATGCAATTATTATTAGTTATGGCTAACGTATAGTATTCTACATGGGTATATATATTGACCATAATTATTACAGAGTGAAACCAAAAGATCTCTTTACATGCATTCCATGTGGTTTAGGAACTTTCGCATAAGTGTACAGCTGAAAAAGCTGAAGCGGAAAAAATAAAGTGAAAGTGTGCGGTTAACAATTTGTTTGGATAAAGATACATCACTAATACTTAAAATTAGCTTTCATCATGATTTACTATGGCAGGAGAAATTTCATCTTTAGAGAATCAAAAGTACACACTTACAGGAATATTGTTTTTGGCATTAACCCACCTGTCTAATGGTTATTTTCATAGCAGAGCTAGCACTCCATTGAAAGGAAGAAAGAATGTTAGTGGAAAAGAAGAGAGGTTGTGACTTCTTTAACCTCGGCTTCACCCTGTATTAAACCTGAGAGGATTGCTCGAATTTAGTCTGAATGTGACTCAGTTGCTGCTATTGAACTTCAGTTTCGACAGCATTTGGGGCAGTTTACTAACTGTCACAAAGGGCTCAGGGTTGTTGGTTGTTGTTTTCCCACAAATAGCTCCAAGTGTATTTGTAATTTTGTTCAAACTTTCACAGAAAAGGATGGAGTAATTACACAAAATAAACTGTCTTCACAGTCATTTTTAGTCCTTGGGTTGACCCAAGAAGTGAAAATGGCCTGTCCACCACCATGATGGACATTCTTACCTGTCTCTGCATCTCCTCAACTTGTCTGTGAGGGATGCTCTTCAAAATAGTGTACATCTCTGGCAACTTCTCTTCTGGAATGACAACAGAAGCCCTGCAAATACACATACACACAAATGACTATTCAATGCACTCAATTTTCAATTGACCAAATTAATACTGCAACTTTGACAATAGTAACAAATGTTTCTTGAACATATTAGAATGATTTCTGAAGGATCATGTGAAACTGAAAAATGAAGTAATGACTGCTGAAAATTCAGCCTTGCCATCACAGGAATAAATGACATTTTAAAACAGAAAACACTTCATTTTATTAGTGAAAGCCAGTTCATAAATTGTAATATTTCACAATACTACTGTCTTTTTACTTAGTGTACATTTTAAATTGGCAGTCTTGGTGAGCATATGAAACTTTGCTCAAACATAAAAAAAATCTTACCAACCACAAACGCTACAGCACGTTAAAAGTTCATACATTTTAATATGTACATGATCATTTTGATTAATGAGCTCATTTTTATATCTAAAGTACATAAACTATTGATTTGCTTATTATTCAGTGTTACCTCATGACATTCGGTAGTTATAATAAGTGTTCAATATGACTTTTCTTTATTAGATATTCATAAGGTGATCAGTAGGTCAGGTACCATATACATTTTTCCATAAACACTGGTGACCAACAAAAGCAGATTTTTGATCTTTACCTTTTCCAGTCCAGCACTTCAGAGAAAGGTAGAATGTAAGAGTCAGCCATGATAACAGGGACACATCCTGCCTGCAGCACATCACTAAGTGTGGCCTGGCCGAGCCGGGCCCCTCGCAGAACTACACAGAATGATGACTCCTACAGAACACACAAGAGACACATTTGTCATCTATAATAAGGATACACTCCCAGACCTCTCTAGCTATGCTGTAACAGACAGCAGTGTGATCTAGGAGTGTGGTGTAAATGAAGGGGTTGCAATGAAAGGTGCTAGAATTAGAGTCTAGAGGGGATTTGTGTTGAAAAGGGGGTGATGGCTCTCACAGGGATTTGGCCTCTGCTCCTCCTCACTGTGGAGCGTCTCCCAGATGTGCTGCAGCACCCAGCCCAGATGATAAGCATACTTCCTGTCTAGACAGGGCTGGACGGGGAGATGAGCATGGTGGACAGGAACAGCGTGTTTTTTAGGGTTTTTTTTTTTTTTGCTTATGCTGATAAAGAAAGGTGTTGCAGTGGTAAAAAATGCTTCTGGATGGGTTGAATATTTAAAGTCTCTAGGAGTATTTGGGCCAAGCTCTCAAAGCCAATGATGTATCATTTATGAATTTAACTAACTAAAGTTTTGTGTATATAATCAAAATTTAAATCCATTGTTAGTTAATGTAAGCAATTAAACAAATAAATAAATATTTAAAGGAAAAAAATTAGGGTTGACGTGTCTGAGTTAATTTGGTTTGATTAGTTATGGAAAAAACAATGTTAAAATGATAAATGCAATTAACACAAACGCCAGATCAGTACGTTATGTTACACTGCATGCAGTTGCTTAGTGGCAAACATGATGCAGGGTAATGACTGTATGATGCAGCCTACAAGAATGCAGTTATATGCCCCAAAATGTGATATTATATAAATAACAGTATAAATATATTTATATAATTATACATAATGCAATTAATTTCATTAAAAACTTGAAAAACATGAAACATAAACAACATTAAAAATTATATAAAAAATAAACATCATAGATTCAAAATCATTTAACATAATATTTAATATATTTTTTATGAATTTAGTCGCTAAGTGATTCTAATATTTGGGACATTTAAAATATGTTCTAGCATATTTACTACGTGAAATGTTGTTTAATAAGAATGGATGTGTGGAGAAACCAACCTGTAAAATTTGTGGGTAGTCGTAGACCTGTCCTTTATAGCAGCGCTTTCTGACCGAAGCCAAACCCTGAGAGAGATTACTGCATTTGTCTAGGAGGAGCAGGGCCTCCCCATTCTCCTCCTTCAGCCTCTCCAGTTCAACACGGTATTCCCGATGGATGGCCGTCTGAGATGACAGAATGAAGTAGCGTCGGGGCCTGAAATAAACAAGTATTATGTGATGTCATTTTCCGTCATTAAATATAAACTGGTCAATCAATGTCAAAAAGCAGGATCTCACCCTGGTTGCCTTTCAGGAAGGTCCACCTCAACAGATAAAGGGCTATACACGGGGATGCTGACATCGTAACCCTGCCTGTATGTCCATGTGGAGAAGCCTCCCCCAGCCAACAGGGCTCTGTGAAACAAACGCAAGAAGATGACAACTCTGTCGCCACGAGTGTCTGCAAAAGGCACTGAAGATAAAACACGTCCTTAATCTGGTTTTACATGACAAATGTGTGAACATGCCATTCCGAAGCATTTAACAGAGTTGCCTCCGCGTCAATAAAACTTCAAACAGTGCTCGGTTTGAGGGAATGGAGTGAGTATAGGGAGAGCTGCAAATATGGCCACGCAACATACACTGTCTTTTTATCTCACCCTACACATATGGGCAGCTGGTTCTGATGAGGCTGTACGCCAAATGGAGCACAGCTGGATGAGCCCAGGAAATTCTCTACAGCTCCAGATAAGTGTTTATCATTTCAGGGCTTTCTAGTACATAAAACTCACCTTTTCCACCCAAAGCAAAAGATCGGCCAAGTAATAGGCTGAGAAACATGGCCCATGTTGCAGTAAATACCAGGAGATTATGTTTGTCTGCCTGCTCTAGGCGGTAGTGTGTTATTCTCTTTCATGATCGCTCTCAGTGCATCTTTGATCTCTGCGTCTAAGGAACACACTAGGATGATGATACAAATACACATTAGGAAATTTAATTGGAAAGAAAAAACAAGACATCTGAATAGGACAGTTCTGGGACACTGATATGTATGAATAGATTTGTTGGGGTGCATGTCTATTTTAATTATACACTGCAAGCATTCCAGATTATCTCAATACAAGGGTGTTGAAACACCAAGATTCTTAAATCCAGCTTGGATTTCTTGAAAAGTCTGGCATCAGTCTGTCAGCACTGTGGTTCAATGTCATTGTGTCAATTCAATCACACTTATCTACAGAGGTTAAATAGTGCCATGTTGCAAACTTATTTAAATTCAACTATCCTGAGGCCAAAAAATACAAGAAAGGATATGAGTGCATTTATTGCTTCTCAGGTGACATTGCTGCTCCTCAGGTTCAAACATAGAGACACACTGCCCTCAACTGGCGAACATTACATCCAATCTCCATTGGAAAATTAACCATTGCATGCAGTGACAATTTTTGCCATAGGGAAATGGTTTTCAAGGGCACTTTGTTCTTTAAACTTTGAGGGAACTGTAAAAACCACAGTATGTCTTCAATTTATGTCAAAGACTGCAACTTAACTAAGATTAATCTGAACAAGAATGGATGCCAATTATGCAATAAAATTTGGGTGTTGTTGGGAGTGTTCATGTTTAGTGTTTTCAAGGCTAAATCTGAATTAAAAAAAATACAAATAATTCAAGACCCCTCACTTCTGAAAAAGCAAATACAGAGCAAACTGACAGCTATAGGTCACTAAGGTGTCTGTGACTAAACTCACACAAAATTAATGAAATAATACATACTGAAATACATACAGTGTGAAAGATCAAATCTTTCCTAGTTTACTCCGAAGCCAGAATTCCAGAATAAGAAACAGTTATCCAAAAAATATGAGGATCTGAATATTGTCCTCACAATACACAAATAAAAGGTGAAGTATCAAAGGTAAAGGGATTATCTGAGAAAATCTACATTACCGCTTAAAAGTTCGGAGATTAGTTAATGGTCTTATTGTTTTTGAAAGAAGGTCCATATGTTATCAAACATACAGTAAACCTGCAATATCGTGAAATATTAACATTCTAAGTAACTATTTTCAATTTTAATATATACTTTAAATTTATTGATGTGATGGCAAAGCTGAATTTTCAGCAGCCACTATTTCACACGATCCTTAAGAAATCATTCCAATATGCTGACTTAGTGTTCTATATGCATTTCTTACTATTATTAATGTTGAAAACAATTGCACTGCTTAATATTTTTGTTGAAACTGTGATATGCTTTTATGCTTCTTTAATGAAGTTCAAAAGAACTGCATTTATTTTAAACAGGATTTTTTTTTTCGTATAGAAGTAAAACTCTTCAGTTTCACTTCTGATTAGTTTAATACATCTAATTTTTTTTTAATCTTACTAACACCAAACTTTTGAATGGAAATGTACATAATTTCAAAATGATATTAACATTCAGACTTCCTGACATATTTAGCAATTTAGCCATGTGCCTGTTCATTTCTACTCTCACCTGTCTCTGGGCACATCCAGAGCTGTATTGTAATCAGGGGGTCCTCCAGGAAGCATATTGAACAGCAGGTGGTTCATGCCTTTGTCCCACCTAAAAAAAAAAAAGCGTATCAATACATTCATGTAGCTTGCAACAGTGAGTTATGTCTTCAGGAATACAGAGCATATGTTTCTAAAGCTAAAATATGAGTTATATAACAGTTTAGAAGAGTGTTAGAAACTGCAAAAGAGAGAGTGGAGAGCTGCCAGTGCAACAAAAAAATAATAAAGAACCAGTAAAGTTGAGGTAGGCAAAGATAATTTGCAAATACTGAAAGATATATATCTACCTGGGCAGCATGGCCAGTGCCTGAGCAGTTTCACGAATCCGCAGAGAGTTCTGATTCAACACATCAATGGAGGGTATGAACAGACATGCTCTGCTCACGTCATCAGTGTAAAAATCACTGTCTGAGATGGCGCTCAGCAGGTCATTGTATTCTCGAGACAGGCCAGTGCTGCTGATAGGCACTCCTACTTCATCCACAAATCGCTGAAGAGGATAGATGTACACCTGTGTACAAACACACACTCACCATTAAAAGATCAAAATAGCCCTGTAATGACATTCAACCTAATAAACCTAAATCAATAATACGATCTCTCTTTGCATCACCTTGATTTTATTCTTGGGATTATATCCACAGCGATACACATCAAAGCAAGTGTGCATTCGACAGCTCAGGTCACCTCTCTCAGGAATAGGGCTGCTCATAGGTATCCTGACCAAAGGAGCATCATGCACACTACGACGGTCCAGACTCCATTCTGCGGAGGATTCAATGGAGTGAGGCCAGAACTGGAACATCCCCGTTGCGATCAACCCCAGTAAGACCACAGAGAAGAGGGTGATGTAGTAGATCCGGTATTTAGTCTTCATACGGGGTATGAGCGCAGGGCCTCGGGAACCATACTTTACTGATGCACACATGATGAGCCTTTCCAGAGCCAAACCCACTGCAGAAGACACAAATGAAGACACTGATGATGAACATCTACACGTCAGAGAATATCATCAAAGGTTTTGATGTACATGTATTAATAAAAAGACATATAATAGCTGTATATGATTTTTAGCACTTCATTTACTAAATTTTTGATTTCTTAAATACAATTAATTTATTATGTGATGGATTATTCTAATTAAAATTAATTATATGACTAATGCATCTACTGACTTTTAAGTTATATGATTTTCCGTTGGAAAACTGATTCAATTATTGAAAACAATCTGTGTTTAATTCCAGTTAATCTATAATAAATTAAGTATGGCTTAATATAAAAATTAATTGGAATTAGATCAATCAAATACAATTTGCTTTAATAAACTGAATCAGTTTTCCAACGAATGTCATTAAATGCATTAGTCATATAATAAATTAGAATTAAACATTCATTCATTTAATAAATTAAGTATGGCTCAGCGTATATGACTGATTGTTTTAATTCTAATTTATTATATGATTGATCCATATAATGCCATTTAATTTATTACCTGACTGTTCACTCTGTTTGGATTTATTACATGATTAATATATCTAAATCTAAATTCCAATTAACTTATTAAATGAATAATAGGTCAGGTTCGACTTAACTTACTATATGCTATGATAATTATTTGGAATTTGATATATATCATATATTAAATTTACTGAAATTAGACTTGATTGTTTCATCTAATTCCCATTAATTTATTATATGATCGATTGTTCTAATTCTAACAAATATATAACGGAATCAATGCTGATTAATTATACTATTAGTACATTTAATTACAAATAATTTATTATATGGCTGATTAACCTAATTCCAGTTAACTTATTACACATCTAACGTTAATATATAATACTTACTGTGTTTAGACCAGTCTCTCGCATTTCTATACGAATATTTATTAATAACAGAAGGTCATGTTTAAGCATTTTACTCAAAATATGTACTGTCTTCGGTTGTAAATAAATCCAAAACACACTCGCTAGCGACAGCAGGAACGCTAACAACTACAAAATCACGAACTAACCTTCACGGTATCCAGTTCACTGTCTCAAATCTCAGCACGCCTCAACCATAATCTCATTTGTTGGTCCAGTATGCTACAAAGCCTTTATTGAAATATTTTACAGACTATTGTTTACTATCCCACAACACATTCCTTATGCTAAAGGAAGAGCTGACGGGAAAGAAATTCGTCTCTCCTTCATGCGTAGTTCCACCAGTTTTTCTTGTAATTCGAGTCGCGTGCGCCATCTGCTGTCGAGGGAGAATGAATGTGAAGCACAGGCTGTGTCTTGGAACCTAGTAAGCCGCCTACCTAGACAGCATTCTTAGGTGTTAATGCCAATTCCACTATGTGTCTAGCTAGCTAGCTCACTAGTTATTCTAGACACAGCCACGAACAACAGCTATCAGTTCACCGTTTCAGCCACCATTTTTTCTTATGGCGTAAATAACTTTAAACGATGTTATTGTGCATTAGTTTGGTATTAGAGCGCTATTTTCTTTATGCCTGGTGTTTTTAGGCAATAAACAGTCTTCTGGGTCCTGTTCTTCGACAGTGGTTTAACAAAGCCCGGATTAGTTCACATATCCCGGATTGACCTAGCTCGACCTGAAATGGGGTTTTTCCGGCTCTTCTAACACATACCTCGGATTTACATATAACATATAGCAGCTGACCGTTCATGCGAGGATTTATGAATCTGTGTACACTAACATAATTACAGCATGGCTAAACAGCGGGCTGCATATTTCAGCGCTGCTGAATTGCAGCTTATAATGGAAGGATATGAAGAAGTTAAACATTTAATAAAAACCAAAGGGAATACTATAGCGGCTGCAAAAGTCCGTCAGGATGCGTGGCGAAAAATAACAGCCAAATTAAATGCGTAAGTATATCTTATATTTAATTGGCACTAATTATGCAGTAGTTTATATATGACACCTGTGCTGACCAACTAGTGTGTGTGTGTGTGTGTGTGTTATGTTTTGGCTACAGACTTATTCTGCTGTTGGTCACGCTTACACTTACAGATCCAACCCTATGGGACCTAGAAGAACGTGGCAACAAGTGAAGACGAAATACAAAAATATCGTTCAAAGTGGTAGGTCAATTTTTTTTTTTTTTTTGGGTTTGATGCCCTTGTTGTTTGTTTGTTTAGGGACTGCACAATATAATGACATTATCCCTTTTTCTACTCACTTTTAGAGCTGTATTTATTTCAGAATTTTAAATGTATAACTATGACAATAAACACAAACAGCAGATGTTTTATTTTATTCGTAGTAATAAGATACATCTAAAATACAAACTGTTCTTGAAAGTGTGTATAGTGCAACACTTTTTGTTTATTATTATTGTTGTTGTTGTTGTTATTGTTGTAATAAAGCACAGTCAAAATGCAATCAAACCTTTTTCTTGTACGTTTTACACAATTTTTATTTTATTTAAAAAAAAAAAATTCTGTGACATTTTCCTCAGACCTATAGCACCCCCTTGTGGCCCCCTGGGCCCTGTTTGAAAACTGCTGGAACCAAAAATATTGAATTTGAATTTTGAAAACTCAGTGTTTTGAATTGAATAACTTGAAGGTTTAACATAATTTAGCTAACAAGAGAAAGGCTGCACTGAAGAAGATGGGACTAATCCCAACAAAAGAGGAGTACATAGATGAAGAGGAGCTGCCCCCTGAGAACAATGTGGAGGGTCCTATCATAGCGAGCATAGTTGGTGGCTGCTCCTCTGATCCAGGAGAAACAGCTGGCTGCAGCAGTTATGTCAAAGGTATGTGCACCACATGCTGTATTTGTCTCTACAAATCGATACTGTAGTAAATATACATAATTCATATCATATTTCAGTGACTGAACATGGACTGGCCCTACTTCAGCCACCTGTATTATCAGACGAAGAGCTGGACTCTGTAAGTTTACATCTCTGTTTATTAGAATTTTTAATGGGATATCAATGATCATAGTATTAAACAAACAATATAATATCTAGCACACAGTAGTACATGCAAATTCTTATTTTTAAGTTGAATTAATATTTAATAAATAATTTTTTAATGCTTTCTTTTTAAAGGAACCTGTGGAAGATGTAAAGACACTATACAAGAAGTATCTCAAAATAGAGATCTCAAACAGAAAGCAAGAAATGGCATACAGGGCATTAAAAATGCGCAAAGTCGAGAAAGAAATTCAGTTACTGGACAGGAAACTGGATGTAAGTGTGATATTTGATAATGGGTTGTCAGAGTAAAGGATACATGTAACTTTAAGATCCACTAAAATCTGTTTTCAGACATTTTAGTTTATGTTGGTGTAGTTTAGTTAGGAAAACATGAATACAATGAAAGAGAAATATTGGTTTTCTATGTTCATTTCTGAAATTTTAAAATGAGTAAAGAGTCAAAAATACAGTCAAATGTAATTAAGATTCGACCGAGAACTGTCTGACTCTCAAATCACTAGATAGATAGATAGATAGATAGATAGATAGATAGACTTTTCAGTTAAAAGTAGGCTGAATAGGTGCACTTGTCTGAATATTTATTATGATTATTAAGATAATTTGTGTCTGGAACTACAATAGTAAGTAGAAATGTGCCTTTTTATTACTACAGTACAGGCTGATCCTTCATGTTGAAAATAAAGCATTTGTTATAAACCTACTGTGTTCCAACATTTAAAAAGTCACAAGTCACAGCAGTTATGTGTAGCGAGAACACTTATAAACTGTGTTTGTAATCATAATGGTACAATCATAATCATAACCTTGCTGAAATCTCTGACATAAAGCAGATTTGACCCTTGCCATTTGATTTCAACAATGACATGAACATCAAGAAGTTTGAGGACTGTCATATTTACTTAATATTTTGGAGAGTGATTATCAAACCAGATCCACTATTTCTGATAGATCTGATTCGGCTACTTTCCTTCTTAGTAGAGTGTTGCATGACCTAAATTGGCTATGGTGAAAGAAGATCTCAGCAATGTTGATTGTGCCCAGTGTGAGCAATAAAGTCTACCTCCAATCTACCATTAAAAACAACTAACAAGTAGGTTAACATATTTCATGAACAAACAAATATATATAATTCACAATTTAAACATTTTACAAACAATGCTCATAAAGCAGGCAAACAAAATGAAACGGGCAGTTAGCATTCAGAAAATAATTGCAGGTAGTCAAGGAAATGAAAATCAGTAAACATGATGTTGCTGACAAGTGGTTAATGGATGATTAGCACTTGAAAAAAGCTAATTCATTCTGGCTGCAAACCTAATGACAAGCTTGTCAAACATGCTGAAAACCTGACTGTCATTTTCAAGTCACGAGGAGCCAGAACTATTGATCTTCCATACGCTTTATTGGATTTGAGCAAGAATTTCTACATTTTTTTTAGTTAACAACCGTTAATGATGAAACTGGGATTAAGGCATTTTAGGCTTCTTACCTGCTTACCTGTGTGTCTCTTTAAGTCCCAATACACTGCCCAGGATATTTATCTTGTACAGCCTGAGGCAGCGTAGCAACTTGTAGCACTTTTTTTCCATTCATTTCTTTTTCTGTGAACTGTAAACCACTTTCATATTAGGTAGGTTTTAAAATTGGGCTTCCTAGATAATCATTTTTAGCATGAAATATATATGCACCACTCTGGAGATTTGGGTTAGACTTAAATCATACATTTCCCATAAATTCAATAGTCCAGTGTACTGACACAATCTTAAAAGCCATAATTGGTTTATGTAGTATTTAATATGTGCTACAAAATTAATGTTTTTGCTAAAATTTGCTATTGGAATAGCCATATTCAAATGGTGATGGGACACAATGCAAATAAGCACTGCAGATGTTTATTTAATTTTTTTTATATCATTCAATGTCATGTGTACAATAGATACAACACAGATACAGCACAGTTTTGCTAAAATCACAAAATATTCATGGTTGCAACTCACAAAACATTACTTTATAGAAGCTGCTGGCCTCTTGGATTTTATACAGAAACAAGCACACACACACACAAACCAATCTTCTCTGTTTCACAGACACACACTCCCATTCACACAGTGTAGTTGTTTTTAAGCATGGCTCTGGAGCAGTGGTGAACAATCTACTGTAGATAAGAGGTAAAACATCTTGTTACAAATCAGTCTTTTTGTCATCTATAAATATTCAACCAAATATCAGTGCAAGGTGTCCTCCATTAACCTTAAAGGACTGCCATAGATGCCACCCTTAATTTACGAATGATTTCACAAGTACCTCAAAGTCCCAGCTGTGAAGTACGATACATTTTTGGCAATTCTCAGATATTCCAACATAACAACATAGAGATGGCAAATATATAAGTGTTTTCTTCTTTTTCTTATTTCAAAATTTCGTCCATGCCATGCCATGTTCTTCCTCCTGGAAATGTCCTTAATTTACAGCATGTTAAGATTACTGGATTCCCCTAAACAAACACATAGCAAACACCATGGCAAAAAGCTGACGGGAGAGAAAGAAAAACAAATATAGTTTAGCAAAGAGTTCAATGCAAATACTGGTTTAAAATACATCTATATTCTACATTCATTTGAATAGAATTGTGAGAAGCCCATTTCATGGCAAAGCCACTTCTACTCTCTCCACTAGGTGGCGATCACAACCCATAGTTCTTGCAAAACAATTAGTCATCACATTCTAAGTGTAATACCATCGCATCATACTTTATTATTAAAAAGCAAAATCATAACCTTACTTCAATAGTCAGCACCACAATAGCAAGGGCTCCGGCCATGTAGATGTATGTCTCAAAATAGTCCACCACTGCTGAATAACAGCCCTGTTTCAAAGAAGTACATGTTTTCATATGAGAGAACAAAATGTTGTTTCAGTACATTGAACCTTTTTTTATTAGAAGCTACTGTAGCTACTGATAGTAATGCAATTCCAAATTGCTTAGAATCAATGTATATGTACTAGCAGAAGAGTATATGACTCAGAAACTCAAATCATTCATTTGCAGAGCTATTACATAGACAGGGTCATATACTACACTGTCCTTCCTCCAAAAAGAACATATTTACTTCCTTTGAGTTTGCTTTTCATTCTTTTTTCTACTCAATTTCTTGATGCATTTCTTGTTGCATATTCATTCCCATTCATTTACTAATTTGTACTAAACTCATCGCTGACCTTGTTACGGATTGGCATAATTCCCTTGAGACACTCCTCTCTGCTCATCATCAGATCGTTCCTCTGGCAACAGACCTCTGGCACTAGTCTGCTGGGGTTCAGCTGTCTGAAGAGGCTCTGATCATCAAAGTCTTCAGCACTGTTCACCCCACAGCAATCAAACTAGGAAGACACCAATACCCAGTTAAACAACTTTAATGCCATCAGTTTGTTATATTTTGTACAGTATGTTATCATACTGTAGTCATAATGGCGTTCCATGTGGAGGTGAAGACATCAGTGCTATTGGTGCCTTGGTAATGTGTTTTCAACTCCTTGGTGAAGTAATCTCTGGTGAGCTGTTGATCCACAGATAGACGGTAGTAGTGAGAGCAGAGGTATATTACTGGTGGCTTGATCATATCCAGTTATAATAATACTCACATGCTCCCGGAAAATGAATGCCAGAATGGCCACCGCCAACTCTGCCAGGAATATGATGAGTATGAGCATGAAGAACTGTGGGAGAAAAACAGGATATTTGCATCTAAATCAGATGTGAGCAGGAATTCACAATATTATTGATAAGCCAATTATTATTTTCATGTTATAGCCTATTTTAAAATGTATATTACTCATTTTAAATAAATTGATGATTTATATTAAATGTGAATCAGATGTGAAGTACTTCGGATGCCTAAATATACAACAAATAAGCATTATTAGGTGTTACACACGTTACCTTTGGATGCTAAATAGGGATGCATAATATTAATATAATTCTGATGCTGATAAGCCAATTTTTTTTAAGTTATGGCTGATATTAAAATATATATTTTTGTCTAAATAAATACACTATGTATTGTATTATAATGTATAATTAATGTATTAATTATAAGTACAACATTTTATTTTGATATTTGCTTAAGAGTAGTATCGTAGTTTTTAAAGATTGATTTTAAGTGAGCATTATAAGACAGCAAAAGTAATCTCAAATGTACAAAAGGGGGAAATGAGCATTTACAATAAATATCCAATATAGACATATAATATGAATTATATATCTAGTAATAAAAGAAAATCCCATACAAACAGTAGAAGACATTTATTTTCTCGTATGGCTCCGCAGCAGCCCAGAAATCCCAGTAGGAACAGCATCCCGCCCATGATCAAAATTGCATAGACTCCAGTAAACAGGAGAGGGTTGGCTGCCACAATCTCCCGGAAACCTGTCGGATCCACCAGCACCCAGATTCCCACCCCGAGAAGGAATGAACCTCCAAGCTAAAGGAGTAGAAAATGGTTTAGTATAGATCCCGGCACAATATAAACATAAAATATGATTTTATGAAAGTTTATCAAAGTGACTGATGCTTAGTTTTTCTATGGAACAGCACATTTTCCCACAGCATTAGTGTGGTAGAGGGAAATTCATGAGGCTGCTAAAAAAATCACCTTTGAGGAACAAAAGAAGTGCAGTGTTGTTCATGAGCAAAACAAAGGCACACTGTCACAAGATCAGTGTGTTTTCCATACTGTAATGTTAACATTTGTTCAAAGCGACATCACTGCAAATCCCCCATTTGGAAGCTTCATTTTTAAAAGTGTATAATTCTCCCGTGACATTCAAGAGAAAGAAAGCACTTACAAAAATAAAGAAGTTGAAGATGAACATGAGGTACTTGATGCAACTAAGACAGTCCCCCTCCATACTTGTGCCTCTTGCTGAAGCTTCTCCTTGCCCCTGAGGAAGCATCGTAAGAAACAAAGAGAGGCGTTACTCCACAGGAGATGCGAACGTCACATGCTCTGTTTAAAGAGTCCATGAGTCAGCGTTGTCAGCGACTGGTGGGCTTTTGTATTTTTAAGCTCATTCAGTGAGATCATTTTGTGAATTTGTCACTTAAATAATACACTGGCATTGACAAAACACACATTGACAGACATATTGTGTTCAGGCGCTCCAGATGAATAATGCCGCATTATGTATTTCAAAGAATGATTGGCAGTTCCTGTAATCATATGCCTGGAAATGTAACGCAAAATTGTACGTAAAACAGTTCACAGCATTTTCTCTATAAAAAATTTCACACTGACTGCTTATGCATGTTATGTGCTGACTGGATGTACACGATGAGTTGTCTGCGAAGGGAAATAAGGAGGAGGAGTACTGAAAGCGGGCAGCTTGGCTAAAAAACACCATCAGGACTGCTGGAGCACATTTGCTCATCTTCACACCAGGAGCGATACTCAGCCGGCTAAATAAACATGTCCTTTCAGCACTCCAGACCGCAAGCTGTGTGCCCCAGTCTTTCTCTGAAATTCATCTAAGCACTCCAGCTCTTTTCTGCTTATATGCTCCAGGTGTTTTAAACGATGTTCCATCACCTGTGCTTCTTTAGTGATGCAAATTTCCTTTTCCTCTGCTACGAGACAATACAGGGTGCACGGTGTACAAAAAACATATTAGAAGGTGCTAATACAACATAAAGAGTGGTCGAATTAGATTCTGGTTGCCTGAAATTAATGATCATTTTTAGCTTGTCCTGCATTTATACTCAGTACTCCTGCTTTTTAGCTTTGTAATGATAAAGAAAATCTGTTTGATGCTTTTTTCCACATGTCTTTTTAGAGTAATAAGGTTGATGGTAAGTGCTCCCTCCATGAAAAGCTTAAATGTCCCTTGCTGACAATGCACTCTCTATAATTACAGGCCATTAGGGGAATTTAGGTTAATGATGGTACAGTTCTTCATTAGTGCACTGGGTCCTGAGCTCACCTCCCACAGGTACCTTTGACTTTGCTACTGCCTCAGAAACCGGCCCTTGGGATCAGGTGAAGCAGTAGTGCGTATAATAACAGACGGACTCTCATATTTGCTGGTTTGCTATGTGTCTCGGCTAGCCTTCTGCAGCTGTGGTCCCTGTAAAAATAGCTCCGAACAGCTGGCCGATTTCACGGGAGCTGACGGTAGATGCCGTGGCGGCAAATGATTCCACCTCTCTTCTCACGGAACGGTTCTGGCATAATTCAATAATCCCCTCCAGCCTGGTTTTTCCAAAGTAATTTCCTGTGCAACACTGCGAGTCAGTCAGGTGTTATAAGTGGCGGAATGGAAGGGACCTTGGGAGCCCAGCTAAACTCGGTTAACTCGAAGGTGGGTGAGCAATTTTATTTGTATGTGTGTGGTTGGCCGTATCAGTCTTCTTAGATTAAGACCACCAGCCTCAGAAGGTTTGAAGGCTCAGCCCACAAGTCCCGAGGCCATTATCACAGAGCCACAGCTGTCTTTTTTTATTGAAGTCTTTAAACATCATCGAAAAAATCCAGACACTCCAACAATGGATAAAAGGAGTTGCATTACATAAATTAATGGACCGTGTACAATTTTTGTTTGTATCTTTGTACTCTATTTAATTAATTCACTTTTTTCAGCAGTGCTGCTTTGCTTAAACATCATCTGAAGGGCTCCAGACTGCATGCAAAATAGTCAAATTCTGGACAACACTAATTTACAACAATAATTTAAAATCTAGTCAGCATTGGCACCAGTCGTTTCGGTATCATTCCGTGGGGTTATACTATTTAAACACATCTTTGCACACCAGCATTTCCAACAAGCACCAAAGAACATACCACAAACCACTGTGTCTGATTTGTGAACAAATTATTTTTATGAAGCGTTTAAAAAGATTCAAGGTTTTCCTTTTTACCATATTCTGCTTCACCTTGCGCATAGAGCAGCTTTCAAAGTATACTCAACCACAGATGAGCATGGACAGTTAAGTTTGACATATGCACAGCAACAACTAGTGAACTCATTCTCTCAACACTTACCTTGTGCCTGCACTGTTATATACTTCTGATGACAAAAATTGATTTGTAATTTTTGTCATCATAAGAACTGTACATCATTCAAGGGTGCATTTCCCAAATGTATAGTTAGCCAACTATGGTTGCAAGTTCTGATGTTACCAGCATAGTTCAACAATTTGGTGTTTTCTGAATACATACTGAGGTCCCAACTAACATTCGCAAAGAGCATTGCAAATTTGTGTGGTTGGAAAATGAGCTGTGATTCAAATTATGGATATGCTACAAAGTTCCTGCTTTTTCGGTAAACAATCATTAGGGAGTTAGTCTCTCCAACTATGGTGGTTAAGCAGAAAGTTATGTCGTTGTTTGGGAAACACACCCCAGAACCGTTTCACAATTCATTCAAAAGTATGTTTACATGCAACCAAATAATCAGTTTAAATTTATTATTTATGTTTTATGTGTTATGATCTGGTCAGTGGTAGAGACTGAATATTTGCTGAAAAAGCTTTTCTAACTTTTTTTGTTTGTTTTTAATAGGCCCGTGTCATCAAAGCATTAAGCCAGTTATGCTTGTTGTAGCTCTTGAGACTTGTGGTGTCTTTCTCTGTTTCTGAATGTGGCAACTGATGCAATGCACATGTGCCGAACATCAAAATAGATGTTCAATGTTCAATGTTACATTTATTTACAAAGCACTTTAAAACAACCTTAGTATACCAAAGTGCTGTACACAGTTACATTGATCCAGTAACACAATAAACACGTCATTAGAAAACCACAGTCACAAAACATTAAAAGCATGAGAAAAAAAGATAAATTTTTAAAAGACTTTTGAACTCAGACACTGAAGAAGCTATTCTGATGGATAATGGCAAATTGTTCCATAGCTTGGGGCCAGCAACAGCAAAGGCTTTGTCACCCCTACATTTCAGTCTAGTTCTGGGAACCAAAAGTCGATGCTTAGTCTGTGATCTGAGTGATCTAACTGTATTGTGTACTACATGTAATGCTAATGCACACGTAAACAAATATGTGAATCTGATTGCATTGTTAAGGGTAGAACTTTCAGTTTGAAATGAATTTTGTGATTAAATTCGATCAGATTGCCAATAATTAGAGCATGTAAACATATCTTATGAAATACAAGTAATTTTATGGATAAATCCAGTTTAAAATGAATGTGGATATGTTACAAGTAATTAAAGATACATACTGTAATTACAGCCAAATTTTGCTGTAGTAAACCTTTTCATAAACAAGCTAAAATTTTCTTTCAAAACAGACTGACCTTAATGTATAGCACAAATAAAATCAGGATCACTACAGAACTAAACCGCTTCTTGATCCAGTAATTCTAGAGTTTGTCAAATAAAAAAAGCCATTTGGCTTCTGTTCAGTTACATTTATCAGACGCTTTTATCCAAAGCAACTTAAAGTGCATTCAGGCTATACATTTTTTATTTTTTTTAAACAGTATGTGTGTTCCCTGGGAATCGAACCTAGTCTTAAATATTAAAATACACAGGAACTCAAAAAATGAGCCACAGAACTCAAGACTCTGCATATCAGAATCTTGCAATCTTGGATTTGGAACTCAAAAAGCACCCAAAAATCTGTGTTTTTAATGCTGATGGGACCTTTTGAACTGTAGAGGGGAAAAACACTGCACTCTCAGAGCAGTAGATGAGAGTCAATGACCGAGGAGATAGTGGGGCAGGATTGAGCTATGATTTCTGCATCCAGCTACAGAACACAACCAATCACACACACCGCCTCTGCCTCTTACAGAATAAATCAACCTGTCACTGCTGCCTGGAGGAATCCTAGCATACACATGAAGTGTTTTCACACAGCTCTGGCAAAACACTGAATTCACAATGCACTCATCCATCACGAGACAGCCTCCAACTGGGTGGTACAGCTCAGAGAGAGGCAGTAAGGAGGATCTTCTTCATCCACTCCTCACATTGTGTGTAAACACTTGTTATAAGCTATTTGAGTGCGACGTGAGGACATTGCTCTTCAAACCATGTGCATGTTTATCTCAGCTGACCCATGAGTTCCAGCACTGGTGTAAGATCTTTCCATCTTGCTGGTTTCTTCTGGTAGTTAAGTACAAATTGCTTAACAAATAATATCATTAGGCAACATGTTTCTGATTGAATGATTATCATATTTTCTAACTGAACACACATGGAAAAACTGCACTTGAGTTAAAACTGCACTTAACTCTGTTTTGGCATAGGATGTCACGCTACTGACTGCCTTTGCTGAAGTCTCGCTGTCTTTTGTTAGAGGTCTGTCACATTTACCTATTAAAAATGGAAGATAGGTGTCAGACTAAAGGACTGCCTCTGACATTTCTCTCCGATTCCCTGTCAGGAACTGCAACGCCCATTATGGCAGCAAATCAATCTGAAGCTCAGTGAAATAAAAACAGGAATACCATACAATCAACAAACTATTGCCTGAATTAAGATGCAATGGTAAAGTATGTTTACTGGCAGCTTCAGTGAGAACAAACATATATGGTTACAAAATATCTTTTGTCATCATTTACTCACTTTCATGTCGCTCCAAACCTTTATTTCAAGAAGATGTTTTGAAAAGTGTCTCAGCGTTTTTTGTCAGATGCATACAATGATAATTTGTCTTTATAGGGTGAATGCTGACAGATTTATTTCATTTTCAGTAAACTATTTCTTTAACCACAAAGCCTACAACATCATATTTGATACACAAATTTCTGAGGCCTCTGAATTATAAACTTTGCTGAAAAACCTGATTGGCATTCTACTAAAAGCTTTCGTCATCTGATTAAAAATGTATACTTTATCAAGTAAAAGGCCTTCTAGTATATTTTTACAATTTAGTGTAATTCTGTAGCAACAAAGACATCAAGTTATATAAAAAAAACCTACACTAAAACAAGCTTAGATCATCTCGCTGCATTTGGGAGAGTGACAACTGATAATTCTATGCATTTTATGTAAGAAGTCTGCTATTCTGTTATAAATATCTAATTTATTTACATTACAAACAAATATCAGAATTTATGTTTTAAGTTTTTTTCTAAAGTTTTAATAAACATTTTAAACACTTCAGCATTTGCTGAGAAAATGTTCGACAGACATGCACTATACTGGCAAACAAATGTTTGCTATGACAGTAACCAAAAGAAAAATATGCCATCAACATATACTGCATTGTTAAAGACAGCCACTTAACATATTTGCATTCTCCCAAGTGATATAAACCAGACAGCATGCTTTTAACTTTTCTCATAACTGTGTCAGCATGGGGCTGATTTCAGTGGAATATATTGAACTTAAAACACTTTAGCACTGAAAAGTCTCTATTTTGCATGTAATAACACAAGGAGAGAGATGAGTCAAAGTTAAAGCCTGATTTCAAAGGTTCCACACTTCTTTAGGCAATTCCCTTCAACAATGTTTCATTTGTTCATAATAATGAAAAGGAGGTGGAAATGACATTACTGAAAGTACACAATACACACTTTGCTACATAATGATCAGACTCATTAAAGAACTCATTAGTGAACTCAGACTCATTAATGAACATTAATAAGCCACCTTAAAGTCACACTCTTTGTAATACATTGTCAAACCAGGATCTTTTGTTAGATGTACAGAACTCTCTGTATCTAGTCCTTTTGACGCAACTAAGTTGATATTTTTGGCATACATTCCTGAACTGAGACTGACCTAGTAAAGATTGTATTTTACCCCTAGGGAGCTCTTTCTTTCTCCTCCCGCTCTTCTTATCCAAGCCCCTAAACGAACTATTACGGCTATCGCTTTTACCTTTTATGATAGGTCACTGCACCAAATAACTTTAAATAAATGGCATGGCATGATATTAACTACATACAAAAATATATTATTTTCCTCTTATGGGTCTCAACTGATAGGAACGAGAAAAAAATGTTGTGGGGGAGGATGGAGGAACGATCCATATTAAAGAGCAGAAGTCAATGGTTGCTGTGCGAGGTGAGCTGAATGCTAAGCAGACACATAAAGTGAATTTATAGGACTTGCCTCTCCTCTTTAGACAGTTACTAAAGCCTTTGGGAAATGGCTGTATCTGATTACCATCTCATGTGGCATCAGAACATACATCATAACCTCTGTATTAATGAACCGTGCTCTGGTGCACAAGCAGTCAGTCAGTGAATGCTACACTGTTTCTGAAAGCTAAAGGGCATCACTTAAAGGAAATAATTTAGAGTAAAAAAAGAGTGGTTACTTTTCATGTAATAGCATGTTTTGAATGATACAACACAAAAACATGCTAATGCATTACGGTAATATAAGTAGTTAGTTTCAGAGCATGCACCAGTAAACACTGTTATTATTTATAACTTTCCCATAGCAGCCCGATGCCTTCAATCGTTCACAGTTTCTGCATTCTAGAGCATGCTGTATCTGAGGATGATGTTTCTGAAGAGAGATGCCTGCGTATCTAATTAGGTCAGCACCTCAATCTACCCAAGAGAGACGCATACACCAGTGCTAGAGCCAATCAATGCATTTAGGCTAAGAATTGATCTGTTGATTAGTTGCTGCACCAATATTCTCACCGCCTTTTCTTTGGAGATGAAGCTAATCATTTCTCAAGGTTCATGCAAAGTACACAGTAGAAACAGTGATTCTTCAATCCCTTAGTTCAGAGTATTAATCACCTGTATTTGGACTGTTAATCACCTGTTATGTACTTCAGGTTGCAATGTAACAGAAGTAGTGAGTTTTTTTCTTCTATATTTTGACATACATCCGAGTGAAACGGATTATCGGAAAACAAAAAAAAGATGTAGGATGGAAACTTGGTTCTCTCCATCAGCTGCAAGAGGCAGATCTGAATGCGAGTCTACAGTCAATTGTAAGAAAGCGGTAGGATTTATGCTGACTGACTGAAAGATATTTATAACATTGATTGAAAATTATCAGAAAATAAAACATTAGGTGGAATGTGTCTTTCTTAAAATGCATTAGGAAAACAGTTACAGTGAATTTACACTTAATGCTCACTTTATGTAAACTTTTTCTTTTTATTTTAATGATTTAATGACTTCATAATCCTTCATACAGTACATTTCATGTATGAGATGTTTCATCCACCATGTTCTCATTGGTATTCAGGAGCTGTTACTCTGATCTTCACAAAATGCTATGACCTTCAAATGATGTGTTTTGACTCAGATGTAAGGTCAGACAGACTAAACTGAATTTTTTAAGAAAGTGCAAACACTGACCCTAAAATACATAAGAGATCTGTGTATTGGTCAGTCCTTTTAGCAGAAGTCCACAGCATTGCGCTGTGAGGGACAAAAACATGGTGGATATTTCAGGACAAATATCAAAATATCAAAAAGCATATCAAATCTAACACCTAAACAAAAATTATTTCATTTGGAAAGAATCAGTAAATGCCAGAGTATCGTCTTACTAATAGGATTTATAAAACGTGAAAATTATGAAATATAAAAAACATGCAAAAGGGTCATTAGAGAAGTTAATATCAGTTAATCAATAAATATGTATTAATAAATAAATATTAGTAGACAAACATATATTCATATTTCAAAATTAGACTCTTAATGGTGGTTTATCCACTAAAACTAGTTAATTAGTGCAAGAAAAAAAAACGAACAATAAAGTAATTATAAAGGAAATTTGAAAAAGGGGAAGATTTTCAATATAGATGTATTAGGACCAAAATAATGTAATTATATATTTTACAAAAACAAGTAATATTTTCTTGTAATTTAAGTACAATATAAATGAGATGTAGTGTGCTCTCTCTCAATCTTTCCGGATTATCCAAAAATACTCACTATGACAACGGAGAGAATAACAATCCTGAAAACCTCTCAAAAAGGAGAGTACATAATCATTAACATCCTCTATGTGTTACCATAATGTTCCCAGTTCTAATTATTCTAAAAGGAAAGGAGGGAGTTAGTGTTGAAGGGCAACTGAGTGCTATCTGCTAACTGATAGACACTGAACTGTGCTGTTCTTCTCTGTCTCTAGCGAATACCAGTCACAATCTGAGAGCAAGACAACTCCTAAAAGACATCTCATACTTTAAGGACAAGCTGAGAATGATACAAACATGTACGTGAAATTGGGTGGGTGTCTGGTTCCCTGAAAACAATGGAATTTCAGGTTTTTATTCGCAAATGTTTGCATTTTAATAAACTTTGAGATCGCCAGACACCCTTTTGGACATGTAACCTCAAAATACAAGCTTTCAGCAACGAAAAGCATGAACATGATGAAAAACTTCACCATTAGCTATGTTGAATGTCTGTTAACACCCTGTTGAGATAAGGTTTGACAGACTCAGGGAGCCAGAAGAAAAAAACAGATCAATCCTGGAGGGAGAAGTATTGATAAAAAGAAACAGCCAGCAGGAAACCTTCTCGCACAAATACTTTACTCTTGCACCATCTGCTCTAAATACCAACAATAACATGAATGAAGCAATGCAGAACAGTGTTAACACACTTCAGACTGAGCCTCTGTTTTGAGAAAGTTTGGTATACTGGTGTTCAGGCTCCTTCACATTTTTGCACTTCCGAAGGAAGGAAAAGGAAAGCACTTAGACAAAACAAGTGTTAACAATGGAAAAAGGACATTTTATGGCATACAAATCCAGAGATTAAATTTACCCTTGTTCTTCTCGTACATTCTTAGAGCGGCTGAATTTAGTAAAAAGCCACAATGTACTCAGCATGAGAACAAGATGTTTGTTCAGTGCGGGAATGTCTGAATTTGCTGATAGTGGAAACCCTGGCAACCTCCATTCAAAATGTGTTCTCAGATTGCTCAGAACTAGACACTTACCATACTTTCAAATGAAAAGTCGTCTGTTCTCTCTCAGCTGTAATTTTCTTTTTTAAGACTTCAGGCTGAAGGCACATGCCTCTTCTTTGCATATAATGTATATAACAAGGAAAAATTCCATGCAAAACCTTCTGATCCTTAAAGATCTTAAAGCCTCAGACATAAAATAATAATCCATTAAAAATCTTTTTTTATATATATAAAAGTTTATTGAAAATTTTGACAAAATATATTTTAAATTTGTGATTTTTTTTTATTATATTTGATACATAAGGCTTTTATAGCTCATTTAGTCTGATATAGGAACATATGGAGCTCATAGTGGAGGAAAAAACCCCTCCTCAGCTTTATTTAGAGGCCCAAACTGAGCTGACTAAAAAAGTCTGAACTACCAACTTTCAGAGGGCAGAAAGCATGTAGAACATCGCGTACAACAGCAATGTTTTGATTATGTTGATAATTTAGTGGCCAGAAATTTGTGCAGCAACCCTCATCATGTAGTCAAAATATACAATTAAAATGTTATAATAAGCAATAAAGTTGTCCAACAACCAGATGAGTTTCAATCCTTCTCCTCCATCAACCTGTTACTCACATAAAATGATTGCACTTAGAAAACAACAACGATCCAATCAATTCCCAATAGACAAAATCAAGTCCCGCCCTGCATTTTGTTCTTGTTCGAAAAGCCCTTTCACTTGGATATACTTCACAATAGGCAAGAAATTATGATTACAATTTTCTCTTTCATGCCAACTTTAAATGATTAGGAGGAGCATTTACCATTATACTGTCAATATGGCTTGACAAGCATTAGAGACAAACTATTGATTCTTCCAAGAAACTGTTAAAGGAGAAGTGTACTAAATTATACTGGGGAACACTGAGAAAGCCCAGGTCAAAATAAAAACCGATGGATGATGAGGGTTTATTGAAAACATGATTCTTAAGATGGAAGGTTGTTGATACACAAACAGGCAGCATTCCCAAGTTTAAATGTGAGGTTAAAGTTAAGAATCAACTAAATGTTAATTTGCGTGCAGACCTTGGTGACAAGAGCCATCAGATTTTGATGGCATGATTTAAAATTATCAAAATTCACCATACCATATGTACCTGTAAATGTCTCTCCCTTCCAGCTGATGGTAAGCGTGATGCTTTTCGGAAATCTGCTTCACACTCCTTCTCTGAGACTGTGGATAAATGTGCAGAAAATGAAGAAATCATTATTTCATATGTTACTTATAAATGTCATAAAATAATTTTATTGAGGCCTCATACTCAGCTCTCTTTAAAGCTTGCAATCATCTTGCTATTAGTATTCATGCATGCTTTTGGTGCTCCAAGTGTGAACAGATAGATGTCTAATCGGGTCCCTTCCGAAACAACAAGGGCATCCAACTTAGACAAAGGCCTCATGCTTATAATCTGACCAGTGACCTTGAGACCATTGGTGGCTATTACGGACATTGTCTTCACTCACAAAAAGGAGAATTTCTCCAGAGGCCCTCACAAGCAGTTTATTCAGTTTAACCTTCAAGCTCCAGGATGCTTCACATGCACAATTCTTCAGAGAACCAGAATATCATTAACACACTGATTATCAACTAGGAGGCCACACAACTAAAACAATATAAGACACTTGTGTCCAGAGTACTTAATGCACTGTGTAAAAAAAAAGTCTTTGTCAACCTGTACCCTCTGAGTGCAGAGCATCAAGAGCAGATTAGCCATGGTGGGGAGTTCGTATAGGGCACACCGCTAAGGGACTGAAACGTTCATCTGTTTCCATGGAAACAAACAGAGAGGAAAATGGAGTACCAATAAAATGTCGCAGGAAACTGTCTGAGGTCCACAGAGCCAACCAGAACACATCAAAGTGTTACAATGTAATGCTCAGGAGAACCAGAACGAGGAGGCAAAGGCAAAGCTGAAGTTCATCAGACTGGCAGATTTCTGTTTCTGCTTTGAAAAAAAAAAAAGAAGAAGTAAAATAAAAATTTATAATAAAAAATAAAAATAAATTACACAAAAAATGTGTTGCTAAAATATCACCCTATACATACAATCCAAAGCAGAAATATGTATATAATTAAAACCTGACATATATTCTGTAAAAAAAAAAATTGTTTTAAAAAAGCTAAAAACTGAAGAGGTTTGATATTTTTAACAAAATTTCAAAACCTCACATTTTCCTGAACATTAATTCTGCTTCCCCATCCATATTGATCTTTGCCTGTAGTAACTTTCCAGCTGTTGCACAGCGGAGTTACATCCTCTAGGAGCCGTTCAAATCTGCGGGCTCCACAGCCTGCAATGCTTCACAAACTGTGAGAAATGATGATTGAGAAAGAGCGGCACATTAACTTTACCATGACTGGAACACAGTGTGATGACTAACTCATCACAGTTGAGATAAACAAACCAGCACTCATTACCAAGACTGGTTTCCAGCTGTCATAAGGGCTTCAATGGTAATTCAAAGTACAGTATAATAAAAGTGAATCTGTCTGTTTTGATTCAATTCAATGAGGCAGAAAACATGCCAGCAATTCAGCTGAGGAGCATATGTTTTTCTGTTGTAGGACACGTTTGCCCAAGTATAACTATTACATAATATATATACACAGTACATATGTATTTAATACACATTTGATTAATAAAACCATATTATCATGTTTAAAAAAACAAATTTATGAAAAGCATACATACAGGAATCATTGAAGTCACTGATTGTGAACTGTTTGTATTATAGTGGATTGTAAAAAAATAACTTATTTAAAAGAGATTAGCATTGTGCTGACCTATACTGTCCTGTTAACAGAAAAGCAGTAAATATATTTTCTAAAATATGAGTACTAAAATAAGTGTGATATTCCTTTTTTAAAAATTGGTGCTGTTTAGATTGCTTGTGGAATATATGATATGACAGATTCAGGCTATGGCCTAGAACAATGTGACAAAATAGAGTCAACTGTTAATGTGCAGCATGGAACTTTTAGACAGTAAATATCAACTGGACAGAAAGAAGGCAAATCAACCTTGTGCAACAGAAAGGACCAGCGTTAATTTAATATTATTTATATACTTTTATAGTATTTGTTAATATTTAAGTTAGCTTTTATTTTTTAAGTTTTAGTACTTTTATGTGCTTTTGTCACATTTATTAGTTGTTGTTTTTTTTTTTTAATCCCTATAGCTTTTCAGTTTTAGTAATTAGTTTTAGTAATTACATCTAGAACTTATTTCAGCTAGTTACCAAAGCAATATTTCTAATTTTGTAATATTTCTAGGAATATTTCTAATTTTCGTTTCGCTTAGTTTTGCATGTTTATATTTTATTTCAGCTTCATTTAATTTTCCAAAAATTATTTCAGCAGTTTATAGGCAGCCTACCCATCAAGAGATTGAAATTATGTGCACTGGGAATTAAATTGTGTGCATTGCACTCAGCTTCCATGCCTTACAATGTCATTTGATGGAGCCATCTAAGACATTCTGCCATGTGAACACTTTTCTGCAGGCTGTTTGCACTTTAAAATACGCCTGAATATATCACAATTTAAGAAAAGCCTCCCAAAGGTTTTGCAGGGAACAAGTTGTCCTCGGTCAGGTCAACTGTATTAAAAAAAAAAAAATGAAAACCACAATTGCGCCATACTACATGTAAGGATTCCCTTCCCGTACAAGTCCCTCTGAGCATTACATGGTACAATGCAGATCAGGCTTTGAAAAAGCTCAGTTCTTGCTGTTTCAGATGACAGGTATCAGAGAAAACCTTAGGCATGAAAGGGGAGCACTGAAGGCCATACTCTATACCCCAAGGATACAATTATGTGCAGTATACCTTCAAAGTACATGGCAAAAACACTGAGGAGCCTGGCTTCTCTCACGGTCTCTGGAGTCTGTTCCAGTATGGCAGGGGCAAAGGGAATCAATCATGACCCATATCCATCCACTTACTGAGCACAAAGCTATTCAGCTACTATACAGTATACACAACTGAAGCTCACTGTTTGAAAAAACACTCATGGAAGGACACAGAATCGGGCCATGGACCATGTGAAGGACCAGTTCACTCTTTTTATGTTTTAATTTTTGGTGTAGGCATACCTTTTGATCTTTTTCTTCAAAACAAACCTAGAGTGCATGGCTTATATACTATTTATAACTTTGTAGCGCCACCTGTGAGGACCCAATATACACAGTTCTTCTCTTCATCTCCTACAATGCACTTTACATTCACTAAATGTAGCATATTTACAATCAATGATCCACTGATCTCCACTATTAACTCAACAACACACAAGCAGCTAGCATCACGGTTAGGTATATTAGTCTCTTGGAGGTTTCAATAACAATGACTGGCTCAACAATTCCTTCAGCATGAAGTCATTGGGTAATGCAGTATTTCAGTGTGGGTGGTGTGCTAGCATAAAATACACTTAGAAACATCCAGGGATTGACTAGACATACAAAGCACCAAGACTTTTCCCTTATGGGGCAGTCAACTTATGAGCCAGCTGTTGAAATCAATTTATGTAAATATACAAAGATTTCAAAGGAGAAAAAGTTTCATGTAACATCTTCTGGCTGGCCCACAGTGCAGTTACACTCCCTCTTTGAAATAAACCAACTAGGGCGGCACATGTAATTGAATTAACCTCATCTTAATCTAATTATTCACTAAATAACACAATGCAGAGTCTCAATATGGCCATTAAAACCGAAAGGCTGTGTTTTCTAATTTGCTTTAATTAGCAGCATTTTCCAGTGTTTTGTCAGTTTTTTTCTTTAATTATTCTGATAAAAAGCCAACATTCTGTAATTTAATAAAATGGACATATTGCTCATTGTTATGATGAAGTTTATGATGAAACTAAAGGCTGTACAACCAAACATAGGCTAAATGTTTAAATGCAGTTTATATGCTGTTTTATGTGCAAATAAATAAAGTTTTAAAGTATAAATGTTGCATTATATTAAATGATACTTGGCAGGTTATGTCATTAAATTAGAAAGAATGACAGGAAAACAAATGCACAAACTCTTAACTGGCAAGAATAGAACTCACACATTCATTCCTCAACATTTCTTTGTCCTGTAAGAAACTCCCATCCCATACCCCATTACAATTACTGTTCTCACAAAATATCAATCGATAATGTCCAGGTATCATAGACCTCTTCAGCCCAGACATTTTTCCCTTTTTCTGCACTGACTTCAGAAGAAAATCATTCCGCAGAATAAATCTAAGCATTGTAAAATGTGCAAAATGGACAGTAAGAACACCACATTCTTACTGAATATCTCCTTTAGTATTATCAAATGAAAAAAAAAAAAAATTCAAACTCAAACAAAAACTTTCTAGACATCTGTGCATTTAACAAACAGCACTTAAATACCTATAATCACCTGATTGCTTATCACAACTACCATTTTTCACATTCTTTATATGCATTCAACCCCCTAGACTCGTTGACACAAAACAGCAGTCAATGGTCCAGAAAGCTCTAAAAGTGCAGGATTACTTTCCTACACTGACACTGTAGATATTTACATGCATATTACACTTATATCATGAGGGGATATACATAAATGCTCAGAGGTTGCAGAACAGCACTGAAGCAGAAAAAATAAAAATCCTGTCATTCACAGATTTTTCATTTTCTACTTGCAGACTGAACTAGCAACCATGAGACACCTGGAAAGTCATAGAGGCAATACCTAATACTTATTTACTGCATGGCCAGATTTCTTCCCAATGTTTCATTGTCTGAGATGTTCAAACTTCCTGAGGGAGTCAGAGTGATTTATTACTGCACTGGTCGAAAACAGGAGCTCTGACTTCAGTTCGCACAGCCTCACATCAAACAGCATCTACCCAATAAATGGCCTCTGGGAGAGAGTTCAAGCCACCTCATGAATGCAAATTCAAAACATTAGATTGGGTACATAACTGAAGGCCGCAGTACCATAAAAATCAATAATCATCATCGTAGTGAATGTAAAACTATGACTAAAATTGCACCTCTGCTACTTCTTGTCCAATACTGATTGGTCTGCATGTGTGTTCGGGCCAAGTTGAATTTCTAAGGTGAACACATCCCTCACAACAATCAAGCCATCTGGGCCTAATGATCATGATTACAAAGAGTCTCTCATCACCAACACGAAGCTCAGCTTCTATTAGAGCCCAGCAGGACACAGTGAACAGCAGTAAAGCAGCATGTCTAATGAATTGTAGAGAGCAGTTCCTCACCCCATAATCCTCTTCTTTCTGCTATTATTTCAAGCATATGGAGTTTGGATGTGCTATTTTTTAATTATAACATCACTTTAGACCACAAGTAGTGTCAGATTGGAAGTAAAGATAATTTTGTTTCACTGGAGAGCTAAACAAGACATCTTGAGAACAATGCTGTAAAAACAAAAACAAGTGCAGATAGACAGAAAAGAGAGAGAGGCGGATGAAGTATTCTTGTGGGATAATGTGAGTCCTGCCATTTTCAAATTTACAGGTTACATAAAAATGGACAATTATGGAGGCAGGGTAAATTACTCAGCCAGTGCAGAGGTTCGCGGAGAGATTGATGACAGATGAAGGCAAAAGTACTGTATGCACCAAAAAGTTTTTTTTTTTTTTTTACAGAAACACAAAACCAAAATAAAGTTTTCATTCAGCTGAAAACCAAACCCAGAAATAAGGTTTTTGAAATTACATTTGGGTAATTTGACTCTTTATGCTGTTGTTCATGGTGTTGTGTTCTTTTTCAAATTTTCAGTTATGGTGATTTGTGCCAAAATAACACTACGAGTCAGAACGGCCAAGGCTGTGGACAATATTATGTTAATTATATCTATCAAAGTTTGCCTTAATTTACTTGTAGCATTTTAAATGACTAATTTAATTTTTTTAGTGTATTTTCCTTCTTTTGTTTCAGTCATTGTGGTTATTTTTAATATGTTTAGACAAAAGAGTGTGGAATTTTAACATTGCTGTTATACATAACAAACATAATCAGCCATACTTTTAATATTGGTGCATTTTATAATGTGGCCAAAGAGCTGAGTGCTGAATCAAAATACCCATCAGACAATCCTATTTTCAGAACAATTAAAAAACAACAATTAAAAAATATATGGCACAGTTATGAACGACAGTCACATTACTGATGCCTTAAGAAGCCTGGGCGTTGATGATAAAAAACAGACTGCATTTTTGAAACATGCAATGGGTTAAAAATTTGATTACCACAGAAAAATGCTAGAGCTCTGTGGTTTACAGGTACTGAGATTAACACCAATGTTCAGTTGAACTCCAACACAGTACTATAACAAGAGAGCACACAAAGAGAGCAGGGTTCTGCTTGTGTTCTCATGTTCAGCACAGAGCATCCTCCGCCTGCTAACAGTCCCAGTACATTAACCTTCATGTTAACAGAAAAAAGGCTGGTCTTAATGTCCCTAGAGGTTTAAAAGTTAATTGTCTTTCAATACAATGTAAACAACAGTCTAAACATTTATGCAACCAAATAATCTGAAAGGAAACATGAGTCTCTATTATAGTTGTCAAGGTAACCAGAGAGACCAGATATGGCCCAGTCAAAGTGCTGGCAGGAAAACTAAAGATGTCCAATTATTAAACTCTTATTAAAATCCAGTTCTGTTGAGACTGAATACAATACAAAGCAACATTCATAGCCATTAGCACAACAGTACAAAACCCCAAAACACCCTCCTGTTATGAATTTCCACACCCGTCTAGGCTGGAACACCTGCATCCCATGATAGCGACTAGCATCCAAAACACAACCTGCTGATCCTTTGTTAATAAAAAATCCATTTGGTGAAAATCTTTAGTTTGCTTAGCTCGTAGGCTCGCAAGTGTGATTCCAAGTTAATTACTTTTAAACTCTGGGTGATGTACGTTGATGTACAAAACTCATTTCACTTGGAAATTAATTTTGTGCATAGCGAAAAAGGTCTGTCAAAGAAAACAATTAGGGAGGGACATTACTGATAGTACACACTAAATATCCTGTTGTATCAAAGCAGTTTTGACAGAAAGCTTTCTGGCACCACCTGGCCATTGTTCAATATGCTGCAGACGTTGACAAGGAAGCCTGCAACCATAAAAATGACTTCAGAATGTGAAGTTAATGTTCTTTTTTCTTTAAATAAAACAAGTATTTTAGCCTAGCCATATTTGTTTTAGCAGATCTGAGGATTGATGGATGATACTAGATATGCTGTCTTCTATTCTATAATTTCTGTAATAATATAAATGTATGAATGTATGCAAAATACACTTACATAATGCATAAATCTCTGGAACCAAAGTAACACCTGAATGCAGTCATACACTCCCCTGATCAGTTCCCCCCGCTAAGCCTTTAGAGAAAGCAGCAAGGCTTTGACTGCAGCTGAAAAACAGGAACAGATGGGACTTCTGCGTGTCTCTGGACATTTCACTGTGACTCCCCACAAAGACACCAATCTACACATATATGCGGCGTGGAATGACAGAACTGCCTCATTGTGAAATGAAATTTTGTTTTCTCTCTTTTCCTTCCTAATTAGCCAATGCGCTGCATGGTGCAGGTCCCTGACTCGCATCAGAAAGTAAAAATGAACACAGACACCTGTGAGCTTTATCCACATTCTCAACCACATACGGACCCTTCAAAAGCTTTTCAGATGGGCCCAGGAGAGGCCTCAACGCACGGCCCCAGCCTTTACAAGCTGAAATCTGGGGATCTCCTGGTTTGCCATTGATTATGGCAGGGGAAGAAGCATCACAAATGCTCACAGGTGGAGCCCTGGACAAAGAAACTCTTTATTGTAGGAGACTTTGTCTGGTGGCTAGTGCACATGCTCTGACATGTTGCATAGTGCATACTGCATAGTGGTTGTGCAATTGAGAATGCTTTCTAAATTCCAATTAAATTCCTGAATTTGAATTGAAGTACAGTAGCCAACACAATTCAGAATTACTATTCGAATCTGAATCTAAGTAATGGTGTTACAATGAACTGAAATGTAACTACAATAAGCACAGGTTCAAACTAAAAAGTTGGTTTTGACAAGACATAATTTAGAATTATGGACAAAGTCTTGTTTGAAATTTAAACATTGTTTAAGTTTTTAGTTTATTTGAAATGCCATCTATAGAAATTTGTTCTTTATTTACATTTATACTTCTTTATATGTAACTAATTTATTGACCAAGGAAAACTTTACTTGCAGAATAACATCACCTGTTGAATTTCTGAATTTAAATTAATTAAATTCCACTTCCTTTAATTCCAATTAAACTTCCATTGTTGTATAGCAATTCAATTCTTAAATTCGGACTTTTCCCCAAACCTAACATGGTGGAGCCTGTTTGAATTTCAACTGTTCCCCCAACAATGAAAATTGTCATTTACTCACCCTTATTTTATCCATGACTTGAATAACTTTCTTTTGTGAAACACAATGCAAGACTTAACTTTCATTGTATGGAATGAATAATGCAATAAAATGATGCAGATGATGATTGAAGCTCTCATTCTACACGTCACCCTTCTGTCATTCAAATAAATGACAGATTGTCCCATTGTGGCCAGAGCAAAAATAAATAAATAAATAAAATAAAATAAAAAATCCAACACATAAAAGGACTTTTAACCAACGAGTTGTTGAGAGACAGACAGACCATGTGGGGCAATGTGGGAAATTTCATTTCTTCATTTAGGACATTAAAAGAAGGAAATACAATTCTGCAGACTTCAATATTTTTAAGTTAAATTAACCAATATTTTTATTTATCATGTGTCATATGTTAAAAGTAACAAACCCTATGAGTATAGTTCAGTAAAGCTATGTTTTTCATCAGACATTTAACCATAATTATACAATGTACATGAAAACTAGAATCAACAGAACATGAATAAACATAGACAACAGACAGTAGGCATTATATTCTGTACTGTAACTGGCACCACAGGTGGTGTGATATACTCAAGTCAGTCAAGTGCTACACCTGTGGTGCTGTTTTGCTCGTCCTCGCCTCCTGCCTGCCACAAAGTCTGACTAAATCCAACAGCTTTTGACACTGACAGGTTGTATAATTGACTTTAACTGTCTGAGCCTGTTTTAAAGAGCCATTGTTTCTGATGGAGATAAGAGAAATTGGTTTTATGCTGTAAACAGCAAATACACAGTGAGAAAAGTCTATGTGTTGGCACGTCAGCCCTTCCACACCCTTCTTTATCTCCACCCAGTAAATGCATTTAATCAGTTTAATCACTGAGGGGGATTCAGGTCCTGACCAAGCTTCTCTTCTCCTCTCTTTCAGACACTCTTCTAATCCCGCTGCCTCCAAATCAGCCCCTCACCTGCCAATCAGCTACTCCCCCCTGCTTCTTTTAAGTGGCTTTGCCTGTCTTAACTAAAGCCAGAGGATGAATAGCAATAGATATCAGAGGATGACGGCTCCGCCTGCTTTAAAAGGGATTTCTTCTGACATCTATCTTAAGTTTAAATGGCCACTCGATTTCTGGAAGCAGGGATTTGTGACAGAAGTGTTCTGAATGACAACACATTGCAGGGGTATTAGGAGTACTGAAGAACATGTGTCTTAAATTGTGTAGGGTGGCTTGAGCAAAAGTGGGACATCAGGTAAAAGCACGGCAAATAGTCATTGATTATCGTTTAAAAACAGAATTATGAAAATGTATTTTTCCAATGGACCAATTTAAAAAAAAAATGTTTTAATGATGATTGAATGATGCATTAAAAAAGTACTTCTTTAGCTTAAAATGTTACAGAACATGTAACAGAAGCTTTCAGTCTAAAAGCCTCTTAAAACTGTTCTGATGGATTCTGATCATTGTTATACAACAGTTAAAGCCTGAATATTAAACACAATCCCATGGCAATTCTTAACTATTTTACACTTTGGCTAATTGGTTAATTCACCCGCTTTTAATCGTATTGGTACATTATCATACAATCTGCTCATGCCCCAGTGACAGTTATGTTTAGTGGTGGGCTTAGGGGCTGGCCTTTAATGATAGCTTTTTTTCAAAAAATCATACAAAAATTTATACAAAATCGCTGATATGATATACCTATATTTTTCTGTGAGAACGGGTTGGAATTTTTCACAATAGTCTAACTCTAGCTGTACTGCACAGATATGAAATCACAGATTAAAACTTCTTGCTTTAAATAGCCTAGTTTCTAGTCCAAGTTGGATATTTATGGTCAGTAGCTGGTCCAAGATGATCTGGTTGACAACCATCTGGTGGGAAACTGACCAGGAAAATCTTGATCAAACTGGTTAGACCAAGGTGGCCACATTGCACCTGTATCAAACTAACATGTTCCACCTTTATCTGATTATTTTCACTTTTGTCATATTTTTGTAATTCTTAAGTTGCAGCAAACAAACCTGCCCTGTACTACTGATTTTGCTTATGATCACTTTACCTGAAAATGACAGTACAACTGGTAGTGGGGATAGTATAAGAGGGTAAAATGAGAAATATGGCTGGATTGAATTCAAACGCACAACATAATCCCAAGGAGCACGTGTGAGGTTTGGCAGTTGCCAAATGGGATTACACAAGTTAACCAAAGCAAAAGTAAAAACCCTTGGCTCCCGTTATTGTTAGTCATGTCAGCCACAAACATAGACGTCCTTCCAACAAACAAAATAGTCTTCCGTCTTCAAAACATCGCAAATGACTTGGGTTACACCCAAAAAGCACGTGACATCTCCCACCTTATTCTATGCAAATGAATAGCAGTAATATTTAACTGATGATCAAACCTGTAAACAATCCTACTGTAATTCATCTCCAATAAATTCTAGTCTATAGACATATGGAGGCCATGTGAAATGCTCATATGATTATATTTTTGTCATCAATTTAAACTAAACCAAAAGTTAATAGTAATTGGTTTCTTCTTTTATGGAATTACAGTCAAATTTAACAGGTCTCAATACAAAAAAGGTAGCCAAAAAAGGTAGCCAAAACAACTTAAAATATTATAAAAACCTGTTGTTGTTTATCGAATGTATAGCCTACTGTGATATGTCATCGTAAAACACGTCCATGTCCGCTAAGAAACTTTCAGATCCTCAGAAATACACACGCGTCTCCACAGTTATCTGCTGCTTTCAGTTTACAGTGATGTTGTCTTTGGTATAAACACCTACCGTGCTTTGTGATATCGTCGCGTTTAAGTACAGGCGAACTTAACGAAAACTCCGTTATCCAAGAGGATGAAAACGTCCTTAGGATTCCTTCAGCTGCTGTGTGAATCTTTCGCCCCGTTTATTCATTCCTGTCGACAGCACTGAATCATTCAGCGGCACTGACTCCACTCAACACTTCGCTGCGCGATTCTGGGCGGCTACTAGACCTTCACGCCTCCTGACATTAATTCTTCATATTCCACATAATGGTGACTAATTGTCCTGTAAATCAGACAAAATCATGGGGCTGGTATAGATATATAGGCTATACCTACTACATCTTTTTATATATCATGTTATATATAACTTGACACAGCTGGAAATCCATGATTTAAACCGTGCTGCAGCAGCTATAGGCTCTGAAACCTAAATCAAGTCATTCAGTCTCCAGTAAGACCAAACCCCCTCTGACCAGCAGGTGACTTTGAAATCTTTTTGAGCTGAAGGCTTTGTCGAAGGCTTATTTATATATGCTTTGTGAAAAACTCAGCATATGGGTAGGCTATAGCCTTTTCCTCATAGGAAAGATTCACAACTGAGCCTGTTGATTTGATTTTTATTAACTACCGATAGACATGTGAGTCACATATTACATGAACATCAAACAGAGACGTGAGATTCAGTGTAGAAAATAATCAAGTCCACAAATGATGAGACCAAATTTTCTCTCCTAAATAAAGAATGAACTTACTGCTATCAGCCTCTGTATTTTTCTTTCCATTACTAGTTTCTCTGCTCCTCATGTAGGACCCAAATATAAAATATAAGATATTAGAACACATATTACTTCAGCATCAGTTCATCAAGTTTCAGAAAATATTTTCAGCCAGCAAGTAGCATTTTAAATCTTAAAAAGATGTACCAAGCAAATATGCATCAATGCATTGTAATAACAGAATTAAATGGATCATCAACAAATTATTCATAAATTTCTAATTTGAACTACAATGTTTAAACTGTTTTCATTCCTGCATTTTTATCCAAAGCAGCTTGCACTGTTTTCCAATGTACTTTATAATTCCTGGGGAACTGAACCCATGGCCTTGGTGTTGTTATATGTATTGCATCATATAGTAAAAATATCAATCCAGTCAAATCAAGTTGTAATTTGATCAAAAATTACACTTCCACAATTAGCAGAATTAGAATTTAAAAAAGAAAAAGACGTTTGCAAAGAGCATCCTGAGGTTAACCTGGTGACTGCTCATGGATCTCTCCTGTCTGGACTTGAAATAATGCGTGTGCTCTTCTGAAAATAAACATGAACGTGAGTCTGTGGCATCACTCTTGACCAGTCAGACTCTGTATTGACTGTGACATTCAAGTGAGCGCTCAGTGCTGCCTGTAGGAACTGTAACTGACTGATCTGGGCTCTGTGAGGTCCTGAGAGAACTGCATAAATAATGCTTCAAGGCAAGGTGACCCAACCTAGAACATTACACGCTCCGCTTGAGCCCTGAGGCTTATATTTATAGACAAAGACTACAGGTACATTGCTCTGTTGCACTCTTCACTTTATTCTTTCCTGTCACAGACAATTTCAGCCATACATTCACACATTTTAGAGAGATGTTATTCTCAGTAGCAAGCTCAAGGGCATGAGTGCAAACATTTTTGAGGGGATTTTGAAGATTTGATGATTCCTAAAATGATATTCTTCATAGGATCCTATTATACTGATTTAGCAGAAGCGCATCCAAAAAGTCACAGGTTACTTGTTTTCATATTTTCAGTTATCACTAATGCATAAACCAAGGACTATCTTGTAGTCTGTTGTGTAATCTAGAGCCTATAATTCAGGGTTTCATTTCATTGTGTCAGAAGTCTGGGCATATCTTTACATTTACTTTTGCCAGACACATTTTATCTAAAACAACACAATATTCTAGGTAGCCTACATAGTTTATCAGTTGCATTCCCTGGCAATCAAACCTGTTTCAGCTATAGGAAAGATCAAGTCTGTAAGCTATCTTCTCCTTTACTTCCTTCTTGTGTATAGAACAACAAAAGTGAAAGCTCACTTCCATCTTACTCTGTTTAAGGACTGGAGACTTAAAAATACCAAAGCTGCAGCATTGCATGAGGTAGTACTGTAAATGTTCTCTAAATCAATGTGAATGCAAATGGCAATTTACTTTAATATAGAAATCTCTTTAAAAAAAATCTAATTTCTTTAATCACAGAAGAGTGTATCTCTAATGCAGGGATTTATTGCTTATACAGTTGAATGTAACCATTCTGAATGAAAAGGTAATTGCATTTTGAGCTGCATTATCACTTATGATCTAATGGTGATTCAATTTCTCATTTTTACAGGAAACTGGGAATGATTTTTAATGAGTAATGTTGTCTAATAAGCCGTAGCTCTGTAGCTTTTGGAAGCCCAACTTGCTTTATGTTCTGCATGACAATTTGCTGTTTCATTATTTTCTGTTTTCCAGGAGGCCCATTGTCTCCAATGACCTCTGCAGGCAATCAAAAAAGCACCATGCTGTTCATTACAAAAACAAATTCTATAAAAATAAATCATAAACCTCTGAAAGTGAAGCTACATGTAAATTTAAGAAATAAAAGCATGCTGCATCCTGACTTTGGTGGTTGCATACATGATGTGCAAGAGGAAACCAGCTGATGTTATATTCTGCATCATAGTCTCTATATATTGTATGATTGCAGTTTTATCAATGTTCTATCTGTTATAGGAATTTGGCTTAGATAAAATTGTAATAAGGGAAATATGGGTCAGAAAGAGTCCCTCAGATCCCTAAATCCCAAAAGAAGCATTTAAATAGTTTTCCCAATGTATTCCTTCGGTTCTCCCACACTCTCAAATGCACTCATTCTGCATTTCCTCCTATTCTTTCGATGACGGCTCATGTCCTGTCGCAACAGTCTCACAAAAGGAAGGGGGAGGTCATTCATAACAGGAAGATTCCAGTGCCATGACCCATCTTTAATCATAATGTTTATATAGAATGGATTGACTGGTAGGCCAACATTATAAGATTCAGTCTACCAAGATCAAGATGGCCTGTCTGCAACACATGATAACTTATCTCATATTAGAAAGGCACTATATTTTCTAAGTAAATCCATTCAGAAATACAGTTACAGAGTCAAAAAAAATAAAAAATAAAAAATAAATTCACAATATATGTCAGGAATTGTGGACTTTGTGAGTGTTTTGTCCCTTCAGGGCACTAGTGAGTCACTTAACAAAACCATGGCTTATGCTTCCGTTGCTGAGTTAAAATTAAAGTGTAGTCTGGTTCTGTGCAGTGACTTGTCTATAATGTGTTGCCAGTTGTTAAGGGAATAAGACTTACTAGTTTCAACAAGCATCACATTTTAGACTGCATCTTGAATGATAACCACCTGGTGGAGAAGTCAGAAAGATCTAGCTCATTCGGTTAGGCACAATAAACCGCAGGCAGTCTGGGTAAGCTCAGGTAGAGGTCAGCTCTTCGCTTGTTGTGATACAGGACATCCTCACCACAGGGAGCCAAAGATCAGACAACAATATTGCAGCTGCAAAACATATACAATGGGGTTCAAAAAGTCTAATGCTAAAGAAGAGTTGATGTTTTTTGCTCTCAAACTGGCATTCATTTAACAAGATTGTTCAGAACATGATGCTCATTTACATTTATGCATTTGGCAGACAGTATAACATTGCATTCAATGTACACATTTACATTTGATCAGTTCTTGATTTCTCTGGGAATTGAACCCATGACCTTGGTGTTACTACATGTTACTCTTTGAGCTCAGGAAAGATCATGTTTATGTTCTCTAGCATGATTTGAGACTGATCCAAGAGCATCTTGAGCATCATTGTATACAAGAACATCTGACCTGAGGAGCTGACATGATCAGTGTCACGAATTTCCACATCTGATTACTTACCAAGAAATAATGCAATTTATTTTACATCATAATATTTCTTTCTTTTTTTTTTCTTAAAATCTTTCTCTGTTTTTCTCTGACTATTTTCAAATCCCAGATTTTGAAAGTAGTCTCAGTCTTCTGGATGTCACTGTAGGTCTGCAGATGACTAAATCTTGGCATTTCTAAACAACAATAAAGCGGTATGATGACATAAAACATTGTATTATATCATACAATAGCTCATTATTTCTAAAGGAGATGACTAATAAATCCATCACACAGTGTATACATGGGGAGAACCTCATCTGTACACTGCCAGTGGCTTGATTTTAAACTATTTACTCAGTGAAAAAAAAAAAAAAAAAACATGAATTCCAGAGTAGCTGTGACTACAGCCAGAGGTCACTATTAAATAATTTACAATTCTCCTTGTCGCCTGTGGGGAGAATGACAGATCACAGTGAGAGAAGTCAAGTTATTTACAGCTCCTGATGTCATCACAAGACAAGGCATGATGATGCTTCTGCAAACACATGTCAACAAGATAGATAATTTAGCTAATGCAATTTATGTTTATTGGGTCTTTGTGGTGTAATTACAAATGCTGATTTAAAAATATTCAATTTAGCTGAAGCACTTGTGCTTTAGAACTTTAGTGCTTTAGACTTCTAAATAACTTTTATATTTTTTTGTAAATATGAAAATAAATACAGTATATATACACTATAAATATATATACATTTTAAGCAATATTTAGGCCCTAAATTTAGTTTTATGTATTTGAACTGCATCCATTTGGATTACACAATTTTAACCAAACCAAACTAATAAACATAATGTGATGCATATTTATCAGGCATAAAGGAACAGGCAAGATTTTTGTAAGAGTAATAATATGCTGAGTGTGTTTTAAATACACAGTAACCAGTTTGATATATTTAGCATCAATAAATCTAATTTGTTTCCATTTCATATATTTTAACTGAATATGGCTTGTTCCACCACTAGCTGGATTTTAACCATGTTAATAAATAAATGTAATTGTTTTCACAATTAACAGATTTATACTAATTCTAAGCTATTTGAATAAATGAATTTTGAATATATGGCTATTTAAATGAAACCAAATTGATGCACGTAGTTAATTATAAATTATAGCAAGTTTTATATGCAATTCAAATACATGAATCATATATTCAGGCTTAAATATATACCCTCAACATATATATATATATATATATATATATATATATATATATATATATACAAACCCGATTCCAAAAAAGTTGGTACACTGTACAAATTGTGAGTAAAAAAGGAATGGAATAATTTACAAATCTCATAAACTTTTTATTCACAATAGAATATAGATAACATATTAAATGTTGAAAGTGAGACATTTTGAAATGTCATGCCAAATATTGTCCCATTATGGATTTCATGAGAGCTACACATTCCAAAAAAGTTGGCACAGGTAGCAATAAGAGGCTGGAAAAGTTAAATGTACATATAAGGAACAGCTGGAGGACCAATTTGCAACTTATTAGGTCAATTGGCAACATGATTGGGTATAAAAAGAGCCTCTCAGAGTGGCAATGTCTCTCAGAAGTCAAGCTGGGCAGAGGATCACCAATTCCCCCAATGCTGAGGCGAAAAATAGTGGAGCAATATCAGAAAGAGTTGGAAGTTATCATCATCTACAGTGGATAATATCATCCAAAGATTCAGAGAATCTGGAACAATCTCTGTGCGTAAGGGTCAAGGCCGGAAAACCATACTGGATGCCCGTGATCTTCGGGCCCTTAGACTGCACTGCATCGCATACAGGAATGCTAGTGTAATGGAAATCACAACATGGGCTCAGGAATACTTCCAGAAAACATTGTTGGTGAACACAATCCACCGTGCCATTCGCCATTGCCGGCTAAAACTCTATAGGTCAAAAAAGAAGCCATATCTAAACATGATCCAGAAGCGCAGGCGTTTTCTCTGGGCCAATGCTCATTTAAAATTGACTGTGGCAAAGTGGAAAACTGTTCTGTGGTCAGACGAATCAAAATTTGAAGTTCTTTTTGGAAAACTGGGACGCCATTTCACCCGGACTAAAGAGGACAAGGACAACCCAAGTTGTTATCAGCGCTCAGTTCAGAAGCCTGCATCTCTGATGGTATGGGGTTGCATGAGTGCGTGTGGCATGGGCAGCTTACACATCCGGAAAGGCACCATCAATGCTGAAAGGTATATCCAAGTTCTAGAACACAAATGCTCCCATCCAGACGTCGTCTCTTTCAGAGAAGACCTTGCATTTTCCAACATGACAATGCCAGACACCATACTGCATCAAATACAACATCATGGCTGCTTAAAAGAAGGATCCGGGTACTGAAATGGCCAGCCTGCAGTCCAGATCTTTCACCCATAGAAAACATTTGGCGTATCATAAAGAGGAAGATGTGACAAAGAAGACCTAAGACAGTTGAGCAACTAGAAACCTGTATTAGACAAGAATGGGACAACATTCCTATTCCTAAACTTGAGCA
Organism: Cyprinus carpio; assembly: GCF_018340385.1. Taxonomy (NCBI): domain Eukaryota; kingdom Metazoa; phylum Chordata; class Actinopteri; order Cypriniformes; family Cyprinidae; genus Cyprinus; species Cyprinus carpio. The sequence goes on along the minus strand of NC_056603.1, from coordinate 15,579,215 downwards.
AGTTGTCTCCTCAGTCCCCAGACGTTTGCAGACTGTTATAAAAAGAAGAGGGGATGCCACACAGTGGTAAACATGGCCTTGTCCCAACTTTTTGAGATGTATTGATGCCATGAAATTTAAAATCAACTTATTTTTCCCTTAAAATTATAAATTTTCTCAGTTTAAACATTTGATATGTCATCTATGTTGTATTCTTAATAAAATATTGAAATTTGAAACTTCCACATCACTGCATTCTGTTTTTATTCACAATTTGTACAGTGTCCCAACTTTTTTGGAATCAGGTTTGTAAATATATATATATATAGGCCTATATTTAAGATTTATGTAGTTGAATCACATATAAAATTAGACATAATATTTAATACTGGTGGTTTTAGTCTTGAGAGTTGAGAGCATTTGTGAAAATGAGGTATGTCTGATTCATCAGGTTCAGTGAGTCAGAAATGATCTTTCACAGTTCAAGTAATCCCTAATAGACCTTAATACAGATGAGCAACATCCGAATTTAAGCCGCTTTACCCTGCGAAGAGCAATAATGTCAAATATAAATTCTGGAAAGTTTCGTGAAACAACTGCCACTGGTTACACAAAGCATGATTGTTGGTTGGATTTGCAGAAGGATTCTAAATGTTGTCAGAATATTTCCATCAAAAGACAGAGCAGTGTGTGTGTGTATCATCACATTTACGTCTTTGTAGAGCTGGTTATCAGCTCCTCTCACCTTCCTGTCTTTTGTTACTCCTTTGTATTGCAGTTGCGGCTCTAACCCTGCAGCTCTGATATCATTCCTGGCAGGAGCTATTAAAAAGGCAGCAAAGTAAAGGGCTTCAGGAAAGGTCAAGCTCTGAGGGTGGGGAGCAGGAATGGAAATGTTAACTGACATTATTAATTGACATCCACATGCTGTGGATATGACCAGGTATAGAGCTCCCTCCTTGAAGTTGATACGGATACTATACTATAGTTTCAAGCGGCGAGTTCATCATCACGTGTCGAGGTAGGCCGTTTTCACTATTTATAAAGACACAACATGTGCTGTGCTTGGAGGAGACGGGTACTGCCTTGCATCTGAGCGCTGCAGGGCATATATCAAGCCATTAGGTTTTGGCAAGCTACACTCCTCATTGTAAACTTTAACCTTGCCTCGTTTTTGTTTTTTATGCTTTCTTCCTCTCTTTCTTTCCCCTCTCTCTGTGTCAGACCACAGGGATTGAGCCAACTCTTGAGATGTGGGCACTGACATTCAGTTATGTAAGCCAGATGAAATAGGGAGGCGAAGGTAGTGTTACGCGACCCAGTAGGAAACAGCAGGATCCCTAAATTCCCATGTGTGATGTCCAAATTCCTTCTGAGGGAGGGATGGTCAGCTATCATCTGTCAGGATAGATACAGAAGAGACAGTTCTCATTGCCTATGCTCTGCACTTTAATTAATAAATTTACTATAACTTTAACTAAAATTAAAATGGAAGCAGAAAACAGCAACAACAACTAATTCAAAATATTAATAAAAATATAATAGTATTTCAGTGATCGAAAAATTAACCCTAGATCAGATTTTTATGTGCCTTTCATTTAACAAAAAAGCTGAAATCTTATTTAATTCATTCATCTTAATTAACTCCTAAGACATAATGCAAGAAACGGCATTATACAGTTTAAAGCAATACTACCTTAGATGACATGTATGTGTTTTCTTTCAGTGCAGAGCCTGCCTGCTGCTGTCCAAGTAAATTTTAGGTAAAGACTTGTCTTGACACTTAACATAAAGATAGAGTGACAGCTGGAGTCTTCTGGGACTGTGTTTTCTCCCAACTGTCATAGGAGTTTCAGCCCCATCAAGCTGAACATCAGATTCTTGACAGGGAGTAGATGAGAGAAAGGCCAAGACTGAGTCGCCTTCCATGCATTTTTGAGGAGTGATTTGGAGTGATGTCATGCCAGATGGGTCACAGTAGTAGCCTTTAAATCTTTAGTGATAAAATGTGAGTCATTTGGAAGCAGTCCATTTAAATCAACAAACAGCAGTCATACAGTGTTGCATATGTGTCGCTATTGATTTGATCAAAATAGATAGAAAAAGACAGCTGTCGTGGGGATATTCATAGCTCTACACATCTCATAAAAATTCCATATAATACAATAACATCCTCTGCCTGAGCCCATAAAATTTTATCATTTCATTTTGGAATAAATATAATGCAATATATTAAATAATACATTTCCATATATGGGAAACTAGCTTATATTTTTCAATAAACTGCAATATGGAACATGTATGGCTGTATATATTGACACACATAAAAAATATACAGCAATGAAGACAAAAACTACACTACATATTTACAAGCGATAGCTTTATTGAAACACTCAATTAATTTCTAATGCGTGGGTTTATATAAAATGGAACAAATATTCATAAACATTTATTTCATTTTATTGTTCATTTCATATATATATATAAATATCATATATATATATATATATATATATATATATATATATATATATATATATATATATATATATATATCATTTTTATATATATAAATTGTGTGATGTGTCTACTGAAAACAACTATTAATAAAATATAAAAAGTGTTTTCTAAAAGCAAATATTTTAGATAGATATAATATATATATATATATATATATATAATATATATATATATATATATATATATATATATATATATATATATATAAAACACTAAACCGACACATGGTTTTATTCAGTATTTTCTGAATATAATCTGCATCTCCAGAGTGAGTCTCCTCCACAGGGCAGTAAACCTCACCCTCCAGCACCTCACCACACAAGTGTTCAGGATATTACTTACCGGGTGTGCAATCTTTTGCCTGAACTAATTGAGCGGCACTGCGCAGCTGTCACCCAGTTAAGATTATCACAGGAACAGTTATAGCTGTGCTGTAATGAATGACTTTGTTAATATAAAAAGACAATGTAAATGACTGTTTAATGTAGATAATGCAGTCTATTCATTTAGGCTGTAAAAATAAGCTAATAGAGGAAGAGTATGGACTTGGACAAAAGGTAAAATAATCAGTGAGAGACATTCGAAAAAACTTGAAAGACATTTTCTTAATGCAGGGTTTGGCATTGGTATTTTGAGAAAATGTGTACAATCTGAATAAAAGCACAAGTTTGGACAGAAAAATGTGGGCCGTACTATATTTAAACTGTATATCTCAACTAGGTGTGCGGGCTATGGTATGTGATTTGCTGATTCAGTACAGCTGTTTAAACAGCTTCAGTTCAGTCTTCCCTACACTTTCCTTCCTGTTTCTCAAGCCCTCACTGGCCAGATAGATCAACATACTGTAGATTCACTACTGTCTTTCATTTACAATGTGAAGGTATGCAACAACCAGCAGACATGGATTTAGCTTAAAATATCTCCTTGGGACAAGATGAATTTGTGTTACAGTAATAGCCTATTATCATTGCATCAAACAAAACTGAAGTGCTGTAAGCAATGTCAATCTAAAACTTCAACCAAATTTAGCCACTGAAGACACCCCCTCGCTTTACAATCCCGCTGCTTTGGTGTAAGCGTGGTATTTTACCTGTCAAGCAAAGCAAGCTCGGCTTCTCATCCCCTAAACTATCAAAACCTCTACTATCAAAAGCCAATATTCACTTTCCTCTTGAATACTTTTTTGCTCCTATGGCTTTTTGGTGTCTGTCTTCCTTTAAGATGTTGATGACAAATGGCAAAACATCTGAACTCATGAAAACACTTCATTGCTTCTAGTTTATGATGTTCTGTGGCATTTAATAATTATTTGAAAAATGTATTTAAATCCAGAAAAATCCTGAACACTTTGTAAATGCCTTGCTATATATGATTAACCACTTTAGTGGAATTATGATTCATGTTATAATTTGCTTTCTCCCTAAACAAGTATGTGTCTGTATATATGAATGTTCTATAAATGTCCAAACTGATGGGTTCCAGGAAGTCTTTAGCTTGTTAAGATCCAGGAAAGAGATCAGAAATCTAAACATCTGGCTCCTAACTAGGAAACAGAATTCCCTGGAATCTTCTTAATAAATCCTGGCATGTCGTCTTTTGAAAAAAGACACACAACGTTCTTATATGGAAAACATTTCAGCTGGCACAACAAACTGACAATCATGAAAAATTCTGTATCGCCGCCTTGGAATTATAAGCTTCTGTCCCCATTCTGAGGAGTTTTGGGATATTGAGCTTCAAAGTTTTTGTGTTCCATAGACTTCTTGTATATAGATCGCGATTAATCGCATCCAAAATAAAAGTTTTACTTTACATAATATATGAGTGTGTACTGTGTATATTTATTATGTATAAATAAATACAATACACATACATATATGTAAACAAAAACTATTATTTTGGATGTGATTAATCGCTTGACATGCAGCTCTAGATAGAATCCTGCTTGTTTTCTAAAAAAAGTCCCAAAATGTACACAGATTACAAAAGAAACATCACATAATGTAAATAAGTTGTCACAGAATAAGTATATGTGAATAACTCAATTTTAACAAAATGTCGGATAGAACCTTATAACTCCAAGGCGACAATATTGATCAAATAATGATGTACTGTACCACGTTGTCAGTATTATGATTAGCTTTAACACCTAAAAAATTAAATGAAAGCATACTTGCATACTTATAGTGTTCTGAAAGTATTTAGTACTCGGTTTCTTCTGAAAGCTGGTAAGAAAAGCCTACAGTAGTACAAAGTATAAGTTGTGCTCACACAGAATGACCCCAATAACATGCACAAGTCAGCAGTCCATCCTAGTCTGTAAGTCTCCAGCAGCTGCCAAGAGAAGGAAAAAGGGTCACAGCCTACAGGTGACCTCATCCAGAGTGCAAAGGAGCGGCTGGTGCTGATCTCATTGCCGGATATGTTATGCTGTTTTACTAGAACCAAATCATTTCCAGACAGGAAATATTCTTTTTTTTATACATGAAGAGTGGAGGTTGTAAGCGGTTGGTGGTGACCTGTCTCAGTGGTACTTCAGTATATTCTTTGAAGGAAAGCTGGACTATCAAAGTAACTGGTGGCTAAAAATGTAAAATTCTCAAAAATGTCCAGACACATTCAGGAGAGTAAGAAAAACAATTATGAAGACTCGCTGTCTTCTGACTGGCAATGTGAGGGGGGAAAAAGTGCTTGAACCCATGACACATAACATTCCCTCTCCACAGACCATTTAGTTTCCTCAAACCTCCACACGCTTTCTCTGTGGTGTCTGTTAGTAAAACATATGGGAACAGTGTTATGCAGCATAACCCAGAGATGTGTCGTGTGCAAGTTTATTAAGTACATGAACAATGGAATAATCATATATGTGGCAGATGTACTACACTTCAATTGCATAGTATGTTCTGTAAATCAGCTTTATCAGATTTTTCAGCCTCAAGACACTTCATAACACCTTTCCATACTATATTGCGTTTAATATGAAGTGTAATCCTTATGTATATGAATTTTATGGATTAATAAAAAACTGATCAAATTCAGTTTATGGATAAAACACTAGTCTGCTTAGCCCCCTCTACACTTACCACAGTATACAGAGGGTGCCTTTGTCTAGATTGCTCAGCAGTGTTTGTTTGCTCTTGTGTGATAGGACCAGCTAAAGGCCAGAGTCCTGAAGAGGTTAACAGGAGAAAAGAGTCCATCTGGCCTGGAGGAGGGGAACCACGCTGGCCTTGGGCCAGCTCAGCTTTATTACATGCCCATCTAGATGAGTGTTCCAGACCTACCATGAGCGGCCCTTCAGATCTTCTCCAGCCAGACCGTCAACATCACTGTTCTCAGGTCAGCCCTTTTCACATTGTTAACCCTCACCTTGTCCCTCCATAAAAACCAGAGGCTTGTACTTCTGCAACTCAAGGGTATGTTGTCAAGTTTAGAAGAAATAAGCAATTGGAAAACACACACCCAAAATAAGCCCCGGTGAGGAAAAAACAAGCCCAAATTAAGCGCCTCTTGTTTTTGGATGGTGCGTTTCATGTAGTCTGCATAGGGCATCGCTTTAAAAGGGATTCTGTTCCTATGCAGTTTTCTATTATGCTCTGCCAAAAAACATTGTTTGTGTTTATTACTTAAACCATTTCTTGTCCCATTCAAAATTCAAAAAGTCCCCCTACTACCCTGACATGTTATTCTAGGACCAAATGACCATCTCAGCATGGTATATAAATGCACTGAATTATAATGGTGATTTTACTGTCATCAAAACTCATGTAAACTCCAGCAACTGTACCTGGCATGATCTAAACAATCATTTTCACTGGCAATTGAAATGTTATATTATTTAAAAATATCATATGTGTGCACTGGTGGCTATGAATTATATGCATCAAACGCAACATTGATTCATAAAGATGCTGGATCAAATTACTTAAGATAGACTGGTAAAAAGAAAAAAGAAAAAAAAGCAACGTAATCTGGACAAATAACAGCACCATTTTGGAGTAAAAGGGGAGAGTTCTTAAAAAGAGAAACACCATCATACACTAAATAAAGCGGTCATACATTTTGTCCTGTGGGTGCCAACCACTAACAAGTCCAAATACACAGCTGTATTCAGGAAATAAACCCAAAAAATCATAACCTATATCTACCCAAATCTATAAGCAACACACAATAATAAGCCCAAGTCGTTTATAAGCAGACTTGGCAACTCTGTATGGTCCACTGCCCTAGTGCAGATGTACAGGATGTATCACTATGAAACAAAAATCTTCTAACAAAAACTGTTACTGTCACAACACCAGCTGATAGCTAATGTTATTACATTGTTATAACACTCTGAAATGAAATAACAAATATAAATGGAACATGGCAGAAATATTCAGAGCTGGGTGAAAGATTCAAGAGTTTGATTACTTAAAATATTCATTTTAAAACATGATCCATTCTTTAAAAATGTAGGAAACTGTGCAAGGTCTTGGAACACGCTTTCAAAAGTTAAACCTTATGGCATCATTAAACTGTGGCCTTATAACACTAATAATGCATTAACATGCTAACTATATGACTGTTTTTTAACTGGACACTGTTGCCGATGTTCATATAAACACTGGTATGCAAAGCCTAGTGTCAATATATATATATATATATATATATAATATATATATATATATATATAGATATATAATATACTATGATTGAAGTACAATGTTTCGGTAATTCAGAGCTGATTTGACTTTTTGAACTTCCCCTTTCTTCTCATATTATTAGTGGACTTCCTCCTCTCCTTCAGTAGCCATCTATGTGAAGTGAAATTAGATTAAATTCAATGAGGGTGAGGAGAGTATGACTCGGTCACAAGTGTGTGTGTGTGTGTGAATGACAGCTCTGTCTCGTGCAGTCATACATGTCTATGTGGCTTCCTGTCAGCTGCTCTTTCTTACAGTGACCATCAGTCTATGATACAATATTTCTCTCTTTATGCATTTATAAACATTAGGAACATTTGTAATACTAAATTTAATTTACAAAACTGAGCTCAGTTTGAGAATGTGAGACTGTAAATATAGCTCAAGACTACTTCATAAAAAAGCCAGTGTTCAACAACTGTATACAGCTACACAATGAAATAATTCTGCAGTCTATGAGAGCAAAGAGCAGCAGCTGTTGTTGTTTGGCGGGCTGGCAGAACATGATCAGAGCGATATTCCAAACTGCCTTCTGACAAAAGACAGCTCAGCTCCAACGTCAGCCCATCACCATTATAATTACAAGTGTAGCTCTGGAGACCTGGAGCAGAGCATTACCGGAAGGATGGGAAAGGAAACTGATGTCCTCTTTGAACTGAATTACCATAGATTAATGGAGATCTAAATGTGCAGGTTAAAGAGAAAAAAAAAAACACACTGAAGGTTTTCAGAGAGAAAATTCATGTCATGATGCAGCACTTGTGTGAATTTTTCTTCTCCAAAACATTGGACATATACATCTAAAAAAGAAAAGTTATCCATGAGTATGCATGTGTGTGGCAGCTGGGCAAGACTCTGTGAAAACAGGATGGAGCTCGGTGGGCAGGCCGGATGTGAAGGGAGCGAGCAGGTGGCAATGAACCCTCTATTGTTGAGGGAGAACGAAGGGTGGGCCGTGTCATTTAACACTTCATAGAAACACGGAGAAACAGACCACCATGATGACCCCTTGAGGAAAACCACCGTTTGCCTGCAGACATGAACAAAAACCAGGATAAGATTTGTTATGTTTAAGTTTTGTTTTTGATGGTTTACTAATACAGGGTATAAATCATTCTGAATTAAATGTTCACATTAACTAGAACAGATGTTGTACTGCCACCTAGTGAAGATCTTGCAAAGGTACACGGTGGATAAAAACAAAGAGAGCAAATAGGTTGGGTGAGTTATTTATTATAACACATTCAGCTTAAGAAAGGTACATGTAGTTACAATATTTCTATCATTTCATAATTACTTGGTAGGGGACTGTATTCCCTGAATTTAAAAAAAAGATTTTTAAAACATTAAAATAAGTGTGTACCTTTTATTAAGAACTCAAAGTTTTACATATGCAAAATAACTATTACAGATGACAGAAAACACTATTAGCATTTTTTCATTTATACTTGTCATAGCAAGTATACAATTAAAGTCGTAGTGGTGCCAGAGAAAATCAGTTAAATTAGGAGCAATGCAAAAAAATAAAAATCAAGTCTGCAGTGACCTTTGGGGGCTAAATTTCATTTTGGTTCACATCATCAAGGAATAGCTTTATATTTTACTTCCTTACAAATATGCTCAAATTAAGCATGTAGAAAAGACATAACATTTATCATCTGTACAAAAAAGGCAAAAGTTTGACTCCCTAGACTTGTCAAAATCAACATGCAAATGAAATCTAAAATATATACACACACACTAATAAAAAATAAACAAAAGCAACCTGAAACAACACTGGTGCACAAACATACATGATGGACTATAACACAGACAGCTTTCTTATTCGGGACATGCCACTAGGGCAGAGTGGGAATTGTGTAAGTCTATGTGTTCCACAAAAAGAATGCACGCTAAATTTCTAAAGAAAAGTCCCTTGATTTAACAAAAGCAGGCCTTTGTGGTTTTTCTGTTGTCTATAAAGCATAAACCGAAGTTTAATAGGATGTTAACTCATAGTGTGGGTTGCTACAATGAAGAAATATCAAAGCAAACTGACCAGCCTGGGTGTTAAAGAGTGTTGTTGTATAAATAGACCATTCAGGGGCTCCAGGACTCATCATAGGCTTTTCATTAATTTATGTGGGCAGTTTTCATGTTCTACACTTCAGACTGCCATACAATGGGCTTTTCAAACTGGACTAAAAAAGATCTGATTAAATATCGAGTGAAACCTCATGACTAAACATAACCCTAAAGTTTATGTTTTGTATATACTGTAGAAAAAGAGGGAGATCTGTTGTTCCACGTAAATAAGGGAGGACTGGATACATTTGTGTGCAAGTGTCCGTGTTTCCTCCTCAGTACTTTGGCACTTTGGTGTAGTCCTCTTGGTGTACACTCTTGCAAAGGCCCATAGAAAGTATCATGCCAAGGAGCTGTAAGAAACAGAACAGAACAGAAATGTGCAATCTGTTCTACAGAAAACTGTCATCTGGGCCATTACCCTAAGATACAAAAGCTAAAAGGTACATATTTGTTCCTCATGTACCCCTAAATAGAAATGCTACAAATAAATGTACATATTAATACCTTTTAAAAAGGTACCACCCCAGTGACAGATTTGTTTTGTTTTGTATTCTGGAAATCTCACAACGTCACTGATAATAAACACCCCAGCATTTCTTAGTAATGAAGAAGCGTATTGTTCATGCGGCCTAGGGCGGAAGACATACAACATACCTCAATGACAGCCACACCAAGGCAGATTCCCAAAATAATTCCATAATTTGTGAAGAGCCAGCTCCCCACATTCTCCAGGCAGCCCTGATGAAGACAGAAAAACACTCTGTCATAAGATCTTTCACCTGAACTAGACCCATTTCCAAATTCATGCTACTCAACATTCATAAAATTATGAAAGAGAGAAGTATGTGAAATATAATTTGCTAGTCATCATCTTCCCCAGGCGTGTGTAATGAATTTGCCCGCAGTGTGCAAAACTATGTATTTATCTATCACAAAGGATACTCCACCCATTCATCTGTTTAACCGCCTTCATGTGATTCCAAACATGTATGACTAACTGACTTAATTGGAACGCAAGATATTGTGAAGAATTTGGGTAAACAGTTTCAGTTCCCATTGATAAGCATATTTTTGAACCTTTCAATGAAAATCAATGAAACTGTTTGGTTACTAATATTCTTCAGAATATCTTATCTTGTGTTTCACAGATGAAGGAAAGTCATACAGGTTTGGAACCACATTTCCATTGGGCGGACTATCACGTTAACAACACAGAATTACACAAAACGCTAGGGAGAAATTGAGACTTACTTAATACATTAAAATGATTAATGGATAACCAATATTTCCCATACCGTCTCATAGATGGGCCAATCATTAGATGAGGCCTGACAGAAGCCGCTATCAGCCACGTTAGTTGGTGAGAGGGAAGCATTGTGGCAGGAGCATGGGTACAGTTCCAGTGAACTGTTACTAATCATAAGGTTCATATCCCAGTCCTGACGTCCATTCCAGCCACAACACTGCATTAGACACAGAGAAGAAACAACAGGGCATGAATAATTTGATATTGTTGGCTTGATTATATGAACCAGAATTATTCAACCCACTAGCATCTTAATCATTAATTAGCACTTTGAACCACAAATTTCCTATTAAAACATATGCAGCATTCAGCCTAATACACTTTTCCAGTGAAAAAAAAAGGCTAAACTGACAACCTAACAAGCATTTCTACATTCCAGAGCTTGAACCTCCCACAGAAACAGAGTGGTTTTCAAGGCAATACATTCAAATACATAGAGGACATATAATACACGTCTCTAGTCTGAATTAAAGACAATGTATGAGCTACGCCCATTCATACTCACTGTTCTCTGGAGGTAGTCCCAGGCCTGCTCTGCGGTTTTGTTCTGTCCAGGGTAGTTCACCACGATTTTGGACACAATTTCGCTTGCCTCCTTCCTCAACTGCAATGAGAGTTAAGCGGGTCAGTGGTTTATTTTTTTAGCCCCAGGTATTTGACCTGAGACTGACTTTGCTGACCGAGGAAACATTTGTTACTAAGCTTCTAAAATAGAACGTTCACACACTTGTTTTACACAAATCTTTTCCCATGAGAGAAGCATGTGTTGCATCGTGTGTTGCAAATCTTCAACTGTATGCTCATCTCATCTCCAAACCGGTTTGCATCTATGTCCAAGATGACAGATAAACAAATAAAGGACAACATCTATGATCTACTTGTTTTTAAATACTTTATGATTTACTGCATATCCTGCTTAGATGCGCCCTACTCGCTGCTGCCTGACCTAGGTGGAGGCCGCAAAAGTGTTTGTGTACATTCGTCCTCATCCTGTGTCCAACATATGTAATTATTTTTTTCATGGGTCATCATGGTGAAAGTCTGTTCAACAATGGCAATCCTGAAATGCATGCATTTATTGCTATATGCGATAGGGGGCAGTATATTTTCATTTTCAGCGCCTGAAAATCTCTTGACCTCATTTTATGCTGCTCAAGCCAGAATTCTAAACAAAACCTTCACAATGAATTCTTGCTGGCAGATGGAACACATGGAGGTCTGACCTCAACTTTTCCAAAGCATTTTAACATGCATGCAAGCCCTAAGTGTCTTGCTCACACAAATATTTTGATGCTAGGCTTTGAGAGATGGTTCAACCACAAATAAAAATTCTGTCTTCTTGATCAAAACCTGTATGACTTTTTGTCTCCTGTGGAACACAGAAGAAGATTTTTGGAGATCACTGAGGGCCAACACAACTTTCATTTTATGAACTGGAGACATTTTTCAAAATATGTTGTTTTGTGTTCCACAGAAAGAAACAAGTCATACAGGTTTGGAACGATACGAGGGCGAGTAAATGATTACATTGTCATTTTTGAGTGAACTATCTCTTTACAGCAGCCACATTAGAGCATTCACTCACTCACCAAATCCCGCTGGAAGTAGATGAGAATGGCAACAGCCACTTGAGCAAGGAGGATGAGCAATAGGCAGGTGAAGTACTGTAGAGAGAAAAAGAGAATGGATTCAGATATCACAGACTCATGTGCACGCCCCCCACCACATATGTCAGTCTCACATATGTACAGCACATATGTGCAACAGAAACGCAACAGCTGGTTCAGTACAGTCTTTTCGGGTCATGTGACATGAAACTGCTCAGCACAGCAAATTTACACATGAGAGCAGAAGTTCCTTTTGTACTTCAAGTTTGCATGAGAAAAAACATGATTTACAAAAAACAAACAGCAACTAAATTAGGATAGATGGTAAAAACTGTGCTAAACATTTGTGCATTTTTGTATCTTACCAATCCAAGCAAACAGCGGATTTCATAGATAGCCCCCAGACAGCCCAGAAATCCCAGAAGCATGGAGAATGAGCCCACGCCAATCAGAATATAAGAGACCACCTTCAGGACCATGGATGAATCCTCTGTTAGTGAGAAATACAAATGTAATTCTGGTTACAAACTAATCATAATTGTGACAGTGATTAAGTAAACATAACAGTAATTCAATTATTTTCCACACTTTGATAACACTCTCTACACATTAAAATTGGTCAATTCAATAGTTAACATGATTAGCAATAAAAAATTATTTTGCATCATTTATTAAAATTGATTCCTGCTAATTTCTGGGGTATGACTGAAGTATGACTTTTATGAATTAACAGTTTTCTCTTTTATACAGTATTAAATTCTATTAAGTGACAGTAAAGACTTTCACATTGTTTTAATAAATGCTGTTCTTTTGAATTTTCTATTTATCAAAGTATCCTAAGAAAGTACCATGGTTCCACAGAAATACTAGGCAGAAAACTATTTTTAACATCAATAATATGAAATGTTTCTGAAGCACCAAATCAACATATTAGAATGATTTCTGAAGGATCATGTGACACTTAAGACTGGAGTACTAACTGTAACAAAAATTCAGCTATGCCATAATAGAAATAAATTACATTTTAAAATATTGAAATAGAAAGCAATTATTTTAAATTATAATAATATTTCATAATATAAAATTTTTTCTTCTGTATTTTTGAACATACAAATGCAGCTTTGTTGACCATATGAGACTTCTTTTAAAAACAAGTAAAAAGTCTTACTGACCCCAAATTTTTTAAACCGTAAGAGTACATTTTTAACACTTTAAGTTGTATAAATTAACATATGTTTACAAGAAACAATAGCATATTTATAAATTAACATTAATAAATGAAGTAACTTTTTTTTTTTTTTTTTACGATTACTTTTTTATGGTCTGTTGAGGTTTACATTTAGCACAACCACTTCAACTCTACCTAATGAAATGCACTAGTGCTGGTCACTTTGCATGCCCAAAACTAATTTTGGTCTCAAATACTCCAAGCCAGTAAATACAGTCTCGGGTTGTCCTCATGAATATGCATTGTGTAATGTTGAGATGGGGTTGGCAAGTCTCCCGTGCTATCCTGACTGAGACATGAAGGCCTATAGTACCGGGCGATGCTCACTGTACGCTGTTGAACAGTTGGGTCAGACATTCTGTGGCTTCACCTCAAAGCAGCAGCACATTCTCCAACTGTGTTCTGGTCCTGCTTCAGTCAGGCTTTCATGCATATTGACTGAAAAGCCTCTGTCATATCATCCTGCCTCAAAATACCTCAGTGGCTCCCCAGCAAAAACAACATTACCACAGACAGCCTTGCAAACAATACCACAGTGTGACTGGGTGCAGAGGATACAATGTGACCCGATGCAATCATCATTACGAAACCAAGCACTTAGATGAGATGACCATCTCGACCCTGATGATTACAGCATGCGTCAAAGCACAAATAACAGAATGAGTTCATCTTTTGACACAGTTGAGAAGTCACAGTCTACATAATTTAGGCTATTTAGTAATTAATGATTAAGAGAGAACTGGATACTGGGAAACCCACACGCTGGAAACTAAGAACCAGCGGATTGCATTAATTAAGCAAACAAATCCTGCATCCTAAGGAACAATGTGGAGTGAGTTATCTTATTTTGAAATCATTTCAGGCCATTCTGTTCATTGCAAAAAAAAAAATCTCACAAGATTCACAGCAATTGGTTGTTTCGAAATGTTTGACTTAATCAGTAAACAGCTGTTAATGCAATTAAAAAACATGTCAGAGTTTTAAAATGGAGATACTGGGACGAGGCTCTTTTGTGCCATATGGTAAATATTATCAAAATTATCTGTCGCCATAACAATCCCACAAACAACAGCAGAATAAAGAACAAGAACATTTTCCTTAACAAAGCAAATGCCTTTTATATGCAACCACTATGCTCAGCAGAAACCAAGTTCAAAGCATTTGGCCAATTTCAATGAACGCAACGATTCTGTTTCAATTATTCCATCCAGTGCACAAACCCCAAGAATGGGCAGTGACATTGCAAATAAAAGCATAAAACATGTCTGCATTTCAGTTTTGAATGTGTGGGCCTTTGTAGCTTCAGTACTGTAAATCTAAAACCACCCCATGCTGGTGAAGTGCCTAATGGTGTCTAACGGAAACAGGAAAATCCTCTAGGGATCAGTTGAGCCAGTGAAGGCCACTGGCATCTGGTTTAGAGAAACAATGATGTTCAGAAAACTTTTTTTTTTTTTTTTTACGATGGGCTCACAGTTTGTATGCATGGCTGGGAGTCCCAACAAACAGCCAGCAGCCGTTGTGCACTGCAGGAATGTGTCTGTCAGATGAATTATGACGTGCAAAGGAGGAATACGAGAGGCTGACAGATTCACTGCTGTTGGTATCATGCTATGGTGCAAGCCTGCACTTTTTTAAATCAGTTTTCTGCTCTGAACAATCAATCAAACTAAAACTTTTTATGGCGCAACCACTCAGACTGGGTTCAAGTCTTGGGTCAGGCTCACTACATTTTGCAAGACAACCTTTAAAATGCTCTGACCCTTTCCAAGTCAGCTACTGTAATGGTTCTGTAAATCTGAGGACTGTCAGTGTGCTTTGAGCAGTGTTCATTTTCACACAACCTTATGTTGTAGACTAAAATAAAATTCAGTCAATAGTCATATGCATTAATTTTAGTCAGTTTTATTTGGAATAAAATGGCTTCTAATTTTATTAGTTAGTCTATGAGAAAGAACAAAATTAAGGTAAATATTTAAACATTTTATATAATACATTCAAACCAGCTTTTGTTCTCTGTTCAGTTTTATCTTATCCCACATTATTTCTGTTTTACTGTATTTTTGAATAAAAAAAAATGCAGCTTTGGGGAGCATAAGAGACTTTTAAAACTTTTAAACTGCAGTATAGATTAAGACCACTTAGAATTAACTGACAGAGGCAGATAGAGCCTCATTCTTTTGTATACACTTGCTCAGTAGTGTTAATTTGTTCTTTCAAATGACTAATGCATCGAGAGGCCTAATCTGAGCATTGACGTGATGCATGCTAATGAGACAGCCACTAAAAGAGGCCTGTGTGGCAGCGAGGGAGCACCTGCAGACTGCCTCAGACGTGCTATGTCACACACAGGCCCTGCCTGGCTCGCGCACAGAGCCGTGAACTCAATAGCTGATCCGGAGCCAGCTGTGAACATGTGTCTGTAAGACCCAGACCCGGTGACCTAGAGCTCCCTGCAATGGCCTCTGGGATGGAAAACAGATCAGAAGTGTGTGGGGGGGAAGGGGTGATGAAAAACACAGAGCCCATCATGGACAATCTGTCCAAAAGCCTGAATCATGCGATTTAAGACGAGACTAACAGTGATCATCAAACAAAATGAAACGAGAGACAGATGGCCCCTGTAAAAGTGGGTCTGAGTCACTGGCACACGAGCCCAGGGGGTTTTATTCAGAGGTAGAATGGGATAAAACTTCACTAATGAGAGCATAAAAAGACAAGGCCGACAACCAGCTCTTCTCATCGCTTCCTCTGGATTTTACTACAACCATCTAACAGCAAAAGAACTCTCCCACGGGGCATTAAATAGCCTTTTAGATTAATGTGAACGCATTTCAAACCATCCCAGAGAAAATGGCCAGGAAAGTAGATTTAGGTTATTAGGAACATAATTTTCCTGCTTGTTCGCCTGCATGATGTTTTATGGTTTTCTCTTAGTTGCACACATTTTATGCAGACACTTACGCAACACCGCAATGAGGCTCTGATTGTCTAGGAGGATCCACAGTCCAAATCCCATAATCGTAGCTCCGAAGATCTGTAGAGAGACAAAAAGGAAAAGACAGGGGGGCAGAGGAAGAGAGAGGAAAGAAAAAAAGAAGTAGAGATTCAATCATGTGCTACAGGACAGGAGGGGAACGAGGGGCCCCAATTTTCAGTTTACAAGCTGCAACTTGTTCACTCCAAATCTCTTGGACAGAGCTAAAGATGGAGAGTCTAGTGTCTAGTCTTATCTAGTCTATTAATGTGTTCCTTGAAAGTAAGTCAGGAAGGTTGTGTGCTGGTGTGTGTGTGAGTACGTAACAAACACACTAATCCTGGCCCATAGGAAGCTATGAACTGTTGCCTAATCTAACTGTGAGGTTCCAGTTTTGCTTTGCGCTCAGCTCACATCTGGGACTGATTGGGCTGTGCTTCTGCGTGGCAGTGGCAGGAGGGGAGGGGGAGCTCAGCGGATGTTCCATGAGTTCAAGAACACCACAGCCTTCCCTAAATCCACTCGGACAAGCGCTCCATCTCCTCTCCTTATGCCTAACACCAGGGCATATGCTGGGGTATGTGGTTTAGGGGTGCATGCTAGAGCACTAAAAGTGCTGTGATATGCTCACAGTAAAGTTCTTTTGCGTTCTTAGATTAGGGGTCAGGTTTTTCTATTTATATAATATAAAGAAGTATATTTGTTTAACTTCACTAATAAGGTGCATGGAAATACAGAAAAAACAGTGATGAAGGTAAACTTAGAAACAGTTCTTGATGGATTATTTTATTTAACTCAAACCAATGTATTTCAGCACACAGCTCTTTGTCAGTACAAATCCTACAAATTGCTAAAATAAAAACATCTATAAAACATCTCTGCGTTTCATTTCTATGTACTAATCTACTGTAGTCGCTTTGGATGAAAGCATTTTCTAAATAATATAAAATGCTGTTGTAATGAATAACTGAATAAATGGAAGTGGAAAGACTAGAAACTGCCAATCAGAACACACACATAAGACCTAATTATGCTGTTATATATTTGACTTCTTTAAACATTTTCCTGGGCTCATTTAACTGCACTGGTTGGGTTCCAAATGGTTGGAATAAATCACTGGGCTCTTCTTGTACTCTTTGAGCCTGAGCACCCAGGTCTGCGGAGAATAAACTTGGATCAGAGATTTCTTTTTTTTTCCTACATGGAACAAGCCCAAGAATGACAAGGGAGAGCAGGCTGTTTCTCTCTGAAATGGAGAAGAGTAAACTGTCTGGGTAACAAATGGCAAACACTTCATCTGGATGATATCTGGAGTGCATTCTTGTGACAGAGAGATGCGAGACTGCTATGGCACACCTACAACTAATAAACATGTGTTGCTGGTGTTTTTCATCAACTGGTAAACAGGATTGACTTATTTATATGAATGTGAGCCCTGGTTCGGTGAATATCAGTGTTAAACTAATGTAATGAATACTATGACACCAGCTATGAGTGAGCTAAAAAGCATAATTTATAAAAAGAAACAGGCTTTGGAAAAGGTTTGGTAGAATGTTTCAAAAGCCTTCCAAGAAAAGTTTGCCCTAATCTAATCTTAACATTAAACTATATATTAATAAATGCAGTAAAAACATTGTATTATTAGTTCATGATACTTAGTGTATTAAAAAAATGCTGAGCCTTATTCTAAGTGTTACATCTAATGCTAACATTCTGTTGCTGAGGTTTATTAGTCCTAATCAAGGAACAATAACAAAGCACAAATCAAAGCACGTCAAATGATTGAAATAACTGAACTTGTTCTTTAAAAACTAAAAAGTGGAACTTACAAAGAAGATTAAGTTGAAGAGAAACAGGAAGTACTTGGTGGCAGCGATGCATCCTTTCCCCATTTTGTTGACCTGTAAAAACCCAAAACAGAAAAACAGCAGTAAATTAAGGATCAGTGTATATAATACATAGATTAAGAGAAATGGCAAAAGGGCAACATGTTTAATTCAGTGAAATGAACAGACAACTGTAAGGATTACAGAAACTTTTTTTTTGGAAAGATTAGTGATGAGAGCTTAACAGAAAAAATAGAATCTTTAAACAAAGGTACACAGTTTTCATCATGCACATAGACTATTAATATATATGTTTGCTACAGTTTAAATATTCAATACCGCTTCCCCTTGCCTTCAGACAGAGCATGTTGTAATCATCAGATAAATCTATGGAGTACACAGATCTAAATTCCACAGGATCGCTCAATACGCTCCTCTGGACTGCGTGATGGCTGTAGCCACAGTTTTTTGACGATGACCCATATTCCTGCTATCATTAATAGGTTAGTATTATACAGGCTTCTCGTGCTATTTGTGGGACTGATGGTGTGCTGCATGGCACACTTTGGCACATATATGACCTCAGAGAGTGATGATAAGCAGATATAGAGCAACAACACAAAGCGGATCAGGCCACAGATGGAGAAAACACTATTGCAGGAGCCATTTATGGACAAGCACAGGAGCTCATTCAAAGCTTTCTTACAGTGGAGATGAATGGATGGACTTTCATCCCACCTCTCAGAGATATTATATGAGAGATACTACATCGGAAGAACCTCTATTACAGTGAAATTAAATCTTTTTTACTGTATTTTTGATCAAATAAATGCAACCGTAGTGACCATAATAGACTTATTAAAAAAATACTATCACAGACTTCAGTTAATGTTGCTTTGGATAAATGTGTCTAAGAGAGGATAAAAGTGGATAAAGGAGCCGAAATATCCCATAAGCCAATGTCTGTCCACAGAGTTTCTTAGTCTTTTTTTCTTGAAGTTATGTAACCGATTCAAACTTCAAACTTCACAAGCAAACTTACATGAATTTTTTTTTAACTTGTGAGACAGGAGTACAATTTAAAACATGTTTAACTTGCTCGTTTCATTTTAGTTTTAAAGAAACAAGCACAGTGCTGCTGAGCAGAGGCCAACCAGCTCAATTAAAAACCTCTCATATTTTTCTACCATGGGAGAGATTGTAATGTTTTTTTCAGAGGCAACCGAAGTCTGTGGAATCAAATTACCTGCACTTCCTTCTTATTCTGCAGAGTGAAACAAGGCCTTATTTTTAACTTAAGCAAATTTCCTAATGTCCGTACAACGTCTTACACAAGACATAACAAAAAGGGGTTATAAACAAATTCACCCCTGATAATAACCCTGTTGTGGTTTGGATCAAGGCCAACATTGAGCTGATGTACCACATATGAAGGTCACAGCTTATGTCTACACACATGTATCCAACCTCAGTTAAACAGATAAAAAGTGTGTCACAATGCTCTAAAATTTGAATTAGGCCAACACACCACCACAGGCACAGACATGGCAATATATATTAAGAAGACCTGTTTATCAGTAGTAGTTTATCTTATCTTTTCACTGCTGTAATTGCTTTAGCAGGAAAATAACCTTAAATCACTTGAAAAGCAAAGCAAAGATTGCGAAATGAGTACTGCCACTTTGAGAGTATCTATTAAGCAATTACAATTATCCTTTGAGGAGAGCCAGGCTCAGCCCTCATTCTGAAGTCCATCAGCATTCAGCTCATCTACCCAGTGTACACTGGGGCTCTAGTTCACACCCCGATCTCCAGCCACCCTCCCCCACACTCACACAGATAGAACCAGCTTTGATTTCCCACCACAACAATGGCGGCTTTCAGTCACGCTTTTCAAATTGAACAAAAGGAGAAACTCCACACACTCAGGAGCCCACTGTAGCCTTGAAGTTACCACCAAACTGATGACATCCCTACAGGGGTGGCAACTTTAACATCCAAAGTAAACATATAAGTGCACAAGTGTTATGGAATCTGTTACTAAAAGCACAAGTGTCTTTGCTGATTGAGCAAGTGTGCTTTATATAATGCCATTGAGCTTCCTTGCAATCGGTTAAGCTATAAAATGAAGCCTAGAGCTGATGATTCAAGGCCTTCTAGTCTTTGTCACTTCCACAACAACTTCATTTGAACTTTTGCATGCCAAACAGTTTGCCATAGTAACCATCAAGTGGGCTGGCATGAAGGGGTGCAGAGTGTCCCCTCTTGAGACACTAAACAGTCTCACACTCCTCACAGCATGCAGAAAAAAGAAAAGTGAACCCACAAATAAGGGGAAGCCCACTGGGCTATCCACAGTTACTTCAGGCAGAAACAAGGCTTACATTCATTAGGACGGTTAATCTCTCCACCTGAACACAAAGACCAACTTGATGGCACCAGTCGTGTTAAAGTGGGCTGCACAGGCAGCTACTAAAATGCCCCAGAGGGGTTATTAAAGTTGACTAGTTTTATGATGAATGACGATTATGATTTAGAAAAGCTATAATATTTTAACAACAGGGAGGAACCAATGTTTGTGTCTGAAACATCCCCTAGTAAAGTTAATGGAATGCAGGCAAACTGGAACTGTAATCCAAAAGAAAGTGTTATTGTTTAGTTGTTATAGCGAAACTCTTGTTTGTTATGTTTTATCAACTTCATGCTAAAATTCCTGGTGACCTTAAAGTAAACACAGAGGAGATGATTGTTGACATACAGTAAGAGTATGGAGCTATAAAAATATAGATGTGGATATCATAGACCAGATCATTTGGTTGGTCTGCACTTCTATATAAATTAATCATCAAAGTATTAGAAGTATAATGTATTACTGTTACTAGGCTATCAATGCATTGTTTTGTAACTTACATTAGGTTACAGATTTGTAGTTCAACTTAAGGGAAATTTCACCCAAAAATGAAAGTTCTTTTATCATTTACTTACCCCGAAGTTGTTCCAAACCTGTATGAATTTCTTTCCTCTGATGAACATCAATATATTTTTAAGGGGACAGTTTCTGGTCACCATTGACTGCCACAGGTTTTTTGTTTGTTTGTTTGTTTGTTTCTTCTCCATACTATGGATTACAATGGGGACCAGCAACTGTTTGGCTACCCACATTCTTTAAAATATCTTTCTTTAAAAGAAGAAATAAGCATACAGGTTTAGAGCAACTTGAGGGTGAGTAATGACAGACAGGATTTTTATTTTTTGGTCCCTTTTATCCCTTTAATCCAATCATTAAAATCACAGAGCCTAATTTGTAGACAAAGACAGATTCAAACACAGTTAGTGTGTAAATCAAATTCCTATTCGTCTCCAAACAGAAAAAAAAAGTGTATTTCAATTCACTTGCCAAATCACTTACAGTTGTAAACCGACTTGACCTACATTCGACAGATCTCACATTACAGTTCATAACCAGTGAATTAAACCATCCTCACAAAGAGAGCTCCCTAAAAAAACTTTTAAAGCGGAAAAATACAGACTATGTGCAGGCAAGGAAAACGGGATTTCTCAAAACCCTGAACAAAACTAACAAGTAAACTATGTTGATGACTATAATAGCCTACACTGTAAACACTCTTATCCTGACTGATAATAACAGCTCAAGGATTACATTTTTAACTGAAAGCGAAATTATGACAATTGAGTGGGAGAATAAACAACCCCTGACATGTTTTCATAATGTTTTATAAAAGTAAACTACGAATAGGAAATTAAATCCAAACTAGAATAGTGAAACCGTTATTAGAACAGTTGAAAAAACGACAATTGTAAACTCTGCTTACTTTTACTGCATTAACACACAAACTAGGATACTCACAGAAAATCTGTGTCAAAACATTAAAACTGTCTGTGCTATTAAAACGGGAAAGACAAGCAGGGACACGATCTAATTGACCAATTCATGACTTTTTTCTAGGCTTTTTAAACTTTTCATTTCATTCAGTTTCCCATCTTCAGTTGTTAAAGATGTAGGCTATAGCCTGACGAAATATTCAGAATAAGATATACTACAATCATTACATAAAAGGTTATGTTTTCAAAAAATACTCACGTATTGTGTCGGGATGGGAAAAATGAGAAAAGTACAATAGATGTCAGCTGCGCGTCTCCTCCAGCGTTTTTGAGTCCAGTGCGAGCGAGCAGTCTGGAGTTGAAGGATAAAGGCTGCTCACAATCTCCACCAAGTGGCTTTGATGAGTATTAGCGCAGCGGGCCACTGTCCACTTGGGGGCCTCAGTGAACTGCTTAGACATCAACAAAATATCTTTGAAATTCATCACAGTTATGTTTAACAAACAAAATTAACTTTTTTCCCTTTTTTGTCCCCTAAAAATGCGTCGGGTGATCCATAAGCGAATGTATATTTTCAGACCCAATTTAAGATTTAAATAATTTCAGCGAAAGTGTGAAAGAAAAAATTGTGTAGCTTAACAAAAGTTAATTACCAATACCATTTGGTTTCCTTACCTCCAACTGGAAAGCATTTGAAATGCTTATGAAGTGCCCTTTTAGAATGTATTTTTCATGCAGATAGCAAGATACATCCTGAGCATCTTAACCACAGGGGAAGAAAGAACCGGTTTTAACTTTCACTTTAGTCTCACGTCTCTTTTTCTAGACATCTTCTAGTATAGATAGTTTACAACTGCAGACTGTATGGATGCTGTATGTTTGTTGACTCTGATAGCAAAGAAAATAGGCCTAATACAAACCCAAAAGCCAACTCAATATCTTCCTCTCGGTCTCAACCAAGAATTTGTCCAGGACACTACCTAATTAACTGGCTTCACACTTGAAGTCGTCTATGAGAAAACTAGCATTCATTTAAAGAATGCCATGTACCAAAATGAATACATGCAGAAGCATAAATGACAGCATGTGGGGGGAAAATAAAATAAAAGTGAAAGCTTCAACAGAGGGGAAACCCAATTACTTGAACTTGAAGCATGCATTAGAACAGTTGAGCTGGACCAATACCTAACAAATATGCTCCCCACTCACACCTGTCATCAACAGCCAATAATGAAAGTGAAAGATGCATTCACTTAAGAAACGCCATCTGCTGCAGCTGAAATGTGGATGCAGTCTTTTTATATATACTAAATAAAAGACAGCACGTAGACAAAAATCTAACCACCCCAACACCCACAGTTACTCGGGCAAGATACAAGCATTACATTCAGGACAGTTAAGCTGCAAATATATGTACATTCCATATATTAAAACATCTAGCAATCTCATACAAATATATGCTTGTGTACTATGTGTAATACATTTTTGGACATGTATGTCATGCACACATATCCATCCTAAAACTCCTCAAAAAGTAAGTATTAAATAAATGAAAAAGGCATGCATTTTCAAAAACATAAACAGATTTCTGTATAAATGTTGTTTTAATAAAATTGCATATATAAAATATATATTGTTGACATTCTACAACATATAAAATCTTCATATACATATTATTTATTATTATAGGGATTTTACACATTATAAACGTATATTTTCATCTACCCAGAGGATGTATAACTATATACGCTATTGCCTAGTACGTAATTTTGGCAATATATTCATGTTAATATGATACAGGACAATATATTTTACAGATCCATATGTGCTTCAATATTGCTGTCCAATGTCAATGAGAAAGTGAAAGCAGCATTTGCTCTGAGGAATATCATCTGCTAAAATGCTGTGGGTACAAATTTCTTGCATGTATAGATAACAGCATGTACACAAAACAAAAGTGCAAGTCCTAACAAGGGGAAGCCCACAGTTATTTGAGCCAAACACAAACAGTGCAAGCTGTGCCAGTAAGTACCTAACAAACCTGCACCTCACTCCAAGTCATCATAACACTGAATACTGAAAGAGAAAGCACCATTCATCTTGAGAGTTTTTTTTTTTTCAATAGAATTATATAGCCAAGGATATATAATACAACATGTTCTGTGATAGTTCAGTGGTCTCAGGGAATATGTTTGTGATGATACATATTAGACCTCATCTGATTTTAAAACTTGTAGCTACAGATCAGAATCAGAGCTCCTGTGGGTAGAAATCAGTCAATGATTCAAGAAAACTTTTTCCATTTGAAAAACGTTATAGATTTATTAAGCACATTCACTGTTTCTCTACAAAAACGAGATACGTACTTGTCATACATTTTAACAAATATTCTAAAAACTAACATTGCAATCATCTTTCTCAAAAACAAATACAATTGCAAATTTACAGATGTTTAAGAAGTGTTACACATTCCTGAATCATTCAAATATTTACAAAGCAAAAAGTGACATAAAAAGATACAGAGTCTAGTAAACTGTGCTTTGACTTAAATTAAATCATGGTCCATTGTTTTGCTAATAAACTCAAGAGAGATGTACAGTATAAATAAACAAACAGCAGTTTGGTTTTGAAGTACTGCAGTTAATACAGAATTATGAAATGGGTTCACCACACCTCCTCTGTCTGAAATGCTGTCTAACTTGCCCTTTCCAAAGCACATATTCATATGATCCTCTGATTTCCCTTTGGAATAAAGCCATTTGTGTTTGACTGGAAGCAGTATCTGTGATCTCTGGAAGGGCAGTGTGACTGTCCACATCTCAAATGACAGTTCAGTGATGGAAGCATATACTTATTAGGAATAACCCCTGCTAGTTATAGAATAATCATTTATACTATTATCCACAATTAACTTTTGCTAATGTTGGACCAGATGTTGGTAGTAAGATAAAAGAAATGCCACTTTCGCTTATGGCTACATCATAGTGACAATAAAAGGTGAATAAACATGCCAAGTTAATTTTTAATAAACACTTTGTGGAAGTTGAACAAAAGTATTATTCACTGATTATATCTTTTACTGATATAATCTGACATTTTAGATTTATAAAAGTGCTACATTTTAGCGCTACTGTTGATCTGCATTGTTGATTTCATGCAATGATCACTAAAGGCATAAAGCATATCGTACTACATACACTTCTAAAATTTACAATTGTTGTGCATAATGGTAGTTGTTAAAAGAATAGTTCCGTAAAAACAGCAAATTTTCTGAAGTTCACTGTCAATGACGAGACAAAGAAACCATCATCTGAAATCAGTTGTATAAACTACTTTTAAGATACTCCTTTTTTTGTTCCACAGAAGCTTTGAACCAAAATAAAAATAAAAGTTGCACTACTGTCCCTTTAATACATACAGATAAATTTGCAAGAGTGAAACCATTATTAACATGCGGCTTGAATGTCATGAAAACATGGAGATCAGAACATGGAAAAATCTGAATCCTTAAAAGATTTTTCAACTGACTTATTCTCTGTAAAGGGGAGTTTACAAAAAGCAAATTTATTATCCACTATTTGTGGAAATGTCCATTAGGTATGTAAAGCATTAAAAATTTACATCTGAATTGGTACGGGAAGAATTTCTTTGTTAGAAGCGACACAGAGCTGCATTTGACAGTAATACATTTAAAACTACAAAGTTAATAAGGTACTTTCTGACATACATACGTTAAATACCATTTAATACTATATCCATTATTCTCACCATATCACAAGATTAACTGCTGGGAACTTACATTCAAAAGGAATGTATTTGCAAAGTCTTCACTTTGGAATTTTAACTGCAATTTACCTGAATTACAGAGGTAATAATATGAATGAAATAATTCTATTAGAAATGTTAGTAACTACAAGTTAAAGTAACAATTGTATTTCTGTAATATCGGATTCAAATTTTTATGCATTTATTAATTTTGTATGTATGCTATTTCTTGTTTTACCCTTTCTCCTGTATTAATTGTTGCATTTTGTGTCATGCTATGCTTTTTTTTGCCTGATGGATAAAACCAGTACCATTATAAAATAAATTCTTGCCATAGAACAACACACCACATAGAGATAGTTCACTAAACTCTTACTTAATATGACATGAATTGCAGGCATCTTTGCAAACTAATCTGACACATTTAGGATTCTCTAACATTTATAAGTGTGTCATAAATCTTCCCTACATACAATAAATTCTCAGAAAATGCTTTCACAAAAAAGTGAGCTGTCAAATAATTATACCCACTGTAGTGAACTTAATGTAACAAAAACTATATTAATGATCTGTGGCCCTCTATATCTAATGAGAGTAAATACCCAGTTATTGTACTTACATAAAGTGGAAATTGCCCACAAAAAGGTTGATTTTCAGTCAAGTGTAAATTCATTTGGTCCAGGCAGTGGTACTACTGTATCCAATCTACTCATCTAACAAATAGCTGGCCTCCCTCAGACCTTTTTGGAGCGCCGGCCGAGGTGGTGATAGTAACTCAAGGTGACGAAGAGAAAGAAGGTTTCACTAAGAAGAAGAACGATTGCACCATTGGACAGTGTGCCCATCTCCAAGAGGGTGATGGACGTCACTGGGGGAGAGAAAAAAAAAAGAAAGAAAAAGGAGTATAAAGACTAGTTTGTAAAGTCAGACATTGTAGTAGTCTGAAGCATATATAGACATCAAGCAAAAGACAGCATAGCCATGCAGCATAGCTACAACACTCAATTTACAAACCTATTTAACTCAAAAATATGTGCAATCAAAGGCAACAACATACTGCCCTCTTTTGGAAACACTTGTCGTAGCAACAAACAATGCTGTAAGGGAAAGGCCGGATTGGATTTATGAATAAAGATATAACAAAAAAAAAATTACATTTATATTAAAACAAAAAATAATATAATATTATGTTACCAACAACTAAGTAAATGAGTAATAAAATAAAATGTAAAAAAAAAGAAAGGAAATATGAATCTAATCGTAAAGAACCAATAGATGCATGTACCTTCTATTTCAGAAATTTTACAACCAGGCTTTTATTATGTGTGACAGTCGTAAATACAGTAAGTGTAATCACTTTCTTCAATATTTATTTTAGAAGTTTATTGTTTTAATTTGACATCTAATCCTTTGAAGCTTGTGCTTGGATTGGATTTTAAAGAGAGCTTGTTACCATTAGAGGGCAGTACAGCCTAAAGAACAAGAAGTATTCTAGACATTGTCAGGGCTCAACAATAAGGATGGCCCAATGATCCAGGGCCAGTGCAAGAGAGTTTCAGGACAGATCCTCAGGTTATATTGACTTGTCAGTCTTGTAATCATCCTGAGAACGTGTTACAATTCTAATGCTTTGCACTGTATTCCAGCAAGTTATTATAAACTTATAGTTATTATGCAGTTATCATAAAACAACATTTAAAAAAAAAAACAAATACATAAAATATGCAGGAAAAAAAAACTGACAATTATAAAAATACGTTAAAAATAATTAGGTTTAAAATAAACCATTTAAAAAACTTACTATTAAGCCCTGCTAATATTCTGAAGTGGCTTAAATAAATTTTCCTCAAGTTTAAATGTCCCTTAATTAAGGCTAGAATAAAGATTAAATGTCAGTTTCCATTCTCACATCCCTCAGCACTGTCTGCCCACTGTTCTCAGGGAAAAAAAAACCTTTCTCACCTAGAAACTGTACCCCGAAGTAACACGCTTCCGTAAGTAGCGTCCACTGAATGATGACCTTTTCTGCTGTGTACAAGCCATTCCACAGAATTAATGAGATACCTGTTGAGAAAGAGACATTAAAGGGGGCCTATCTATTAAATATAATGCAGAATCTCATCCAAAACACCCAAACACTTAGGCACGGAATTAAAAAGCTTGAAATCTGGCTCAAGATCAGAGGACCGATGCTGCCGTGGGTTCTGATTCAGTTCAGGCGCAGAGAGACCTTCTGATCTCCTCCCACACTGCGGATACAGATAACACAGAGAGTAGCTGTTTCTTCAACCCTGCCAATGCCATCTGCCAGCACTATTTTTCCAGTCTTGCTTGAGTAATTCCCACCATCGAACTGGCCATTGATGTGACAGAAGAACACTCACACCTTGCATCGCCACAGGGGTATAATTTTTTTGTGAGCTAAACCAGGTGTCACACTGTATAAAGACCACTGGAACTCAGTGAGGGGTCTAGACTGCTAAATACAGCCCTTCTGAAATGTCCATACTAATATTATGTGTACATGCAGCAAAGCTTCAATGGCTCTGCTGCAGAATCACACTCATGAGCACTCGGACAGATAATGTGTGTAATCACATTAGAATAACATTCTATATCCCCCACTGGTTAAGGCTGGAATCTAAACAAATTGGGGAGGGAAAACTTCTTTATGCTGAATTAGAGGCTGTGTTACGCTATTATAGAGAAAAGACAAATAGGCTGCCGTTCATAATGAAATAAGGGCACAGGGAGGGAAGGGATTTTATTTCCACAAAACAGTCTCTTTCACACACCCATAAGCCACCTCTGCAATCTTTTATAATACAAGACCTCCTACGGCTAACTGTAAGCTCAAGCACGGGGTGAGCCTGGCATGTGCTGTTATTGTGAAGCATCCTGGGACCAGCAGGGGGTCATTACTAGTCCCAATACAGTAGCACTGCCCAGCACTCTGAAAGCCCTGCCCTATATGTGGATAAATGGAATTGTACGGACTCATCCATTTTTAAAACCAAGGCGTAAAATATTCATACCACTTGAAATCATACACTAATCTGGCAGTGAAAAGCTCTGAATCTAGTCATGAATATTTCCTGTGAGTGGGAGACAGACCTGCACAAATGTTTTTACATTATGCATTTGCTATGTATAAATTGAGATGGAGTGGAAAAAGTGAAAGTGTATAGATGTGCATGTATATGTGACATGGCCACCGGTATGTGGAGAAATGCACATTTAAACATCCCTTTCCAAAATGATGATTCACATGGAGGTGGTCCGTTTTACAAAGTATCCTAACCGGGCCAATACATACACATGCATTTTATTTGAACGATATCTTCAATGCGTTTACAAATGCCATACTTTTTTGGTTGTCCTTTTTTTTTTTAATAATATTTATTTTTTTTATATAATTTTTTTTAATTACTTTATCTCATTATAGACTTTTACATGCATAAAATAGTGGAATTCACTATAAGTAAAGGGTTCCTACATTTTTGTGGCAATGGAGAGTATGTTTAATTAAGTCAGAACAGGCCACTTTGTTGTCATTATCATCCCTTATAGTGTTAAAATTTCTTCCTCAAAAACCTTATCCTATAAAGCTGAACATACATAGAAGGGCTCCTCCGTAGAGTCTGATGGAGATCCTCGAGGTTGTGATCTCAAATATTATCTCATAGAGCTGGCTGGGAAAAGCCAAGGCCTACAACAAAGAGAAGAAGGTCACATAATGAATGTAATGTTAAAGGAATTCTAGGGAGAGGTGGCAAATCTGCAAAAAAAAATAAAAAATAAAAAATCCTTTAAGATGACAGAAAAACAAGAAGCTGCATTTATTTGATCAAAAATACAATAAAAACTTTAATAATGTGAAAAATTATTACAATTTAAAATAACCATTTTTATTTTAATATATAGTATTTTAAATTTATAAATTGCATAAAAAGCTGAATTTTTAGCAGCCATTACTCCAGTCTATATTATGCTGGTTTGGTGCTCAAGTAAAATTCCTTATTATTATTATGATAATCATTGTTGAAAACAGGATTTTTTTAAAGATTATTTGAAGAATAGCCTAATTGTTATTTAAAACAGTTTTTTTTTTTACATTATAATTGCCTTTACTGTCACTTTTTATCAAATAATTCATCCTTGCTGAATAAAAGTATTAATTTCTTTAAAAAAAAATTACCCCCAAGCTTTTGAACAGTAGTGTGAATGATTAAACAAAACACAGTGAGCATTATTTCATTTTGGAGCATGAACTGTTACACACTTTGTGTGAACTGCTCACCATTAAGGATGTGGATGTGAACAGCACTGCAGAGATGAGGAGCCAGAGCCTGCAACGAGACAAGGAAAGACACAACACATCAAACCAGCTGGCCTCTAATAAGACACAAATGAGCCACAATCAGAACCCTCAAGGACTGGCAAAAAACAAAACTGCACAGACCACTGGAGCAATTAAATTAGTAGGGTGTCTGATGTCACATGCAAAGACAGAGACGAGCCAAGTCGGTGGTCTGATATGAAGAGAATGTCTTACCGGAGACCAATGGGCTCACGCACAGCAAACTTCATCTCATTACCTAACATCTGGCTGATCTGCAAAATGAGAGAAATGTCAATATTAGCATGTAACACTATAACACATGTAAGACACATTAATGACTTTGATAAACAATACAATCTTTCTATAAACAGACCAAGGTGGCATGAAAAAATAGAGGCCCATGGTAGGAAAATGTCAAATTTAGGAAAACAGGCCTGACTCACAAAAGTAGGATTATCAGATTATCAGAGCCTGCCACACTGAATCGACCATACAGAAGGACAGTTTTATTTTGTAAAACTGGAAACTTTGGTGTAGAATCTGAAGGGACTGATAGGAAAGTTTGAGTTTTGCTTTGATTTAATAGGTCTATTTTTACTATTTTGGTTTCACAATGATGGCTCTGTGTTCGTAATCCAGGCTGTGGTCCACAGATGAGCACAACTCCTTCACACAGAATCAGACAGACGCAGATAAGAATGTTGGAGGTGGTACAATAAAATGCTTTCTTTGGGTAATGTACGAGTAAGCAATTTGCATCTAACATAATTAATTACTCAGCCTCATGTCGTTTAAACCCATAAGACCTTAAGATATTTTTGCTGAAATCTGAGAACTTTCTGAACCTCCATAGACAGCAATGAAACTAACACGTTCAAGGCCAAGAAAGGTAGTAAGGACATCATTAAAATAGTCCACGTGACATCGGTTGTTCAAGCTTCGAGAATACTTTTTGAGAGCAAAGAATACAAAAATAACGATTTTATTCAACAATTTCTTCTCTTCTGTGTCAGTCTTCAATATGCATGGTTCCACTACTGTCTATGAAGGGTCAGAATGCACTTAGATTTCATCAAAAATATCTTAATTTGTGTTCCGAAGATAAACAAAGGTCTTATGGGTTTGGAACGACATAAGGGTGAGTAATTAATGGGAGAATTTTCATTTTTGGGTGAACTACCCCTTTAGAAACCTTAACTGACTGATCCTACCCTGCCAACTATTGCCATCTGCCATGTATTTTAAAAAAAATTCTCTTGTCTAGTGTTCTTTAAACCAAATAATAAAACCTAAAAATATACTGAAAACCTTCTCATTTTATATTTAAATTCATGGTTGTTCTAGATGAAAAATATATTCATATTATAGGTTGTTCTTGAATAATCCCAGAGATAATTCACTCAATTCATTATTATCTTCGTCTGCCTAAAAACTCTTAATTAACAAGAAAGCAAGTCAGACCTAGCAATAGTAACCATCAGTTGCAGGCTTATTGACGGGTCAAAAGTGCTTAAGGAAATCAGTAGGCAAATATACAGTAGCTATGTACATTTTACATATTTTTGAAACGCATAAATAGACATCATCTTTAATTCGATGTGCTCTATAAGAAATTATCACAATGATGTTACTTTGCTCCTTTCCATTTCTAGCTCAAAATAATGTATGTGGCTTCCAGGGCTTAAAACAAAAAAAAAAATCAACAAGCCCTAATGGCCATTAAACATGCAGGCTTTCTCTTTCTTCTCCCACCCTAAAAGAGAAGGCTCTATCCATCTCCCTACTCCACCACTCTCCACTTAAAGCCTCCGCAGCATGGGTAATTTAGTGTTGATGAAAACCTGATCCGTTTCTGATGGGAAGCTGTGGTGCTAAAATCCTGGCTAAAGGCCATTTTATAAGGGAAGCAAGAAAGTGATGGAAAGTGAGCAGAAGGTAATTTTGTAAAGTGACTGCTGTGGCCCTCAAAGCACGGTCCTGATTGGTGCTAGCATTTTCTTTTTTGTTGTAGGCCCCTTTAAGAAAAAAGGAGCGTTTCCGTGCACCCTATAGTACAAAGAGTGTTTTAGAGCCGTGCACGGGCCTCAGACTTAGGCCCTAGCCCGGCCTTGGCCCGAGACGCTCAGGCCCTAGCCCGGCCCGTGTCCAACGGCTTATCAGAATTACCGGCCTGAGCCCAACCTGAGCCTGTCTTTTTTCTCCCTTCTCCCAAAACAGCTTATACTACTGCTCTAGCTATTAAAATAGTCCAGTTTTGGATGTAATGGCAAAGTGATTATATTTTGTTTAGTTTTTTTATTAAGTTAATTTAAAAAAAAAATGTTTGGAGCATTTTTTGTTCGTTAAATATGTTTTTATTTTTTAAAGTAACAACCAAGTGGCCAGCAGCAGACAGTGAGCCTATGTTTGATCAATTTAGCTTTCTCAAATCATCACGACTTTCCTAAAATAAAATCTATAGATATTTAACAGTTCAAGCATATAACAGTGTTTAAACATTAAACCTAGATAAATGTGCGCTATATCCAATAGTTTGTGTGGAAAGTGGAAGCTAAAGCACGCTTTGCAGGACATGGAGGCGCCAGCGCGATCACTTGCATTTTTTTTCAGTGGATATGCCATCATTTTTGCTCATAAGAGTAATAAATCATTCATAACTGTAAAGACTCTACTTTTAATTTTTGTGCACTCACAATATCAACAAAACGTGCTTTTATAAAATAAAGAAAAACATGATGCGCTTTCTGCCGTCTCGTTGAGCCGCTCTTGACAGTCACGATAGCACAAAACATGTTTCAACCGAGCCAAATTTTTTTTTTTTATCACTAATTGATGGATGTCTAAAATATAAAAATAAGGAGAAGCCTAAAACAGGCCCGAGGCCCGGCTCGTGTCTGAACAATGACGTGAAAATTGTCCCGAAGCCTGGCCCAAGGGGCGTAAAAAAAGTGTTCCGTGTCCCGAGTCTAGTGTGTTTGTATGGGGGCGTGTATCACAGAAACTGTTTTAGCCTCTCAGGAGAACAGAAACAGTAATGGCTTACAGTAAAACTGATGTCATAGACAAGCTGACATCAGCCGTTTCTGTTTTGTTAATATTTAGTTCTACCGATTTAGCTCATTGTAATCTCTAGACTTGGAACATTCATTCAACTGATATTGCCAAAGCAATTTGTTGAGACTTGATGAACAAATGCAGCTGTATTTACCCAGAAAACAGCAGTAGCTAATACGGTGCACCATTGATTATTCTCAGGAGGAAAGTGATTTCAGAGATAAAGTGTTCAGAAAGCATGTCGCACTGAGAAACAAGAGCATGTCTTGTGCTATAGAGACCATCACTCAATCGACACCTCGCTCCTTTTTTTCTGGGGGGTTAACACATCCCGACAACTGCTGGGAACAGGGAGTACTCCGTTTTCTCATAAGACCTGTAATGGCGGAAGCTACACAATATGTTCGTCTGACCGCAGTATTGCAGCAACTGGTCTGATAGCTTGTTTTAGTGACAAGCTAATGTGGAAATTAAACAGAGTGCTTCAAACACATCATGTTGCACATTATCATGTTAATTGGTGGACAGAAAATCAATATTGTAAAAGCGCAAGTCTTCAAGTAATGGATAAAATCTATTTTAAATGGTGAAACTGTTAAATTATTAAAGGAATAGTTCACCCAGAAATGAACATTTGCTGAAAATATACTCACCCTGAGGCCATTCAAGATGAAATTGTTCCCTCATCTGAACAGATTTGGAGATATTAAGCATTACATCACTTGCTCACCAGTGGATCCTCTGCAGTGAATGGGTGCCGTCAGAATGAGAGTTCAAACAGCTGATAAAACATCACAAAAATCCACAAGTAATCTTCATGACTCCAGTCCATCAAATTAACGCCTTGTAAAGTGAAAAGCTGCATATTTGTTATAAACAAATTCATCATTAAGATGTTTTTAATTTCAAATGAGTCCTCTGTAATCATTTAATTTCAAATGAGTACTCCATAATATTGTTTTCTCAAGTGAAAAGGCCGTCTCGTCTGAATCTGAAGAAAAATATGCACAGACAAAGAACAGTTTCACAGTAAAATCTTTATGGATTTGCTTCTTATAAACACAGCTTTTCAAGTCACAAGACGTTAAGTGGATTACATGTGGATGTTTTTATCAGTTGCTTGAACTCCCATTCTGGTGGTACCCATTCACTGCAGAGGATCCATTGGTGAGCAAGTTATGTAATGATGAATTTCTTCAAAGTCTGTTCAGACGAAAAAATTCAACTATTCCTTTATTATGAACTATTCCTTTTTGATACACTATTCCTTTATTATATAATAAAGCTCATGAAGAGTTGCATTTATGCATACACCTCCAGCCATTATGGTGCTGTCTGAGCCATCTCTGTTGAAACAGAGGGTGATAGGCGACTGCCCCTCAATGGATGTTGTCTTTGATCTTTCTCTGTGACCCTACCCAGAGTTTGATGCACAATGCACCCATGTTTCATGTGGTCTACCTCAAAGCCCCATGAGTTTTAATAGCACTGAGCATAAGGCGGGCAGTCATGCCAATAAGCTCTCATTGTGGGTTAATCATGGTGGTGTAACGTGACTGCATGCTGGCTTCAGGATGAGTGTGAGGGGCCAAT